>NC_141685.1:1222347320-1223012320 GCF_964263255.1 Lissotriton vulgaris | reverse complement strand
TTTCCATTAAAGGCACATCCTGTAGAATATTGTATCAAAGGTTGTGCAACTTAGATGAGATTGTGTAGATCCACACCCAACAAGGCAACAATGCAAATACCATTCAATTGTTAACTTTTGAGAGCATGCCGGTATGTCCTTTTCAGTCTCTTGAGATGTAATTTGCCTGCCAGCCAGAATCTACTTAGAATAGCTTGTTAATACCTATGCTTTTGCATACTTAATTACGATTTCTAGAGTAAGCAAAATGGGTAACGAAACACAAAGGGTTTAACTGCTGGTTTTACATCAAGTACTTTTAGAAAATTGTCATGAACAGAGTGGGCCGATTTGACCACAACACCTAGAGCTGTATTACATAAAGTTCCCTAGGACTGCAAGAGGTGTGGTACCCATTTACTACACCCCTCATGCGATATAGAGAGTGCTGGTGCACATAAAGTGTTGTCGTGGTTTCAAAGAGTGGCTCCCTTATTAGCATGGGGATGTGGCTGTATGCAAATGAGGGAAGCACTTTGCTTCTTCGCTCGTGCCGTAATATGGATGCAGACATAGAGACAAAGATGCCAGCAGAAGGCAGACTGTCTCCATGCCACAAAGAGGTGGTGCATAGTCAATAAGCCACATGAAGGCACCCATCAGGAGGGGTACCTAGGTCCTAAGGACCTCCCAGACACCCTCCTGAAGGCAGAGGCGTTCATTCACTGCGCCCACCTCAAGGGTCCCCCATTAAAGTGCAGAGTAGTGCTGCCTACACAGTAAAATATCTTTCACAAAAGCGCTGTACCCAAGCTGTACCCGGGCAATGTAACTTTGAGGCTCCCCCGGGGATGTAAACTTATTGTAATAGGGTGCAGTGTCTCTGTTTGTGCCTGCCCCACTTGTTGAAACATGTATAGTGGCACGAATAAGCATAGTGTGCTTGTTACATAGTACATAGTACGGGCCCTGGTTTGCTCCAGTGTTGGGTGAAAAACTTTTCTTCCTAACTTATAACCTAAACAAAAGGAATAATTGTATAATAAATTAGTTTCACAGATCGTGTGTAAAGTTGGAAAAGTGTTGTGAAAAGTTTGTTAAAACAATATATTTTTTATTGAGACTGAAGATTTATTAAACAATACAATGGTTTAAAGAGATGTAACAAGTTAAGCAGATTACAGAGTTAATAAAATAATTTAAACAAGAAATCTCTTAATAACATAGGAAAAGTACCATACAACTCTGGTACTAAGAAAAGAAAAACAAAAAATGAAACACATCGATAATAAATAAATAAATATGTTATGCAAACTTTATATCAAAGGGGAGAAAGAAGAAAGAGGGAAAGAAAATTAAGAAAGGGAGAGAAAAGAGGGGAGACAGTAGAAAGGATGCATGAAGAAAATCATGAGTATTAGGAGAATAATGAGTGTGAGGATAGAAAAGTGGTAAAAGTTAACCACAGTAAATCAGATTTTACATTTTGAGATAACGAAGAGGATGAGACAGAAGATATTCTGTGTTGATCACAAATTAAGTTCCACCAAACCAAAAAAGATAGTTTAGAGTTATTTTTCCGGAAAGTTAATATAACTTTAAATGCAAGAGCAATAAAAAGGTCAAATAGAATACTTTTTGAAGAATGATGATCAAAATCAGCAGATGTAGTTCCCCAAAAAATATTTTGAATAGACATTGGAATATTACATGAGAAAATCAATAAACATTTAGACCACATAGCTTTCCAGAATTCATTCACTTTAGGACAACAATAAAGTAGGTGCGTCAAAGTACCATCAGAGGCGAGACATGAACAACATAGGGGAAAAATAGAAGAGGCAATTTTATGACGAAATGAGGGAGTAACAACCACTCTAATTGATGAATAGATAGTGATTGAGCTAAATCAGTTCAGTTCAAACAAGCTTAATTTGACAGATAGTCATAAAAGCACATAAAAACATATATACTATTTACAATACAAATATCGCACACAGAATATGTAAAATAGGCTTGTTTGAATACTGGACAATTACACAAATGTAGTTGATTGACAAATAATTCATGATATTCCTGGAACAATCTCTTCCACAACAGATAATCAATCCTAACACAGAGCATCTCATTTCCTCAAACATTGTGTCTAAAAAAATGTGGAAAATATTATAAGTAGGAATTCATACTGTTGGGGAACAGTATTTTAAAAAGATGAACACAGATACTTGTTACCATTAAACCAGACAAATATTTTAACTTATTTACATCCACATTTTTAGACAGAGATAAATTTCGACCTAATCATCCAAATCCACCCTAAATATTTGGCAACAGCTAGAAAAATTGGGATGTGGTATCGGTATGCAGGATTCTTTCAGCTACCAAACTACTTCTTGTTCCCAAGAGTTTGCATATGGGCCTTAACCACACCCTTCCTGTCTAAGGGTTTCGAGACAGTGTCCCAGTATGGTTCTAAACTCAGGTGGATTTAAATTCCAGGAAGGTTCCTGCTAAAGGAGTTGAATCACTAGCTCTTAGGGCATGTGCTGTGATCGCCTCCCAATACGTTTCTTTTAAGACCTTCTTTGTCGGAAAACAAGTGGTAGTGGGGTCATCCAAAAGCATAGACATACCAATTTTGGCTAGGATATCTTTGACACCACGTAGCCAACTGATTTTATGAAAAGTGTCAGTTTTTATTATATCCATAAAACCCTCAGCTTAAGGTGCCAATGCTGGTGTTGTCCAGAATCTACGCCAATACAACACAATACGTAGCTTAGCGATGTTAGACAGGGATTTTCTCCCAAGGTCATAAAACAATGGACACAGTGGTGTGCTTTGTGGGAGATTAGTGATGCCCCGCAAGAATTTATTTTCTGACACTCTAAGTTTAAGCAGGATCTCTAGCCCCCATAGTTTAACACCGTACAGAGCAGAACTAACGACTTTTGCATCATATACTTGGAGTACCGGACTAATAGGTTTTGTAAAGGACCTGTTATGTTCAAGGCGTAGGGCCCCCGAAAATTGACGATGTTTCAGTGTTGCCATGTCAATCTGGTGATTCCACTTTAGATCGCACTGTATGTTCACCCTCAGATAAGTGAACTCCCTACCTCGCTCCGAAGGATGATTATTCATTAAAATACCACCTTTAAAAGCTCTGTGTTGGTTAAAAGTCATAAGTTTCGTTTTCAACACATTGACTTCGAGACCACTAGCAGAGCAGAATTCCTCAAATACAATCAGTGCTCGTTGGAGTCCACTCGGGGTCTACGAAATTATCAATGTGTGGTCCGCGAACATTAAAATCGGGATTTTAGTCCCTGCGAAAATCGGGGCATCTGTGTTCACGCGTGACATGCAATCAACTATCCCATTAACAAATAAAGTGAACAGAGTCGGGGCCAAAACACATCTCTGTCGCACCCCAGGCTCAACAGAAAATGAATCAGTCACCTGACCCTGAGGTCGCCATCGTATTTTAGCATAATTACCCTTATGCAATCTCATAAGGAGTGTCAAAAGTTATATAGGTAGCCCTAATTCATGAAGTGTTTCCCAAAGACTGGAACGGGGAACAAGATCGAAGTCCGATTTCAGGTCCACAAAGGCAGCATATATGCTGCCTTTGCCCAGGAATACCACCTTCCAGTACAGTGCGACAAACAGGAACACCTGATCGATGGTACTTGTGCATGCGCGGAAACCAGCTTGCAGGGGTGACAGTATATTATTCTCCTCAGCCCAATGCTGGATTTTATTAGGGATTAATCTCCCCAGTATCAGGTTAATGGGTTGATAGTTCCCCGGCAATGATTTAACACCGTCTTTAAACACGGGGATAATTTTGGCTCCTTTCCAGGAGTCTGGTATTGGGGCTACTCGCACAATTGCGTTTACCAGTAGGATGATGTTCTTTCCCCATCTGGATTTATCATAGAGGAAAACATTGACAGGAAATCCATCTTGGCAGGGGTGCTCTCCCTACAACTACTGCACCGAGAGCTGACTCTACATCTTTGCAGAAAAAAGCCTCATCTACCCCACCCTCAGTTGGCTCTAGTTGGCTACATGCGTACTGTGGTTCAAAGTGTTTGACCCACTTTTCCTGTGAAACATGATTATGCAGAGATTAAGGGGTGCCCTCTCTGTCCCACTTTATAATGTTCCAGAATAATTTACTGTCCTTTTTGTTACTAGCCTCTTTAAGATCAAGCCATCTCTTTTTATCTCAAGAGCATTTTACTATGGCCATAGAGTGTTTGTATGCCTGCCTGGCTGCACGTTCTGTGACTGGTTCCCCACTTTCAATGGCCTCCCCAAGAAGAGCTCTTGTCCGCCGACAATCTTTATTGGACCAGCCGCAAGATTTATGGTATGTTACCTTCTTAGGCTTATAAAGTTTAATAAAATAAGTTCTCATATGTAAGAAAAAGCTATTTTGGGACTGGATAATGATGTCCCAGCCAATACTGTTTGAACATGTGCTATCAAGCGTTATTAAAGCATTGTCAACATCCTTTACAATTTTCTCTAGGGACCCGGGATTTTCAGCTATGCTCGACCACTTGAGTAGTCTCATATCATTTGTGGGGACTACATCCCTAGTGTGTAGTTCAGCTTCTCTACTGGGCAATCCCTCCGGCGACCACCAGCTAAAAGCTACACACAGACGATTGTGGTCATTTTCCAATGGTCCCTTACTTCCCTATCATCAATAGTATGCCAGAGTTTCAGACTCACAAGTATGTAGTCAATTCTACTTTTATTGAATCTGTTATTAAATGTGTTAGCCCCTAGCCCGCGCAGGTGGTTCTACCATTTAGTGCCCTAAGCCCCTTCTCTAGGCGAACGGAGTTTATCTGTATTACCGGCTCTGTCCATTTCTTTATGGGTGCAAGCTCCAACTTTTGGATTCCCCATTGAGCATCTTCCTCTTCAGTGAGGAACAGATCCTTGCTAGCAAGTGGCTCAAATGTTGAGTTAAAATCACCGGCTATAATTATGTTACTTTCTTGACATTGGAAATCGAGGAGTTCATCTAAAGCCACTAAAACTTGAGATCTACCCCCTCTTGTTCCCCTCACGTAGATGTTATAGATATCAGAAATACCTAGCAGTCCCAAGTTTGAACTTAGTGCATGGATGTCATTATTATTAGAAGGAAGTTCCTTGATGCTGATACCTAAAGATTGGCGGACCCATATAGTCAGACCACCCGAGGGACGACCTTTTGCCCCCTTTGCTGCGGCACATATTAGTTTAAGAAACCTACCTGATGAAGCAGAGTTATTGACCAGGTTTCTTGAAAACAACAGATGTCAAAAGTTTCAATAAAAGCAAGCCAATCTGGAGATGATAATTTGGAGCCGATACCTGCAATGTTCCACGATAACAGGGTGTCTCTTTTGGGGTTTTGAGTGCTAAGTGGTGGGTCTATGTGATTCCATGTGGAAGGAATACCGGGCCTCTTAGAGCCCATAGGTTCAGATAACTGCCAAATTAATTTTTGGACCTGCTCAGTCGCACTGTTATTGACTCCACGTGACAGAAACATTGTTAGATCACTTTCCCCTATTGTTTGCAAATCTTCACCACTACCAGTATGGAATATTGGCTCACCAGTCAGTCAGTCATTATATTTAAGGGTGGAGCTACCTATTTTAGTTGCCAATAGCTCATGCTCGTATTTAGGCTCTTTAGCAGATGGTGACTGCCTAAACTGGATGGACGAATGGCCATGGGAGCAAGTTCTATATTCAAGTGCCAGTAGATTTTCAACTAGTTCTTCATTTTGGAAAGTTAATTCAATACAATCCAGGGGGTTGATAGGGAATGTAAGCTTACGCGCTTTCACGATGTCATCCGTTTTAATAGAGCGACAGCCCCTTATGTGCTGTATCTAATATATGGCCTTATTTGTCAGTGAATGAGCGCTTTCTATTTTGTTTTGCCCCCACTTCGGTACATTCACCATAAAGATTCTATGGATTTTATCTAACTTGGTGATTACACAATCTCCCCTCCCTTCATGACTAGCACACTGCCTTGTCGATGGTATGCCAATGTGTGTTCTCCTACACTGGTGTAGCAGCTTACTAGATATGGTATTAGGCAGAGAGCCCCTGGTGATTCTGGTAGAGGATGGTGCGTTGATTTTGGTAGGGAACGCTGTTATGGGAGGGATCTGCTTAACCACTTCCCTATATAGGGGGATCGCTTTACTATGTGTCTCATTGACTAGGGTGGATGATGATTTTGCCTGAGCTAGTGGCTGCTTACATAGAATGTTGACACTACAGGCTGAGCAATGGGTGCTGGAAGACTTTTCTAATGTCAAAAGCTTAATCGTAGATGTTCATTTCTCAATCTTAACCTTCAAAGCGCCTAGTTCTGTCTGGAGTGATTGAACCACACTAATAACTTCTAGTGTGTCTGCACTATGACTCTTAGCCTAGTTTTCGCCCTGCTCTGGTCTTTTAACCACTGGCAGTTCCGGGCACTGCATGCTATTCTCCCATTGAGTGTTCACCAATGAGGCATGTCTATTAGTGCGGGTAACTAAGGGATTGATTATTAGAGACTGAGTACCACCATTTTCCGGGGGAATTTAGGACAAGCTTAGAGGGGGCTGGCTCCTTACCAGAATTTGTTTGTCTCGCGCCCTTGCTCTCCTTAGGGCCTTTTTTATGTTTGAAGACCATGTCAGGGATCACCGAACAATTTTTTGGGCTGTCCCTTGTGTATTGTAAAGGACTTATCAGAGCCCTATCCGTCACATTTAAATTTGTCTTGCTTACTAATAGATCCTCACATTCCTCTAAAAGTGAGTCAATGCAATCCAAGACACAATTACTCGCTGAATGCTTGGATACTTTCCTAGCCTTTTTCCCTTTACGAGTTTTATCGCCCATACCGCCATCACCCCCCGCTCCTCCCCCTTCCATGGTCTTTCTTTTCCCCATCACTATAGAAAAGTATTGGATCATTGGAGGGATCTGCTTGGATCAACACAGGAAAAGGAAAAACACTCATGTATAAGCAAGAATAGTAATAGGAGGAAACCAGGAAGAAAAAAGTTAAATAAATATAAAGGAGGGATGAGGAGAAAGAAGTATGAAACAGAGAAAAGAAGGACAGATAAAGGAAAAAATCCAGATCTAAATTGAAAAGTTTAAAGGGTAAGCTGAGGACATGTTTACATCGAAAACAAGAATGACAACAGAGAAGAAGACTATAAAAGTTATAAAGTAAGTAGCCATGGAATTAAAGTGAAATATGGAGAGACAAAAGGTAAAATGAGAGCTGACTATGTTAGGAAATTAAGAATATTAGTAATACTATAGTAAGATATAAGAAGAAAAACTAAAAGAGAGGTTAGTAACAGAGAAGTGCATATTAAAACTAAGAGTCATGCAAAAAAATGAAAGAGAAGATAAGAGAGAACAAATTTAGTGAAAAGAAAATTGAACATCTTAGAAAATATCAAGTAGTACTCTTCATTTTGTAGTTCATTATGCTTTCAGTTTCACCGGGTCATCAAAAGATTGTGAGCCCCCCGTAAATACTGAAGACTTACAAGCTCGCTGCAATGATCTAGCGGACTTTTTTTTACAACAAAGTAGATCTCATCTATTCATCATTCTCAAACACCTTTTCAAATGCCCCAGTAGACATCTTGGCAAACCCTAAGCAGGACAAACTAGGACATTTGTCATCAGTGCTAGTTGAGTTCCCTCCACTACATCTGGACTTGCTTGCCACTTTAATGAGGCAAGTAAAATCAGGCTCTCCCTGTGATATTGCACCTCCGAGTCCCCTAATGGCTGTTAGCCCCGGTACACAGTCAAAATATCGAGTTGTAAATATCGACCTACCAAAATATCGTGTTAGAAATTTCGAAGGTATAGAATATCGATGTCAAGAATATCGTTGGACAGAATATCGACCCTAAGGTAAGTAATATCGAAATTATTTATATCGATGTAAGTAATATCGAAGTTAGTAATATCGATAGCATATATATCGATGTCACTAATTTCGATGACACTAATATCGATATTTGTATGATTTGTTTGTTTTTTATTATATATGTGTTATATGTGTTACTTAAGTATTTAAAATAAATAATATTATATGTGTATTAATTTTATATATTAATACATTTATTTATAAGCAAATTATATGTTTTAGTACCGGAGCGGGTAGTGGGTTTATAGGGGAATAGGGTGGGAAGTAATTTAATTATGTTTAATCAATTATTAATTAGTAGGAGTTATAAAATAATTTTAATTAATTGATAATTAATTTTAATTAATTGGAAATTAATTTCAAATAATTGATTAATTGATAAATATGTTTTGTAGCGGGTTGTGGGTTTATAGGGGAATAGGGTGGGAAGTAATTTATTTATGTTTATTTAATTATTAATTAGTAGGAGTTATACATTAATTTAAATTAATTGCTAATTAATTTTAATTATTTGGAAATTAATTTTAATTAGTTGATAAATATGTTCTGAAGTGGGTTGTGGGTTTATAGGGGAATAGGGTGGGAAGTAATTTAATTATGTTTAATTAATTATTAATTAGTAGGAGTTATAAATTATTTAACATTAATTGCTAATTAATTTTAATTAATTGGAAATACAATTTAATTAATTGATTAATTGATAAATATGTTTTGTGGTGGGTTGTGGGTTTATAGGGGAATAGGGTGGGAAGTAATTTAATTATGTTTAATTCATTATTAATTAGTAGGAGCTATAAAATAATTGTAATTAATTGATAATTAATTTTATTTAATTGTAAATTGCCAGGACCTCCCGCAGATAGATCACCGCCCGATACCTATTCTTCTGTATGCCGACGACTCTGTCATCCTGGCACGGACTTCTAATCAACTCCAGCGACAGTTAAATAAATATGTGACTTTTATGGACTCACTGGGCCTAAAAGTTAATATCAAAAAAACTTTCACAATGACCATCGGACCAAGGCCAGGAGTCACCAAGCCCATATACATCAACAACAGCAGATTAGAAAAAACCTCGGTGTACCCATACTTGGGCATTCTAGTGGATGACACAATGTCCTGGCGTAAGGCAGTGGAAGCCAGAAATCTTAATTTTCGCCGTGCTGTATCAGCACTAAGTGCTTTCTCAAGGAAACTAGGCAAACCAGCCCCAGCGGAACTGTTAACGATATACTATGCAAAATGCCACAGTACGGCTATTTATGGAGCAGGCATCTAGGGCTATGGATGTATTGACCAACTCCAGGTTACTGAGAACGCCTTCATCAAATACATTCTAGCTCTCCCCCAAAGCTCCCCGATTCTAGCTTCGCATCGGGAGCTTGGTATGGAATATATGATTGACACCATACGATGCCAGCCCATCCTACTGTGGCAGCGTATATGGTGCAACCCAGAAAGTCACATCACCCGTTCCCTCATTACTGACTGTCTTGGCCTAGCGTACTGAAGGAAAATACCGTGGCTTAACTACATTCACAAATTTTTTGTAGATCTTGACTGTGAGCACTACTTCCTCGAACCCCCCTCAATTGAAGACATCTCAAAGAAGCAGCTGAAGGAATTATATATGGGCCATCTAAGGGAACTCCGCAACCAAGCAGAGATCACCAAAATACAAAACGAAAAGACTTGTATGTTGCAGACAGGGAAACTCATTCAGCCGTACCTGACATATTTCCTCTCAAACTATGAAAAGTTCCTAATTACAAGACTTCGGTTTGATCTTTTCTACCGTCTGGTCACATTCCCAGAAATGAAGAACTGGTCCCGAAATCTGACGAGATGTCCTTGCGATGGAGTTTCTGTACAATCCACGATACATGTCGTCCTTTTTTGTAAATACTACAGACTGGCAAGAAAAACATGGATTTTTCCCATCCTCCGATCAAGCGGTCTTAGACAATCATATCCAGCACTCTCCCTTTTACAATCCCCGAAATCCCCACATGAAGCCAAACTGATAGCGACCTTTCTCAAAATAGTAATATCAACCCGTCGCAAAGTTTCCACCTAAATCTGTATCCACCCCAAAATGTAGAAACAGTACCCCATTTTGAAATACTTTTTTGTACAGTGACGCAAGTTCTGTGACCTAATGCTTACTGACTTTACCTTTCTGTTGTATGTTTAATTTCTCTTTTTAAGACGTACTTTTTATGATTATACAAACCTATAATTGAATAAAAGTTGATGAAATGAAATGATTAATTAATAAATATGTTTTGTAGCGGGTTGTGGGTTTATAGGGGAATAGGGTGGGAAGTAATTTAATTATGTTTATTCAATTATTAATTAGTAGGAGTTATAAATTAATTTAAATTAATTGCTAATTAATTTTAATTATTTGGAAGTTAATTTTAATTAGTTGATAAATATGTTCTGTAGTGGGTTGTGGGTTTATAGGGGAATAGGGTGGGAAGTAATTTAATTATGTTTAATTAATTATTAATTAGTAGGAGTTATAAATTATCATTAATTGCTAATTAATTTTAATTAATTGGAAATAAAATTTAATTAATTGATTAATTGATAAATATGTTTTGTAGCGGTTGTGGGTTTATAAGGGAATAGGGTGGGAAGTAATTTAATTATGTTTAATTATTTATTAATTAATTGGAATTATAAATTAATTTTAAATAATTGCTAATTAATTTTAATTAATTGGTTATTAATTTTAATTAATTGGTAAATAATTTTCATTAATACATAAATAGATAAATGTGTTCTGTTGCCAGTTGATGGGTTAATAGAGGAATATGGTGGGAAGTAATTTAAATATAATTAAGTAATATTGCATTTAAATAAATTGTTTTGTTAATAATATAATTGATAATTAATTATTAATTGATCATTAAATAATATAAATTGGAATTTTTTAATATTTAATTTGGGATACATATAATTTGAAAATCATGTATTTAATAATTATGTATAGGTATTGTGTATGGTTTATGTTTATTTAATAGTTTACATTTCAATTTCTAAAAAAAGCTTTTATTTATTAGTATGTTATTTTAACCCCTACGCTTCTCCAACACTTTCCCTACTGTTGCACTCTCTGGAGTGGGAATAGTAATGTTTACCCCTACGCTATCCAACACTTTCCCTACTGTTGCACTCTCTGGAGTGGGAATAGTAATTTTTACTCCTACGCTATCCAACGCTTTCCCTACTGTTGCACTCTCTGGAGTGGGAATAGTAATTTTTACTCCTACGCTATCCAACGCTTTCCCTACTGTTGCACTCTCTGGAGTGGGAATAGTAATTTTTACCCCTACGCTATCCAACGCTTTCCCTACTGTTGCACTCTCTGGAGTGGGAATAGTAATTTTTACCCCTACGCTATCCAACGCTTTCCCTACTGTTGCACTCTCTGGAGTAGGAATAATAATTTTTACCCCTACGCTATCCAACACTTTCCCTACTGTTGCACTCTCTGGAGTGGGAATAGTAAATTATACCCCTACGCTATCCAACGCTTTCCCTACTGTTGCACTCTCTGGAGTGGGAATAGTAAATTGTACCCCTACGCTATCCAACGCTTTCCCTACTGTTGCACTCTCTGGAGTTGGAATAGTAATTGTTACCCCTACACTATCCAACACTTTCCCTACTGTTGCACTCTCTGGAGTGGGAATAGTAAATTATACCCCTACGCTATCCAACGCGTTCCCTACTGTTGCACTCTCTGGAATGGGAATAGTAAATTGTACCCCTACGCTATCCAACACTTTCCCTACTGTTGCACTCTCTGGAGTGGGAATAGTAATTGTTACCCCTACGCTATCCAACACTTTCCCTACTGTTGCACTCTCTGGAGTGGGAATAGTAATTTTTACTCCTACGCTATCCAACGCTTTCCCTACTGTTGCACTCTCTGGAGTGGGAATAGTAATTTTTACTCCTACGCTATCCAACGCTTTCCCTACTGTTGCACTCTCTGGAGTTGGAATAGTAATTGTTACCCCTACACTATCCAACACTTTCCCTACTGTTGCACTCTCTGGAGTGGGAATAGTAATTTTTACTCCTACGCTGTCCAGCGCTTTGCCTACTGTAGCACTCTCTGGAGTGGGAATAGTATTTTTTACCCCTACGCTATCCAACGCTTTCCCTACTGTTGCACTCTCTGGAGTGGGAATAGTAATTTTTACCCCTACGCTATCCAACCTTTCCCTACTGTTGCACTCTCTGGAGTGGGAATAGTCATTTTTACCCCTACGCTATCCAACGCTTTCCCTACTGTTGCACTCTCTGGAGTGGGAATAGTAAATTTTACCCCTACGCTATCCAACGCTTTCCCTACTGTTGCACTCTCTGGAGTTGGAATAGTAATTGTTACCCCTACGCTATTCAACACTTTCCCTACTGTTGCACTCTCTGGAGTGGGAATAGTAATTGGTATCCCTACACTATCCAACACTTTCCCTACTGTTGCACTCTCTGGAGTGGGAATAGTAATTTTTACTACTACGCTATCCAACGCTTTCCCTACTGTTGCACTCTCTGGAGTGGGAATAGTAATTTTTACTCCTACGCTATCCAACGCTTTCCCTACTGCTGCACTCTCTGGAGTGGGAATAGTAATTTTTACCCCTACGCTATCCAACGCTTTCCCTACTGGTGCACTCTCAGGAGTGGGAATAGTAATTTTTACCCCTACGCTATCCAACGCTTTCCCTATTGTTGCACTCTCTGGAGTGGGAATAGTAATTTTTACCCCTACGCTATCCAACGCTTTCCCTACTGTTGCATTCTCTGGAGTGGGAATAGTAATTTATACTCCTACGCTATCCAACGCTTTCCCTACAGTTGCACTCTCTGGAATGGGAATAGTAATTATTACCCTTACGCTATCCAACGTTTTAAATAATTAATGTTATAAATATTAAAAGAATATTTAATTATTTATATTTTTTACATTTTATGTATGTTATTGTTTTATGTTTGTAAATGTATTAGTAAATTAGAATATATTTTATTAAATTATAAATTAGTAAAAACATTATTAGTATTTATTGTTCAGTACATATATATTATATATTTACTGTATATATTTAATTATTGTATTATTATTAAATATGTATTATTTATTAATTTTAAACATTATTAGATACTTTTAACTATTTACATTTTATTTATTAGTGTTATTTACTTTATTTCACATTTATATTTTAAAAGAAAAAAAAACGATATTTTTAACATCAATATTATTAACATCTATATTATTTTTTCGATATTTTTGTACTTACCATGTTGTAGATAGGATGTTGATATTCTTGCCCTCGATATTTTTGACTCAATATTCCTGTAGGTCGATATTATGTAGGTCGATATTTTGTCAGTGATCCGTTATCCACACCATCCTTCCTGTTATGTTGGAGGTACTTAATGCCTCAATCTCCACTAACACGGTTCCACCAGCTTGGAAAGAGGCTAGAGTGAAGGCACTCGTGAAGAAACCCAACATGGACATAAATAATTTCAGTAATTATCGTCCCATTTCCCTGCTCCCCTGGATCAGCAAGATACTAGAGAAATATATCAACAGTCTTTTGACGAATTTCCTAGAAAACAACCAGCTGCTTGACCTTTCACAAACGGGTTTCCGCCCCAAACACGGGACGGAATCTGCTTTGCTGGCAGTTCTGGAGTAAACTAGAGGAATCTTAGATCGAGGAGGATCGGCGGCTGTCATCCTCCTCGATCTAAGCGCTGCTTTTGACACCGTGAATCATGAAATCTTATTGCAGCGTCTCTATGACATTGGAATCCAGGGGGGAGCGTTGAAATGGATCAGGTCCTTCTTGAGTGGCAGAACCTTTCAGGTTTTTGAGGGAAATACCACCTCCACCAGCAGACCTTTAGGCTGTGTAGTCCCGCAGGGCTCCTCGCTTAGCCCGATGTTGTTTAACGTCTATATGAGACCGCTGGCTGGGAACGTCCGTCCATATGGTATTAAGATCGTTACCTATGCGGACGACACCCAGCTAGTGGTCTCTCTGACGCAGGCCGAGGGCTCTGCGGACTTGGTGGATCTGGCAGGATGCCTGAATTAAGTGAACAGCTGGATGACCCTGTCTTGTCTCAAGCTTAATGGAGACAAGACAGAAGTCATGCTCTTGGGACACCCGGCTCCATCTTCGGTGGACTCGATTTGGCCAGCCTGTCTAGGCTCCCCTCCAGCTCCCAAGAATGCCATTAAGAGCCTGGGCATTTGGCTGGATAGGTCCCTGACTTTAGACTACCAGGCCACCAAGCTATCGGCCACCTGTTTTGGCCTTCTCAGAATGTTAAGGAGGATACTTCCCCTGTTACCAATCAAGGCCAAATAAACTGTCGTACAGGGACTGATCCACTCCTGGTTAGATTTCGGAAACGCACTCTATCTTGGAGCCCCTGACTCCACACTGCGAAAACTGCAAGTTATCCAAAACTGTGCGGCTCGCACCCTACTGCAAATTCCCCGTAGGATTTCTGCTAGACCTGGACTGAAAACACTGCACTGGCTCCCTGTTAGGGACAGGATTAGCTTTAAGTCCCTCTGTATCGCCCATCAGTAATTCTGGGAAACAGGTCCTGCAATCAATCTCCCTTCAATTACCCCATACCTCCCTAGCAGACAGCTGCATTCAGCCAATGCATTTCTTGCCATCGTGCCCAGGGTCAAACGGACCAGAGCGGGGGGCCGTTCTTTCACCCTAAACGTGGCTAGGTTGTGGAACACTCTCCCACTACACCTAAGGTCCAATCCTGACCTAACCTCCTTCAGGAAACAACTGAAAACCTTTCTGTTCAATAAATAGGTCCCTCTCCATCCTTCTGTGCTATCTGTCCATCTGTGGGAATTCCTTTTAGTTACAGCGTTTGGACGCCTCCGGGCAATTATTTGCGCTTTACAAAACCCATTTTCATTTCATTTCATAGGTGATCTTACAAAGACAAGGATGAAGAATGCCATATTGAATGTTCAAATCTCTCATCTGAGGATGAAGAGCTAAGAATTTTTTAAGAAAGGCATTGGTTGTGTTGGATACATCTTGTGATATAAACAGATTACGGACAGACCAAATAAGACAGCGTTTTAACTTAGCCACCTTCAGGACATGTATCAAATCAGTACATTTCAGAAAGAGCATTATAATGCCACAAGTTTGGGTGAATGTGGTTGAAGATGTCCCAAATGATGTGCATGCTGAATGTTAAAGGGTGGCGTAGGAGGAAGATCAAGGAGGGCTAAGCGAAATTTCTTCAGGAAGACCAAAAGATCAGGACCCTCAGTGTTCTCTGAAAGACCACAGAGACGAAGATTATTCTATCTATTTTGATTTTCAATGTCTTCAGTGTGGAGCTTAAGTTTCTGAATTTCTTGCTCCAACATAGGAATTTTGGTAGTTAAATCTTGAAGGCATCCCACATGATGTTCCAACTCTGTCATTTTCCCCTCCATAATCCATCGATCCTCAATTTGTAGCAGTTTTTCATTAGTGGTTAGCATGAATGGTTGCAGACCACATACCTTATCTAGGTTATAGTTCAATACAGGATTGTGAGATGATAAATCAGGAGAAGGAGAGTCATTTTTCACTCTCTTTGGTTTAGTGCCTGAAGAGGACAGCTTAGAAGATACATGCAAATCATTGGCCATCTTGTTACAATGAAAGGAATATTTTGGTGAATATAAGGAAGGAACAAAACTGGTCCACTGAAGTAAATAAGAGGTCACAAAAACCTGTTTTCCAAAATTTTGTAGAGATGTTGTAGTTAAAGGCTGTCAAAAAGGCAGACCCAGGTTATAGGTAAAAAAAAAAGTCATTAATTTGACATATCTGAAGGGATATACCTTCACAGGTAACAGCAGATCAATACTGGACCAACAGAACAAAAAATCACCATTTGCAGCAACCAGGTCCGAAAATTGTAGACATTAAGGAGGTCGCAGATAAGTTAGGGAGCACTCATAAGAAAGGGGCAGTAAATGATGTCCAAAAAAGTGAAGAAAAAGAGAGAGAAAAAGCTGTGACGTGAGCGACGCTGTCTCAAATGATGGCCGCTCTCGTATATGAGGAGAAAATCACTGCTGCAGCACATGGGTCTCAAAACGAATCCTCATGGTGTGAAAACGGCTGGTGGGCTTAGCCATTGTTTATAAGATTTATACCACATATGTGTCTGAGAAAGCAGTACAGAAGAGGCCTCAAAGTTGAATAAGTTCTGCATCCGCGTTGGAGCTCATGGGGAAGTCGCCATCTTGAGTCGGCGTCAAAGCCACGCCCCGTCCTGAAATGTTAATTAACCATTTTCACTTTTTTGTGGCGTATCTTCCACTTTCTAGGAGAAATGTTTGACAAGATGTGCATTTGCTACATTTTTGTTCCGCAAAGTCTTTTTTGGCAAATCTCAAAAGCAATCTCTATGAAGTGTGTGGAAGTTAACAGCTGCAAATTAATTCAGCATTGATATTTAGAAACCGGAATGTAGAATATTCTGATAATTACTCAAGTTGGATTTTTGGGCTGGCAGTAGCACTACCCATGTGCATCCAAAGATGTAGCTCAGAACATATGGCCGAGATACCCGCCACCCCCTCTCAACACAATCCCCAAGAATTGGGAAACCGGAAACAGTTCTTGAACTTTTGGAAGGCGGGAAGGGAGTCACCCTTCCCGGCCGTATTTATTAAAATATGAAACAAAAGAAAACATTAAAATAACAGTTTCATATAATGTACAATTTCATTTCCACATTACGATGTTGGCTAACCTTAACAGATCTCTAATACAAAGGTTCTCCTAGCCGAACTAACATCCTACAAAACATTTGACTTGAAATTGTACATCCTAACGTTAAGGGCCAACGGCAAGGTCGTAACCGGTGTCAGATCCCTAAACCAGAAATACCCCCCTCACTTGTGAGAGGGGCGACCGCACAGAGGCGTACCTCAAGTGCATTTACCAATTTCCCTTTGTACTTGACGGGGGCCCAAATAAACTCGACGCCATTTAACGGTCGTTCGAGGACTCGTGTGAGGTGTCTAAAAGGTAGCATAAACCCCCTCCCGCACCCCACACAACTTACCCATCTGCCGTCGCAGATGTCCTGGCCCCGGGAAATTCCCCAGGAGGGGCCGTAGCCCCTCCTATCCAGGAAGGGGCCTTGACCACCTTTCCTTTCCTTCCGGCGGCCTCTCCTTAGACAGGACCGCCTCCCCATTGAGGGGCCAATTGGCCACCTCCCCCGCGCGCTCCCATCCGTAATGGGTGACGCCCCCTCATAGGGATCTTCCAATTACTGCTCACCGATCATGACCTTACCGCCACAGGCCGGATAGTTGACCGGCTATCCGGACCCCCCACAAAACACTCCTACCTAAAGGTCATGCTGTAAACTCCTTAACCATGCTATGAAGTCTCCTATGAGTAATTCGTTCCCCACCCGGGACAAATGAACACCGTCCCCCAAATACATACTGTCCCCTTTAATACAACCATGCGAAACAGAATGCAGTGTACTTGAACGAAACAATCTACTCATTTTATTATTAATTTTCCTCACTGAATGATTCAGTGCAGAAACAGAAATAGCCCCCCGCCACACTTTCCGTGGGATCATATGGGACCAAGCAATTGTGCACCCTGGAACTCTTCTCGCTAACCAACTTACCGTGGAAAGCATCGCCTCAAGAAGAAGTCGTCTACCAGTGGTCACCAAATCATTGCCCCCAAGATGTACTATGACTACAGACGGCGGTGACCTTGTCCGCCCTAACAAAACCTCGAAAAATGCTTGAAACTGGTCAATACAGAGCCCGCCCTTTCCGTAGAAGGACACCCTGTACCCGTATTCCCCAGCCACGTGAGTCATGTCACCTGCTTTGAATACGTCCGCGGCACGCCTCACGTATGAGTGGCCCACGACCCACACCTCCTTTTTCACAGCCGGTAATGTCTGACCGCTGGCCCCCCGGTGTCGGGTCGACTGGACAGTCCGCCCCGCCTCGTAGGCTTGCGCCACTGAAAACCAAACAAAAACAAGAAGCGTGAGTACATCGTTACAGCTTCACAACATGTGCAACCGTACATACCTCTTATAACAGTTCGAGGACCAACGCCCCACACGTTTTATTTGATCAACATTCAGACCCCTGGCTGTAGCCTCCGTAGCAGCCCCTATCCGAAAGGAATGGGTCCCAAAGTCGCCGGGGTTCAAGCCCGCGGCAGAAATCGACATCGCAAGCACCCGCTGAAACTGAAACCTCGTCAGTGGGGTGGCGTCAGCGTGTCTTAACAAGGTCCCCCCCCATGCTGCCACCCTCTGCGCTAGATATGCTTGTACGCACCCAACAGGGCACATGGCAGACCCGGGGATCCTCTGGATGATTACACAGTCCCCGATTGCATCCTGATCGGATTTGGACTTTACAAACGAGACCGTCATTGTCTCCTCTCTGACCTGAATGTGTTCCCGGCACAGTCCCCCCATCGTATCCTGCTTGTTCTTTGCCACTAATTCGCTTACCCGCATAGCCCCATGGAATGCTAATGCAAATGCGGCTCGGAACAACACTGCTTCTTACTGGGATGAACATGTTACCGGTAGCACGGATAATAACAGGGTCAACCTATCCAAACCTATCGGGTGCCTATCGTCTACTTTGCGACCCTCAAGGCGTTGCCACCCCCGTAGCGCTTTCTGCACAACGAAAGACGCTGTCGGGTCCTGGATCCCATGAGCCCTTGCCATGAAGGAAATGGCGGCCCGATGCCTCTGGGCCGTAGCTACTGACTTGCCTGCGTGACGTAAAGAGAGCAGGAATCTTACTACAGACTCTTCCAGACCCCAAAGCTCCCTCCCGGCAGTACCCAAAAAGACCCAATAGGAACGGAACGCCCCTTCATATGCCTTCCTCGTCCTGGGTGCTAAACTCTCTCCCACGAGGTTTTGTAGTTCGGGGCACCGAGAGACCAGAGAGCTTCGGGAAAGGGTGCCGCCACCGGGTCCGCTGTGGGCAGAAAACCCCAGAAGGCCTGCATACGGAAACGAGAGAGCGCATCAGCCGCTTGGTTCATCACCCCCGGCACATGCCGCGCCCTAAACAGTACATTTAGTTGCATGCACAACAACACAATTTCCTTGAGTAGTCTTAGAATCAATTTGCAACGTGCTGCCTGACTATTGATACACTCAACCACGGTCATGTTATCAGACCAGAAAACCACAGAGTGACCCCTAAACCCTTCTGGCCATGTTTTCAAGGCCACCAGAATAGGGAACAGTTCGAGAAAAGCAATGTTACTCGTCAACCCGCACTCATGCCACCATGACGGCCATTTTTGAGCCGACCATTGTGTACCCAATATGGCGCCAAAACCCACACTCCCCGCCGAGTCTGTCCATAGTCCCAACTCCTCGGAAGACACTGCTGGTTTATTCCAGACAATTCGACCATTGAAATCCGCCAGGAACGCAATCCAAATGCGCATGTCCTGGCGAACCTCTGCCGAGAGTCTCGTACGATGATGTCCTTCCTTCAAGCCGACCATGGACTGTGCAATCGAGCGGGAAAAGGGGCGTGCCATCGGCATTACTCTTAGGGCAAAATTCAACTGACCTACCACCTGTTGCAATTGATGTAAGTTCACTTTCGTTGCACGAATACATGTCTCAAGGGATAACCTGAATTTTAACACCTTTTCTTTAGGTAAACGAAAACAACCTTCCACTGAGTCGAGTTCGATCCCCAGAAACTCGATTAAGGTCGAGGGACCCACCGTCTTACCTGGCGCCAATGGCACACCAAATTGATTCATTAGGACACAAAATTCATGTAAGGCCTGTCCACACTCAGAATCCCCGGCTGCCCCAGAAACAGAAAGTCATCGAGATAGTGCATAACATGTTGAAAACCTGTCTTCCTCGTGAATACCCACTGCAGAAAACAACTGAATTTCTCGAAATAGGCACATGAAATCGAACATCCCATAGGCATACATTTATCCATGTAATAGCGACCCTGAAACTGAAAACCAAGGAGACGCTGATCGTCTGGGTGTACCGGGAGCAACCGGAACGCTGACTCGATGTCCGATTTGGCCATCAGCGTCCCGGGCCCCAGGCGATTCAACATGGCAACGGCCTCATCGAAAGATGCCTACCGCACCCAACATACTTCCGGGTCTATCGCGTCATTCACGGAAAGACCATGTGGGGCTGACAAATTGTGTATCAGCCGAAACTCACCCGGGTCCTTCTTGGGAACCACCCCTAGAGGAGAACACACAAAATTAGCAACTGGTGGCAAATCGAATGGACCGGCGACACGACCTCGAGTCACCTCTTTCCTAATCTTTACCTGCACCACCGCCGTGTGCTGTAAGACCGACATTTGATTCTTACAGTCCGGTACCCCCTGAAAATCCCCCACTGGGATGCGGAAACCATATGAAAACCCATTCCGCAACACCCCAGCGGAAGCATAATCTGGGTATTCGCTGAGCCAAGGAATCATTGCCATGGTATCAATCGGGGTCGGTAAAGGCGCCCCTCGGACTATATTAGACCTGTTTGGCGCCTCCCTTACCACCGTTATCACCCGTTTTGGCTCTGCACATGGACTCAGGATGGGATGGCTGCCCGCATCCCCCACACTCATGTCTGAATTTGCATGACCCCTGGGGCCTGGTACATTTGCCCCTGTTAAAATTCCAACAGATCCCCCTTTTACCTGTGTTGCCACTCGGCTTCGTGTGGGACTCGTTACCTGTACCCGTCCGAAAGGGTGTCCCAGAGTTTTGGCGGGAGGATTCCCCCCCGTTACTCCCTACTAATGGCACCTTCAACATCCCTGTACTCTCCATTTTTTGCCAAGACACAGAGTCGTAACAGTCCCAGGACAACAACGGGTTGTGTTCCTTAGCTTTTCTAAACAGATTATCATAGCAGAACCACTGATTGCCCCCATATGCCACAGAATACTCCATAATACGTGACTGATAAATGGGTAACTCGGTCAGTAACTCAGGTCTGCGCTCCCCCATGATGGAAGTAAAAATTCCCCACGCTCTGCCCCAAGTACCAATGGTCTCATCAACCTTAAAGGCGGCCATTTTAGCACGCCAAACACTCGGATGCATGAGCTCCTTTTGACTCTTTACATGCTCGATCTCGTAATGGTCGGTAAGCAATGAAAACATGTTTACATATTTGTCCGCCCAAATCAATTCCTTGACTTCTAGTGGGACGTGCTGGGCAATCTTCTCCTTTCGAGAAGGTGCAGAGTCCCCCCCCGCAATCGGCAATGGCCGCTTACCTGAAGTAGACCCCACGCTTGTCGCCGAACTTGGGCCTGCTGTACTTCCAACCGCTGGGACCTGCGGGGGAACAGGAGATGGAGTCTTCGCAGCCTCCCTAGATTCCCACAGTTGCCTCATCACTGCCCGGGCGTCGTCAGCCGTGGCGCCCTCGCTATCGTTTCCCAACCACGCTGCCAATTGCGCCGCTAACTCGGGGGGCATATCCCCCCTGTTCGCAGGGGTGACCACCACAGGGATTGGGTTCCCCTCCTTTTGCGCCGGGGTTGGCTCCTCTCGTGGCGCTTCGGGAACCGGGGTCTCCCCCCCAAGTGCTCCCCTTCTGGGCCTCTTGCTCTTTCCACCGGGAATTGTTCCCTGTAAAGGCCGTTTCGGTCCTCCCTCCCCGTCCTTAGCCTCAACCTTTTTCTTCAGATCGGCTATCTCCTTCATGAGCATGCGGAGCATCTCCTCGGTACCGACCCGCTTTCCGACCTTCTTGGGCATTCTTAGACGGGATATCTGTAAGACAAAAAGAGGGATTACAACGCTCAAAATTGCTCTTCGTTCCGTCTCGAGCTCACGTGCAGCGGGGAGGTGCAGCTTCAGAGCACAGGAACAAGAGGATGCTTTGTTGGCTTCCGATCCTTTTATCCGTCTTCGGGGTGGGCGTGAACCTGCCCCCGCCTGCCTCCAAGGGCGTGGCCGGCCGTGTTGGTGTCTAGGCCAGCCCACTCTAGGGCGGGAAAAAGGCGCGCCCCGGCTACGCCGCTTCGGGCATACCAGCCGAGACTCGCCTCCCGCCCAAGATGGCTTCCCGGGGGGGATCGTGGTACTCGACCATACGTTCGGGGGGACCGATTGGTCGCCCCTTTCCAAATGTTTGGCTGCTCTGTTAATTTCTGGAATATCGGTTTGACACACTTAGTTATTCTTAAATTGTTTAATGATAAAGCATGGACCATGGTGATGGTACTCAATGGTAGCCAGTGCACAACCAAGACAGTTCTGTCAGATGGTCACTGTTGTCCCAGTGTTTAACCTGTACTGGGCAGATTTGACCAGTTCACTTGTGGGATTTAACAGCTTCTGGCTGAACTTGAAGATTTACCAGTGCTTGCCCTTCTGCATGCAGAGACTGCTGTCTCTATGTGCATGGCACTTGTGGGACCCGGAAACAGCTACCTTTTCACATTATTGCTATAAATATTTGTGCCTCTGAATTATTTAGTTATTAGCACTAGTTTTGAACCGATATAACCAACCCTATTGGGCTTTTAATTATAACTGTGCTCTTTTGTGTTCATGCCAAGGCTCTCTCCCCTGTCAGCAGCTACTGTTAAAAGTAATAATATATCATGGTTCACACTCATTCACAGTGATGTGTTGAGTTCTGCTATTATCTATAAAAATATAAAAAATAAAGTAAATTATGAATAGGTTAACAGGCTTTCAATAAAGCATCAAAAACCTCAATTCTTATTTGTCACACAACAAAAGAAAAAATATACTATGTCTGAAAAGGTCAGAAGCTTGAGATAAGGTGATAAGTACATGCCTCAAGTTGACCACCTCAAAGTCCCAGTCAGGGCTCTAAGACATAGAGGCTACTAAGTCTATGCTGAGGGCACTTATAGGAGAACTAACAGGATTTAATCAATATGTTGTATACATGATGGCTTCATATAAAAAGGCCTATTTACAAACAATTGTACTAATAGCCCTTTATTTAGCACTCTTAATCGATGCCAAAGAAGAAAATGGTTCCATCAACTAAAAAAAAAGGAGATGGTATTTGCACCATTATTGCCTGCCCATTGCCTACCCAGTGCGACACAGTATATCTGTTTATACCCTCATTTATAGTCACTGTTTCCCTATTCCTGTGTGTCCCTCAGATTCCTCTATTGGGAGTTTGCCATGTGTTAAGTGCAATGTGTCATACAATAGTGTAAGTTGTGTGACCATGTTATGGAGAAGGCAACAATAGGGTCCATTAGAAGGACAGTGACAATAGCAATCTAACATTTGAGTGATATACGATTTTGACAGCTCAGTACAGAGTGGTGGATAAAACCAAAACAAAATGTGGGTTATGCATCCTGTGCACCATGTCCAAGGCCAACATTCTTTTTTGAGCTGAGCAGATCACATGATGCTAAGACTCTGGGTTAAACATTTTAGGACTTTATTGATATCATTTTAATATTTCACATTCTCTGAATTACTTTCTTCCCTACATTAATTTTGTCTCAGATAACGTGTGTCCTATTACTTTTTCCTTCTTAAATAGCATTTACAGTCACAAAAGCAGACCCTCCTTCCCCAATGTCCAAAGAAGACATGTTTTTTTCATTGGAGCAGCCAGAACAAATATAGGGTCTCATTTATGAAAAATGTTGAATCACTGGGAAAAAACAGTGATGAAACACTTTTCATTGCACCATCCTTACGACACCATAGATGTGCGGTATTTACACTATGGTGCTCCATGTTGCAAGGTTTGCACCGATACATCAGGAATCCTGACATATCTGATCGTGCAGAAATGACGCAACTCCAGCAGTGTATCATTACACATGGGGTGAGTCCTATGTAAAAGGCATTATGTCACTACTTATGCCTACTTGAAGCAGGCGCATGGATGGTGAGGGAGTCGAGTCGTAGGAGTGTCACAGTGAAATATATTAAATTTCACTGTGCCACTTTTACAAGGCTTTTTTACGAGGCAATGCCCACTCTGCATACATTACACCTGACGCAGGAATAAGGTAGCGCACGCATCTACAAATGCTTAGATGCGTCACTTTGTAAATAGGTCACGGTGTGGCACTTTGTTTACCTTGCTGAAGCGTCACACAAAAATGGCGCAACTGCAGTGTAAACCCTCATAAATAAGTGCCCAAACTCTTAAAGATAAGTGAGATGCTAACAAACCTTCAAAGGAGTGCCACAGGAGAGCACAACACCTATGAGTGCTGATCCACTCAATTTGACAATACTTGTTTCCTGTTAACATTAACTCAGCCCTGATCAATTTGACATTGATCAGCCTCTTTGCCTTGTTCTACCTTTGTATCTTTTGTAACACCTTTGAACAAACCCCTATTGAAATATTCTTCTTGCAGCTCTGGATTAGAAGATGTTTGATGTTTATTTGGGATTCAATCATTTACTCAGCACCTGATGTTTGCCTAACATGTGTTAGAACCAGCTTTTCACATGTACACCGCGGGTGCCCTATGAACGCGGGGATTCTGCGCTCAAAGCGTGGAGAAGCGGTGGATTGGCTCTCGGGGACTCTCATCTGCAAACTTTCTCCAGAAACTTTCAAGCTCCCTTCTTCCACCTTGGAGGGGATACCAAAGGGATTACTTTAATTGGATGCCATAATGAACTTTTCGAAGCCAACCCTTGTGTACTGCTTGTTGCCTGATGCCTGCCTAATCCCACCGCCTCATTTGTCTAATTTAGCAGTCATTTTCTCGCGCACACTAAATAGCCTTCCACGGAGCACTTATTAAAAGAGCTTCTCCACATGGTGCCCGTGTAACCTACATATTCAAACCTTCTCGTCTGCAGGGCCCCCTCTCCGTTCTTTACGCCGGAGACGATTAGATATTCTCTTTGGAGCCCCTTGCAGGGGGCGAGCCTGCTTTGATTCCGGCTGCCTCCTGGCTAAGCCTCCAGAGCTGTGGCGCCAGCAGATGAGAACTTCTGATCTCAGATAATGATACATTCTTAGCAATGGGGATTTGTCCTCCAAGGCAGGCCAGCCTCGGCCGAGGATTCTCATTATTTCTTGTAATCAGGCACTTGTGCAGACACAATGCAGCTCTTTCAGATCCCAGTTCCTCGAGATGCTGCGCTCGTCGCAGGGGATCCAGTCCTTCTTCCCGCATCCCGGCTTGATTTTGGAAAATGCACTCAGCTAAGCTGTGTACACTGTTCATAAGTGTTTGGCGAAGATGATCACAACATTACTGTGAAGGACAAAGAGTGCGCGTTTATTTCACATTGCTCCTGGCTGGCTGTCACAAAGTATAATAGCATTAACTGCATTATCTGAACAATGCTCAATCAAACCAACTCTGAATGGACTCACAACTCAGGGAAGCAACTTTGAAGAGTGGCATGTCCTGTGTTTAGGCTGGGCAAGCTTGGCACCTGGCTAGACTGCAGGTCACTGGATCAAAATGACGCATCCCTGACTAAGCCTTTAGGGCCTCATTTATGAGGCTGTGCATCACTTTTACACCGCCGGTGCGTCAGTTTTTGTGACGCAGCAGTGGCGTAAAAAATGCTCCTTGTTGCGCCATATTTACAAAGTGACGCATCTAGGTAGATGCATCACTTTGTAAACCCATGCGCCACATTATACCTGCACCAGGTATAATGGGCCTTATTTATGAGAAAGCAGCGATGCGTCACTTCCCAGTGCGCACTCCTTGCGACATTCCTGATGCGTCATATATAATGTATGACGCATCATGTCGCAAGGAGTTACAGATACGTCAGTATTTCTGACGTATCTGTAAGTGCAAAAGTGACGCATTGCTGGAGTGTGTCACAAAAGTGACACAACTCCAGCAATGCGTCCTTTCCCATGGGGCAAGCCCCATGTGAAAGGGACTACGCCTGCTGTGAGGCAGGTGCAAGATTTTGACCCAACGGCGTCCTAAAAGTGACGCAGTGAAATCTCATAGATTTCACTGCGTCACTTCTACGACCCTTCCTTGCGTCAATACGCCCCCCTTGCATACATTATACCTGGCTCAGGTATAATGTTTCACAGGGGTTTACAAAGTTACGTATCTACCTAGTTGCGTCACTTTGTAAATATGGCGCAAAAATACGCATTTTTTACGCAGCTGGTGCATCACAAAAAGTGATTACCGGCGGCATAAAAGTGACGCACAGCCTCATAAATGAGGTCCATTATACCTGGCGCAGGTATAATGTGGCGCAGGGGTTTACAAAGTGACGCATCTACCTAGATGCGTCACTTTGTAAATATGGCGCAACAACATGCATTTTTTATGCCACTGGTGCGTCACAAAAAGTGACGCACTGGCGGCGTAAAAGTGACGCACAGCCTCATAAATGAGGCCCCATGTATGCAAGGGGGGCGTATTGACGCAAGAAAGGGTCATTGAAGTGACGCAGTGAAATCTATGAGATTTCACTGCGCCACTTCTAGGACTCAAAAGCGTCAAAATCTTACGCCTGCCTCACAGCAGCATAAGACTGATGCAGGCCCTTTCACATGGGGTTTGCCCAATGTGAAAGGACACATTGCTGGAGTTGCGTCACTTTTGAGACACACTCCAGCAATGCGTCACTTTTGCACCTACAGATACGTCAGAAATACTGACGTATCTGTAACTCGACATGATGCGTCATACTCTAAATATGACGCATCATTGGTGTCGCAAGGAGGGCGCAATGAAAAGTGACGCATCTCTGTTTTCACGCAGTGATGCGTCACTTTCCACAAATGAAGCCCTTAATCGTTACAAGGTGCATTGCATAAGTACCACTGTGCTTCCCAATAGCAACACCAAGATACGCTTCCTTTGCTGAAATACTGGTTATTTTAAAATAGTTTTTCTTCTGGCTAACAAAAAAGATCCTCATTGCATGGTGGGGATTATTTTTCTACAAAAATCTAAGAAAGCATTCAAACAACTAGCATGAACGAAGCAGAGACAAACGTTAACCAGTCTGTTTAGTGTATCGTTATTCATTTATTTAGTTGTTTTATTTAGTGTCACAATTTAGTTGCTTTTTGTGTGCTGAATATTTATAAAGAACAATTGTAATTTACCAGAGCCTTGCCAGGTGTTACAATAAAGCCACCAGATGAAGCCCAATTTTAGTAAATTACTTCCGAAATGGTCATGCTTAGCACACATTCGCTCTTTCGTGTAGCCTAGCGGGCTACCAAGTGCATAATTCAATACATTCGTTTAGTCAGATATGACAGTGGGCTGGGAATTGGAGACGTCTAGTTCTAATATTCGATTTTTAGGATCAAACTCATTAATGTTTGGATTTCTGGTGGCGGAAGCGACCTGGCCCTTAGACTTTAGCCTGCTCTTTTTGAAGGTACTGAAATGTTGGTTTAGCTCTAAGGCTCGGATTTCTCCCTCCTTTGGTTGTGAAGATATATTTGGCGTGTCGGCACAGGGCGCTGATATGGAGGGAGATGGGACAGCAGATTCATGCAGGAGACCAGATTCTGGCAGGAGAGGCAGCTCACACACACACCACAAACATGAGGGATTCCAACCATGGGAGGAGATCAGTATACTTAGCTGCCACGTTTCCCATGCTCTTGCATATTGTGCTCCATCAGTACAGTTTTTTAAAATTTGAATTCTGGGACTTGTAGTCCTGTTTTATTAATGGATTAAACACGACTACACGTCCCAGAAACAAAGAAAAAGCCTGGGTTAGAGCAGCACATCACCCATGGGCTTGGAAAACCTGGTAGAGCTGAGTGTAAAGCCATTTGGGAGTTAAAAGGAGAACTTGCCCTTCTTAACTCCCAGTTTTATTGCGATCTCCAAATACTGCACGCGTATCAGACATATTATGTTGCCACATTTCAATTTACTCTGCTGGAGGCCAAGTTAACATTATAAGCATGGGCAGGGAAGGTAGGAACCTTCTGATTCTACAGGTCCCTGATAATAAACACCTCCGGCCCCCTTCGGAAAAGAAGGGCCAGTTGGGAATGGAGGAGGTGGAATAGACTGTAGTGAAGATGGCTCCACGAACTTTGACGCTGTCCTCCATATCCTTGATATGATTCAAGCTCTTCGATAGAGTATTCCCTACGCCAAGCCGTGACTTATTGATAGGTACCCACATGCACATTTGGGATGTTTGGTACTTAAAAAACACTGGGCATATTATCAAGGGGGTTTATCTCCGCTTTTTTGGCTTTAAAAGCCAAGAAAGCGGAGATAAAATGATCTCCCTATTACCTAGCTGTCGCTAACACCAGTTAGCGACAGCTAGTAGGAGATAGCGACCATCTTGGGCCCCGCTTTGCATGTCAGTGATATTTATCACTAATGACATGCAAAATGGGCGTGCCAAGATGTTAGCGACTGGAAACAGTCGCTAACATCGCTATCTCCTATTACCAACTTTTGGAGATATTCACGCTAAGCCCCAATATCGCCAAAAGCTAACACCTGCCCCTGAGCAGTTCTTAGCCATGTTATCTAATGGTAGGTGGATAACATGGCTAAGAGCATTAGCTCGGTAATGCATGAATATCGCTGACTTTTCAGCGATATTCATGCATTTTGGCCGATTTTTATCGCTTAGGAGATATACCTTGATAATAGCAAGGTTCCTAAGCGATAAAAATCGCCGCAGTTCGGCGATAAAAATATCACAGCTAAACCAACATAGTGATAATTATCGCTAGTTGTTGGTAATATGCCCCACTGTTCGCATGCCCACCACATCCATGGGATGGTGGGACAGACAATCACTATGGACCCCATAATAGCAATACTGAGGCTGACTGATGACAGGGAAGCCCTTGAAGCACGTAGGTGCTAATTAGGATGGGTTTCCTTCTAGGGAAGTGTGACATTGGTTGCCATTGGAGGGAGAGTATGGCACCCTTGGCCACTGAATGGTTTCGAGGGATGACGGGCTGTGGTCAGTGGGAAGAGGTGGTGTATAAAGTCAGAGGATGTCCCCAAACGCATGGAAAATCCTGGGACATTGGTTGGAACACCTTGGAGGGGAGCTGCCACAACTTGGCTACATTATGTGAGAATATATCAAGTCATGAGGATGAAGTGAATGTTTATGAACTCAGGGGCAGAGTTATCAATATTTGATACAGCGCAACGCTGAAAGACAACTTACAGCACTGCGTCAAATGAAGAGGGCAGGAATGCACCATATCTGTCAAGATATGGTGCATTCCTGCTCTCCTCCTAAGCTTGAGCACTATATGCTGCCCAGTGCCAAGGAAGACATCCATGAACTAAGGTGCAAGGGTGCCTGATTGCGGGTAGGATTATTTTTGTGCAGGGAAGGACACGTTTGTGCACAAAAACAATCCTTGGAGGCGTTTCCTTTTTCTAAGCGTGCTGCAGAATGCAACAATCTTAGAAGTAGGAACAAAAAGGAGAAATAAAAATATTGTTCCTCGTTGCATCTCTTCTGGGGAGGGTTCAGTTTTGACACAATCTCAAGTTTACTTATCTTGGTGAATCTGGAAATGTTCCAAAAAACACCATGCCCATGCTCCACCTACCTAACGCCTTTCTGGCACAGAGTAACCCAAGGCAGCGACATGCAACTCCTTGCATTAATCTGGGTATACCAAGCCACACAGAGCCACACAAGGTGGCTTGGCAATTCTGACTTAGGGATTGTGTCGAAGGGCAATGCAATCCTCTGGAATATCTGACCCGCAGTGTTTTGATCCATTCTGATATGTGTGACGAAAAATATTATTGCTTATAGGGCAGCGGGAGCACCCAAATGGCAAACCAACATTCTATTTACTGGCACTATAATTCTTGCACAAGTTACCATCACTGTACAATCTCTGCATGAATAAACAAATGTGTCACATCTCCATATGACCTTTCAAGACATGAAAGGTTTAGACATTGTTTTGTTTTTGTCCATGTACATATGTGTGGAAATTATGATATATTTTGCTTAGCATGGTTTTTTTGAAACAATAACTGTACTTCAAGCGGTTCGTGATACATTTATAGCTAGGCACTGATTTTCTTCCGTAGTACTAATAAAATAAACAATGAATGGGTCACTTGCCCTGGATTAATGCAAATACATAGGTTTACCTCAGTGGCTTAGTCAGTGTGTCATGGGTTCTAGTGCAAGAAAGGAAATGGGCCTCCTGGCTGCGTTTTGAGCTGTGAAATAGATCAATAATCAGGCTTCAGATGGCCCTTCATGCCTCTGGGCTCCGATGCCACTGCACCTGCTGCACCCAAGGAAGCGACCCCCCCTGGCTTACTTTCTTATCCTTTGTTTGTGAAACATGAATGAATGTCCCTTAAAAAATGTCCTGAAACATGTCCCGTTCACTTTTGTAAAGTAATATTTTCATGAGACAATAAATATATATGTAAATAATATCTGGATATTTGAGTGCTAGTAAAAACCTGAACCTGCATTATATAGGAACGTTTATATGGAGATGGCTTGATTTAAAGTTCACTTAGTACTTCGGGGCAGAAGTTTATTTGAATATATTAAATATGAAATATAACTATGGCAAAATACTCGGTATATTACCAGCCTGACTCGGAACGCATTTGGAATAAGATGCGTTTACCAGATCCCTTGCAGTGGGGGCAGTGTGACAGTTCCCGTCATTATGGTGCTGTGTCGCATTCCCATCGCAGCGCTACAACGGTCTAGGTCAGCTGCTCACAGCAGAGACAGACACAATGGTGCTTTCCTGCACCGGGCGTGCTTTGCACATTGGAGTGCACTCTTTGTTCTCTCAATCTGACACGGCAGGCGATGGCCACACTGGGAGCTGTCAGAGCAAACACTTTAGCGGCTCAGGTAGTAGGAAGATAGTACGTGTCATGTGTTAGGGGGAAATCTGTCGTGTTTCCAGCGGGCAACATCTCAGGGACAAACAGCATGTAAGAAGTGGGGTTATTAGAGTAAAACACCCCCAACTTGGCAACCTCCTTATATGTTTTACAAGCCCCTTGCCCAACCCGTGCACCACTTTTCCCATGTTAAAAATGACGCAAAAGTGGCGCAAAGGGCTTCCAAATAAGCCTCCTTGTATTTATTCTTCTAATGCCAAGATGTGCTGTCTGCCTTCATTATAAAAGCACAAGGTACTGCTTGGTGGTGTGCTGCAAACATTTTAGATTTCCGATACATGTCTTCTGTTTTGTTCATTGCGATTGTTGCCACTTTTTTCTTCCTCTTCAGGGTTTGCCCTCAAGTCGTCTGATTTTCATTTTGGTTCGGTCTGTTTGGTTTTGTCTTATACTGACAGCCCGGGAGGTTCCTTGCCTCTTCGTCTAGTAATCTGAAACAATGAACAACTTCAGGGGCGGCCTTAGGCATGAGCAAACTATGCACCTGCACAGGGCCACCAAACCCCAGGGGCCACCACGCCAATATATATCCTTAATATAATAATCCTCTGAGGATGGATACATATTTGCGTGGTGGCCCCTGTCAGGGATTTGGCGGCCTCCAGCTCTGTTCCACTTCCAAACACCCAGACCCCCCCCCCACCTCTTCACTGGCCTCCGCACTCCGCCCCGCCCGGACCCCCTCTTCCGGGCCCCCTACCTGCGCTCCCTGCCCAGGGCTGCCATGAGCCTAGAGCCGCCCCTGACAACTTAACAGGAGTTTCTTAATCCCCTTGGCTTTTTTATGCTGCTTGATGATTTATTTTGGGCATAATATTCAACTTTTTCATTTTATGCCCCACTCGCTGACAAAGTGGCTGCCAAATAAAGTTTTTTTGTTTGAAAAAAAAAACTTTTTGACATTTTCATCAAAACAAAGAGACATGACCCCGTTCAGCATATTGACAGGTTTGTACAAAAGGAAAAAAAAACACAATACATCAGTGTAAGTCAGTCATACCCATAGTTAATGTACATTACTCATTATCAGCTCATACTTCCCTTGGTAGCAACAATTCGAGTAACCTGAGTCACAGAATAGGCAATCCTCATCTGAATACATGGAATTCTGGACCTAATACTGTCTTATCTCCACCATATCTAGCAATCTAACAACACTGTCTCCTACAACCTTTTAATTGCCATCTTAAAGTTTGTGCACTGCCTCCTCCCCCGGCACACGAGCAGCAGCCTCACTACCAGTAGGCACATCTTTAGTCAACAGGTACGTTTGGTATAAAGGCTAGAAATATTTAGGCCAACTGCACAGGGGGGGGGGGGCAAGCTCGCTATAAGACTCTGTTTGCATGCTGCAGTACACCATATCCCTGCTCCAATCTGCAATAGTGGGGATCGGGCCCTTTGACCAGTGCTTTGCCATACTCCGTCGAGCTATTAGCAAACCCATGTCTTCTAATCTGCAAACTGTCATAGGGAGTGGCTTAGAGTACCCCAATAAACACATAAAGACATAGCCAAGCTAAATGGAAAAGGTCCACCCGGGTTTCCTCACAGCAAACACATTTAGCTGTGTCTCGCAGTCCATATTGACACAGTCTCGCCGGCGTATTGTACACTCTATTTAGTAACTTGAAATGAATTAGCCTGTGTCTCCCATTCAGTGAGATCTGATTTGACTTTTCACAGCAATATCTCCAGGTAACATCGTCCAGTTCTCTACCCAGGTCCGTTTGCCAGGCAAGTCTCGCCTTGGTGTGGAAGTTTTCCCAATACCCCAGTGTTAGTTTGTACATTTTAGACACAATTTTTGTTGGTGAGCCAGTTTTTATAACATACGTGAGTGGTAAAACTTCAGACGGTTCATCTAGATCACTGCCTAGTATGTCTGCCATTGCATGCCTTATTCTATGCAAATTAAATCTATGCAGCAGTGATGCATTGGTTTCGGGCCCCCAAACTGTTCCAAAGTCTTGACTTTCCCTTCCTTGAACATATCTCCTATAGTCGTTGCCCCCACAGAGCTGAGTGCTCTAGTCACTCCAAGGTCTCCACAGGAGGGAATCCAGTGGCACCACTCTATAGGAGCCAACGGGAAGTATAATATCACTGCAGAATGTAACTTCAGCAGTTGATGCCAGGCATGTCTTGTCGTGTTTTTTGAGTCTAGGATCCCTGTCCTATGGTCATGAGGTGTAAACAACATAGAAGGTAACTATAGAGGGGAGTCAGTCACCCGTTCTATCTGTAAGTGCGGCGTATCTGATGAGCCATGCATCCACTGGGTAGCATGTGCACTTTGTGCCACCCTGTAGTATAAGTCCAAATCCGGGGCCCCCAGCCCCCCCAGACGATAAGGAAGTGTGAGTATGTCTCATCTAAACCTAACTTGTTTACCTGCCCATGCTAGTTTAATCAACATCATAGTAAGTGTGCGGATAAAAACCTCTGGGAGGGCCATTGGAATATTGGTGAACAGGAACAAAAAACGTGGAAGAATTCCCATTTCCATGATCGAGATTAGCCCCATCAGAGATAGAGGTAGCCGGATCCATTTCTCAATGTCATCCCCCAGAATATTTACAGCCGCCCCAAAATGTTCACGGGCACCACCTCCGAATCAGTATGTATCTTAATTCCTATGAATCGGACTGGCTCTTGTCGTCCACTGTAGCAGGTAGTCGAGCTGGAAAGGGACAGTAGACGGGGTAAGGGGTAAGATTATAGATTTAGCCCAGTTCACTTTCAGGCCCGAAAGAGCACCACATTTCACTACTTCTCTCTGTGTAGGAGCCAAATTATTTCCAGGGTCTCTAACGTAAAGAAACATGTCACCTGCATATGTGGAAACTATTAGCTGGTAGTTCGGGAAACATATACCCCTATGTGTGTGATACTCACGTAAGGCGCAGGCCAACGGTTCAGACACCAGTGCATATAAAATCAGGATAAAGGACACCCTTGTGATGTACCTCTGGTAATGGTTATCTGATATGTGACTGAAGGGCCAATTTTCATTCTAGCAGTTGGTGAGTTATACAAGACCCCCATCATTTGGAGGAACATATTTCCTAATCCCATTCTCGTCAACACAATTTTCATCACTTGCCACTTGACCAAATTGAAGGCCTTTTCCATGTCCAAAAGACTGCTACTGGATTTTCGTCTTGTCTGGTATGCTGTATTGCCCCAAAGACAGTTCTCAAATTGCAGGTCAATTTCCTACCCAGAATGAAGCCTGCCTGTTCTGGGGCCACTAAGTACGGAGCTAACAGTGTCAGACGGGTAGCAAGGATTTTGGCATAAAGCTTTGTGTCAACATTTAGTAATGACAGGGGGAGGTACGAAGAACATTCGGTTGGAGATTTGTCCAGTTTCAGTTTCGCTACAATGACTGCCTCTCTCATCGACCGTGGCATAATGTCATCAACCACCATATCTTCAAACTGTGTAACTTAGTGTGGGAGCAATAAGTCTCGAAATTCCTTATAAAAAGTGACTGTGAGACAATCCACCCCAGGGGCACTACCTGACTTCATCCCTGCTGGTGCAGTAAGAATTTGCTCTTTCTCCAGTGGGCACATTAGGTACTCACAATGCACATTAGTTAGCCAGGGCAACTTAACGTGGGTCAAATAGTCTAACATTTCCGACTCATCGCCTTTGTGCCGGGAGCGGTACAAAGCCAAATAGTACTGACGGAATCACTCTAATATCTCTGTGTCTCCCGTAATTACCTCCCCCTGCTTGCCCAGAATTTCTGAGAGCACCGTAGTTTCTCTGTGTTTCTTCAGGAGGGAAGCCAGGACTGTACCTGGGTACTTCCCCTCACCATACGTGCATACTGTTGCATACTTGCCTAGGTGCTTATGCTCCGTATCTGCCGTATCATGGTATTCGGCCAATATAGTTTTGAACTGTGCTGAATCAGCGTCGGGTGCACACTCTACCAGTTGGCGTTCTAATGATTTAAGGGAGCCCTCCAAGTCAGAGAGTTTCCTACGAAGTGCCCGAAGTACCCCAGAATATTTCAACATGGCCACACCGCGTATATAAACTTTAAATGCTTCCCAAACCGTTGCAAATGTGTCCACTGAGCCAATATTACAGGAGAAAAAGGTGTCTATCGCTTCAGCCATGTCAACCCTAAAAGCAGTATCCAGCAGCGAATATGGGGGGGACGCCAGGTAAAAGGGGGGATACGTTTCTCCGGGGAGGTTACCACTAATCGTTTGGGCAGTGTTCTGAATAAGTACATGGGAGCACAGCACACTCCCGCGTACATGTGTTGAGAAGCTAGCCAATAATCAATCCTTGTGTGCAAGTCGTGGAACGCTGAGTAGTGAGTATACCCACCCTGACTCAGATGCCGCTGCAGCCAAACATCAGTTAGATCTAATTGCATCATCGCATCTGCAATGGCATGGGCTGCAGCCGAAATATGCCTGTCCGGGCCTCCGGATCTTTCCTGATAGAGTGATAACTCCTCTCGGATGGGTGGTGAAGCCAGCCCCGTGGAAGTTCCCTTGTAAACTTCTGCTGTAGAACATGATACTATTCAGGGTCACGTGTGATTCCTGTGACAGGGCAATATCTATTCTGTGTTTCGTCAAGTAAGCTATGACCTTCCTTAGCTTTCTATGGTGTTTGAGGCCTCTATCATTCCAGGTCAGGGTCCTCAGTTCATTGTGTGTGTCTAAATCCTGCCCACTACGACTCATCATCAATATAAGAAGGCATTAGCATGTAGCTGGTATGTATGACTGAAAGCAAAGGTAACCTTGGTCGTCCAAACCTTGTGCTTCTAAAAACTCTGCAAAGTGTCTGTCTCAATTCTCCCCTCCCCCCACCCGTGTCAAGCTATGCCTAACTGTGCATTGGCGAAATCCCCCGCAGAACCCCAAACTATCAGACTAAATTCAAATCAAACAGTTCTGTTATCACAATTACTGAGATTATACTCCCGGTGTGGCGCACACACGTGGGCAGATGTTGCCTGCCCATGTAGTAACTTAACTACTGTAGGTTAACTATCCGTTACCGTCCGCTATCATAGTTTTTAGTTGCTTGAGGTATAGAATCACGTATCTCAGCCATTCCCCCTGACAACTTGAAAGATGCAGCACTTGTCCCAAACCCAATTTTAACAGCCTGGTCGTATTCCTAAGGCATCCTGAACAGCCCCAAACCCTCAAATGTGCAGCAACATAGCGCTAAAAAAAAATACTGCCCCGCAATAGACCATGCAACATCAACTTCCCTATCAAGCCACCCTTCAAGTGTCCCCATCTTATCTGGCAGGAAGGAGGGGAGTCTCGCTAGTCCTGTTCATCCAGACTACCACCAGTTGCTCCCTCCACCGCAGAGTGCTCTGGGCTCCTCCGACGCTCCCTCGTCCATTCCTTCAGAGATTTCTGCAGCACTTTGGGGTCAGTGAAGATCCTGGATTGGCCCTGCCTGTTAACTTGTAACCTTGCCGGGTATAACATGGCATAGCCTACAGTCAAATCTCTCAATTGCTGCTTGAGTGGAGCAAATTGTTTGCAAGCTTCCTGCACTCAGGCTGTAAAGTCCGGGTAAAGCAAGATCGCAGAACCCTCAAACTGTAAGGATTGTTTCTCTCTCGTTAACCTCAAGGCTGTGTCCCGACCCCTGTAGTTCAGGAGCTTAGCGATGATGGGTCGCGGTGGAGTGCCCGTGGTAGATCTCGAGCCCAGTGAATGGTGAGCTCTCTCCACCACAAACATGGAGGAAAACTTGTCGGGTCCAGCAAAATATGGAGCAGTTTTTCCATGAAATGCTCCATGTTCCCCACCTGCGTGTATTCTGGCAGGCCCGTAATAGGTGTGTGCATCTCCGGGAGTGGGACTCAAGGTCCTCTACCTTATCTTGCAGGCTTTGTAACACCTTGTTCATCTGTTTCTGCTATGCATCCAGTTCTGTCTGTGTCACTTCCACTTCAGTCACTCTGCGCTCTGCCATATCTATCCTCTCTACTTGCTTATCCATACGTTTTGTCATCCTGTCCATCCGGTACGACAGAAAGTCCAATTTAGAGACTATGGCCGATAGACTAGCCTGTAGGCTTTTCTGCATGGCTGCAAGCATGGTCCGAATATCTCCTTCCATTTGCTCAGGGCATTCCACTGGCATTTTGTGACCCCCGTCTGGGGTGTTGTCTCTGGTCCTGGACTTCTGCTGGTCAAAGGTGAGCTTTGGTTGAGTTTTACACTATCTCTGCTGAGAGCTCTCCATCAGCAAAGAGATGGGAAGGATAGTTGCAGGACATCACACTTTCCAGAAACATAAACATTCTTCACGAGTGAGGAATGTTAGAGTTGGAACAGAAGTTCAGATGACCATTCAGGCCACAGGGGAGGCAGGGACGTTTTGAAGTTCCATGCAAAAGGCATAGAGTGACTGGACCATTGAATATTGCTGTCCCATAGATTCAATGGGCCTCTCACCCAAGGAGGTACACTAAGAAAAAGACTAGTTTGACTAGGCTTTCCATTGAGGGTGGGATGAGGGTATCTTTGTTTAGTATACACACTTCTTGGTGGCCTGTTGAGCCCAGATAGCTACATTAGCCTCCTACATTTTTAGAAAAAGCCTACAATAGTACTTTCTAGCATTTGTTACATAATATTTTATATAGCACAATTATAACATGTGATATTATTCTAATTTATATTACAACAAGGAATATAAAAGGTATAGAAGTTATGCAATAAAGAGCAGCATCCCATGGAGGGTCACAGAACGGGCTGGTTGTGATAAAGTAATGAATTTAAAGGACAAGTAAACATGCGTATGATGTAGGAGCAGAACAGAGGTTGTGATCTAAAGGTTCATCTAGATGCCTCTGAAAAGGTATCCCTTCAAATGTTTCCAGAAGGACAGAAGAGTGGGGTGTTGTTTCAGGGTAAGTGTGAGGAAGTGCCTCTTTTTGTGTGGTCATCCGCATTTTCTGTGGACTGATGCTGGTTGTTTTTTTTTACTATGTGCACTGCGACACTGCTAACCAGCTCCCCATCAGCGGCAGCTCCTCCGCTAAAGTGAAGGAGCATTGCCCAATTGCTCTCCAAGCAGTGTAAAGGAAAAATAAAGTAATAATAAAACAATGTTATTATTATTTTATTTTTAGTATGGAGCTTGCTGCAAAGTTAGGGCAGTACAGGGTAGGGCTTGTGGGCCGTCAGAGTGAGGAGTGGTTGGTGCACCATAAGCGTTCATAGCGGTTTGGCCAGCTAATTTGGGCCGGCCAAACCTTTTTGCACACTTAGAATGTTACCCACCCAGTTGTATTGCACAGCCTGGGTGAAGATTATGTACAAGCACCCACTCCCTGTCTGAGCTCCAAACCAGGCCACTCAGACCAATCATGGTGCTGCTGTCATGCTGGTGACAGCAGCATTGTGATTAGCTAGGGGAGTCTGGGAGCCTGGGTGCTGTCAGGAGCCAAGAAAACAGGGAGGGGTGAGTACATGCGGCTGCTCAAATTAAAAACTCCAGCAGGATTGAACCTGGATGGTCTATCCAACCTAGGATCGATTGTGGTCATCCTGAAATCACACCCAGGTCCCAAGCTCTCACCACCATTTGACCCGCATTGGTGCAGAGTTGTTTTTGGCTTTATTTTTACTTCAAACTTTAAAATTTCTTATCCCCGGTTCCCTTGATTGGATTTTTGCCATTTTTATGTCATTATGCTCATTAAATTATTCTCTGTGTAAATTGGAATGGGATTTTTATTGTGTTGTGTTTCTGAGTTTTGAACTGTTTTGCTACTTCTAAATGCCTTACACATTTTCTTAAGTTAGGCCTAACTACTTTGTGTCATAGCTATCAGGGGTCAAGCTTAGGTTTAAATTATTGAAACCTTTAACTAAATCTAACAAGATGACGTTATTACTTGTGGTCGACTACCATCTATCGCAAATAATAATTAACTTTCTCACACATCCTCTATGTGGTTCTTGGCCCAGAGTATGGCAGTAAGCACCCTGAAGGAGTTGCAATTGGATCCAAGAGATAAGGCAAGATATTAACAACTTACCAGTTAGTATTTTAGAGATTAGTAGCACAGTATGGTCAAATGTATGCCCAGGAGAGTTGGATCCATTCCAGATCAGCACACAAAATGTCTACATGCAAATAATGGCAAGAAATCATTTTGTTTATGAAAATATTCACTAGATAATGTCTGCCGAACCTATATTGGATGCCCAACACCTACAATAATGAAAAAGAAAGGGAAATATATAAATATATAGCACATAACATAGTAGTGAACATAACTGAGGGAAAATGTTGCTTGAAAATTAAAATGACCCTGAAACCTTGTCAAGAAGAGAGGTCGCTGCTTCACTGGTGGATTCATCCTAGCTATGGACAACAGATACTGCAGTTAAAAAGACTTCAATGTAATAGGTGAGACTTTAACAATTATAGGAAACCATTTCAGAGTGAGAATGTGCTATCTGCTTGGTCAAAAGACCTGAGAATTTAAAGAGATTGTCTGACTCGATCAATTGCAGTACAGACATTTGAAAAAAACTGAGGAAACAGGATTGCTACACATTGGTGCAAAAGCATTTACAGACAGAAGTTTGTCAGCCTTCGAAATATCATACCAGTTTTTATAGTTACACTAAAGGTCATCTGTTTGCTTTTGAAATTCTTGCTGACCACAGTGGGCAATTTAGCCTTGAATTATCTAGAAGAAGTTTCTGAGGTGCTACAGCCTTTTATCTACAGTGGGACAAACATGGGAAATGTTTTACTTAAAAATCTCTTCTTACAGCAACATTATTCTGTTATGAATCCTCTGGGCTTCCATCTAGAGTAGGTCTTCCCAGTCTTGCCGAATCAAAGATTTGGCAATTTTCTGCTTGTTGAAAAATAAGGCACTAGCCTGGACTGCTTGACAAGGGGCTAATGAAAGTCTGACATGACGCCCTACCTCTTGCCTACCAAAGCACAGAGTGAGTGATGTGTTTCTGAAAAATTATTTTACTGTCTCTGAAACCACAAAACCTCAAGAGTCCCAGAATGCCTAATTGTTAGGGATATACTGCTTATACCTTTTATTCCTAAAATCTTCCTTTGCAATCTCTGCTCTGTTAGAGGGAGCTGCAGAGAGGTGCATTGGGTTGACAAGTGGGGAAGCAGGACAGGAGGACTGAATAACAAGCCACCTTGGGCCAGTGGGCATATTACCCACTGTACAATGTTTTATTCTCCTGTCTTTATTTCTTCTTCTCATATCTTTTTCACTTCCCTTTTCACTCCCTGTCTGCAGGGTCTCCCTGGGGAATAAGCATATGCTTGATATACTTTTCACCCTGTGCATCATAACAATCAACAATTACATATTAGAATAAAAAAACATTATTCAGTGTTGTTCCTCCTCTCTTCATTAAGGGGACTGTTTTTTAGTGTGCTCGATTTCCATCTTAGCTCCTCTTCCTCTACTCACTTTATACCTCATTACTTAGCTTTTTAACACACTTTCTTCAGCTCTTACCAATATCACTCTGCAAATGATACCCGAATCTTTCTTTCCTTTCCTCCCTTCACTCCTCAATTCCAGGCCAGGATGTCAAGCTGTCTTAAAGCCATCAGCCTGTGGATGTCAATCTGCTCCCTCATGATAATTCAATCCACAACACGCCTTCTCTATGCTTCAGTGGTCTCGACACACACAACCCACCTTCCATGTCTCTCACAGAAGTTGTGATCACAACAGTTCCAGCCAAAAACCTTGGAGTGATCGTCTAACCTTTATTGAACATGGAAACACTCATAACTAACACAATACCAGCAGCCACATTTCTGAACATAAGGACAGTCATTCACGCTTTTCCTTCCAAACAGACAAGACACAGGGCCAGATGTAGGTCGCCCAATACTGGTCGGTAACGGCCGAAATTACCGAATTTCGGCCGTCACCGACCGGTATTAGGCTTTTGAGATGTAGGTGGCCATTTTACGGATTTGGGGCCAGAAGTAGGTCGGAAAATACCAGTCGGTAACGGCCGATTTTGGCCGTTAACGACCGGTATTTGCTAATGGAGATGTAGGGGCCTTAAAATATACAGAATCGGTATATTTACCGATTCAGTAAATTTACTGATTCTGTAAAATGCCGAATTGGTAAATTTACCGAATCTGTAAATACAGATGTAGGTGGCACTGGAAACAGTGCCACAGGCCATTACCGATTCGTTATTTACCATGTAATACTATTACATGGTAAATAACGAATTCCAGTGTACATGCACATCTGTGCATGTACACCTGTGCCATGTGGCACACAGACATGCCCTAAGGGCATGTATGTGTGTCACATGGCACACAAGCCAGTAACAGGGGTGCAACAGGGTGTCAAAGTGACACCCTGTCCCCCATGTAAAATCAGTAATTTTACCGATTTGGTAATTACTGAATCAGTATTTGGTATTGAATCCTATGGGCTTCAAGGCCCATAGGAATCAATGGCAAATACTGATTCGGTAATTACAGAATCGGTAATAACCGAATCTTACCGATTCGGTATTTTTACCGAATTTTTTACCTACATAGCAATTACCGAATAGTAAATACAGAATAGGTAAAATTCGGTATTTATTATTCGGTAATTTGCTATTACCTACATCTAGGCCTTGGTAATTTACCGAATTGGTATTTTAAGGAATCAGTAAATTACCGAATCCTTAAAATACCGATTTGGTAAATTACCGAATCCTTATTGTAGGGAGCACTCAAATGAGTGCTTTTCCCATTTCAGGATTTGTTATTTACCACCAACTACAAGTTGGTGGTAAATATCGAAAACCCTAAAAAAAGCAAATTTTTGCAAATTATAACAGTGCCATGTGGCAGACATACATGCCCTTAGGGCATGTATGTGTGTCACATGTGCACCCATGCACTATTCAGGGGTGCAACAGGGTGTCAAAGTGACACCCTGCCACCCTTGAATGTGTTCCCCATTTTACCAAATCGGTATTTACCGATTCGGTAATTCCCATTCATTCCTATGGGCCTGGAGGTCCATAGGGGTGAATGGGAAATACTGAATCGGTAAATACCGATTCGGTATTTACTGAATCTTACTGATTCAGTAAAATTTACTGAATGAATACCTACATGCCATTTACCGATTCTAAAATACCGAATCAGTAAAATTCGGTATTTTAGAATCCGTAAATCTGGATTACCTATATCTGGCCCACAGTCTTTCTCATTGTACCTCCACAAAGCCAAATCCTGTCAGCTAAACACAGAACTTCATACACGCTCAGATCCTGAGCTTCAAAAACATGAAAGGACAGTCTCTGAACTGTCTCCAAGAACCCCTGAATCACTATTTTCCAACTTGTACTATACATGCATCTAATAAAAACATATTAACTGCACCTACCCCACCGTGTATTATAACTAAATCTAAATCCTTTCAGTTGCTTGTGTCGCTATGCTAAATCTCACTTCTCACTGATATTTGCTCAATCCCTCTGTTAACATAATTCAAAACTAAATGAAGGAATACATCATTGCACAAGGTTAACTGTAATCTAATCTGCCTGGGTAAATCTCTACAAATGATAAATGCAAGTAGTGACATGTTATTGTTCAACATCCATCATCTGTTTAATTCCTTCACCTTCTCCAAGTAGACACATGGGACTATTGCAGTGAATAGCTTTTTGTGTCGAAATGCTCTGCGGTGCACTGAGAAAATAAATAAATGCATTAAATAAAATGTGCTGCACGTAGGAGAAATGATTACTCTAGGCGAGGAGTTAATTTCAGTTTTAGAAACACTCACTGTAGAGCAAGATTGTTGAAAGTAATTATTTCTTTTGTGGTCGCTGTCCAGCGCTCTCCCTGCTCACCGGAGCCACTCCTGAGTTGTGCCCTGCATTTAAAGTTTTCGACCTGCAAAAGTACCGGTGTAGGAACCTATTTAACAAAAAGAAATAAAATGCACGCAGCAAGTCACTGTGTTACAGTGAAAGGGCAGGGATGCGCCATATTTAACACAATTCAACGCATTCCTACCCTTTCCCCAGCAGAGGCACACAGTGAGCTGCCAGGCCCAATGCAGGTAGGATAACTTTTGTGCGAGAAGGGGCATTTCCTGCACAAAAAATACTCTGAGGCATATTCTTCTTTCTATGTGTGCTGAAGAATGTGGCACATATAGAAAGAGGAAGTGAGGAGGAGAAATAAAGATATTTCTCCTTGGTATGCCTCCCCTGGGAATGTGTACCATTTTGTCGATTTCCCATGTTTACCAGTAAATCGTAAATCTGGAAATGCGTCAAAATCCATGGGCGTTACATGGGAACACTCAGGCAACACCCATGGAATGCTTTCCGGGGTCAGACTAACGCAACACAGTTATTTGCACTGCATTGTGTTATTCCTGATTTATCAAGCCATGAGTGGCTTGATAAATCACATTTTTGGGTTTTCGTCGTGCATGCACCATGTTGCGTGATGCAAACGCAAATCAAAGCCTTGATAAATATGCCACCTAGTTTCTTGAATCCTACTCATTGTCTTCTTTTACTCCTTAGGAGCCACCTTACAGTAGATCAGAGGTCTTCAATCTGGGGGGCGCGACCCCCAGGGGGGTCGTGGAATCCTTTGAATGGGGTCGCAGATTCTGTCCCTGACTTGGGCTGATGAGGGTGCTCACGGCGAGGCCTAATTCACACCGAGGTGTGAAAAACATTGAAGCCTCATTAACAAGTAAAAGACTTGTCAAGTACTCGGGTGTGGCTGCGTGTGTCCCTGAAGCCGTTTCGAGCTGGGGGAAGTGGGAGAGGGGGGCTGGGGGAGCAGGTTGTAGTGTAGCCTGCCCTTTGAGGTCAATGGATATTGCGCGCCTGTAGCTGTGGGTCCCGTGACACATCCCCCGCCCCCAGCCGGGAGGCACAGAGATGCCCTCCCATGATCGGGAAAGAAGGGAAAACACGCAGCGAGATACTGACCCCCCCTCCCTCCCCCATGAGAAAGGCACACAAAAGGTGGGTGAATGAATGATGGGTGGATGGATGGATGTAAGGATGAAGGATGGATGGATGTGTGAAAAGGTGGTTGGATGAATGATGAATGGGTGGATGAAAGGGTGGATGGATGAAAGGGTGGATGGATGAAAGGATGAAAGGGTAGCTGGATGAAGGATGTATGGATGGATAAAAGGTTGCATGGATGAATGATGGATGGATGGATGTGTGAAAAGATGGGTGGATGAATGATGGGTGAATGGATGGATGAAAGGGTGGATGGATGAACGATGGATGGATGGATAAAATATTGCAAGGATGAATGATACATGGATGGATGTGTGAAAAGGTGGGGGATAAATGAAGGATGGAAGGATGAAAGGGTGGATGGATGGAAGGAAGGATTAAAGGGTGGACGGATGGAAGGAAGGATGAAAGGGTGGACGGATGAAGGATGGATGGATGGATGTATGGATGGATAAAAGGTTGCATGGATGAATGATACATGGATGGATGTGTGAAAAGGTGGGGGATAAATGATGGATGGATGGATGAAAGGGTGGGTGGGTGGATGGATGAAAGGGTGGATGTATGATGGATAGATGTATGAATGGGAGGATGAAAGGGTGGATGGATGTATGGATGGATAAAAGGTTGCATGGATGAATGATGGATTGATGTGTAAAAATGTGGGTGGATGAATGATGGGTGGATGGATGGAAGGGTGGATGGGTAAATGATGGATGTATGAATGGAAGGATGAAAGGGTGGATGGATGAAGGATGGATGTATGGATGTAAGGATGAAAGGGTGGATGGGTGAAGAATAGATGGATGAAGGATAGATGTATGGATGTAAGGATGAAAGGGTGGACTGATGGATGGATGTATGGATGGATAAAAGGTTGCATGGATGAATGATGCATGGATGGATGTGTGAAAGTGTGGGTGGATGAATGATGGATGGATGTGATGAGGTCTACCAGGCGCATTTATGGTTGTCAAAAGATGATGATGAGGAGTACCAGTTTCTAGAAACTTTTGTCAGAAGGGGGTCCTTACCCCTAAAAAGATTTTACAAAGGGGTCTCGGCATCAAAAAGTTTGAAGACCTCTGCAGTAGATAGATGTACATACAGTTTTCTTCCTGAAAGAAAGGGATTGACAACTTCTTAATTTATGCAATCTCACAAAAACTATCCCCCACATGCATCAATCTAGGATTTTGCATTTCTTAAATAGCGAAAATTAAGGAATCGCTATTTAGGAAATGCAAAATGCTATGCATCAAGAAATCCTAAAAGTTTTTAGGATTTCTTAATTTTCGGAAATTGCGATTCCTTAATTGCGAAGTGCAATTAAGGAATGGCATTACATTGATTCCTATGGGCCTAGAGGCCCATAGGAATCAATGTAGTCAATTGGAAGGCAGTAGCAAATTGCGAGTGGCACTTGAAAAATTTCATGGGTGCAGGGGGGGGGGTCCAAAGGACCCCCCCCTGCACCCCTGAAATGCATTTGAAAGTGCATGTTTCACACACACATGTCCTAAGGACATGTGTGTCTGTAACTGGACAGTTTAAAAAATGCATTTTTAAGCATTTTTAAACAATTTCGCAAATTACCACGAGGTTGAACCTCGTGGTAATTTGCACTTCCAATTTGAATAATCGCAATTTTTTTTTAAATGATGCATAGCTTTTAAGGAATCGCAAATTTGCAATTCCTTAAAAGCAATTGCATTTTTGGAATTCGGTAAAAATACCGAATTACTCAAAAATGCTTGATGCATCCCAAACACATATTTAGGAAGTGCAAACGGCCGAATTTACCGATTCGCACCGTTTGCACTTCCTAAATAGGTTGATGCATGTGCCCCTTAGAGTGACCAACTAACACCTGCTTCTCTTGTTCTTAGATAAACAATGGGTGATGCTCTAATGATGAATACTATTGCCTAATAAATGTGCACTCAACAATCTCACGTTCCGCTATCTACTTTGAATAATTCTGTAGTGTAGCTTTTTCCAGATTACAGACACTGGCTCCTTATGTTTCAGAAGAAACTATCGTCCCATTAAGCAATGTACATGAGTGTAAGCATGTAGCTCAATTATATGTTTACAGTGGCATCATAACTTCCTCCTTTCCATAGTTGTCAGTGTTTAACTTAATTATGTTCACAATAAGATTATTTCTTTAGAATAAGAAATTAGTTCAACAGTCAGATGTAGGTAAATAATAATCAGAAAAATTATATTATTTATGATAACAATTCTGCTGTTGTTGTTAGTATGGTTCAGCCGCGGTCCATGCAGGTAACAGCGATGGGGCAGTGGGGCCGGGTAAGGGGGGATTTCGAGGGACGATGCAGAGGGAAAATCATTTATTTAAATAATTTTCCTTCTGCATTGTCCTTCAAAATCCCCCCTTACCCAGCCCCCCCACTGCCCCACCGGTGTTACCTGTATGGACCGCAGCTGGTATGGTTGTCCTAATACTACTAATGGTACTAACAACAGTAATAATAATATTAATAATAATAATAATATGTTTCTATAAATTGTTGTATGTTATTATTGTACTTTAAAATAATAATTTTTCTTATTTAGCAGTTACAATAATTTATATTCATATGTTTATTCTTATTCCAATTAATATTATCATTATGGGATGCTACTGAATGCTGCCAAGCTATTCTTAGGCATCAGAAACTGAATGGTCAAGCATAGATTCTCGTAAGCTTTCAAGAAGTCGGTGTACAAGTTGAGAGCAAATTGTGTAAAAACATTTAGCAATAGGGGATGCTGACCAAGAGATGTTCTTACTCAAATTTGGCGCTCCTAAATTCTTCAAAACAGGTTGTCTAAAAGTTTAAAAAGCTACTCTAGTAAACTTGGTCAGGCGGATACTGGGTGTAAAAATGTTCTAATTTTGTCCCTATATGGATTAATCAGGAACACAAAGTTGTCTGGTGGACAAACTTTGCTTATCCTTGAGGAAAGCCCATGTTGCATATGTGGGGTGAATTGAGTTATGATCTGGATTTGATCAGGTGGGATAAGATGTTGGAGAAAAGCGCAGGAAGCCTGGCCCGATTTAAGTATATCCAGCGGCAGTCTTGGTGAAAAGTGCAAAAGTGGGCAGACAGTGGTATTCGAAAAGTCAAAAAGGGTATTTGTGGGCTGAGCTTCTGAAGAAGGAAGTCAGAACATTGGAATTCGTCAGAGTAGAAGACCTTAAACAAATGAAGTAAGGGAAGGACACTTTCTGACGCAGGAGCTCGAAGATTTATGGCAAGTATCCCTTAATCCTCTTTACTTGAATGTGAAAGCATTTGCCTCCAGGAAAAATCATTTTTTTACCATCTACGGAGTTTACTGAACCCCTCAAAGGTTGGCCCCTTTTTAGGTCTCGCCTTTGCAGCGCACATGCGCTGCAAAGGCAAATGACCTTTTGCCGTCCCTTTGGCTTTTCAGCCAAGCAAATGCACGCGTTCCATTGCCTTCAATGGCAATACATGCTCGTCAGGAGATTCACTTGCGGGAGCGCGCGGCCCATCTGGTCGCAATTATCGCTCCCGCAAGTGAATCGTGCCCACCCCCCTCCTCTCCCCCCGCCGCCAGAGGCGCTCGTGTTTGTTGTTTATTTTTCGATTTTGCAGCCACGCGGCGTTACTTTTACGTCCGCGCGGCCAATGCTTGTTTAATATTTCAGTCAATCATTGGTTCAGCAACTGGCTTTAGCTCATGCCTCTGTGCTGCAGGAAGGCCCCGGGTGACTCTTGCCACGTGGAGGCCGTGAGAGATGCAGGGGGCAGAGATGATGGTTTCAGTCACATATGGTTTCCCAAACTCCAAATCCCCCCGGCACCCAAACATCTAATATAACACACAATGCCGTCTTCAGTGACATTATGTCTGCCGCCCGCCCAGTGAGAAGCTACACCAGTCCTCCTGTAGCCCCCCCCGGGGCTCCATGCTTGACTCTAAGCCTTCACATCCGTAATCTCACAGAAAGCTGTGAATATCCCACAGACACACACGAGCTGCAGCTGCCCGTGCTGTATCATGGAGCTGCAGAGAGGCTGGTACGGGACACCATGTGGTGGTCCCCGGTGCAAGGACTGTGAGTTACAGGTGATATGTGCGGAGCTGCGCAGCCCTCTGCTGGCATCATGCCGCTTCCTATGGATCTGTGACGCTCTCTCAGCCGCCCCTTCTGTCACTCTAGCCGCGGGCGAGGCTGGCTTCTGTGGGCTCGCAGGGATTAGCCAGTCTGCGCAGTTCTCCGGAAGCATCAATATGATCCACGCCACTTCACTGACGAGGCTTCTTTTCCCTCGCACGCACTGCCATAAGCGGGTTACTGTCGGGTATGCCGATCACGTGGGGGCTGTTGGTCATTTTGGTGGATGGCAGCGAGTTTCATATATTGGTCACTGCTGGATTCCGTCTGCTGTTGGAAAGGCACGCAGGCCAAAGTCCCGGAGCAAAGAGCGTCACCAGAGTATTAACTTCAACTACTTTAGACAACAATTATTTTTCCGCCCACATGCTTGCTAATCCACTTAGTTGATCGGTCACATACCCTTCCCTACATTACACATAACCAGTTTCATGCATTTTGTTGTTGGATGCCTGCCTGTTTTCCAGTTGTTTGGACCTGGCCATTTGGTGCTAATATTATACAGCCATTGTCTGGGGCACTGGCGATATGGTCCAGCTTTGAAGTACAACCCAAGGCAGGTTGTTTTTATAAAGCGAAACTGGTGTAAAGTCCCTGGCTCCTGTTAGACACTTCATTTGCCCAGTAAGCTCCAGCCCTTTACAGGGATTCAAGGTAATACCCCGTGCCTTGTTTGGGGTCCGTTGTAGGAGGTCCAGGGGCAACCTGCATTTATACCTGCATTTATACCCAGATCTCCTTTGCAGGAAAAACCTGCATTTTTGTGCATTTCCAGTGCTTGTTGGATGAGGGAAACATTTAGATTTATACCTAATTTTTCGTTGTATCAGTATAAACATTTTGAATAATTATGCTTTTGAGAAGTTGGCCTGGTATATGATGATCACTAATTCTAGTGAGCACCTTGCACCAAACGACCCTTATGGTGATTGGTTGTAAGTGAACCTTATAGACCAGCTATCCTAGTGGTAGCATGGACAAAAGCAGTCTTAGGCTAAATTCAAGAGGCCATGTGAAGCCAGCTGTTTTACCATATGCAATCCTTTTAATATCAAATTAAAGGACACCACACAAGTTATATATTATAAAATATATGTATTTATTACTAGAATAATCCCCTATACTCTTTATGAGCACAGAAGCACAAACGTTAAACAAAGAACTTAATATAGCATACAAAAGTTGCACAAATATGGATAGGCCCTGGTGGCCACTCAAACCATATACTAAAATAGTGGTATAAGAACCACGTCATGAACAATGGTAAGGCCTAGGGCCTTGAGAATCGCTGGGACTACACTTGACTAATGAAGGTTAGGACATAGGAGTCCCACAGGTTGCGGGTGCAGTGTCTACAGGCAACCGCGTATACCATACAAGTAAATGGTGCGTGAAAATTAGAAAGTTACTGTTTTAGGAGTCTTCCGACTGGACTAGAACTTAGCCACTTAAAACTAGGACACTAGAGGTGTAAACCACTACAGGAGCACCGGAGTACTCTCGTTACCTAACCCACAGGATGCGGGTGCATATGTGCCAAAGTGAGTCGGGTTTCGTCCTGGAATTCTATGGAGCCTGGAGTAAAAGATGCTGCAGGCGGCCAGGAGAGAAGAGTTCGTTTGGATCCAAGGGTGGATCGAAGATGTAGAGTACTTGAAAGCAGAGGGGACAGAGTCTAGGTCACTAACCAGTGACCAGGATGGAACCAGGAAGGAACCAGGCGATGTTGGGTTGCGATCAGGTGATGTTGAGTAGTTTGTCTCCGCTGCCACGTGGACCAGGAAGTATCGACAAAAACCAGAAGTTAAACATGGGCTGTTTCACAAAGGCTCTCGCTGTTGGCAGTGTCGGTTCTCCAATCGGAGTCAACAGGCCTTGGCAAATGCAACCCATGCAGGAATCAAAGATGGCTTCTGGATCGGACCAGCAAGGTCAGATCGGTGGCTCCTTTTCAGGAGAGCTAGGGTCAGTCTGGAGCAACCAGACCAGCAGTGTAAATTCAAAGGATCATCGTCACAGAGGCCACTAGCCAACGGGCAAGTGACCAGACAATGTGTCAAGCAGGAAAAGTGCAAAAGGGCCCCACGCAGCACTCGTGAGTGTGGAGAAGTGAACTTCAGTGCACATGCAGCTCGGTGCTGGGGCTTCTCAATCACCAATGCACAGCTTTGAGGGTGCCTTGGGAGCTGCACAGGAAACACTTTGCTGGATTTCCAAGATGGCTGGTCCCACGTCTCAACTCGCCTCCACGGGTCCCAGCTTTGCTAGGTCTGTGGATCGGGCTGTTGAAAATCTGGGACTCCAGGTCTTGTTGGTCTCTGTTGTTCGAGCTCCGGCGGGAGCAATAGCAAAGAAAACCTTTGAGCGCTGATGGTGCCTGCTTGCACAGGGTGGCCACTCCTTGGCCACAAGGGAGATTCTTCAGTCTTCTACGTCGAGTAGGATGTCGAAGGGTCCAGAGTTTTGTATCAAAGTTTCAGTCAGGATGATCTAATGCTCCATGGCACAGTTCCTACCTTTATTCCAAATCTACAGGCTGGATCTCCTGCTAGGTCCCTCCTATGGGTGGGACCCAGAAAGGGGGTGGTTACACCCCTGTCCCTTTGTCCAGTTTCATGCCAGAGCTGTGGCTGGAGTGCCCCAGCACCGGTTTGAACAGGACTTTGCATGGGACACCTTGTGTGCCCCAGACAGTGTCTAGTTTCATTCAGCCCTCCCTGCCCCAATCCACTATCTCCTGTCTGGGGTGGTGTAACACCTCCCTGTGACAGGAAACCTTTTGTCCAGGCCTCCCCTACTGGAGTTTCGGTCAGCAGCAGGAGGCCAGACTTGTGTCTGTGGCAGCAGCATCCATTTTGTGATGCTGAGGCTCTGGTTAGATTTAACCGCGTTTAAGGAAAGTAACATGTCTTCTCCCTCTAGAAGGGTTGAATGCTACCCCCGTCGCCAGGACTGGCGAGGGGGTAGTATTCCAAAGCGTATGACACCGTACACGACATGCTTTGATAAAGCCAAACCAAAGTTAGCAGTGAACCACGAGGTTCATAATGCACTTAAGAGTATATGGTATGGCAATATCCCAGAACTGCTATAAGGACATGGTTCAGAAAGCTGCAGACAGGCTCAGCTCATGCTAGAGCACCATCTCACATAAAACCAAGCACTCTGTTTCCAGGATTGTTAAGGCCTGCCATAGGAGTTACTTATAGGTGTATATGTGTCCAGATATAGGTTTAGACATAGGTATACTATATCTAAGCAAGGGGTGATTACACCACCTTGCCCCAGCTGAGTGATCAGCCAGTTGTGTCAGTTTGGATGGCCAGCCAGGGGTGGCAAAAGATATGCTGCAGCCCCTTGTAGGCCTTGGATGCACCTATGCCCTGGGTACCTATAGTACACTGTACAGGGGCTGGTAAGGTGACCCAATATCCAATAGGAGATGTACCTAGGGTACATGAAGTCAATTTTAAAGAGAGAGCAGATAGCCTGGGGCCCTGATTAGCAGGATCCCAGGCCAACTGAGTCAAAAACCAGCTAAACACTAGGCAAAAAATCTGGGGTAACCATAGTCAGGTATCCACCTTCCTACAATGCTGATCCTATTTATGGCAGCATCTAAGGACGTTATGATTTCTTTTGTCCAGACAACGAGGATGCCATGAGGGTCAGAAAGTAAGTTTCAGATTTCAGTGGATCTTGAAAGATACGGTTTCTTTCTGAATAGCATGCTTTCATCTTCAATATATCAATGCCACCAGTTTCCGTTTCCACGCTACCAATCCTGTCGTCAACTAATACATACCTTTATGGTTATCAAGCTAGTGGTTTGTGGGCCCCACGTCATTTTAGACTGCTTGAAATCTTTAGCCTTGTCTGATCACTTGGTGTTCATCTTGGCTGGGAAGATGGATGGGGTTATATGTATATTTTTTATCAACCCCTTTTTTAACAGAAATTGTGCCTTAGCTGCCCTGCGAGATGTCGAGTCTTACCTGACTGAAGAAGGTGGCCAGATTGCAGTAAGTTTCAGGTTTTGGTATTGTTTCTTCTTTACGAAAATGAAAGGAAGTCCTAAAAGGACCTTTCATAAATTTCTTTGAAGAGCCTTATTCTTAAGAATGCATTTTGTGATCAATTACTATTGGAACACCCAATCTTGTTCTAAAAGAGGAATTCCCCTAAAGAGGTTTCACCTGGATAGGCTCTGTTATGAAGAATGAAATGGTGGGTGCAGACTCGAGGGCTTCAGTAGGAATTTAATTGAGAGTGAGGTAGTGCTTGATAAAGCATTATACAGTATATTTGTACTCTGTGTGCTTGTTATTTTTTTCTTACCTATTTAATGTTCCTACTAGTTCTGTAAATAATTGTCTTATGACTTCTAGTCCTCTGTTGAATTAATCTTTTACCCATCATTTCATTTTGATTCATGAATCTGAAGGTTTTTGATGCCACAAACACAACCAGAGAAAGAGGAATGGTTGTGAACTTTGCCAAAGATCATGGATTTAAGGTTGGTAACCCCTTAATTTGTAACATGTAACTCCAGGTCCTGGAAACCCCCGACATGACATTTACTGTTGTGGCCTGTTAACCATAACGCATGTGTACCCCTTGGCTTTTTATCCCCTAGCTTAGAACATGTACTCCCCCCCCCCCCGCCTGTATCTCCTGGTGCAAGATCGGGTCGAGAAAATCCTGACCCAGAACTCCATACACCCCCCCCCCCCCCCCCCCCCCCAATGCAGGAAGTTTATGCACACCAGGCCTTTTAACTATTGACAAGCAACTCACATTTCATGGACTTTTAATCACTAATGTTCAAGGCTTAGTTCTAAGACCTTTGAATTACTAATAAATATGTACCATTCGGACCTATAACCAATTATGTTAGATTTTTTCCTGGACAACTTCTTTCCACATAAATCGCTGAAGAGGTTAATTTCTAGGTCTGCCCCTGTCTTGTTTATAGTGCTGGTGTGTGCTGCTTTGCACTAAGCTAGGACCTAGTTACTGGTATCTATGTAACTGCTGATGTAACTTCTTTATGCGGGAAGCTAGTTGTAGGTATAGCAAAGCAGAAGGGCTAGATAGAGAGACCCTATAATACCTGTGAGAGGTCAGAATAGAGGAACCAACTGCTGGTCCTTCCACAAAAAAAGGATGCCTAGTAACTTGAGGCAGGTGCGTAAAGCCAGTTCACATTTTCATACAGTGTTCTATTTAATTTTTTTAACACAAAGTGAGAGGCAACAAATCAAAGTATAAATAGAGAGAGTTGTCAATGAAACCAAAGCAAAGAAACAATAATACGAAGAGTGGGTCCTTTGCTTGTATTTGTCTTGTTAATCCTGCTCTTCTTTGAAAAATACAAACAAGCGCAGCCAACACATTTCTCCCATTCACAGGCTTCCTCGGGGCTGCAAACATGCAAGGAACATGTAAGTCTATATTTCGTTAAACTTAGTAACTAAATAAATCATGGTCTGATTTGACACAATATGTATGTAAAAGAACCAGCACCCTCAAGAACACACACATCACAATAAAAGCAAAATAATTCTGAGACATTAGATCAGTCTTATTTTTTGCTTTTGTTTTTTTCATGAAAAACTCTGTTTATACTTTGTTTTGTTGCCTCACTTTCAAATATATCTAACGACCAATTGGTAGCTGGTTATTTGAGGTGGGCAACCTCTATTTGAAACATAGTGGCATATTATCAAGAACAGGCGATAAAATTATCGCCGCTTTATCAGCAGCAAACTCCCGGTAAAGCGGCGATAATGGGCTTGATAATAGACCCTTGTCAATTCCCATAGCAGCCCAGGTTCACACCAGAACCTGAGCTGCTATGGGAATTCACAAAGGCCTATTATCAAGCCCATTATTGCCGCTATAGCAGCAGTTTCCTGCTGATAAGGCGGCGATATTTGTATCGCCTGTTCTTGATAATATGGCCCATAGTCCATACTCCAGATGGTGTGGCAAACGTTCCCCTAGCTGCCAGTGTTAGTTTGAGTTCCTTGGGGCATATTACCAAGCAATAGCGATAATTATCGCTATTGCTTGGTTAGAGACAAAAATTTACTGCTGAGCTGTGGCGATTTTTATCGCAGATAAGCCTTGGTATTGTAAAGCCCAGCATAAGTCAGCATTCTAGTGCTGAGCCTGTATCTACACTTAAAACCCACCCGCCACTGATGTCACTGGTCAGGTGACACAGCATTAATAAAAGAGGCCGAGCGCACGTGCTCTGGGCCAGTTGCACCATATCTCCAGTGTGTCCTGTGTCTGTGTGTGACTGCCTGCCAGCATGAGGGCCTAGGGCCCATCATCAGACTTTACAATGGCGACGAGGCGGTAACGCTAGCCACGCGTGCCGCAGCTAAGAGAAGACTTGAGGAAAAAGGGGAAGAGAGCTGCCTACAGCAAAGGCACACCCCCTAGGACGAATCGAGCCGGCTTCCGAGAGGCCCACGAGGTGTGTGACGAGCCCCGGGGCCGGAGAAGGAAAAGAGGTGACCGGGAGCCGACCCCGCACCTCCTGTGCCCTGCGTGTGTGCTGCCCCTGCCTGGGGTGAAGTGAGAGCCGTGCGGAGCCCACCCGCATCGACTGCCATCGAGGCGGACCTGGATGCCCCCACAGATTCGGCAACCAACGCGGAGCCACCTGCAACGACGTGAAAGGCCCGGGGGGGCGCGTGAGCCTGAAGCGACCCCCCCCATGACTGAACAATGAAGCGGAGCCCACCCGCATAGTTATAGCGGCCCCCGGTTAACAGTGAAGAAAGCAGCGCCAGCGGAGCCCACCCGCGGCCTGCCTGTAGCGCCTCCTACCCCCGCAGCGCAGCACGTGTGATGCGCGGCTGCCGCTGCGAGGGTGAAAGAATGTGGAAGTGAAGCAGGACCAGCGGAGCCCACCCGCAGCCTGCCTGCAGCATCCCCCGCCGCGCCGCGCAGCGTGTGAGGTGTGAGGCTGCTTCGGTGGGGGGGTTAAGAACCGTCGAAAGTAGTCTAGAGAAGAAAGCCTGCAGCGGGTGAAGAAATGGCATGCCTGCGAAGAGCGGCAGGGAGCTGGAAAGTGAAAGCGGAGCCCACCCGCATGACCAGCGCGCCTTGCCGGGCGTAATGGCAGCCACATCAACTTTCAAATAAAGCAGCACCAGCGGAGCCCACCCGCGGCCTGCAGCAGCGTTGTCTGTCCCACGCCGCGCATCGGGTATGCCCTGAGGCTGCGGCGGCGGGGTGAATGAACTGGTGAGCCCGCAGCGTGCAGTGAGATGCCGGGCGAGAGAACGACTGAGCGGAGCTCACCCGCGGTACATGCTGCCCTGCCCGTAGGAACATGGCCCCCAGCCCCCCCTGCCCACGCGCGGAGGGAATGAGGCTGCCGCGGGCAGGGAGCGAAGAAAAGTAAAAGGAGGCGGGCGGCAACTGGAAAAGGCACCACTCAGCCAGAGGATATTTGAAGGGAGCGCGAGTGGCATGAGAGCAATCGGGCTGTCCCAGCAGCGATAAAGTGCCATCAAGGTCAGGCCTACAGCGTGAGTAAAGCTGTCCTGGTCGACCTGAGTACTGCGAGTGTTGCAAATTGTGGCAGCAAGAAAGCGCCCAGCTGTGTGTGTACACTAGTCAGACACTAAGCCAACTCTACAAGGAAAGCCAAATGAAAGCACACTCCGGGAGGTAAAGAGGTGACCTCCGGCTCCGGAAGCCTATGAACAGCAGTTAACTCCAGCTCCTGTGCAAGCCCGAGGGAAGCAGGCCCTGCATGTAGGAACAAAACGGAAGGAAGTGAAAATACATGGCCCGTTGAGTGAGGAAACTGCTCAGGACAGGGATCTGGAATGGAGTAGAGGTAGCACTGCCATCTAGTGGCCGGAGGGAGCAATTACAGGCAAAGGAAGGATCCCAAGGAATACGAACTAGCCTTGGACGAACCAACAGAAAGTATTCTAGAGAAGAAAGCCTGCAGCAACCAGAAATGGGCAAGGAGGCTGTGCCAGAAGCACAGAAGAAAGGAACAGTGTTGTCTACAAGCCAACCCTGAAGGAAGGTCAAGGGGACAGGCGGTAGAGGACTGGCACAGCAACGCGACGCAGCAACGCAAACTTGGCGCAGCAACGCCACACGGCACCAAAGGAGTAAGAGGAGGATCTAAAGTGTGACACGGCCAGGAGCTGCGCAAGTGACAAGAAAGTGACAGTGGTCAAGCGCAAGAAAGCACCAGGAGTGCACAAAGTGCTCAAAGAAGAGAGCGAGGAACGAAGGTCAGCACTGCGATGCCAGAAGAGCAGGTACTCTCCATAAAGCGCAAGGAAGACGCCAGGAGACAGCGCAGGAACGCGACAGGAGTGCAAGAACTCCACACCCGCACGACAGGACCGCGCAGCACTGCACCGGAACGTGCCAGGAGAGCCAGGAATCAGGAGCGCCAGAGTGACGCTACACAGCGACGCGCCAACGCCAAAACACCGTGACGGTGAATAGTGACCGCGTAACCCTGGGAAGTGAGTGACAAGAAGACAGTGTCCTAGGACTAGGACAAGACCAGGAAGACACGTGCAGAGTGCGCGCGCTGCATGGGGAAGCCTGGCCAGAGAAGATGAAGAAAAGGGGACCAAGGTACGTCGCGAGAAGAGAAGAGGAGAAGAAGAAAGATCGGAGTGTCACGCAGCCACTTCAAGAAGAAGGAAGAAAGAACAGAGTGGCCACCGCCACTAAGAAGAAAAGAAGAAGGGAGAAATCGTAATGGCACGCTGCCACTGCAAGAAGAAGCCGCCCCTGCGGAAAGAAGGTGACAGGCACTAGAACACCTGAGTGCAATGGAAGACAAGCCTGGCAAGAGCACCGGCAGAGCAGAACAAGGACTACCACCTACGAGCCATCCATCCACATGGTGATCGCAGAAGAGAGCAAGCTAGACTGTTGACAACATCTACTTCTGGGGTTTGAGCGGAAGATTGGATGCCGAGACTACTCAGGCCTCCAGAAGTTGAGGACCTGACCTACCTCGCACCAGCCCGTGGCAAACCAGAATCAGAGGCCTGGAGGGACTCTGGTGGCAGCAAGTCCTGCACGGGAGACAGGGCTACAGATGCACGTCTGCAGGACCCAAGGGGATGAAAGCCTCGCGAGCAATGAGAAGAGTCGACAACTCAACCTTCAGGTGGAACTAGGACACGACGGTGAGGTTTGTGGAGCGCCCTGCTCACGGCCCGAAGGCTATGGTGGAGCAACACGACCGAAAACACCAGTCCAGTGGAAGCCTCGCAAAGAGGTCCTCTCGGACATCTGGTGAGAGAAGAATACCGACGAGAGGGGCATCCTAGTGAGAGGGATGTGTGCACCTACTCTTTTTCACCTGCCAAGAGTCAACGCTAAACTGCCCGGAAAACATCACGAAGCCAGAAGAGAGAACAAAACCAGAAGACTGTTGACACCTGTGTCATCCAGTTATCTCTCATCACCAACGGAGCGAAGCAAAGGCAGGGCTTAGAACAGCAGACAGACAGCACAGACAAAGAAAGAACCCGCCGAACAACTGCGAACCGTGCCACCGAGAACTGTTAACCCAGAATACAAGAACTATACTGCCTACGGTTTGCAAGCAGCCAAAGAGACTCATTTTGAAAGTGCAAGTCCAATGTTATTTTCTGTGTTTTCTTGCCCCCACAGGTTCTTGGACTTTTTCTGTTTGGTTTGATTTTTTAACCAATTTGGGGAGGGATGTAATGCCCAGCATAAGTCAGCATTCTAGTGCTGAGCCTGTATCTACACTTAACACCCACCCACCACTGATGTCACTGGTCAGGTGACACAGCATTAATAAAAGAGGCCGAGCGCACGTGCTCTGGGCCAGTTGCACCATATCTCCAGTGTGTCCTGTGTCTGTGTGTGACTGCCTGCCAGCATGAGGGCCTAGGGCCCATCATCAGACTTTACAGGTATTACCAAGGTTTATCGCAAATGCGATAAAAATCAGCCGCAATGCATGAATATCGCTGAAAAGTCAGCGATATTCATGCATTACCGAGCTAATGCTCTTAGCCATGCTATCCACCTCCCATTGGATAACATGGCTAAGAACTGCTCAGGGCAGGTGTTAGCTTTTGGAGATATTTGTGCTTAGCACGAATATCTCCATAAGTTGGTAATAGGAGATAGCGATGTTAGAGACTGTTTCCAGTCGCTAACATCTTGGCATACCCACTTTGCATGTCATTAGTGATGAATATCACTGGCATGCAAAGTGGGACCCAAGATGGTCGCTATCTCCTACTAGCTGTCGCTAACTGGTGTTAGCGACAGCTAGGTAATAGGGAGATAATTTTATCTCCGCTTTCTTGGCTTTTAAAGCCAAAAAAGCGGAGATAAACCCCCTTGATAATATGCCCCCTTATAATTAGCGTTTCCAGTCTACAAAGCTTATGGTTGTCTCTGTACTAAAATAATATGATGTAAAGCTGTTACATGGGGAATCGGGGGCTGTCCTGATCTGCACGTTTGTGAAGCTGGTGCTTATAGCCATGCAATAAAAAGTTATGTCTGTGGTAGGATATGTAATCAAGATTTTAATTACTTTGTGTCTTCAATATTAGGGGTGCAAATAAGTGCAAAGGGCATGCTTCAAAGTATGTTTTTAATCGATTTATTTCTCTATGTAAATTATGGTGAATCCTTGGACTGTCCAGGGATGCCCAAGCCTACTTCGTTGATGTCCTCTGATAATGCATACATGTGTCTTAAAATGTGTGCTCTGAATCAAGATCTCTTTACCTTCCAGGTGTTTTTCATCTATTCAGAGTGTGACGACCCAAGTGTTGTAGCCACCAACGTCATGGTAAGTCAGTAATGCTGGATTGTTGTTTCGAAAGTGCACTCTATCGCTTTCTTAGTTTCCCAAAATTATTTGACACAGCACCATCTGCACTCCGTTTCTGTTACCTTTCCATTATGGTTAAGCCAATCTTTTAAAATAAGACAACCTGCTGCTTGCGGTGCGTTGACCGCAGATGCCATCATATGGCTCCGCCTCTTTTTGTTTTCCCCATGAGCACCTACAGTGCCTGTAAGTCAGAATTTGGGATAATTTTTTTTCTTAAAATGCCTTCAGTATATTTAAACAGGTCTTTGGAGCACATCATGTTCACATCCGACTGTCTTGCTGATAGCGGATTATAGAGGAAACTATAGAATTTGTGAACTACAATGTAGTCTATTCTTTTCCTTGCATCCATTTACCCCAGTTAAGATAGAGAGTGCACCAGTAAGTCTTCACTGTGAAGCAGATGCTCTGTGCTAGATATTATGTGCTAGTGCGTCAAAACGTGATACCTAAATATTTACTGGGGACCATCCCTCCCAGTCATTGGTTCTCATGGCTGTCAATCTGCCTCTTTTGTTCTCTTGTCAGTCCAAACTTGGTATGGCCTCTGAGGAGCCTGAGGATGACACACAGACTGATTTCAAGCTGTTGAATGTATTCCATAGTAGTGGTTTGTTTGAATTGAGTATCACACAGTGCTGGAACCTTGCCACTGATTTACACGCAAACTGGACCTGTAACAGCAAAGCCTCATATTCATCATGGTACCCTAAATGTGATAAACCTGGAGGTGGGAGAAGATGTCTCTGTGGTCTCATTTGCAGGGAGTGTACCCTAGCAGTTCATGCGTGTCTGCTCTTGTTGGGGTGCAGCAAATGCGATGGTTAATCCCCTTCTCTGTTGGGAAGATGCTGCCAGGGGTTTTGGGGGTGGGGGGGAGCTGAGTAACAACCATGCCATGCTACATAGAATGGCTCCTGTCTATCTCTGGATTCCCCACTGGCCTTGAAGGAGACGTCTTCAGCTAGACGGTGGGAAAAGATGTGACGTCTCTGTCTCGGTGGGTAAGGTGGCCCAAGTTTGATGGGAGTGTCTACTATCCTGGGATTGGGGTGGCCTGTAGAGTGGAACTTAAAAATATGGACTCATGCAGACTCGGTTACCGGCTTGGCTTTCCAACTAGTAGGTTGTTGTATTCTCTTATCTTATTTATGCTTGCATTTCCCTTTAATTGATGACATTCTTTCTATGCTGATGTCATGGTGCTACTTGTCATCCTTGCATTCTCTGTTTGCCAGTTGCCCTGAGCCTTGATTGGGAATATCAGCTTTTACTCTGTATCTGCATTAAATCCCTTTGTTATTTATACTGCCTCAATGTCTATCTATCTTCGAGTATATCAGATGGCGACGATTGGCTAATGGAGCAAGTAGCATACAGAGTGAGTTTATTTACTTAAACTTGACTGGTGGAAAAGGACCCATGCGGTGAAATCTTTTTTTAACTTCAAACTGAAATCGATCAGTAAGGAGAAGAAAAGAAGATTAAGGAAAAGAAAAGAAGAATATTCGGGCAAAGAAAGAAACGACTTTGGGAGTTTTGAGAAACAAAAAAAAAAGTGGAATGATTTAATAGTTTAATAGTGAAACGGACAACCAAACAGACAACCGTCTGCAACATCGTTGAAAAGTATCAGACTGCCTGTGTACGAGAACGGTGAGCTGACAGCATTTGTATCGGAAGACAACAGTGAGCAGTAAAACGAACGGCTAAACAGTATATTGTCTATTACATCGTTGAAAGCATTAGACTGAGTGCGAGAACGATCAGCGCCTATATCGGAAGACAACGGTGAGCGGTTTAATTTTTTTTTATCAGCAAAGAAATGTATTTGTCAACAAAAGACATTCTTCAACTTGTATATTCCGCCGTTGTATATCTAGCGTCATTTAAAATTTACTCACTCGCGAGCCGGCTGCTCGTCTATCTATCTTCGAGTATATCATAGGTCATATCTGTTGTGTCATCAAGAACTTGCAGAAAAAACTGAGGTTTGCGAATATGGATTTGTGGGACTGACTGTGAAAGGCAATTGAACCCACGTCCGAGTGGCCCGTGCCTTTAGACCACAATGTGCTCAAAGTACATACTTTAGAATGAGTCATGGCTTAGTGAACACTAGTGAAATCCTGGTGACGTAAGCTATGAGCCTGTTGATGGCAATCTGAGCTGGCTGGCTATATTTGCAAGAGATCTGCACCCGCAGTGTTATTTAAAATCCTCCGTATGCTGTTTCATAGGTGCATTTTCAAATGAGCAGTTTTGTGATGTTTGCTTGAAAGCTCCGACTGCTGTCCTGACTTTCTCAGCAGAGAGTAACCTCCTAATTGATGCGCTGAAGACAAATTGCCACCCCCACTCGCTTTGAGCTCTCCTAACAGTACCTTTGTGTAGTATAACGCTGTGTGGAGTGCATACCGTCCTAGCTAAGCCTAGGGAAGAAGTGTTCAAGGGAACAATTGAAGGTTACCTTCCTGTTTTTGTGAAAACCACGGGTGATTCGCATATTTTATTAAAAAAAAAAGATTACAAGTGGAGGAAAATAATAAATACGCTCAGAAGTAAATGTTATAAATTCTGGTTTCAAAAATATAGCAAAAAAAAAACAAGAGAGCAATGATGCAGTCAATTCATCCACCGCCTCCCTATTTAGGTACACCACCTGTACCATGGAGAAAATGGTTTGATGCATTCGAAAATTATTTGGGGGCAATTGGAGCGCACAGGTTCAGAGCAGAAAGAAAAAGATTCTTACTACTTCACTCGTTGGAGTTTGAAGGAAGAGAAACACTTAAACACTTACCAGACGTAGTTGATGAAGGTGGCGAAGAAACGAATGAATACCAAAACACTGTAAAAAAGTTGAAAATAAGATATGACAAGCAACCCAGTGTTGTTGTATCAAGACACAAATTCTTCAAAAGAGAGCAAAAAATAGAGGAAGACGTTGACACGTACATTACTGCTTTGAGAAAAATGGCGGCAGAATGCGAATTTGAGAATTTCAGTAAGCAATTGGTACGTGATCAATTCATAAGTAAATGTCTTGACAAAACTATAAGACAAAAGTTGCTGTCCTTGGGAAATCCATCTTTAGATGAATCCATCCGTATAGCTAAAAGTATTGAAACGTCACAATCCTCTATCAAAGAGCTTGAAAGCAAAAACGCAGATGTAGTAACACCTGTGCGCATAAAAAATGTGGCGAAGAAAAAAGAATTCCAACATAACAATTTTTTCAAAAGAACTGATATCTGTTTCAGGTGTGATTATCCTTCTCATGCAAGAAGTGGAAGACCATGTCCTGCGAGGAATGCCACATGTCGTAAATGTGGGAAGATAGGGCATTTTGACAAAGTATGTCAAACACATAAGAAAAATACTAACCAGATCGCATGCGTAAAGGACTCTAGTGGTAGTGACAGTGATGACACTCTCAGTGAACTGAAAGACATGGTCTTGGTGGTCAATGAAGGAAACATAAAAAGTGGTGATCCTAATGACTGTGTAGATCCCTACGCTATAATTGGTGTTGGTGAAAAGAATCTGAGACTTTTGGTAGACTCTGGAGCTAGAATCACAATGATCAATGAATCCTCATTCAGGGAAAAATGAGGGAATAGACCCCTGCAGCCACCAGATCGAGAGCCGGTATCCTATGAAGGGAGGAGTATAGAGCTCCTAGGGTATTTTGAAGATGTCTTGGTGTTCAAGAACAGACAAATTTATGGGAAAATATATGTCTCCGTGCATAAGTTAGACATTTTAGGATGGTTCCATCAAGGATTGTTCAGTATGATGCTATGCCCTGGAGCAAAAGAACAAATCTTGGTTATTCGTGACCTAACACATGCGGAAGAATTGCTCAATAAATACCCAAGAGTATTTTCTGGGGAATTGGGAAAGATCAAAGGGTTCAAGCACAAAATGAAGATAAGGAGATAGGCTGTGCCAGTCAAACACAAAATAAGAAGTATCCCTTTCAGCATAAGAATTGATTTGGAAAAATAACTCTTTTCAATGCAGAAAAGGGGAGTTATTGAACCCATTGAGTCGTCGGATTGGTCTTCGGCTTTAGTGGTAGCGCTGAAGAAGAACAACGAACTCAGGATCTGTATTGATCTGCGCAGTCTAAACAAAGTAATTTGGGTGGATTCGCACCCATTACCAAATATTTCGGAAATGTTGGGAGTAGTTGCAGGGGCAAAGGTTTTCACAAAACTGGTTTTGGCCCCTGCATATCACCAAATCGTACTTGACAAGGATTCACGCCACTTCACAGCGTTCAACTCTCCTTCTGGATTATTTAAATTCTGTCGTATGCCATTTGGCCTGGCTTCGGCAGCCTCTGTCTTTCAAAGAGTTATGGTCAATCTGCTCAAGAGAATAAAAAATGAGGCAATATTCCAAGATGACGTCCTGTTATTTGTTAAGGATCAACAGGAACATGACCTTGTGTTGAGCAAGATTTTGTCAATTTTTCAAGAACATGGCATCGTACTAAAAAGGGACAAGTGCGTGTTCTCTAAAGACAGTGTTGAATATCTGGGCCACACCATCTCAAGAGAAGGAGTTACACCAAAGCCGAGTTTAGTTCAAGCCATAGGCGATGCATCTGCACCTAAAGACAAAGCTGGAGTGAAATCACTATTGGGTCTCACAGAATTTTATGCCTGTTTTATCCAAGACTATGCTACTAAAATACGCCCCATTTCAAGGTTGTTACAGGGAAAAAGTGAATTTGTGTGGGATAAGGAGTGCAAGGTAGCGTTCGAATGGATCAAAGAACAACTGAGTACTGTCAAAGCTTTGAAACCATTTGTGCAGGACGTCCCGTGTACCTTGACTGCGGATGCTAGCAACTATGGGTTAGGAGCCGTCTTGACACAGGAGGTTGGCCCAAATGAGCACATGGTGGGATTTGCATCCAGAGTACTCAGAGAGGAGGAAACGCATTACTCTGTGATTGAAAAGGAACTCCTAGCTTGTTGGTGGGGCATTGAAAAATTCAGGAATTATCTGTGGGGGCGTAAGTACACTTCAAACTGACCACAAACCTTTGGTGTCTATTCTTGGCAACACAAAAAGCCAAAAATGCCACACCCCGCATTGCCCGTCTTGCATCTAAGCTACTACAATACAATTTTGAAGTGGTTCACATTGCCGGGGGAAAAATGTGAGGGCAGATGCACTGTCACGCATGCCGGCCACTACAAGCCAGACTATGCAATGCAATGATGACTGTTGTTAAGACGAAAAAGAAGACTGTATCATAGCCAGTGTTGAATTGTTGAATGTATGTTCTGTGGGACAAGAAGGTTGGAGGGAGGCTCTTGAAAGTGATGAGGTTTTAAAAGAGGTGAAGAAGTATATTGCACAAGGGTGGCCTAGTAAAAGAAATGTGAGGGTGGAATTACAACCCTATGTAAAGGTGGGTGATGATATACAATTGAGGATGGCCTGGTTTTCAGGTTGGAAAAACTGGTACCTCCTGAAAACATTAGATCCACTCTCCTAGTCAAGGCACATGAGGGGCACCTTGGTGCCACACTCACCAAACGTAGAGTAAGAGAGTACTTTCTGTGGCCACAGATGGACAAAGATATTGATGCTATGGTGCAGGAATGCACAATTTGTTCATCAAGTGACAAATGTCTTCGCACAGCCTGTTCACCTCTCACGCCCATACCCCTTCCAGGTGCTCCGTGGGAAAAACTTGGTATAGATGTATTAGGGCCTTTCCATAGTCTACCCCATCAATGCAAATTTGCCATAGTGATGATGGATTATTATACAAAGTGGCCAGAAGCTAAGTTTGTGTCCAAGGTTGACTCAAAAGAGATAATGGACTTCATGAAAGAAATTTTCATGAGAGAAGGACTTCCTCTTTCCATTATTTCTGACAATGGGGTGCAGTTTGTGTCCACTGAGGTGGAAGAGTTTCTTAAAGAATCAGCCATCACTCACTACAGAAGCTCCCTTTACCACCCACAAACCAATGGCTTGGTGGAAAGACTCAACAGAGTTATAGGTGACTGTGTCAAGTGGGCTATAGAGCACAACAAAGCTGTTCCCCTGAGTGTAAGGGCTATGTTATGGTTTTACAGGACCACCCCCCATTATTCTACTGGGGTATCTCCATTTGAACTGTTGAGAGGCAGAAAACCAAGTACAGAATTTAGACCTGCATGGATGTCCAAATGGTTCAAATCTAATGCTACTCCCCAAGAAATTGATGAGAAAGTAAGAAACATGAGTGAAAAGGTACAGTCCAAACAGAAAGAATACTTTGATGAGAGGAAACGGGTAAAAAACAGGGAGTTTGCTGTGGGGGACTGTGTAAGAATTAAGAAGCAAGGGTTTGTAAAAAAAGGTGAATCTAAGTTCAGTGAAACTGTAGTTGTGGACAAAGTGTGTGGTAGTGCCGTTTGGGTTAATGGACAAAACTGGCGGAATGTTAACAAAGTGGTAAAAGTGAAAAACTTCAAGAACATTCTGCAGAGTTCTAATGATGCAAAAAATATTTCACTTGTTAATCCTCCAAGTGATCTCAGTGTTCAGCCTTCTTCTCCTCAACCCTCAATGGTGAGGAGGAGCACTAGAGCGATCAGAGTTCCGATTAGATACCGACGTTAACTCTTTCTCCTTCCACTGTGCTTTCTTCCCGTTCTCTGCTTTTCCTCTCCTCTGTCTCTTCTTTCTTTTCTGATTGTTTTAGGGAAAGGAGAAATGTAGTGGGCTAGTCCTCCTCGCGCGCCCTGTGTGCGACGCGCGAGGCATTGGTCTCGTGCTGCCGTTGGCACGTTAGGAGATGTGACAGTTGGTGACTCGGGCGGCCACGGCCATTTTGTATGTACCTGGCTAGGGCCATGACGTGCTAGCGGGAGCTGTAAATAAAGACTGTAATTCAAACCACTGAACTGTGCCTGCGAGTTATTACATTTTGTTTTAAACGAAAACTAATTTTACACTTATTGAGTCTTACTGCTCCCTTTCCACTGTGAAGATGATGCAAGATGCCTTCGTTCTCTGTGGCTGCATCCATCCTTCTTTCATGTGGAGTTAAAAAAGTACACGTCTTTAGAATCATTTAACGAGGGGAGTCTTGGCTGTTGGTCACCATTACTAATCTAGTTGTTTATAGTTGTTTAATGGGGGTGGAGTATCATGGCCTTAAGCTCTCCTGTAAAAAAAAAAAATTCTCACCCCTGGGGAGGTGTAAGGTTTTGGAGCTGGTAATGTGATTAAGTAAATCTGGGGCAGCATCAAAGTCCATAGGTGTTGGCGGGTAAAACCCACTGCAACGCCATGCTATGCCTCCCTGATGCCAAGTAAGGCAAGGGAGCAACTTGCTCAGTTTTGTCTTACTCCATATCTATATGGCCACACAAAGCCACGCAAAGTGGCTTTGCTTTACCTCATATATATGATTGAGAGGCTTGCGGCGCCAGAGCATTAAAAAAAGTGACTCTTCAGCAGGCAAGCGTTTCATAAATAAGCCCCAGGTGCGCAGTGTTCCTATGGACTTGTAAGCGGGTGAAGATACAAACTCCCATTATCAGCTTCAAAGGAAATTTAATGGCACTTGTAATTATGGATTGTCCATCAGAATATAGTGTAGAAAAATATTGTACTACAAATATTTTGAGGCCAACATATTGCCTACTTCAATTTCATGAAGGGAAGTATACAGGTGAGTATCGATTTAATATTCTTAACTCCACATCTGCATTCCTTGATTAAGTATTGTTCATGGAGGTTCATACATAAACTTAAGATTAGTAAATCAATGCTTACCTACTCATACTTACCTTCAAAATATTGTGATAGGCAACATGCTGTCTAATATATTTGGTAGCATTATATTTATAATATAGCATACTGGCAGAATACTGAATTGAGGCCTTTGTATCAAAATAAATATTATTCCTGATTCTGTGATTCAGGACTGGAATTTGCACTTGTTAATGAGTATAATTGCTCAGTAAGTGGAACTTAAGAGCTCAAATAGCTTTATGAATTTCGCCCAATGAGTGTTCGGCATCCAGTCAGTTGAACCCTTTATTGTAAAGATTAGAGGTGTAAAAATCCGGTGAGAAAGGATTGCTTATCACATCAAGAATATTTTGACACAGTAAAGATGTTCTCATGGACTCTGAATTCAGCAAAGGCAGAAATGGATAACGGTTGCATCTTTGTATATTAGGCTTATATACCTTGAACCTTATGGTTAGGGTTATGTGCCTTGTTATCACAGAACGTTGCATCACCGATCTTCTAGAGTGTTGGTGTACTGTGACAGAGTTCAGTTCTCTCAGTGGTCAGTTGTCTGCTGGATAAAGAAGGAGCACCAACTGCAGGTATCTATGTGCTTGATAATGTTAACAATTTGATCCTCTACTGACTATGGTTTCAAATTGCAAGATTGGTGATGAGGATGGGATGTACCCGGAAGATTATGCTTGTGATTAGTAGAGGAGTGTTGTTTTCTGTCAAGGTTATTGGTTTGCCTAAAGGTTAAGATGCACGTCAGTTTAATGCTTTTTTTGTGCTCTTTATCTTTAAGTTTTAAGTTCAGTAAAAAGAGGAAGATGTGTTGTATCTTTGTATATTAGGCTTGTATATCTTCTACCTTATGGTTACAGTTTGCACTTGTATCTTTAACACAGAATGTTCCATCACCCATGTTCTAGGTTTTTGGTGTACAGTGACAGATTTGGGTTATCTGTGTCATCAGTTGTCTGCTGGCTGGAGAGGGAGCACCAACTGCAGTTATCTATGTATGTAATAAAGTTATCAACATACCTATCCTGACTCTATGGTTTCAAATGAAAAGAATAACTGTTTTTCTTACTTCAATGTGGAGATGTCTAGCCTTCGTTTCTGAAAACTTCTGATTCTCATGACACTCAAATGAAGAGCTACATGTTGGAACACCCTTGAAACTGATATATTTCCAATAGTCCAAGTCAATTTAAAGTCGATTACAAGGAGGAACCAAAACAGCAAGGCACAAGATAGCAAGCAGTAGGAAGTTCACTATTGTGATCAGAGTCATTGCACAGATACACTAAGGCCACAATGCTTTGACTGACCTAACAGAAGGATGTTATAAACGTAGAACAGATGTTCACTCAGCTCAGGTGATTGTCTTGACCTGTTAAAATCACCTGAAAAAGCATGGGAAACCTTTGCCAATCCAGGTGTGGTTGTTCAAGCCTGTCAGGGTGCCAGAACATGCGACCACAGAAAAATGCACCCTAAAATGACCTACAACTAAGCAAAAGGACAGAAATACTGGGATGTCCTCCACAAACAATTTAATTTCATAAAGACACATGAAAAATAACAGCATTATGGCTCACCATCCAGTGGAGTCTTGTTACAAATAAAACACATTACGTTGGGAAGTCATAATGACATAAACATGTTACTTTGACAAAAAAGTTATCTATTGGGCAGGTAGCAGGATCTTCTCCTGGTGAAAGCTCAAGACATCCTTGCAAAGAAGATATCATTCTGGAATACAATACTGAGTTCATTATTCTCCTAAACGCCCTCTTACCATTTGCCAACATTGAAACAAGGTTACGTCTTGCAGAAAAGTGCTAATGTACTACCTTAATAAAGTGACTTCTAGGCCTACTAGATCCAAGAAACTTAGCAAGCATAATCAAGACCAAAGGACACTTCAGATCCACCTAAAATGACTTCTATGTGTGGTTATAAAATATATTGGACATGCATATACATAAAAAGAATAACATTGAAGTACATATTAATATATGATTATGTTTTTATACTAGGGAGCACTTGAAACTTACACACAAAAGGGAAATAAGATGAAATACAACTGGAATGAGTAAAGCGCCTTCAAGCTACAAAGCAGCATCTCTTCTAAGGGTCTAACTAGAACCAGAAGATGTTATGAAGATAATTAGCCTTTCTCCGTTGCTGACATCAATTTGGCAGACCTATACTCGTTAAATTTATTAAATACCCAACTTTAGATTGGGACATTTTCTTATGATTTCCTTGAAATAACCATGTGTATGGAGTGGTGGATGGAAAACACTATGTGATTATTTAAAAATGATTGAACACTTAACAAAACATTGTCAAAAGTTTACATACTTTTTCAAGGAACAACTATCTCTCCTCACTGCCCAAAAATCTCCACACTTATTACCCATCGCAGCTAATAGCGTGTCACTTTGTGTAATAGGCCACCATGACCACAGCATTGCTAATACTAGTGAATCAAATGTGAAGTTTGTGCTTATTGACTATGAGGTAAACTACTAGAGAATAACTCAGGGCTCCTAGCAAATGAAGACATACTGGGTAAGGTCTTATAATATGTAGTACAACGCAGCAAGGCAACCTGCAGCATTTTTTGGAAGGGAGAGAGCAAAAATGTGTCATATCTACTAAGATACTAATTGTTATCAACACCTCAAGTATGTTTTTGTTCAATTTTTACACTGAATGCTTGTAGAACACAAGTAATCTTCTGGAATGTTTGCCCTTTCATTTTTCTCTGGTTCCCTTTTCATATATCGGGTAACTAAGAAATGTGAAACTTATGGTACCTCCACTTACGTTACTCTGTCTGATAAAGATTCTACTCACAACAATATGGATCAGGCTATCTCTCAGAAATCTGAATCTCATTTAGGTGCCATTTTGAAACATTCTTCATTAAATAAAATGCTGACAGGAACAAATAAAAGACCTAAAAAAAAACCTCCAGCTCCAATGAAATCTACTCTGGCCTCTATGGATGTGATTCTTGAAGAAATTTGTGATTTTAAACCTTTCTTGGAAGAAACTACTAAGGGCCATATGTATCAAGCCAAATTGACTTCGCAAACGTCGAAATTCGCAGAATTTCGGCGTTTGCGAATGCAATTTGGACTAATGGTATGTATCAAGGAAATCTGCTTGAAAAATAAGGAATCGCAAAATTTGCGATTCCTTATTTTGCGATTGCATTTAAGGAATCGCACATTTTGCAATTCCTTAAATGCAATGTAAGAAGCCAAAAAAAATCGCAAATTGGCCTTAAGAAATCGCAAATTACCACCAACTTTTAGTTGGTGGTAAGTTGCAAATTCCTTTAAAAATGCATATTTTTGCATTTTTCAAAGTGCCATGTGATGCACATACATGCCCATAGGGCATGTATGTGCGCCACATGTGCACCCATGCAAATTTCAGGGGTGCAACAGGGTGTCCTTTGGACACCCCTGCACCCTTGAAAATATTCTCAATTTGCGATTAGCAAATTGCGAATCGCAAATTTCCCCTTCATTCCTATGGGCCTCCTGGCCCATAGAAATGAATGGGAAATTATTCCTTAATTGTGAATTTGCAGTTTGCGAATTCGCAATTAGGGAATAACAAGAAATCGCTAAAAAATTGCGATTTTCTTGATGCATAGCAAAAAATCGCTATTACAGAATCGCTAATTGCTACCTTCATACATATGGCCCTAAGACGTTGCAACATTTTGATGCTAAATGTTTCAGATGTTTCAATGGTAGAAAGCAAAACAGAAAGTCTGCAACTCTCAACTTCTCGCACCTCTGATCTGTAGTTGGAAATCTCTTTACTTAAAAAACACACAGAGGACCTTGAAAAAAAAAATCGCAAAAATATTTTGCGCATACATTGGGCTTCCTGAAAACACTGAATGTTCTGATCCGACCAATTGCTTTCAATCTTTTCTACCAAAACTCCTTGATATGTCTACAACTACTCCTCTTAATATACAAAGACCACATAGCCCTGGTCTTAGAGTTTCCTTAAAACCACAAGGAGTTATTCTGTACTTCTTGCAATTTACGTACTGTTTACAAATTATGCCTGCTTTTAACCCCTTCCATGCGGCCGCGATTCTGCGCCTGTGCGGCAGAATCGCGAGTGGGCGGGTTTATGATGGCCCCCAGCCGTCATCAGCAAACGAGCACCGTAGTACATGACGGCTGGGGGCCGTCATCAGCATGGAAGGGGTTAAAGTGAAAAAATAAATTATCTGGGCCAGTCACAGACTGTTTTTCTCTCAGGATGTAGCTAAAGTTACTGCAGATCACCGGAAACAAATTGTGGATATTCAGACTCAGTTGTGAGCAAAGGTGGTTTTTAAATCCTGTGTTTGAAAATTGCACTTTTAGAAAGTGGGCATTCTCTTACTTGACCATTCTGGGTGAATCTGGCTGTTTGTGTATTTGGTGTCTGGTGTGTAAGTGACAGGAGCTGAGATGTGCATTCACTCTAGACAGTCACTGGGGGTGGGGTTGAGGTGTGACCTGCCATCCCTGAATGAATTATCGCAGGCCTGAATAGACCTGGTCTGCATATAGAGTAGTGGGAGGAGTTGTAATTACACCTGAATAAGCTGTGTTTTATTTGCACAATACTGTCTCCGCCCCCTGTGGTCATGCTACACCAGTAAATAAAGAACTGGTTTGGACTGGGGTCAGAGACCCCTGCTATAAAGACATTAAAGACATTTTGGGGTATAAGTGTGTGACCTAAAACCTTAGCAAATTAGATTACTTCAAGAAACAAGAGGAACCTTTGCCAAGGAGAAGAGCTGGAGAAACTGGAGGAGGAGTACTGTCCCTTTGGTGTGTGCTGGCTGGGATTGGCCTGCAGTAGTTGTTTCTGCCAAGTAAAGGACAAGGACTTTGCTGTGTGCTGTGTCCTCCCTGCTTGTGAAGAGTCTCCAAGGGCTTGTGCGTGCTGGTCTGCGGTTAGAAGTCTCAGTGATACAAAAGACTTTGTGGAAAGAACTTTGCTGAATCTCAAAAGGAAACCTGCAGGGGTAGGACTGGACTGTTCTTCTCCCCTTACACTTTATGAGGTGCAATGAATGCTTTAACTTGGCAAAGTGGGAGGGGAGCACTTTAATTTTACTTCCAGCTGAGAAGGGGCCCACTGAATTAATCAGCGCAGTGATCAATGTGCCATTCGCCCTCTTTACTTTAATCTTTGTGTGTTGAGCGATTTACTCTTCCAGCTGGGAGAAGGGTTGTTGCACTGCTCCCTGGACACTGAGTGTTGGGAAACACTGCTTTCACTACAGGAGTTCTGTACAGGGTTTCAGCCCGTGCCGCTGGAGGCAGAAAAGCTGTAGGGAAGTCAGCACCTAGTGAGCACCATATTCTTCTGTCCTCTGAGCCCAAGGTGTGGGCTTTCTGCGTGATAAAAGAAGGAAGGAGCGTGGGCTGCTCATGGACGCTCCGCCAGACAAAATCCTCCCCTCAACAGCCCCTTCCTGAGGCTGGAGAGAGAGAAAGGAAAGCATGGCCGCTCATCAGCAAGCCAGTGCAAAACCACTGTGCCGTTGCTAGGCACTGCCTGGCACCCCTGAGGATGGCAAGGTAGCCCCGCCCAGCAGGACGTCACGCAGGTATCCACACTGCAGCAAAGAAACACCCCTGGTGCAGCCCACTCCATGCTGCTGGAGGCACCGACCTTAAGAGTCCCGGGAAGGGAGAGCGGCAGAAAGCTCCTGCCAGCATGTGCCTCTACACAAGGTACCTGGGCAAGGAACGAAACCCTTGGCGAACCTCCCGCTCGACCCCGGTGCCCTTTGATACCCATTTCTCTGGTATCGTTGCTGACCTGTGTGGTGGTGGGCAGCTTCCTTGAGGAAACTGGGTGATCCTGGCTTGACGCTGGGGACCCTGTGAAGTCACCTTCCCCCACACATTTTCAGACTCACTTTGGGGGACACCTGAGGAGAGGGGGTGGTGGCATGGAGAATCCTCGATGGAGGCCCCGGCTGAGAAAGGTTGCCGCATCATCTCTGGTAGGCACGCAGGTGCTCCTGTGACCTACGGGGAATACCTTTACAGTAGGATAAGCTTTTTTTCCCTAATGATATGTCGCTCTGGGATTTTCTATTGTTTGCAACCTACCAGTCTTCAGGTGACTACACTGTCTTATAATGTTATGAGAGTTGCCCACTTGCGCAAGTGAATTATGAAACTGTATGATGTCATGACAAGTGCCTAGTGGCACAACAATATATGTCATTATGGTCTTAAGTGATATATGTGCTCCTTAATGACAAGCCCCTCATGGCGCAGTGATTTATGTTATGTGGTCTAATGTGCTTTTCATGCTACAAAGTGAGTTATGGTCTAATGTCTTTTTATATTCAATATAAAGGATATTTTTCAAAAACCTTGTGTGGAGTGTCTTTTGTGGTGTGCCTAGTGTGTCACTGATGTGCGAGTGTGTTGCTCAAACACTTTACACATTGACTCTCAGATAGGCTTGACTGCTCTGCCAAGCTAAAAAGGGGGTGAGCAGGAGTTATCTTCAGCATGTAACACCTTTGCCCTGACTGGAATGTTGGGTTCTGCCTGGCTTAGGTGCATACCCTAGCCAATCAAAAGCCCTTTTGTAACAGCTATGATTTCTGTTCATATCCCTTGTTACTACTTTAGGGAAATAGAGTCTATTTTATCAACATTTCTTTTGAAAGGCAAACCACCTCATATAGCTTTGTCCTTATTAAAAAGGATAAATCTAATGGAGGACTTAAATTCCAAAATGTAAAAAATAAATCACTACCATTTTTCTATAAAACAAGCTGCTCGCTGCCTCTCTTCAGATCTCCCCTTATTTGTGGTTATAATTAGAAAAGTGTCTTATCAACAATCCTTTTGATTTTAAAGAAATCTTCGCTTTCACAAGAATTGTTTTTGCAAAATCTTAACATCTCTTTTACCGTCCACATACCCATCGATTGCTGCCTATCAACACCAACCCATTTGACTTAATAAGTTATTATGAATTATGAATCATTCTATACATGTTATGACACTCTATTCACAGCATTTTCCTGTGCTTAGCCTGTCCCAATAAAGAGCACCCAGTCTGCACTTAAGACACCCCACTAGGTATGAAAGAAGAGATGCTGACATCTGCACAGGCAGACAACATTACTCACTCATGAATGGACTGCAAGGTCCATAAGGCATTGCGGTACTTTCCAACCACAGGAGATTTCACACTCTCCCTAGTATTTAAGAGTGCAACAAGCAAGCAATAGCGCTTGCTATTCTTTCCTTAACCAACTGATTTCTGCCCACTCATTTCCTTTAGGGTGTGGCTTCTCATCATGCTCCATGACCCAGATTCTGTTGCTTCGGCTGCTCACTCTTTTCCAGCTATCTCATGACGCTCCTTCGGCAGGCTTCTGTGGATCCTGCAGAGGCCCTCTCTTCCCGGCCCGCTGGTATTGACTGCATGCTCTTCTCTTTGGTCAGAGTTCCCACCAAGTCAGCACAGCTATGCTGGGTGCAACCCCATAGACCAGAGTGGTCCACATGAGACTTTGATGGCCTCAATCTACAGAAGCTAAGTGCACTGGCAGTCTGAATGCTCAGAACATTGCTCTAATCTTTGTTTTGAGTATATAAGATCCAATATCCTGAGTAAGAATCCTTGTGCAATATGTAGTTTGAATTTAAGTAATTGCTACTGCGAGAAACAGTCACTAACAAGTGAACTATTGACATTGTGGTTGCTATGAGATGGACTTAGTTAGTGGGGTCCCTGTTTGTGGCGCTCCGACCGCCATCTTGGGTGGGTGTTTGAGGCTTGGGCCACTTTCAGGAGCCATATTGGTTGGGTCTAGAGGCTCTAGTAGCCGGAACCCCACGCATTGGAGAGCTTATTTAAGCTGCTCTCCCGGTACGCTCAGCAGACCTATTCTGCTATCGCGCGCATTGCTGTGCATATTTTTAACTTGTATTTCGTATTCCTGGGCATATTGTTTTTTAAATCGCGCTGCTTGTGATCGCGCTGTTCTTATTCTTTGCCTACTCACTAGGCGCTTGCCATTACAGTAACTTGGGGTATAGTCAGGATTACCTGCACTATAATTGTCATCCATCCGCACTTGGCGGGACTTAGTTAGTGGGGTCCCTGTTTATGGCGCTCCGACCGCCATCTTGGGTGGGTATTTGAGGCTTGGGCCACTTTCAGGCACCATATTGGTTGGGTCTAGAGGCTCTAGTAGCCGGAACCCCGTGTGGCGTAATACCATAAATAGGAATGGGCGAGCAGGCGCGCAGCGTGTGTGCGCAGCGGACGCGCCATAGGCGCGCCGGAGGTGCGCCAGAGGTAAGCCTGTTTGCGCCCGTTCGCGTCCCGGTTGCTCCCGGTGCGTCCGTTGTGGCCCCCCCACAGTCAATATACCCTAGGGAGGAACTGAGTGCCTCAACCAGCAACACTAATCTTCCATCCTCTCATGGTGCCCTTTCCTGTGGTTTGCTTAATATTCGTTCTCTCGTAAAGCATCACGCTGAGATCGCTTTACTAATTGAATCCCTAAAATTGGATATATTGTTCTTAACTGAGACTTGGACTAAAATGGACAGTGGGATGGAGCTCAGCTGGGCGTGCCCACCGGGTTACCTTATAAGACACACTCCCCGAGCCTGCGGTAGAGGTGGTGGAGTGGGATATATCTATAGAGACTCACTCTCCTTTACGCAGCTCGTGGTAAAAGAGGTGGTAGGGTTTGAGCTCATGGGTTTCTCTATAACGTCCCAGGGTGGTATTTGGTGACAGGCCTTCTTTGTTATAGACCGCCTTCTCTGACTACCTCGGCCCTCCAGCTATTGGTCGATTTATTCTACGACCTCTCAAACTCCCATGCTAGATTCCTAGTGTTGGGCGACTTCAACTTATGGCCCTCTGGCCCCCAAGACTTGGCTTATAGAGAACTCTGCCAGGCGTGTAGTAATGTACATCTTGAGCAACTCGTGCTGCTTCCTACTCACACCAAGGGGCACACTTTGGATTTAGTATTTGCTGACAAGGAGTTGGTTGGAGTTAATGAGGTCCTGGACCAATGCTGGACCGACCACGCACTGATCCTCATGGCTATCTTTTTGCCTAGAGGACCGTTAAATATAAATGGTCCAGGCAGGTTTAAGTTTAGCAGGCAATGGTCTCGCTTATCTAGGGAGCCGAATCTACCTACACTTCTGCCTAGAGCCTTTACTGTGGAGGACAGTGCGGATAAGAGTTATGCCACCTTCTGTCAGCAGATCTTAACATCACTAGATGAACTGGCACCCCTACGGAGGGTGAGGGACAAACCCATGAGAGCTAATGTCTGGTTTACTAGCGATCTTAGCCAGCAGAAACTTCACTGTAAACAGGCGGAGCATGCCTGGAGGAGAGGATATAGGGAGTCGGATAGGGCAGCATATAAACAGGCCCTGCAGGAATACAAAGTCCATCTAAGGAGGGCTAAAGCAAAGTTTTTGGAAGATACTTTGACTAAGGCCTCCAATAAGTCGCAGATCCTTTTTAAGCTGGTCAATAACTTAGCGAATCCAGCCTGCGTAGTACCAGCTATTCCGGCCTCTCAGGAATTGTGTGATTCCTTGGCCTCTGAGTTTGAGGAGAAAATGTTGACAATTTTGAATGGACTTTCGGCTTCTGATCAGTCTGAGCCGACAATGCTTTCTCCCTCAGAATCTCCCCATCGTTTGGGTTCTGAGTAGGATGTCGACAGGGAAGAGTGCCCTCAGTTGTCCTGTTTTCCTATCCCCTCTTTGGAGGAATTTTGTGTACTGGCCAATGGCGTCTCCTCAGGATCACTACTCGACCCAATGCCACACAAAATCTGGAAGTTATTCCAAGCCGAGCTGCTTCCCCCGCTTCATACCATCTGCTGTCAGTCGCTGGCTACAGCGTCAGTTCCAGACAGTTGGAAGCTGGCAATGGTAACACCCTTGCTAAAAAAGGCTTCTTTGGACCCCCTATGTCCGGCCAATTATAGGCCCATTTCGCTCTTACCATTCCCGATAAAAATCATAGAGAAGATGGTCACTAGAGTCTTATCCAGCTTTCTTGAAATCAACTCCTGTCTGGATATAGCCCAATTTGGCTTTAGGCCGGCCCATGGCACTGAGACCACGCTGGTCACCGTGTTGGATGATCTACGAACGCGTATCGACAGGGGTAAGTCAGCATTTTTAGTGCTGCTCGACATGTCGGCCGCGTTCGACACGGTGGACCATACGACTCTATTGGGCCACCTTCGGAGTGCGGGAGTGACTGGCCTGGCTTTAAGCTGGCTAACATCCTATCTGTGCAATAGACAGCAAGCTGTGGCGTTACCACCATTCCGCTCAGCCAAACGACAGGTGAATCAGGGTGTACCCCAGGGGTCAGCGATCAGCCCGATCCTTTTTAATTTATATCTTCGACCCCTAGTAAGTCTGATAAAGTCATTTGGCATAACAGTCATCAATTATGCTGATGACACTCAACTGATTTTTTCATTTGAGGGTCAAGAGACAGTTTCGAGGGACACCTTTCACCAGTGCATGTCGGCAACAGCGGAATGGTTGCGAGTCAACTCGTTCCAATTCAATGGGTCAAAAACGGAGGTTCTCCACTGCTCCTTGGATCGACTCCCTCGCCTGTTGCCGGATGGCTTCTGGCCAGCCTCTACCTTGGGCATGGTGACGGCCGCTGAGTCGGCTCGCAATTTAGGGGTCCTGTTCGAGGCTAGCCTGCAGCTCGACGCCTCTGTTAACAGGACCGCGGTGACTTGCATGGGCTTACTTCGAGCCTTACGGAAAATCTTGCCGTTACTTCCCTTGGGAGCCAGAACAGAAGTGGTGCGCAGTTCAATTCTCAGTAGGTTAGACTACTGCAACGCACTGCTTCTGGGAGCTCCTAAGATTTTGATATTAAAGTTGCAGAGGATTCAAAACATGGCAGCCAAACTGGCTTTATCTCGCCCACGTTCTGCATCGTCATCTGCAGCTCTTTCTGATCTTCATTGGCTGCCCATCCAACAGCGGATTGCTTTCAAAGCCTTATGCCTTGTTTTTAGGGCCTTGCACGGATTGGGACCAGTGTTGCTTCAAAACCTCTTCTCCTGGTACCAAGCCGCTAGACCCTTGAGATCTTCTTCAGCGTTCCTGGTGACGGTTCCCAGGATTAACAGAGTGAGGATCGGCGGTCGTGCTTTTAGTTTCACGGCCGCCAAATTATGGAACACCTTACCTCTGGCGCTGAGGAGTAGGCAAGATCTAACTTCCTTTAAGAGGGATCTCAAGACCCACCTCTTCCCAAGAGCAATGTAGTGTATCACATCAGATGGAGTGATATGGTCTCAGCGCCAGGATACCCTTTGGGTGGCAGTTGCGCTTAACAAGTATTTATACATTACATTACATTACATGGTTATTTGATTTATTTATGTTGTTAGAGTGCCAGGAAGTTAACTCCTTCATGAGTAAAAAGTCATAACGTTAAGCATTAAAACATGCATGTGAGTGAACCCTATCACTACAATGAAAGTATATATACATAGATGGTGTGAATGGACAAGGGAACACTTAGGTAATGTGTTTTTCTCTCTTTGGGTTTTTGCAGGTTTTACATGTGTGGTGGTGACTCTTGTAGGAAGGTGGATATCTGACTATATGGGTACCCCAACTTTTTGCCTAGTGGTTTGTTGGTTTTCAACTTAGTTGGCCTGGGATCCTGCTATTCAGGGCCCCAGGCTATCTGTTCTCCCTATAAAATGTACTCCATGTACTTTAGGTACATACCAGATTGGGTATTGGGTCACCTTTGAGAGCCCCTGTATAGTGTACCTTAGGTACCCAGGCCTACCAGGGGCTGCAGCATGTATTATGTCACTCCTGGCCGGCCCTTCAAACTGACACCACAGGCTGATCTCTCAGCTTGGGTAAGGTGGTGTAATCACCCCTTACTTAGATATAGTATATCTATATCTACCTATACATATAGACACATATGCCCCTATAAGTCACTCCTGTCGTAGGCCTCGACAATCATGGAGGTAGAGTGCTCGGTTTTATGTGAGAGGGTGCCCTAGCATGAGCTGAGCCCCTCTGCAGCTTTCAGAACCATCTCCTTATAGCTGTTCTATGATATAGCCATACCATATACTCTTAAGTGCATTATAATCCTCGCGGTTAATGCTAACTTTGGTTTGGCTTTATTAAAACATGTCGTGTAAGGTGTCAAACACTTTGGAATACTACCCCCGCCAATTCTGGCAGCGGGGGTAGCATTTCACCCTTCTAGAGGGAAAAGACATGTATGTTACTGCTTTACCCGGTTAAAGTTAAACAGAGCCTCAGCATTACAAAATGGATGCTGCTGCCACAGACACGAGTCTGACCTCCTGTTGCTGGGGGAAACTCCAGCAAGCGTGGCCGGGACAATAGGTTTCCCTTCCAGGGAGATGCCAGCACCTCCCCAGACAGGGCTTTTGTGTATTGGGGCAGGGAGGGCTGCATTCAGTGAATGCATCTAGACACTGCCTGGGGCACAGAAGGTGCTCCATGCATAGCCCGGTTGAAACCAGTGGCTGGGGCACTCCAGCCCCAGATCTGGACAAAGGGAAAGGGGTGTAACCACCCCCTTCCCAGGTCCACCCATAGGAGGGACCTAGGCAGGTAATCCAGCCCCTTAGCTTATTATAAGTATAGGAGCTGTCTCCCCAGGACTTTAGATTATCCTGGAAAGAAACTTTGATACAGAACTCTTGGACCTTCGACATTCTATTCTGACTAGAAGATGGAAGACATCTCCCTTGTGGTCAAGGGGTGACCACCCTGTGCAAACAGGCACCACAAGTAACTTGCCAGTCTGCTTTGTTGACGCTCCCACTGGAACTCGAAGACTCAGCAACACAGGAACTGGACTTTCAGACTTCTCTAACTCCGACACACATCCACAGCAAAGCTGAGACCCATGGCGGACACGAGAGACGTGGGACCGGACACCCTCAACATCCTGCATTTTGCTAACTGCTCGACTACTGAGGTACCCTCGCAGTTGTGCATAGGGGTACGAGAAGGCCCAGTCCCAAGCACCATTTGTACTGAAGCTCATCCCTCCACACTCCATGAGTGCCGCGTGGAGGCCCGCTCTTGCATTTCAGCCTGACGCATCTTCCTGGTTCCTTGCCCATTGGCTAGTGAGTCCCCTGAAGACTTTTCTTTTGAACTAAACTGCTTTCCTGGGTGCTCCAGACTTGCTCCAGCTTCCCTTAAAAGGAGAAGTGCCACAGATCTTCCTGGTCTGCAACAGAGCCAATCTTGACATCCTTCATGGGTTGCGGTTGCCAAGGCTTGTTGGGTCTAATCTGTATACCAACACCGCAGTCAACTAGATCCTTTGTAGGACAGCTCGAATCCAGCACCTGGTCATCGTCGATGCCTCCTGGACCTCATGGTTGAAGAGACAAGCTCACCTTCTTCACCTTCAAGCAGGAAACATCGCCTGGTTCCTTCCTGGTCACTGGCTAGTGACTCAGACTCTGTCCCCTCTGCTTTCAGGTTCTTCACATCGTCGATCCACCCTTGGATCCACCCGGACACTTTTCCCCGGGTCGCCTGCAGCACTTCTTTGCAGATCTCAATAGAAAACAATGACGAAACCCGACACCAAAAGGCACCTATGCACCCGGCTTCCCTCGGTGAGGTAACACGAGTACTCCAGTGATCCCGTGGGTCTTGACTCTCGAAGTGTCCTAGTCTAAAGGGGTTTTATCGTGGTCCATCCGGAAGTGTCCTTCAACAGTAACTTTGTAACTTCTTCGTTTCCCTTTATAAGTCAAGGGTAACTCGCGACTGTGTTTAGACACTGCACGCGTCTCCCGTGGGCCTCCTACATCCTAACCTTTGGTTGTTTAGCGTAATCCCAGCGATTCTACAGGCCCTAGGCCTGCTGTCTAACTCTCACATGGCTCTTATACCCTTTCCTTAGTATATGGTTTGTGAGGACCCTAGGGCATAACTGTATTTGTGCAACTTATTGTATGCTAATTGAGTAACTTGTGATGTATTTTTACCTCTGACCTCATAAAGAGTGCAGAGGGGTTGTGTTTAGAATAAATACATATATATATTTGATATATACCTTGTGTGGTGTCCTTTCATTTGGTATTCAAGGGATTATAATTGGTAAAACAGCTTGCTTCACATGCTCTTTGAAGTCTTAGCCTATGACTGCTGGTCCATGCTACCACTAGGATAGCTTGTCTATAAGGTTGACTTTACAACCACCATCAATAAGGGTCGATTAGACTGGTGCAAGGTGCCCACTAGAATAGTGGACATCATATGCCAGGCTTACTTCTCACATCTCTTAACAGACAGTTTACCTCAATCAGTGCCCTGAAAAGACAACAAGTGCAGAACAAAGTGAGAGAGAAGGGCTACCAGTCTGTTCTTTTGTTATTTTACCCATTCAACCATATCTTGAGTGCACACTTTTGGGGACTGAGATTACATGATCTCCAATTGAACATCAAGGGGAGTGGTCCGATTATCCTCATACCATCATCCCTGCAAGTAGACGGCCAGGTTAGTCTTTCAATAGATGTGTAATGCTGACTGATATACATTGTAACAGAAAAGCAAGCCCACATATCTAGCAGGCCTGGGCTGTGTTTTCCATTGCTATTCTTACAAATATTTTTGAAACCATTAATAATTTGAAAATGGAGGCACATGCTTCTTGTGTGTTAAGAAAAGAACTTTGAAGCATTAGGAGAGAGGTAGCAGGTCTCACATGAAAAGGCCATTCTGATGAAAGTAAAGGGTTATGAGGGCACACACAAAAGTGTCGACCTTCTCATTTCCGCTTCCTCCTTGGGGACTTCTTCAGACCACACCACTATGCATTCACCTAGTGAGGGTGAAGCTCCCATCAGGGATTTTACACTCCAGACTAATGTTCCTACCCCTATACAAGTGGCTCATGCCCCACAGATACCACTAGCACCACCTGAAAGGTTCTATGGAGATCCAAAGAAGTTCAGAGTTTTCATCAATCAGTGTTGACTACATTTCCTGTGCAAACCAATGGTGTTTACTGATGAACCAACAAAGACAGTGTTTGTGTTGTCGTATTTGGGGGGCAATGCAGCTAATTGGTAAATCCCTCTGATAAAAAGAAATGATCCACTACTATACAACTTTCCTGCTTTTTGTGGAGAGATGCGTAACCTCTTTGATCATAAAACGCATCTCCTAATCCTAGACCGTGAGCTCATCACCCTGAAACAGATAACTCAAGATCTGCTCACGTATGTTATGATGTTTAATCAACTGGTGGTGGAAAAGCACTGGCCTGTGGGGAAAATGACCTCTTTGTTCTAGCAAGGCTTACGCAATGAGCTAAAGGACTTCTTAGCTCAGGCTGTACAGGGTTCACAAACCTGTGAAGAATTGATTGACCACACAGTGCAATTGGATCACAGACTACAGGAAAGAATGGGAGATGAGCCTTGAGGAGACATTCGGTATGTTACCCACGGATTAAGCTGGGTACAGAGGACAATGTATCTCATACCAATGGAGTAGAGCCTATGCACATTAATGGCATCCATGGGCACCTATTAATTGAAGAGTGAGACAAAAGACTATGACAAAGGTTGTGTTTGTATTATGGCAAGAGTGGGCACATTATAAAGAAGTGCCGTGCTAGAACAAGACTCTTCGACAAGCAACCAGCACCTAAAGTCCAAGCGGTTGTTCATAGGGACTCCTCTTTAAGAGAGAGGGAGGAAAACTAACATTCCCAAACAAGGAAGTTGTCACTTCTTCTTCGAGATGCTGAGATGATGGCCTCAACCATGATAGCCAATACCACCTAAACGGCTGTAGCACATTTGAACGTGGACATTACATTATTATTGTCAAATGATGAACCATGAAGAGCTTCTGCCCTGTTAGACTGATGAGCCAGAGGTAACTTTATCGATCAGAAATATGCTCAGGACTTGGACTGCAAGCATCTAGAAACCCATCCCAGAACCAGTCAAGGCAGTGCATGGTACCCCCCCCTTTACTTCTGGTCCAGTCGGGTGCTGTCACCATGCAATACAGAGATAATCATTTTGAGTCTATCCAGTTGGATCTTATCGCTGCACCCCATTTCCATTTGATATTGGATATGCTATGGCTCACTCTTCATGGTCCCACAGTCAAGAGCAGCCCGCTCAGTGCTTATGGATTCACCTTTTTGCAACGGACACTGCACACAGCTCTCTACATCACAGGTACACAAGTCATCAACACCAGCTGTGTAATTTGGCAAAGGATGTGCTGACAAGTATGTTTGCGGTACAGTAGCACTGCCTCCCATACATACAGAATGTCAATCTGTGTTTGACAAAGAAAGTCAGTTGCCCCAACATCAGGAGTATGACTGTCAGATTGATGTCATACCTGGTGCTACCATACTCAGTAGCAGAATTTATGCCCTGAGGGTGCCTGAAAATCAACACCTGACTAACTATATCCAAGAAACACTGGTTTCTGGATTCATAGTCTGATCTTCTCCTATCTTGTCTCCTCGCTTCTTCATACCCAAGAAGGAGGGAGGTCTCAGAATGTGAATCAACTACTGTGCTATTAACAGACAGATGATACAGAACAGGTACCCTCTGCCGCACATCCCAGTATTTCTGAACCAACTCAAGGGCACCACCATCTTCATTAAACTGGAAGTCCAAGGTACATATCATCTTGTAGGAGTGAAAAAAGGAGACAAGTGGAAGTCTGTATTCTGGACAAAACTGAGATTATTCGACTATCAAGTAATGTCCTGCATTGCCCCTGCTGCATTCCAGTATTTCTAGGATGATGTCCTCAGGAGATATCTGGACACATTCTGTATCATCTACATTAACGATATCATGATTTTTCAACCACCCTGCAAGAATTTATATTTACAACAAGGGGTGGTGAGGGACAGAGTCTCTGAATTAAGCAGAAAGCTCTCACCCAGTCAAGAGATCAGGGCTAGATCCAACACAGTTTTTTAGCTCACTGCACCATCCCAGTTTCAGAACCTGGCTGTATGCAAATTAGTCTGTTCCTGTCCCAGTGCATGATGGGAACAGGGCAAACCAAACTACAAAAGCCAATTCTTACACTGGGAAGGAAACAAGCTCCCGGGGACCGGTTTCTGGCATTACAGCCGTCTTCGGCCCGGTTTGCTTGAATCCTGATGGTGCAATGAGCAAGGGTCTCACATCTGAGAATACCCTTCCACGCTTAGGGTGGACAAAAATATTTACAACAAGGGGTGGTGAGGGACAGAGTCTCTGAATTAAGCAGAAAGCTCTCACCCAGTCAAGAGATCAGGGCTAGATCCAACACCGTTTTTTAGCTCACTGCACCATCCCAGTTTCAGAACCTGGCTGTATGCAAATTAGTCTGTTCCTGTCCCAGTGCATGATGGGAACAGGGCAAACCAAACTACAAAAGCCAATTCTTACACTGGGAAGGAAACAAGCTCCCGGGGACCGGTTTCTGGCATTACAGCCGTCTTCGGCCCGGTTTGCTTGAATCCTGATGGTGCAATGAGCAAGGGTCTCACATCTGAGAATACCCTTCCACGCTTAGGGTGGACAAAAATATTTACAACAAGGGGTGGTGAGGGACAGAGTCTCTGAATTAAGCAGAAAGCTCTCACCCAGTCAAGAGATCAGGGCTAGATCCAACACCGTTTTGTAGCTCACTGCACCATCCCAGTTTCAGAACCTGGCTGTATGCAAATTAGTCTGTTCCTGTCCCAGTGCATGATGGGAACAGGGCAAACCAAACTACAAAAGCCAATTCTTACACTGGGAAGGAAACAAGCTCCCGGGGACCGGTTTCTGGCATTACAGCCGTCTTCGGCCCGGTTTGCTTGAATCCTGATGGTGCAATGAGCAAGGGTCTCACATCTGAGAATACCCTTCCACGCTTAGGGTGGACAAAAATATTTACAACAAGGGGTGGTGAGGGACATGATGCACTGGGCCAGGGACAGACTGATTTGCATATAGCCAGGTTCTGAGCTGGGATGGGGCAGTGAGATAAATAACGGTGATGGATCAAGCCCTGATCTTTGGACTGGGTAAGAGTGGTCTGCTCAATTCAGACACTCTGTTCATCACCACCCCCTTTTGTGAATCGATTTTGGCCACTATAGGTGTGGCAGGGTATACTCAGACATGAGTCCCTTTCTCACTGCTCCATCAGGATTCAAGCAAGCCGGGCCGAAGACGGCTGAAATGCCAGAAACCGGTCCCCGGTAGCTTGTCTCCTTTCTGGTAAAGAATTGGCTTGGTAGTTTAGTCTGCCCTGTTCCCATGATGCACTGGGCCAGGGACAGACTGATTTGCATATAGCCAGGTTCTGAGCTGGGATGGGGCAGTGAGATAAATAACGGTGATGGATCAAGCCCTGATCTTTGGACTGGGTAAGAGTGGTCTGCTCAATTCAGACACTCTGTTCATCACCACCCCCTTTTGTGAATCGATTTTGGCCACTATAGGTGTGGCAGGGTATACTCAGACATGAGTCCCTTTCTCACTGCTCCATCAGGATTCAAGCAAGCCGGGCCGAAGACGGCTGAAATGCCAGAAACCCACCCCGGTAGCTTGTCTCCTTTCTGGTAAAGAATTGGCTTGGTAGTTTAGTCTGCCCTGTTCCCATGATGCACTGGGCCAGGGACAGACTGATTTGCATATAGCCAGGTTCTGAGCTGGGATGGGGCAGTGAGATAAATAACGGTGATGGATCAAGCCCTGATCTTTGGACTGGGTAAGAGTGGTCTGCTCAATTCAGACACTCTGTTCATCACCACCCCCTTTTGTGAATCGATTGCAAGAATTTATAGCTCATGTTAAAGACTTTCTGGAGAGGCTATTGACCTATCACACATATGCCAAACTAGCGAAGTGTCTGTTTCATGTGGCCGATTAAGTAGACTTCCTGGGGTACATAATAAACCCAAAAGGACTGAAAATGGATGATAGAAAGGTGACAGCAATAACCCAGTGGAAATATCCTGGTACCACAAAGGTGCTACAAAGGGTAAAGAGCCATTACAATGAGGCTATTACCCCGCAAGTCCTTACATCGCATGCATTACAATGCATGCGATCTAACAACGCGTAGCCATTACTACTCATACCATTACATCATTGTGAGGAAAATGAGGCTGTTCCATTTCCTCACAGCGACGTGCACCATGCAGGACGTGAAGCAGGAACCAGGAGAGAGGAACCACGAGGAGAGAGAGGTAAGGGGGATTGGTCTAGGGGTGGGGGTTATTTTTTAAGGTTTAGGGTAGTGTTGAAGTAGTGTTACAATGTTTGTGAAGTGTAGGGTTGTGTTTTAGAATTAGGGTAGTGTTGAGAGGGTCTTGCCGGGTAGTGTTAGAGTGTAGGAACTGGACTGGTGGTAGGGGCTGGGTTGTGCTGGGGTAGTGTTTTAGGTTTTATGGTATTGTTGTGTTGTTTATGTAGTTTAGGTAGAGTTTTAGGGTAGTGTCTGGGGGTCGTGGAGGGTAGTGTTAGAGTGTAGGGACTGGATTGAGGGTAGGGGTAGGGTCGTGCTGGGGGTATTGTTTTAGGGTTTAGGGTAGTGTTGGGGTGTTTGTGTAGTGTAGGGTTGCGTATTAGGAAGCTTTGTGGTTTACAAGTTTCCACCTTCAGACTGATGGAAAGACAGAGAGAGTAAACCAGGCATTTGAACAGAATCTCCATTGTTTGACTATACAACAAGGGGCGGAGAGGAGCTCTCTACTGTGGATGGATGGATTAGCTTACAACAACGTAGACCACTCTACATTAGGCTGTTTTCCCTTTTTCTGTTTGAATGGTTTCCACCGTCATTGGTTACCCTTCAAGTGGCTTGTCATTACTGATAAAATGTATATACGAGAACATCATAACTACCTATTTACCATTTTACAGGAAGCTATTAATGAATTAATGAATGGCGTTTTTATACCGCGCAAAACTTAGCCCCAAGGGGCATCAAGGCGCAATACCAACAGACATGGAAAGTCCAGACTCCAGATAACTAGACCAAAGGCCATTGGGAGAGCGAGAATCTAATATGCTTGAGAAAAAAGCCAGGTTTTGAGAAGTTTTTTGAAAATTGCCAAGGAGGATTGAATGGTAAGCTCAAGGGGAAGGGAGTTCCACAGTTTGGGAGCCAAGGTGGAAAAGGCTCTACCTCCCCATCTAACCTTAGCAAACCTAAGGACTACCAGCCTATTCTTTAAAGATGAACGAAGCGTTCTAGTGGGGGTGTTGGCACAAAGAAGAGATCTAATGCTTTCAGATCCTGAGCCATGGATAGCACCATGGGCCAGACAGAGAATTTTGAAGGAGATCCTAGATGGAATCGGAAGCCAATGAAGGTCCCTTCTGGCCATTGTTGCAGACGTTCTCCTAGGAAGGCTTAGAACCAATCTGGCTGCAGCATTTTGCACCATTTGGAGGCGATGGATAGAGCCTTTATTGATGCCACCATAAAGGGCACTACAATAATCTAGCCTCAATAGTACTAGGCCAGCTGTTGCTTGTTTCCGGGCTGCCAAGGACAGGTAAGGGGCAATTTTCTTTAAGATTCTGATGGTGCCACAGCAAGTAGACACTGTCCTATTTACCTGGGGGTCGAAGGAAAGGGCGGGATCAATTTGTACTCCAAGGTTCTTAGCAATAGGAGTGGGAGTCGGGCAATCTCCCAGGGATGGAGGCCACCAGTCCTTTGACCAGAGAACTTGGCTCCCTCCGAAGACCATGACTTCGGTTTTTTCACCGTTCAATTTCAAGAAATTACATGTCATCCAATTAGAGACTGCCTCCATACAAGCTCTAAACTTGGAGGCGATCTCACAGACTGGCTGGTTGATGGATACCAAGATCTGTGTGTCGTCAGCATATGACAAAACGTCCAGGCCAAAGGATCTTACCACCTGTGCAAGTGGGGTAACATAGATGTTAAACACTAACAACAAGCTTGAGAAGCAGGACAATGGTTTTCAGATTGGAAGAGGACAATTTAGTCTTTGTATGCAGTAGGAGATAAAGTCTGGTTTGCTATAAAAAACATAAAGTTCACGGGTACAAACAGTCTGAAACCTAAATATGTGGGTCCCTATGTTATAGCCAAAGTAATGAATCCAGTGACTATGAAGTTAGGGCTACTCTCTGCTTGGCCTATTCATCCTGTCTTTCATGTTTTCCTTCTGCGCCCATACCTTCTACACACCAGAACCTTCAACAAACCCACATTAGTGGAGATAGAAGGGGATGCAGAGTATGAGGTTAACAGAATTTTAGACCCTAGAATCAGATGAGGAAGAATACGATTGTATGGGCTTTGGTCCTGCGGAAAGGTCCTGGGATCCTTTTTGCAATCTATGTTTCCAGAGTCTTTGAGAAGGGGTACTGTTATGATGCTCTAGTCACAGCATTATGCCTGTGCTGAATCGGTCCCGATGAAGAGCACCCTAATCTGCACTTAAACCACCCCAGTAGGTATGCAAGAAGGACTGCTGACCTCTGCACAGGACAGGCAGACAACATTACTCATGAATGGACTGCAAGACCCATAAGGCATTGCGGTGCTTTCCAACCAATGGAGACATCATACACGCCAAATTATTCAAGAGTGCGATGAGTAACCATCGAAACTTGCAATTCTTTTACTTGACCCGACGGATTTCCCCCCAATTATTTCCTGGAGGGGTGTGGCTTTGCATCATGCTGTCTGTCTTGGATTCTCTTGCTGTGGCTGTTCACTCGTTTCCAAGCTATCTCTTGAAGCTCCTTCGGCAGGCTCATGTGACTCCTGCAGAGGTCATCTCTTCCTGACAAGTGGTGTTGCCTTCAAGTTCTTCTATTTGGCCAGAGTTACTGCCAGGTCAGTGCAGCTATGCCGGATGTTACACCGTATATTGGAGCGCTGCACATGAGGCTTGACCAGCCTCCACCTACAGAAGCTAAGTTTACTGGCAGTGTAAATGCCCAGTACTGTTCTCTCATCTTTGTTTTAAGTACATGAGATCCAACATCCTGAGTAAGAACCCTTGTACAATATGTTGTTTGACTTTAAGGAATTGCTACCATCAGAAACAGTCACTAACAAATGAACTATTGACATTGTGGTTGTTGTGAGACGGACCGCAGTTAATTGATTTATTTGCGTTTTTGGAGTGGTAGGAAATTAACTTCTTCATGAGTGAAGAGTCCTAATGTCTAGCTTTAAAATATGCATGTGAGTGAACCCTATCACTAGAGTGAATGTATATATACACACAAGGAGTGAATGGCATGAGGAACACTTAAATAATGTGTTTTTCTCTCTTTTGGTCACTGCATGTTTTTTAAGTGAGGTGGTGACTCTTAGCAGATGGTTTACCTCACCCAGTGTCCTGAAGAGACAGCAAGGGCAGGACAAAGTGAGAGAAGAGGGCTACCAGTCTGTGTTTTGTTATTTTATTCACTCCCCCATTCCCTTGGTGCACACTTTTGGAGAACAAGGCTACTCCAATTGAACACCAAGGGGTGTGGTCAGATTATTGTCATGCAATCTTTCCACCAGCAGAACAAAGCCAGGTTAGTCTTTTAATACATGTGTAATGCTAACTGGTATAGACTGCAACATATATTGGAAAACTGACTGCAACATATATTGGAAAAGTTGGCGAACCAAGGGTTTGTGTTGGGTATCACAACTTTTTGACAATTACCAATCTTCTTCCTTTTCTGCACTTGCACTTTAAACGAAATTCTCTCTTCCGCTTACATCCAGGTCACAATATGACATATGCGCTTTGCCATCTACATCCATCTCCCCCCTTATTTTTTACTTTTTTCTATTGCTTTATAACTCTCCTTCATCTTCTGCTATTTATAAATCACGTCAATTGACTTCGGATAGAGTCAAAACAAAGACCAAATTAGATTAGGAACAAAATAATGGGAAGCTGGTCTACTGCTTTACGATATGGCTTAAACTTCACAAAACTACACAAGCTGCGAATACTATGCAAACCCTTTACTTTGTTTATCATTGTTTGTTATTTTTCCTTGTGACCCTATAGCCCTTTTCATCTCAATGCAACCTCATCCTGCTGGTCCTGTGCATGCTCCTCTGTTGATTTAAAGAATATGTTATTAGAATGCCCTTCTATTCTAAACTTTTGGAAAAAGGTTTGGTGTCAAATTAATATGATTCTTGAGGTTGAAATGTCTTTCTCCTCAGCCAACATATTCTTAGGATGTTTGACTCCTCAATGGTCTCACTTAATCCCAGATTCTACATTGAAAGATTCATGTTAGCTATTGCATTTCATTTAATCACATATAAATTGGAAACAAGCCCAGAATATTACCTTCAGGTCTTGGTGGAAAGCCATCTGCTTTCATTACTGTCTAGACACCAACTATTTTTCACCTATATCTGTAACATTAAAATGAGGTTTTTAAGACATCTGCTAATAAACATGTTATTGTATCAGATGAAGTAAAGAAATCCCCTTGAATTAAGCCTAAATATTTATAATGTAATACACTTGTGAATATGTTTTCTTTTTGTAAACATCTATAGTCTTTCTGCAGTTATTATAGTTCTCTATTTTTATAGCAAGTTTCATTGTTTTTCCTTTCCCTCCCTTTCCTATAATTCCCCCTATCAGTACACAACTACTTACAGCGTTGTATTTATATCTTCTTGTATTTGAATACATTTTTTATTTTGTCACTTTTTCTACATCTAATGTATTTTATTCATTTATTCCTTATTGTGATGTATGTTCATTATTGATAAGTTGTTCTTTGCTGTTTTCAATAAACTCAAAAATAAAAAAGAAGGAAAAAACAACGTAAAGAAGTACATGATCCTCTTGTGTCACCACCTTTTTTTGCTTATGCTTGTGCCAATGCACCATAGGGACAACAGAATATTCCTGTTAATGGAATATCTTTTCTATGTGGCAGACCCTGAAAATTCATAGGTTAATGTTCATATTTGGGATTTAAGGCCAATATTCTGTTAGAAATGTATGTTTTTTCCTAATCAAACTGGTCTCTCACCCAATGTGGAACGCTCCTTCAGTGCTGAACCCAAAAGGCTTCCAATACCTAGGTATATTTGTACCTACCGACAGGGTGGCATTTATGGAAAATAATTTGTTGGCTATCCTGACATGGTTGAGAGAGAACATGACTCATTGAAAAATAGCTTCCTCTCTCTCTGGAGGGGAGATCTGCACTCTGCAAAATTAATTTAAGCCTGACTGGTTTTGTGCCAAGCTACCAGAGGGTTAAGCACAGGATAATTTGAAATGTGTATGTGCTTCTCCCTGACAGAGATTGTGGCTGCTTCTTGAGTAGGGTCTCACCACACTCAACCAGTAACTCAACTTTCCACAATTAACATGTCACATTCACGTTTGTGGTGACATACAGCATGATGACTATAGGGCACACTCTTACAACAAGAGACAGTACACACAGATACAGACAACTATGAGACATCTGTGGAACAGGAGTTAACCTGAGTAAAAACCCAGGATTTGATTTTTGACCAGGCTGAGTGTAACCCAGGAACAATGAGGAAAAAATGTGTAATGCTTTGAATTATGTAATGCTATTCAAGTGTAACAAAATCAGAAGCAAGATAAGAATGCCAAATTCTTATTCACCATACATAAAATAAAATTTGGATTTCATCATTGGAATTCAATTATGCTCAAATCTCTCAAACTTATGTAGATAGAGAGCTATATAATTTCTCCAGCTATCACGATGTCACAATTAATTCAAGAGACCAAACAGGAACAACGTTTTTCTATATGTTCTAAGGCCCTCTTTCCAAGTTGGCTGGACTTTCGTGCAGAGATACCAGGGGGACGGAATTATAATGCTGGATCGTAACTCTGCACCAAAGCCTGGCCATTATCTGTGTTTTTCTTTGAAAATGGGAATAACTGCTCAGTCCTGTAGTTGCTGAATGATTTACTGAACACTTTTTAATAATTTTGACAAAAAAACAGTCTTATTTCTTACCTGCTTCTCCCAAGGGGAAAAAGTCTGCAATAGTTCTGTTATGGTGTGGGAGGGGATGTGGAGGTACACAGCAGTACATGACACATTTGTATCTGTCCAGAGAAGTACTGTCTGCTCCTCACAGGCGGTGATAGGGGTGACCAGTTGCATGGCAATGCTGATGCCCCTAGCCCTGGTCCTGCAGCACATTGCGTATTGTCAGAGTTACAATGTGCAGAGTTTTGGGATGCAAAAAAAACAGACATTGTTACACTTGTGATGGAGACTTGAATTATTTCATCCAAATGTATCAGACAAGTTGAAATTCCAAAAACTCCTAATGGGAACCAAAGGTGATGGTTAGATATGCAGCCAAAAAAACATGAAGACATTTACGATAAAGTGACAAGTTTATTGGAGTAAAGACTCTGGACTATATGAGTCCCACAAGTCATGGCTACTGACAATACTAGTGATATAGGGGCAGATTTATGTCAACTGGCGCATCCCCAGGGATGCGCCAGTTAACATGCGCCACAGTGCGCCACAGCTCCGCCAGCCATGGTGCGCCGCATTTATAATGCAGCGCACCATGGTGCAAAAACGGCACAGATGCGTGACGCATCTGTGCCGGATATGGGACGCATTGCTGGAGTTGCGTCGCAAGCGCGACGCAGCTCCAGCAAGGCTCGGGGGTGCCCCATTTTAACAATGCTGCGTCAAGACCTACGCCTGCTTCAAGCAGGCGCAGGCTTTTGACGCAGCATTGGCTTAAAAGTGACTGAGTGAAATCTCATAGATTTCACTCAGCCACTTTTGCGAGGCGCACCTGCCCCAGAACGCCCACCCTGCGCCGGAACGCCCACAAGCGGCGCAGGGCTTTACAACGTGACGCATCTGCCTAGATGCGTCACGTTGTAAATCGTTTCGTAGGGATGCACCACGTTTACGCCGCCTTGCGTGACACCACAGTGGCGTAAACGTGGCGCAAGGGCCTCATAAATCTGCCCCAAAGTATTTAACACGCGGAATCCATAGTTTAGCCAATCTATATGTCGGCTTCGATCTAAAATAAAAAGGAACTTTCGCATAGGTGTGCCAAAGGTCTATTTGAGAGTGCAAACCTCTAATCCAAACATGGATGGATTTGATAACCACAGAAAGCAGTTGAATGTTTAGGGTTAGCGGTAAGACCACAGGTATTCTCAGGAAAGCAACAATGGATATCACCACTGTGCATTCACTGAACAACATTAATTGGTCATGTTACAGTGATTCACCAACATTCACAATGTTGAAATGTTTTTGGCATTCTGGTTATGCCCATGAATAGGTAAATAGGAACATAAGCTTCCATGCAAAAGGCTAGGATTCTGAGAGATTTTATTTGCAACAGCAGTAAGAAGGAAATATAAAATACGATATTTAAAATAGAAAACAAATAATATTAGAATCTTTTGGGGAAATAAACATGTTTTAAACCAGTTACCTCATGTATTTGTAAAAATAAATTACAGATATACCAGGACCTCATAACAGGCGAGCATTTTTCCATAACCATAAATGAATTATCATGTTAAGCATCACTAAATTCATCCCTATTAAACCTTCTCTACATCAGTTTGAATTGACTGACCATGTGAGCAGGATAGGTTCTCTCTTCAAAAGAAAATGATAATAGCTTGAATCCATTGATTAACTGTATAAAGGCGTTTATCTTACCAGTTCACAAAATTTGCCAAAAAGTTATGATGATAGTAGGGACAGTAAAGTTATGTATACAACTTACAAGTGATACTCAGTATAAATAATGTCATCTTCAAATATAAGAGAATACCAAGTGAACAAAATATTCTACCAAACACAATCTCAGAAAAATGGTATGAGGATAGGGCATGATTCAACCATATAGCCACAATCAGCTGTCAGTGACTAGAAGCATGGACATTTGCCTGAGGGCCTTGGTCTGATACTCCACTTAGATATTTTACTAGGGTTTTATAGAAGGCAAAAAGAATCGCAAATGTTGGAATGTAATCTTAAAAATGTCAATGTCTAAATGTAACATTCTAAGTGAATCTACAAAAAGACTTTGGTTTATATCTACAGTTTACCAGTCAGACCAGTTTCCAAACAACTATGGGAACTGATGATTATGGTGGAAAGATCTGAAAGATCTGTAACATTTGACTGTGTAGTGTTCCACAAGGTGGAATAGTTTAAATAACCTACTGTTGGTCCATTTCTAATCTCCAAATAAAATAGTCACACAATTGAAGTTATTTAAAGAGTTCATGCTGGGGAACTGAGAACTCATCTTACAATTCTCTCAAGTATTTAAGGAATTCCTACTGCTTATATATTTGATGCACAAGTATAGACCTGAATTATGCTAAGTAAGTGTTTTAAACATCCAAATGGTAGCATTCAGCTCTTAGAAGAAACTAGCAGAAATAAACCACATTCAGCAGATGGAAAGAAAAGGAGAAGCACATCTCTGCTCAGGTCTACTCAAAATCTTGGTCTTAGTTACAAGAGAAAAAGGGAACATGCAGAATTCTCCCAAATGTCAGTGAAATCCTTACAGTGGGACCATTCATTGTCATTGGACTTGGTCTCCATGCTACCAGCTAAAGCTTCTTTCCCCTTAGTGGATTTTGGGAGAAAAACTGACCTCATTAGGCTGTTCGAGCAGAAAATAAAATGAATGCAAATAAAGCAGAACCCACTGGAGGGAGAAAATAAGTGAGTGGGAACTCGAAGTTCCAGCATGCGTTTCCAGAATGCACCTGAGCAAGCCCACCAGAGGGCAGGAAAAGGCAATTCAAATTAACTGACAGCTCCTGCTCGTAATCCCTTCCTCATTTGTGTGCCAGCCCGTGAACAACAAGCAATGTGGCTTCAAAACGTGTTGGGCATATTAATGGGACTCCTGACATGCTGACCTGCTGAAATAAAGGGCCCTGTTACAATACACAGAAGTCCGGCCTGTCATTGAGTGCGTTCCAAGCAAGTGGCACCCTTCACCCTTTTTTCCATATATATATATATATATATATATATATATATATATATATATATATATATATATATGCAGAGCAAAATCTGTTCGTCGGTTGAGACCACAGACAGGAAGGACCACCATACAACTTCGTGAGTGTTAAAACGGGCTTTTATTATCCATCTCTCGCAGTTTCAGCAGGCATGACGCGTTTCGGGCAGGGACTGCCCTTGATCACATAACGGAAATGCAGTTGTGGTCACTTTAAATAGAGCACCCACTCAATTTTTTTCTTATCGTGATACCACCACGTGTTCTAACCATAGACATAGAAAATAGATTCTTCGTGTAAAGTGATAGAAAACAAACACTTGGTAGCTTTCTGAGGGTGTCTTTAGACTTGTGTCAGCATATTTTCTATTGCACAATAAAGTATGTTATTTAATCACATTCTATTTACAACAAACAAAATATAGCAGCATAAATGCGTTTTTTGGCTTGTGCAAATTTAGAACTAGCAGCATGGTAAGGATGACACTAAGACTAGTACAGACATAAATATACACATTCATATAGTATTTCAATACAATACTCCATTGCAACTAAATAAATAACATATAAATATGTTAAAAAATTCTTTTATAAAAGACCATATAAAAATAAGGGTCAATTCATGATTTGCATTGAATAATAAATATTATGCTAAAAGATAAATGTGCAAATGGCAATTTTTTAGTGAAATAACTATACATCTAGTGTAACTAGCTATGATTTTGTCCTCCTGCATTGTCTAAAATATCACATCTAAATGTCGTGTTGTTATATATGTGACCATACTATCAATAAAGTGCTAGTGCTATGCTGACTATCATGGAGTCAAACAACCAAGCGTGATGAAAGCATACAATCCAAATGTAAGTGTGCTGAGTGATTTAAAGTGCAACCAAGAAATTTCAAGGTTAAAAAAAGTGATAAAAAAGGAGAGAGATGCAATTGCAAGTCTTATACTAGTTATATAGTGGATTCTTCTTAAGTAGTTGTTCAAATTGTACATTCTGATATATGACATTCATTGGTGATACAGTTAACCCAAATAACATGTATAACCACATGCCAAGATGGGATACAGGATTGATAGCATATATTCAGGTTTACAGGAAAGTATGCATATCCTCCCTGTCATTAAGGCCATTTGGATGCTTGCTGTTGAGATTCAGAATATATCTGGTCTCTAACTGCCTTAACGCTTTATCCCTGTCTCCACCTCGCTTTAAAACTGGTGCCTGATCAATGACAAAATAAGTCAGACAATTTACATCTTTTTTGTGACTTATTTTAAAATGTCTGGCAACCGGGTAGGCTGGGTCACTATTGATAATTGCACGAATGTGCTGTAGGATACGCATGTACACAGGATTTTTTGTACTGCCCACATAGCGTAAGCCACATGTGCAGGTGAGGACGTATATAGCGTACTCAGTGCGGCAGTCGTATTTTCCCCTGATCAGTAGTTCTTTGGTTTTGAACGGGGTGCTATATGTGGCAGTGTTGGCTCCAAACTTACAAGCCCTACAAGTTGCACATTTGCGAAAGCCATTACTTGTGGGCATCCAGGTTTGTATACTAGTGGACCCAATAGGAATCTCTTTGGATAAAAGATTAGCTACGTTCTTAGATTTTTTGAATGTCACATTCGGACGTTCTGATAACGTATTTTTCAAGATTGGGTCAGTAAGAACTATGGGCCAATTTTTGTTCAAGATGTGACGTATTTTGCGTTCCTGTCTACAGTAGGTGGTGATAAGTCTTGGAGAACTATTTTCTTCTGCTGTATTTACATTTAACTCGTTGGTGCCGGGTAACAAGGCAGTTCTAGGTCTCTCATTAGTTTTTATCATGGCTCTCTCTAGAATCTCTTCGCTATACCCTCTCTGTCGCATGCGTTCCAAGCATGATTGACTGCAGACAATAAATTGCTCTGTTGTACTGCAAATCCGCTTGAGACGCAACAGTTCCCCGTAGGGTATGCTGGCTATTAAATGACGTGGATGGATATATATATAAATCCAAACAAACGATCTCGATCCTCCAACCAATGGCGAACAAAGACCAGCGAATCCCAAAATAAGGCAAAGATGATTTATTGCACCAGTTTCAAAAAAGCACGCAGCGGACTGACTCGTTTCGGGCGGATGCCCTTGATAATGATTTGTATATATATATATATATATATATATTAACAGAAGCAACGAGTAGAAAAACCACACGCTGGCGAGACTGTGTACCAGACAAATTAGTTTATTTGTCAAGTGAACAAGCCTGCGGGACAGGCGAAACGCGTCCGAGGGTTGACAAATAAACTAATTTGTCTGGTACACAGTCTCGCCAGCGTGTGGTGTTTCTACTCGTTGCTTCTGTTAATTTAAAGAGACCCGGCACCGGAGGTCTCTGTTCCAGGCGAGACACCCGTTGGTCTGGAGGCGGTGACGATCAGTGATGTCATTTGAGATGTCATCAGTGATGCAATTTGAGATGTCATTAGTGATGTCATCAGTGATGTCACTGAGCATGTCATGAATGATGTAATATGTGACATCATCAGCAGTGGATTGCGGGTCCGCGATATATAGTTAGTGCATCTAACTATATATGCGAATTTCAATGGTTTTGTGCGAGTAAAATAAGGTTTTGAAAATGCTAATCCCTAACTATATATGGTCTATAACCTATGGTTTTTTCAGTGAATTTCAATGGTTTTTTAATAGCAAATATCAAAAGCTGTCAAATGTCAAGTACGTGATAGGTAAAAACATTTTCGTGTTTATGCACGCTGATGTGCTTTGAACGCTGCCAACCCCCCCCCCCCCCTCTTTTCTCTTAGGAGTACTCTCTCTTTGCAGATAGTGAAGGGTAGTTAACGCAGGTCTTTGCCCCCGTTGTAATCCGTTGTGCCTGCTTCTCTCTCTATTTGATTGATTGTTATCCAAGCATTTACTGTTTTAGAATTGGTTCTCTTTGGTTCATTCTCTATTTACAAACAAGCACAGAGTCGCAATACTCTGTTTAGTCTTTGCAGATAGTGAAAAATCGTTTAAAAAAACAAAAGGAATCAAGCAAAATCAGTAGGCCACTAATGGGATCTCTTTTTGACCTCACTAAAATAGAAACATTAAGAACAACCCCTCATGAGAAATACGAAACTAGTGAGATGAACTGAGCTCCACACCATGATGGCTGCAAGACAGCTCGGCTCCGCCACCCACCCCACCCAAAATAACGACAAACCCTATGCAAATATTATAAATATATACAACACAGCAGCAAAGTAACAGGGTAAAACATTTTATTAAATAACTATTTACATAACTATTTTATACTTTTTGTTGCCCGATCCGGCTAGCTCAATCGATCGAGCATGAGACTCATGCACTCTGATCTCCTTGGCCTCAGTGAAGCATTAATAGTAAGATTTTCATACATGAGTGTACTTTTTGCCTTTTGGTGACTCTTCCATTCTGAATATTTTTCCACAATCCGTTTGACCTGAAACGATTACACAAATAAAACGTTTGTGAGTTTTAAATTTCCGGAGAAGTATAATTCACCAATAGCTTTCTCTGTAGATCTTTTTCCATTAACAATCCCAGTTCCATCACCCGCCCAGGATATCACTACTATTAGTTGTCATTGTTGTTTCTGTTTTCTGATGGTGAAGGATAGGTAATGCGGACTTTTGTCCCCCGTTGTAATCTGTCATGCCCATCTACTCCCCACTGATTGAGAAACTAGTTCCACCCGGACCATTTATTAGAGGTACATCATCTGTCTCAACCGGAGAGTACCCCTAATAAAGAAGACATATGTAAAATACGAAGTAATCACTGTATCCTGTTAAACAGAAACTTTAGCATGAAACACACTTGAAAAGGAAGGGAAAGAAATCGAACAAAATCAGTAGGCCACTGATGAGTTTTTGATTTCGCTAGAAATAAGAAACATGAAAGTGGTGAGAGAAGCCAAGCTTGACGTTACGGCAGCCACGAGGTAGCTAACCTCCGCCACCCCCCCACTGCTCCAAGCATGGCTGTCCCACCGCCCACCACGGCCAATAACGGTAACATGAAATAGATACAAATCAGCAGATACCTACCCCCATTCCGGAAACTCCCGAAGTGCAACAGGTCCACGGTTACGCCCATCCGGAAGACGAGGCCTCGACACGTGCAGGGCGGGGCCCGACTAGCTGCCATCAGCCGGAGAAGTCGTGGGATGGTCGGCCCAGAATGTACTGGTCCTCCCATTCTCTTCTGGCGCCCTGCAGGCCACGGGGGGGATGTCTTGCCTCTGCCTCCGACCACCCCCCTCTTATCGCCTGGTCCGGACATCACGGATATCAACGCCAGGTGTCGGCGTGGGGTGCGCTGGGAGGGAGAGGCGGCGCGAGCGAGCCTCTCCCACCCCCCCAGGTGGGGGCCCCTCAGCTGCACCCCCAACGCTCCACTCACCCAACAAAAGGGTCGTCGCGTAAGGTGCACCAGGAGAGGAGCCGAGGCCGACGGGATCTTCTTCTTTCTTCAATAATGGCTGCGACAACACTGGGGGGGATGTCTTGCACATGCCACCGACCCCCCCCTCCCCTCGTATCTCCTGGTCTGGCCCCGGCTTGGTATGAGCTCCCCGTTCGGTCCTGAAGCGGCGCCCTGCAGGCCACGGGGGGGGATGTCTTGCCTCTGCCTCCGACCCCCCCCTCTTATCGCCTGCTCCGGACATCACGGATATCAACGCCAGGTGTCGGCGTGGGGTGCGCTGGGAGGGAGAGGCGGCACGAACGAGCCTCTCCCACCCCCCCAGGTGGGGGCCCCTCAGCTGCACCCCCAACGCTCCACTCACCCAACAAGGGTTCCCCCACTCTTGCGATGCAGCGGCGCTCCACTGACCCGACAAAAGGTCTCGTCCACTATTGCGAGGCAATGATGCTCCGCTCACCCAGCGGGGGTCTCGTTTACTTTTGCGGTACAACGACGCTTTTGAGTTCAGCTAGAAAAGGAGTCCTGCATCCAGAAACGTTCTCCTCAACTTTGAAGATTCTATAAGAGCCACGGGGGCCCCCGACCCCCGATGGGGAATGACTGCCATGATCACCCACGGAACGACCACGACGTAGCCGAGGGACGTCGGCGCGCTCATGCCGGCGCCGGCCTCAGTCTTGAAATGATCAAAATCCTGCAAGACTACCAACTTGATCAATTCCGGTGGAACACCAGTATGATCCGGTAGGAGAGATTGTTGCCTCCCACCCCACTTTGACTGATGGTTCATGTCGCCAGTCCCCTCTGCTACCCTTTAACGAAAACTTTTGGACTGCCGAAAGAGGTCCCGGTCCAACCACGAGTTGGTGGAGACATTTTGACTATACTTGGACCTTCCTGACCTCACCCAAAATGGCGCCGGTACAAATGAAACTCTCAACTCCTTGTTGTGCCCCGATTGCTCAGCCTTGATATCATGAGATATGTATGCAGTTTTTAGCACATGAATTGATATGGGATAAGACTGATTATATGTTCGGACAATGAATTGATCCGGGATGGGTATTGATTATACGTTCGAACAATGAATTAACATGGGACGGGTACTGATTACACGTTTGAACAATGAATTGATATTAAGTTCTAATGCATTATTGATTACTGTATTTATTATTGAAGGTTCGAATTGTCGACACTTTTGGTACTTGCTCACAATGAATTATCGATATGATTTTGTTGCACTTGTCGCACTTTTTACTATGAAATCAACGACCACTGACTCTGTTATGTTTTCCACAAATAAATACCCCCCCCCCCATTTACAGTTCCAGCCTGCTCCGTGGCCGGCCCACGGGGTTGTAGGCCCGTACTTGGGCACCAACATTTTTATTAAAGGTTTTTGAAAAAGCGAACGTAGTTGTAACGCGTAGATTGGTAAGTTTCGAATAAATGGCCACTGTTTCCGATTTAAAAAAAAAAGCAGGTGAAATGAAGCAGCTCAATTAGTTAAGGGTTAAAAAGTATAGTACGCAGAAACATTGAAAATATGAATGGTCCAGGTTTGTTGTATGTGTTTTTCATTTTTGTACAGCATAAAGCAATCGATAAAGATTCTGGTATTTAGCCTCTACTTTATATGCTACCTGTATCAGGGAAGGTTACAACTAAGTTTGCTTTTTCAAAAACCTTTAATTAAAATGTTGGTGCCCAAGTACGGGCCTACAACCCCGTGGGCCGGCCACGGAGCAGGCTGGAACTGTAAATGGGGGGGGGGGGGTATTTATTTGTAGAAAACATAACAGAGTCAGTGGTCGTTGATTTCATAGTAAAAAGTGCGACAAGTGCAACAAAATCATATTGATAATTCATTGTGAGCAAGTACCAAAAGTGTCGACAATTCGAACCTTCAATAATAAATACAGTAATCAATGATGCTTTAGAAGTTAATATCAATTCATTGTTTGAACGTGTAATCAGTACCCGTCCCATGTCAATTCATTGTTCGAACGTATAACCAATACCCATCCCGGATCAATTCATTGTCCGAACATATAATCAGTCTTATCCCATATCAATTCATGTGCTAAAAACTGCATACATATCTCATGATATCAAGGCTGAGCAATCGGGGCACAACAAGGAGTTGAGAGTTTCATTTGTACCGGCGCCATTTTGGGTGAGGTCAGGAAGGTCCAAGTATAGTCAAAATGTCTCCACCAACTCGTGGTTGGACCGGGACCTCTTTCGGCAGTCCAAAAGTTTTCGTTGAAGGGTAGCAGAGAGGACTGGCGACATGAACCATCAGTCAAAGTGGGGTGGGAGGCAACAATCTCTCCTACCGGGTCATACTGGTGTTCCACCGGAATTGATCAAGTTGGTAGTCTTGCAGGATTTTGATCATTTCAAGACTGAGGCCGGCGCCGGCATGAGCACGCCGACGTCCCTCGGCTACGTCGTGGTCGTTCCGTGGGTGATCATGGCAGTCATTCCCCATCGGGGGTCGGGGGCCCCCGTGGCTCTTATAGAATCTTCAAAGTTGAGGAGAACGTTTCTGGACGCAGGACTCATTTTCTAACTGAACTCAAAAGCGTCGTTGTACCGCAAATGTAAACGAGACCCCCGCTGGGTGAGCGGAGCATCATTGCCTCGCAATAGTGGACGAGACCTTTTGTCGGGTCAGTGGAGCACCGCTGCATCGCAAGAGTGGGGGAACCCTTGTCGGGTGAGTGGAGCGTTGAGGGCGCCGCTTCAGGACCGAACGGGGAGCTCATACCAAGCCGGGGCCAGACCAGGAGATAAGAGGGGAGGGGGGTGGGTCGGTGGCATGTGCAAGACATCCCCCCCAGTGTTGTCGCAGCCATTATTGAAGAAAGAAGAAGATCCCGTCGGCCTCGGCTCCTCTCCTGGTGCAACTTACGCGACGACCCTTTTGTTGGGTGAGTGGAGCGTTGGGGGTGCAGCTGAGGGGCCCCCACCTGGGGGGGTGGGAGAGGCTTGTTCGCGCCGCCTCTCCCTCCCAGCGCACCCCACGCCGACACCTGGCGTTGATATCCGTGATGTCCGGACCAGGTGATAAGAGGGGGGGGTCGGAGGCAGAGGCAAGACATCCCCCCCGTGGCCTGCAGGGCGCCAGAAGAGAATGGGAGGACCAGTACATTCCGGGCCGACCATCCCACGACTTCTCCGGCTGATGGCGGCTAGTCGGGCCCCGCCCTGCACGTGTCGATTTCTCGTCTTCCGGATGGGCGTAACCGTGGACCTGTTGCACTTCGGGAGTTTCCGGAATGGGGGTAGGTATCTACTGATTTGTATCTATTTCATTTTACCGTTATTGGGCATGGTGGGCGGTGGGACAGACATGCTTGGAGCAGTGGGGAGGTGGCGGAGGTTAGCTACCTCGTGGCTGCCGTAATGTCAAGCTTGGCTTCTCTCACCACTTTCATGTTTCTTATTTCTAGCGAAGTCAAAAACTCATCAGTGGCCTACTGATTTTGTTCGATTTCTTTCCCTTCCTTTTCAAGTGTGTTTCATGCTAAAGTTTCTGTTTAACAGGATACAGTGATTACTTCGTATTTTACATATGTCTTCTTTATTAGGGGTACTCTCCGGTTGAGACAGATGATGTACCTCTAATAAATGGTCCGGGTGGAACTCGTTTCTCAATCAGTGGGGAGTAGATGGGCATGACAGATTACAATGGGGGACAAAAGTCCGCATTACCTATCCTTCACTATCAGAAAACAGAAACAACAATGACAACTAATAGTAGTGATATCCTGGGCGGGTGATGGAACTGGGATTGTTAATGGAAAAAGATCTACAGAGAAAGCTATTGGTGAATTATACTTCTCCGTAAATTTAAAACTCACAAATGTTTTATTTGTGTAATCGTTTCAGGTCAAACGGATTGTGGAAAAATGTTCAGAATGGAAAAGTCACCAAAAGGCAAAAAGTACACTCATGTATGAAAATCTTACTATTAATGCTTGACTGAGGCCAAGGAGATCAGAGTGCATGAGTCTCATGCTCGATCGATTGAGCTAGCCGGATCGGGCAACAAAAAGTATAAAATAGTTATGTAAATAGTTATTTAATAAAATGTTTTACCCTGTTACTTTGCTGGTGTGTTGTATATATTTATAATATTTACATAGGGTTTGTCGTTATTTTGGGTGGGGTGGGTGGCGGAGCCGAGCTGTCTTGCAGCCATCATGGTGTGGAGCTCAGTTCATCTCACTAGTTTCGTATTTCTCATGAGGGGTTGTTCTTAATGTTTCTATTTTAGCGAGGTCAAAAAGAGATCCCATTAGTGGCCTACTGATTTTGCTCGATTCCTTTTGTTTTTTTAAACGATTATTCACTATCTGCAAAGACTAAACAGAGTATTGCGACTCTGTGCTTGTTTGTAAAGAGAGAATGAACCAAAGAGAACCAATTCTAAAACAGTAAATGCTTGATTAACAATCAATCAAATAGAGAGAGAAGCAGGCACGACGGATTACAACGGGGGCAAAGACCTGCGTTAACTACCCTTCACTATCTGCAAAGAGAGAGTACTCCTAAGAGAAAAGAGGGGGGGGAGGGGGGCAGCGTTCAAAGCGCATCAGCGTGCATAAACACGAAAATGTTTTTACCTATCACGTACTTGACATTTGACAGCTTTTGATATTTGCTATTAAAAAACCATTGAAATTCACTGAAAAAACCATAGGTTATAGACCATATATAGTTAGGGATTAGCATTTTCAAAACCTTATTTTACTCGCACAAAACCATTGAAATTCGCATATATAGTTAGATGCACTAACTATATATCGCGCACCCGCAATCCACTGCTGATGATGTCACATATTACTTCATTCATGACATGCTCAGTGACATCACTGATGACATCACTGATGACATCTCAAATGACATCACTGATGACATCTCAAATGACATCACTGATGAAATCATTCATGTGATAATACGATGAACCTCTTCAGACTCTAATATAACCTTAGATACAATCAGTGTAAACAGACACTCACAGACTGTCACTCATCCATGGAGTTACTCACACACCTAGTCAGTCATGCAAAGAATCAATCACACCTCCATTTCTTCAACTATACAGTTATACACACCTTACTTAATCAAACATATACTAACACATATTTACTCTCTTATACAATCACTGATACAAGTTCACAATGATCCATACAGCCACTCACACATTCACTGGCTCGTATGCACAGTTATTTATATATGTCAACTCTTACATGTACTGTGTTTTACATATGTACTTACTTTGACATGTAGCACTGAGAAATCCAATTACTCACCAATACACTCATGCAGACAGTCAACCGCCCATACAGCTGTTTCCACATGCACTTTTGAACCCATACATCTAGTGAATCAACTGCTCACACATCTATGCACAGAGCCACACACCTCCCAGCCACCCCCACACACACACTCACTCTCCCATACAAATACTTGGGCAACCAATCAATAACCCATATAGTTACTCACATGGATCACTGAAATAATATCTACTACCAAAATATCGAGTTCCCATAATATCGATGAAAATATATTGAGGGACATAATATCGACTTTCTATCTTCACTAAGGTAAGTACAAAAATATAGACTGTCAAAATATCGATTTTTTTATGTCTTTAAAATAAGTTAAAACTATTATAATATTAAATATATTTAATATAAACATTGTTAAAATTATTAAATAAATGTAACATTATTACATAATTAATGTAACTGTAAAAATTAATAATAATAATACATATATATATATTTAAATACATGTTATTAATAAAACATATAGAATATATTTACCGTAGCATAGCAAAAGGTTTAAATTTAATGTAACCACTCCAGTGGGTGCTACATTAAAGAGATCGTATCGTTGGATAGCGTAGGGGTAAAAATTACTATTCCCACTTCAGTGGGTACAAGAGTAGGGAAAGCGTTGGATAGCGTAGGGGTAAAATTTACTATTCCCACTCCAGTTGGGTGCAACAGTAGGGAAAGCGTTGGATAGCGTAGGGGTAAAAATTACTATTCCCACTCCAGTGGGTGCAACAGTAGGGAAAGCGTTGGATAGCGTAGGGGTAAAAATTACTATTCCCACTCCAGTGGGTGCAACAGTAGGGAAAGCGTTGGATAGCGTAGGGGTAAAAATTACTATTCCCACTCCAAAGAGTGCAACAGTAGGGAAAGCGCTGGATAGCGTAGGGGTAAAAATTACTATTCCCACTCCAGTGGGTGCTACAGTAGGGAAAGCGTTGGATAGCGTAGGGGAAAAAATTACAATTTCCACTCCAGTGGGTGCTACAGTATGGAAAGCGTTGGATAGCGTAGGGGTAAAAATTACTATTCCCACTCCAGTGGGTGCAACAGTAGGGAAAGCGTTGGATAGCGTAGGGGTGAAAATTACTATTCCCAATTAATTATTTTAAATTAATTACCAATTATATTTTAATTATTTACCAATTAATAATTAATTTAAAAATATAATTAATTTACATAATTATTTAATTAAAATTAAATTACTTCCCACCCTATTCCCCTATAAACACACAACCCGCTACAGAAAATAAATTACTAAAATTTAATTATTTATCAATTATTTATTTTTAATTAATTACCAATTATATTTTAATTAATTACCTATTATTTAATTAACAATTAGATTACATTTACATAATTAATTAATTATAATTAAATTACTTCCCACCCTATTCCCCTGTAAACACACAACCCGCTACAGAAAATAAATTACTAAAAATTAATTATTTATCAACTATTCATTTTTAATTAATTACCAATTATATTTTAATTAATTACCAATTATTATTTAATTACCAATTAGATTAAATTTACATAATTAATTATTTATAATTAAATTACTTCCCACCCTATTCCCCTATAAACCCACAACCCGCTACAGATTTATATTACACAAATATTATTAAATATTAATAACTTACCTTATTTTCGATATTTTTGTTGTCTATATTTTATCTAGTCTATATTATGTCTAGTCTATATTTTAGATTCGATATTTTGGCTATTCTAGTCGATATTACTCAATATTTTTGTTGTCTATATTTTGTCTAGTCTATATTTTGTCCTGTCTATATTTTTTACTCGATATTTTGTCCAATCGATATTTTGGATTCGATATTATGTCTGTTTACCACTCACATAGCTACTGATCAACACATGCAGCAGTTTACAGAACAACAGATATAATGATGCACAAATTAAGACAGTTTAGTCACTAACCCATGCACTCAGTGAGACACATTTAATCATTCTCTCATACAGTCAGTCATGCACCTACTAAATCCTTCATCCAGACACTTATACATCCACTCATTCTTCAATATGTAAGACATATTTTAACTTTACAGAAACATACAGTCACTGGATGTTGTCATCAGTGATGTCATCAGTGATGTCATTTGAGATGTCATCAGTGATGTCATTTGAGATGTCATCAGTGATGTCATCAGTGATGTCACTGAGCATGTCATGAATGATGTAATATGTGACATCATCAGCAGTGGATTGCGGGTGCGCGATATATAGTTAGTGCATCTAACTATATATGCGAATTTCAATGGTTTTGTGCGAGTAAAATAAGGTTTTGAAAATGCTAATCCCTAACTATATATGGTCTATAACCTATGGTTTTTTCAGTGAATATATATATATATATATACACAAACACACCAAGAATTGTTGAATTAGAAAATAAGAGAATATTTACCTAAAGATTTAATTAGACAGAATTTACGATATCCTGTGGAATCATGAATATTTATTAATGACATCAGATGTGACATCTTTATATATGAGCATTAACCACCATGATGGCATACGGGCAAACGAGTATTAACTAAGAGGTAGACTACTAACGTTGTATAATCCCAGTAAGATGTTTTGTCAATGATAAGGTGATGTCTTGAAAATAATTGCTTACATTTTAAAAAGGAGGTATTTCACCAGTTACGGTGAATGGCGATTGGTGCCTCCTTCTCCCCCAGCTATGCGCATCTTAACATTGGCTGGTGGGAGGAGCCGGTGCTCGTTGCGGCCCATGGTATACTCTGATATAGGCATGTAATATGCTGTCTGCATTACATAGACTACTTTTTCTGGTATGGAATGGTACACCTGAGACAGCTGCGACATTTGTTAACAGCATCAATGATAACTCAGTAAATCTACACTTTACAGCACACATCTGCAGACGACAAGATGAATTTTTAGATGTGCAAGTTTTTATTGAGGATAATAACATTGAGATATAGTTGCTCAGGAAGGCAACAGTAGGCAACTCTGCATTGCATGTTAGCATATTTCATCCCAAACATTCGAAAGTGAGCATCTCTTATGGTGAATTGATATGACTGAGAAAAAACTTTAGCAATAAGAATGACTTAGCAAGATGTTAGGGTGAAACAATAAATATATTTTTAGCAAATGGATATGCTAAAGATACCCTTGACCAGGCAAAAATCAAGGCCAATTCAAAAAGAAAGTCCTAAAGTCAAGGATAAATGGTTAGATTAGTCTTCACTTATAGTAAGCAAAACAAAAGGAAAACACTGTTTTTTAATATAGGGCAATCTGTGTTCAGTCCCACGATTCCTAAAAAACCATCTATCACATTCAGAAAAACCCCCTCAATGAGAGATGCACTGAATTCAAGCTAGTCTGGCTGATGAGGGGTGTTACCCCAAATGCGGCTCCAGGATGCTTGTTTCCTGTCCAGGGAAGACATAGCTTGACAGTACGGGCTGGAAGGTTTCCATAAGGCAAAGGGTCAAGACTGGTTTGCATATAGCTGTGTCTGAACTGGGGTGGCAATGTGAGCTAAAGAAGGATGATGGATTCAACCCAGATTTGTGACTGGGGGTGAGGGTCTGAAAAGTTTCTGCGCTCCGTTAATCATCTCCTTGTGTTTGTTTTGTTTGCCCTAAGTTGCAGGGTATGACCAGACGTGGGTCTCTTCCTCACTTTGCCACTGGATTTAAGCTAGCCTGGCTGATGAGGGGTGTTTCCCCAAAGCCGGTCCTAGGATGCTTGTTTCCGGTCCAGGGAAGACATGGCTTGGCAGTTCAGGCTGGACTGTTCCCACAAGGCACAGGGTCAAGACTGACTTGCATATAGCTGTTTCTGAACTGGGGTGACGAAGTGAACTAAAGGCGATGATGGATTCAACATAGATCTGTGACTGGGGTTGAGTGTCTGAAAAGTTTCAGAGCTCCATCCATCATCTCCTTGTGTTTGCTTTGTTCGCCCTAAGTTGGCAGGGTGTGCCCAGATGTGGGTCCCTTGCTTACTTTGCCACTGGATTCAAACTAGCCTGGCTGATGGGGGGTGTTACCTGTCCCAGGATGTTTGTTCCTGTTCAGGGAAGACATGACTTGGCAGTTTGGGCTCAACTGTTGCCAATGAGGTACAGGGTCAAGAGTAATTTGCATATAACTGTGTCTGAACTGGGGTGGGGAAGTGAGCTAAAGAACGATGATGGATTCAACCCGGATCTGGGGGTGAGTGTCTGAAAAGTTTCAGCGCTCCGTCCATCATATCCTTGTGTTTGCTTGGTAAGAGCAGCCCAGAAATAATAGACAAACATAATTGGTTATCAAACCGAAGTGGCGTTTTCAAATGCAGTTCCAGTAGAGCTTGCAAATTTGGGTTTAATACAAAAAAGTACATCACACCATTGCAAGACAGACCACAGAAAATTAAAAAAAATATTTAGCTGCAAAACTGATTTTGCAGTTTATGTCTTGAAGTGCGATTGGAAAGTACGTTCTGTTGGTAGCACCAAATTGCAAGTTCCTAAAAGAATACTACTACGCCTTAAAGCAATCACTAATGTTGACCCAACATACATTGTGGCATGGTATTTTAACAAATTCCATGGTAACAATCCCAAGTCTAAAATATTTAGCAATTTATGCAGTCGCTAAGCTGATGTCAGGAGGCATCCAGGAGTGGCTGATAGACAATTGGAAACCCGTTACATTTTAAACTTATAATCCAAATCATTTAATGACCAGAATCCCGGAAAAGATTTACACAAATCTTTATGAGTAATAAACAAATCTTTTTTATGGTAATCATTAAAGACAAATTTTTGTATTTCACCTTATGTTTTTTTCATTTATGGCAATTGGTGTTTCCTGTTTCACATTCTGCTAGTATATGGTAGTATTTAGATAGGGGTTCTCTGTTTGCATTTTCACATTCAGTAAAAGTTTGGTTATTTAAGTGGTTGTATCTATTTGCAGCGGATTGTGCAATAAATAATGAATGATGATGTCAGACATAAATAACTTTGGCAAGTTGCAAGATGAAAAGATATTTGTGCCACATTGCCGAGTCAGCCCATTATGGGCAATAGTGCTTTTTTAGTTTAATCTGCCTAGACAAAAAAGTTTTTTTTCTTTTATAAGATAAAATAGTCCATACTCAATTTTATATCTTCAAGAAAATCTTTTGAGTTGTGTGACATTACATCACAGTATATAAGCATTGAATTAAATTCTAGGTGACCTTATTCAAGTTTGTAAGAATTTGTGGATGGTAATGTAATGAAAGAAGCAAGAAAAGAATGTGGAATAATCCATCAATGTTGATCAATATCTTGCAGCAAGTTTTAATTTAAAGTTCATGCAAATTTTAATGATTATTTATCTGGGTTTTTTATCATGCCAGTAATGTTTGAAATGTTATCTCTATGCCACCGATGTATTTTATGTGAATTTTAGAAAACATGTATTTATTGAAATGGTTTTCCATGCCTGACCAACTGAATACTAAAATCTGTCTTCTATGACTATGTATCATGTGAGTACCATAAAAGGGAATGTCATTAACGTAATGCGTATGTGAACATGGCGAGGTTTGGCCGAAATGCATTATGGCGTACAAGTTGCAATGAACTTGAGAAATCAATTGGAGTCTGTCCCCGAGTTTGTATATGTAAATGCAAAAAAATTGAAAATCTGTGGGAGTTCCAGGTGGAACTGTAGCACCTGAATGTAAAAAAAGAAAAAGCATACAGCAGTTAGAGAGTGGGCTTACTGCTGTGCTAAAAGATTTAAAATACTTCAAGTAGAACTGGAGATGTGAGAGTGGGCTCCCCTCACTAAACCATAAAAAGACATTGAATAAAAGCAGGTGGTAACGTGGCACCCACAACATATATTAAAAAGAAAAGAAAAATAGCATTGGCCTAACTGCTTTAGAAAGCACCATGCCAATCATTACATATTTACTGCTCTGTGCCACTTAATTCCTTGTTTGGTTTTTCTAATCGCTATTATACACCTTGTGGTGCTCCTATGTGAGTAAAGAGCTCAACCAATTGTCAATGTACGTGTTTTGTCGGGGCTGCAAGCAGAACAGCAGCCCCCCTGAATGTAAGTCTCTTGGGTCATTGTATGAATCACTCCAGCCCCTAGAAATCTACCCACTATTTCTAAACCACTCTGAGCAGCAGCTCTATGCTCGCTAGCTGGAGTTTGGGGACACCTTGTAGCTGGTTCTATGACTTCATTTATGACATGAAGAGTGTCAAACAGACTCAACCACATATTTAAGGTTCTTTGAGGTAAAAATGGGTTATTTAAAATATTTTTTATTATATGTTTCACATATTTATAAGGAATGCACTGGAATATGTTTATTGATACATTTTGTGGTGACTTTTTGACAAAGCCTATAGGTCTACTTCATATAGGTTGATGGGCTGAAGCCAATAAGCCAGCCTTTTATATGTTGGTACTCTGACTCTTTGACAAAGCCAATAGGTCTGGCTTACTTAAAATGACACCAGTTTATATTGTTACTTTAGCCTAGAAACACCTCCGAGATTCACTAAAAAAAACAAAGGTTGAAGTCATGTTATAGGTAGGTCTAATAACATCTTACTATCTTACTTTACATTTTAAAAAAACACAAAAATTCATTGCAAAAAACAAAGCTTGATGTAACTTTATAGTGAGGTGAAAAATTCTGTAAAAACAAACATAGGGGCAGATTTATGTTAACTGGCGCATCTCCAGGGATGCGCCAGTTAACGTGCGCCACAGTGCGCCACAGCTCCGCCACCCATGGTGCGCCACATTTATAATGCGCCGCACCATGGTGCAAAAACGGCACAGATGCGTGACGCATCTGTGCCGGAAATGTGGCGCATTGCTGGAGTTGCGTCGCAAGCGCGACGCAGCTCCAGCAAGGCTCAGGGGGGCCCCATCTACACAATGCTGCATCAAGACCTACGCCTGCTTCAAGGCGCAGGGTTTTGACGCAGCATTTGCCAGAAAGTGACTGAGTGAAATCTCATAGATTTCACTCAGCCACTTTCAGGAGGCGTTCCTGCGCAGGAACGCCCCCCCCCCCCTGCGCAGGAACGCCTCCTTATGGTGCAGGGCTTTACAACGTGACGCATCTCCTAGATGCGTCACGTTGTAAATAGTATAAATAGAAACAATTCCCAACAGGTATCATGTAGGATCAATTTAAGTAATGTATGCAGTCTGCATTACAAATTAATAAACAAGGAGTCACTGGATTTTTAGACAAAAGGTGGTATTATTCACCAAATAGGCACAGGGAGAGGTCTTTCACATGGTAATACAGTTTGAACAGCACTGTACAGAACAGATCATGTGACAACCCTTGTGGCACTTGGTGCGTGGTGCTACATACAGTGATAATAGTGAAGGTGCAAGTGCTCAAGTGAACAGCATGATCGGCGCATAGAACCAAGTTGGTACATCAATAAAGGCCCCGTGAAACAAGTTGTAATCACTTAAAACATGTTTGCATAAATTTAAACAGGAGCACAAAGAGTGACATGCGTCGTATTGTTTATGCTGTAGAGTCGACGGCGTTTCGATCCCAGTTAGTCGGGATCGTCATCAGGACAGGGTTGTAGATGGATACAGTGAGTGCACCCAGGCAGGGAGGCGTGGGCGTCTGGGGTCCAGGCGGTCAAAAATGACTCGTGAACTGATCGTGGAGGTAAGTCCGATCAGAGGGCAGGGCATGCAGCGCCTGTATTAATCAGGGCGGCGGTCGGCAATTGGGGCTCTACAGAAGACGAACTGCAAGCAATGAATGCAGGAGCGTTGTAAATAGGGCGCATTGTGTGCGCCGCAGTTGCGTCAAATAACGTGACGCAATTGCGGCGCAAGGGCATCATAAATCTGCCCCATAAAGTTTTAACCCAAAACCAAAACACTGAAATTCCGCAGTTGTAGTTAACTGAAGTAACTATAACTTGCACGTTGCCATGCACTGCTTGTGACCTCACATAGTCTATCACTCATACAATGTTCAAAGGCATCATTGATAACATTACTGATAACATCTGAAATACCATTATCGATGACAACACTGTGCATGATGGGGTTGCAAGTTAGAAGTACATTAGTTAACTATAACTGGTGAATTTCAGTGCTTTTTTTATTAAAAATGTACTTTTTAACTGACTATAACATCACTTTAACCTGAGGTTGATAAGTACATTAAATATATATGTACAAATGCATAAATAGACTTTGGCATTTTGTTAATGGTAAACTATGTTCCCCTGCTGATCAAATATTACCTTAGGTTTAAAAAATCTTTTTTACAACACAGATGAAGTGACGTTATGGTTAAATTGAGCCTTGGGCACCACATTTTTTAAATTGCATTAATTCTGTGGCAAGAAAGTCCTAATATTTCAAATGAAAAGCGAATGCGGCATAACATTGATTTAAGTGTATGTTAAGGAACGTTCAGCAGGTATCAAATCACATTTGGTTCACATACCAATTAGGACGGCAGTCAAACAACCGTCTTTGGGGACTAGGAGCGGAATTAGATCAAAGACCAAACACTTGCATGCAGATTATAGTCTCAATGGTGCGGAAAACAATGCATACAGTGACTCTTAGCTCTATGAAGATTTGTGGATGACAGAGTAAATCCTCTGTGCATTGCCCGGAGGCAATAAACAGTCAAATATAGACCTGACATGTATCCCATAAGATATAGTATAGATCAGTGTTAATTCTTCCGCCTGTCAATACAGAAGCCCAGGATGATGGTACATTTGGAAGGTTTTGCATAGTTCTTAACAAGTGCTTAAAATAAGCATTCACACAGGCAGAAAACAAAGGTTGAGAATGGCATAGCACAAATAACTCAGACAACATACAATTTTAGATATGATATGATGAAAATATTATTAGACACAGTATATATTTCTAGGGTGTATAATTATTTATTAAAACACATACAAATAATAACAAAACTCCCCCAAACATAAGTCTGCATTTCAAACAAAACATAAGAGTTTTATGTCTCAGTGAGTTCACCTTATAGTGCAGAGTATTGTGCTTTCAGCTCAGTTAATGAACCTATTTATAAATTAAGGGTGAGAGTTTTAGGATTTTGTCAATTGCCTTTACAATAGCATTTCTCCCAACATTCATTCCTTTCCTCCCCGTGTTTGCTACACAAATCCTATGCAGGTGATAGAGCGCGTAGGTCACCAGACTATAATTTTACCATACTCACCTGGGCCCATAATCAATAACTCAATTTTACCTAATCAGGTGACCTTCGATCTACTACCAGATATTTTTACCTACTCGGTCCTATACCATTGACTTACCAATTTTTGTCACTGGTATCTGTAACCTATTGGATCAGGGAGTTAGTTTTTAAGATAGTTCAATAAACAAATAGCATTTGCACTCATATAATAACCACAGACTCTGGAAGTTTCAAAACTCTTTATCGAAATTTCATAAATGGTCATGATCCAGAGATTAAACACTAAAAGACTCTCAACAATGAATTTCAGAATTAATGTATAACTATGCAAAAGATATATTATACTAATCATTTAACAATAAGGGAAGGTAAGAAAAAGGGAACATGTTATATAATCAAACGATATAAGCTGTCAAATTTAAAGGAAGGGTAAAAAAGGAACATAATATGGAAACGTTTTTTATCATTCAACTATATGGAAGGTAAGAAATTGGAACACACTATTAAATCAAAACAAATTGATCATTTACTAATAGGATGGGTAAGAAAACAGGAACATGCTGTTCAAGAATTTTCTAATCATATATATATTCACTGGAAAAACCATAGGTTATAGACCATATATAGTTAGGGATTAGCATTTACAAAACCTTAATTTACTCGCACAAAACCATTGAAATTCGCATATATAGTTAGTTGCACTAACTATATATCGCGCACCCGCAATCCACTGCTGATGATGTCACATATTACATCATTCATGACATGGTCAGTGACATCACTGATGACATCACTGATGACATCTCAAATGACATCACTGATGACATCACTGATGACAACACCCAGTGACTGTATGTTTCTGTAAAGTTAAAATATGTCTTACATATTGAAGAATGAGTGGATGTATAAGTGTCTGGATGAAGGATTTAGTAGGTGCATGACTGACTGTATGAGTGAGTGATTTAATGTGTCTCACTGAGTGCATGGGTTAGTGACTAAACTGTTTTAATTTGTGCATCATTATGTCTGTTGTTCTGTAAACTGCTGCATGTGTTGATCAGTAGCTATATGAGTAACTATATGGGTTATTGATTAATTGCCCACGCATTTGTATGGGAGACTGAGTGTGTGTGTGGGTGGCTGGGAGGTGTGTGACTCTGTGCATAGATGTGTGAGTAGTTGATTCACTATATGTTTGGGTTCAAAAGGGCATGTGGAAACAGCTGTATGGGCGGTTGACTGTCTGCATGAGTGTATTGGTGAGTAAATGGATTTCTCAGTGCTACATGTCAAAGTAAGTACATATGTAAAACACAGTACATGTGAGAGTTGACTTATATAAATAACTGTGCATAAGAGCCAGTGAATGTGTGAGTGGCTGTATGGATCATTGTGAACATGTATCAGGGATTGTATAAGAGAGTAAATATGTGTTAGTATATGTTTGAATAAGTAAGGTGTGTATAACTGTATAGTTGAGAAAATGGAGGTGTGATTGATTCTTTGCATGACTGACTAGGTGTGTGAGTAACTCCATGGATAAGTGACAGCCTGTGAGTGTCTGTTTATACTGATTGTATCTAAGGTTATATTAGAGTCTGAAGATGTTCATTGTATTATCACATAAATGATATCATCAGTGATGTGATCAGTAATGTCAAATGAGATGTCATCAGTGATGTCATCAGTGATATCATTTGAGATGTCATCAGTGATGTCATCAGTGATGTCATTTGAGATGTCATCAGTGATGTCATCAGTGATGTCACTGACCATGTCATGAATGATGTAATATGTGACATCATCAGCAGTGGATTGCGGGTGCGCGATATATAGTTAGTGCAACTAACTATATATGCGAATTTCAATGGTTTTGTGCGAGTAAATTAAGGTTTTGTAAATGCTAATTCCTAACTATATATGGTCTATAACCTATGGTTTTTTCAGTGAATTTCAATGGTTTTTTAATAGCAAATATCAAAAGCTGTAAAATGTCAAGTACGTGGTAGGTAAAAACATTTTCGTATTTATGCACGCTGATGTGCTTTGAACGCTGCCCCCCCCTTCTCTTTTCTTTTAGGAGTATTCTCTCTTTGCAGATAGTGAAGGGTAGGGAACGTAAGCCTTTGCCCCCATTGTAACCCGTCGTGCCTGCTTCCCTCTACATTTGATTGATTGTTATCGAAGCATTTACTGTTTTAGAATTGGGTGCTCTCATGCTGACGCCAGCTTCAATCTGAAACATCCAGAAACACTGTAGACTACCAATTCAATCAGTTCCGGTGGAGCCCCACTGTGACCCGGTAGAGAAGAACTTGCCCTCCCCTCTTTGACTGATTGTTCTTGTTGCCTGTCCCTTCTGTTGTCATTTAACAGAACTTTTTGGACTGCTGAAAGGGGTTGTATTCCGAACGCTGGTTGGTGGAGACATTTTGACTATATTCTGGACCTGCGTTGTCGCGTAATGCGTCATATGACGCGCCGCGTTAGCGCACCCGGAAGTGCTCCGGTGCGCAAGGCGCAGCTTCCTGGAAACAATCCAGAGCGCGGCGCGCAGCGCGTAACGTAAGCATAAAAGGTCATGTGACTTGTTAATAAAACTTTTCATTGGTTCATTTTACTTTTGGTTTCCTAATGATGGAAGGCTTGATCATATGACCTAAAAATATCACTTTTCATTGGATTAAAAAATTTTTTTTTCCCAAACGATGAAAGCCCCACCTTGTTTCTAGATGTTTCAGACTAAAGCTGGCGTCAGCCTGAGAGCACCACCATCTTGTGGCTCCGTCGTGGTCATTCCACGAGCAATCATGGCAGCCGCTCCCCACCGGAAGCCTGCAGGAGTCGGGAGCCCCCAAGACTTTTGTAAAATCTTCAAGGCTCAGGGGACGTCCGAGTTCCAAGGTGTCCCAGGGCCATGTTAGTGGACCAGGCCCAAATCCGAAGAGCCGTCCGCCATTTTAAGACTCCTGTGGCAGCCGTCTATCGCTGCACCGCAAGAGTGGGAGCTACTCAACTACATGGTGAGCGAGACGCTGTAGCCGCAAGAGCGGGCGGTAAACAGCTGAATGGCGGATGAGGCACAGTGTAGCAAAAGCGGACGGAATGGCAACTGAAACGGTAAAGGGGCGCCCCACTACAGCAGACGAGCCTCCACCTGGGGAGGCCCGTTCACGCCGCCTCCCCCCCCCCCCCAGGGCGCCCCACACCGTTTTTCGGAGCAGCATTGTAGGATACCAAAACCAGTGCGGCAACTTACTGGACATCACCTGGGTGCCGTCCAGATCACAGCGCGTTCTGCTGCCTTGGGACTATTCGCACAACAGTCTGCTACTGACGAGGCACAGTGCAGCTAAAGCGGGCAAGTACCATGAGTGACGTTAATTCGATCTTTCAATAGTACAGTAATCAATAACACATCAGAACTTAATATCAATAGGGATGTCAAAATGTTCAATCAATTCTCGTCCCTGCTCGCCATGTGCTTCAAAACTGCATACGTATCTCGTGATATCAAGGTTGGGCAACCAGTACACAACAAGGAGTTACGAGTCCCATTTATACCGGCTCCATTTTGGGCGCGGCCGGGCAGGTCCAGGCTATAGTCAAACATAACAAATGAGGCTGACGTCTCTGAAGCAGTTGACGCACAGCAGGACATAGCAAATAAACATGAAGTCTCTGAAGCTGTTAACTCACTGCAGGACAAAACAAGTGAACCTGAAACCTCTGGAATAATTGTCGCTCAGAAGAACAACACACAAAACTCTGTAGTGTCTGAGGAAAGTAAAACAGAAGGGCACTGTAGTTTCAGACACACTTAACACTAATGACTTAACAAAGATATCGTCTGTCTATGAAGCAGCTGTCATGTTCACAGAATTGACAAAGAAGTGTGCAGACACCAATGCTATTAAGAAACACAAGGAAATCCCTAACGCATCAGCATTCTCGGAAGAGGTTGACACATATGACATCTTAAGGAACAAAGAAAGACAAATTTAAGAATGAGGAAGTTGTCACTTTAGTTTTTTCATGGCGTTTAAAGAAGGGATGGTTCTTCACCTGGGTGCCGTCCACAACTCAGCACGTTGTGCTGCCTTGGAACTATTCGCACAACAGACCGCTACTGACCATTGTTGCTTCTGTTTTAATAAAAAAATGTTAAGGTGTTTACTGTTTTTGTTGCGATGTATATATTTAAAAGTTATTAAAGTGTTATAATCCTACATTGTTGGAGTACTATATATTTATAATGTGACACATAATTGTAAAAACCTTGATGTACAAAGAGGCATCCCTGGAATCTTCCGCTTCAGGCTCGGTCCCACATACCCTCACAGTGAGAATCCCCTCCCCAAGCACAATACAGGATGGTTATCAGATAGTAGGAACGCGTGTGGTGTGACAGATCTACTGTAACTCCTTTGAAGAGGGGTGATTCTCTACAGCTGGGGCCATAAACTACATCTGCAGGGCTAGGTGATAGCCTGGGACCGGCCTGAACAATCGGACACAGAGGAAGAAGAGTGTCAGAGGGTGCGGTAGTGAATAGGGTGAAAGGGTGGTGTCGGGCGGGCACAGGGTGTGATTCTCAGGGAAGAGCAGCGCAGATGGGAGGAGGTTTCTGGCCCATGCATGAGAAAGAGAGCTAGAGTGACCAGTGCGTGGGGGAGATGCTTGCGAGGGTGCAGACAGTGGGTCTGGTCAAGGCATCTAAAATGGCTGCTGTGCTCGACAAAAGTGTGGCATTGCAAAAAAGGCAAGATGGCGCAGACAATGTTTATCAATAATGATTTATTTATAACAAATAAAATATTTACTCGCAGTGACAAATTGGCGGTCAACACTTCCTGATTTCCATCGAATCGAACATTAACAGAAAAAAAAAAACGCTCACGCACAGCCGCTGGAAGACATGTATCAACATATATGAGCCTCCTCAGCCACCCTCAGAAAACAAAAGGGGTCAGGATACGTCTCCCGTACCCCCTTATACCTAGTAATTTAATGAAATCGAAACACAAAATGGCGAATTCACGTTTCGCTACCAGTTTGCGAACCGAGAAGCGCTTCTACCGCGAAAAATCAATTTTTTTTTATTTGCCCCACGGGACTCTTTAATAACCCCAACATCATTCCTAGGGGGTCAAGAGGGGTCTACCTAGCCCCCTTTCATTAAATTCCCCCTTCGTTTTTCTCATCCTCTTGTCTCTCGATCCTACCGACAGACAAGATGGCGGCCGCACCGGACTGTTTAGAATGTGACAGACACCGGACAGCCAATCAGCTTCGCTACGCAAAGCTCCGTTACGCGAAAAGTACGCGATCTGGAGCGCTATCTGGGACGCTGTCACAGATATATCTGTTTTTTAAAACGGTAATTTCTCAAAATCCACTGGAGCACATATATTGAGACCCAGCAAAGGCACATCGGACTAACAGTCCCTATAATTTTGCCAAGTTTCGTGCAAATCCATTCAGCCGTTAGTTTGGGAACCGAGAAGCGCTTCTACCGTGAAAAATCAAATTTTTTTAATTTTCCCCACGGGACCCTTTAATAACCCCAACATCATTCCTAGGGGGTCAAGAGAGGTCTACCTTGCCCCCTTTCATTAAATTCCCCCTTTGTTTTTCACCTCTTCTTGTCTCTCGATCCTACAGAGTGACAAGATGGCGGCCGCTCCGGACTGTTTAGAATGTTGACAGACACCGGAGAGCCAATCAGCATCGCTTCGCAAAGCTCCGTGACGCGAAAAGTACGCGATCTGGAGCGCTATCTGGGACGCTGTCACAGATATATAAATTTTTTAAAACGTTAATTTCTCAAAATCCACTGGAGCACATGTATTTAGACCCAGCAAAGGCACATCGGGCTAACAGTCCCTACAATTTTGCCAAGTTTCGTGCAAATCCATTCAGCCGTTCGAGCTAAAAGTGAGGCCAAACGCCCTATGGAAATTAACATGGGGCTGCTCAGAAACAAAATGTGCCATTTTCCTGAAAATTTCAGCCGATTCCGTCCACAAACGCCAAAGTTATTAGACATAGAATTTTCAAAAGTCCCATAGAGAAAAAATCCTAACTATATATACCTACTGGCGATAGCCAGTAGGTAATATATATATATATATTCACTGAAAAAACCATAGGTTATAGACCATATATAGTTAGGGATTAGCATTTAAAAAACCTTATTTTATTTGCACAAAACCATTGAAATTCCATATATAGTTAGTTGCACTAACTATATATCGCGGACCCGCAATCCACTGCTAATGATGTCACATATTACATCATTCATGACATGGTCAGTGACATCACTGATGACATCACTGATGACATCTCAAATGACATCACTGATGACATCACTGATGACAACACCCAGTGACTGTATGTTTCTGTAAAGTTAAAATATGTCTTACATATTGAAGAATGAGTGGATGTATAAGTGTCTGGATGAAGGATTTAGTAGGTGCATGACTGACTGTATGAGTGAGTGATTAAATGTGTCTCACTGAGTGCATGGGTTAGTGATTAAAGTGTCTTAATTTGGCAATCATTATTTTTGTTCTTCTGTAAACTGCTGCATGTTTAAATCAGTAGCTATATCAGTAACTATATGGGTTATTGAATGGTTGCCCAAGTATTTGTATGGGAGACTGAGTATGTGTGTGGGTGGCTGGGAGGTGTATGACTCTGTGCATAGATGTGTGAGCAGTTGATTCACTAGATGTATGGATTCAAAAGTGCATGTGGAAACAGCTGTATGGACAGTTGACTGTGTGCATGAGTGTATTGGTGAGTGAATGGATATCTCAGTGCTACATATCAAAGTAAGTACATATGTAAAACACACTCCATGTGAGAGTTGACATATATAAATAACTGAACATAAGAGCCAGTGAATGTGAGAGTGGCTGTATGAATCATTGTGAACTTGTATCAAGGATTGTATAAGAGAGTAAATATGTGTTAGTATATGTTTGAATAAGTAAGGTGTGTATAACTGTATAGTTGAGGAAATGGAGGTGTGATTGATTCTTTGCATGACTGACTAGGTGTGTGGGTAACTCCATGGATGTGTGACAGTCTGTGAGTGCCTGTTTACACTGAGTGTATCTAAGGTTATATTAGAGTCTGAAGATGTATTATCACATAAATGATATCATCAGTGATGTAATCAGTAATGTCAAATGAGATGTCAGTGATGTCATCAGTAATGTCATTTGAGATGTCATCAGTGATGTCATCAGTGATGTCATTTGAGATGTCATCAGTGATGTCATCAGTGATGTCACTGACCATGTCATGAATGATGTAATATGTGACATCATTAGCAGTGGATTGCGGGTCCGCGATATATAGTTAGTGCAACTAACTATATATGGAATTTCAATGGTTTTGTGCAAATAAAATAAGGTTTTTTAAATGCTAATCCCTAACTATATATGGTCTATAACCTATGGTTTTTTCAGTGAATTTTCAAGGTTTTGTAAATGCAAATTCCTAACTATATATGGTCTATAACCTATGGTTTTTTCTGTGAATTTCATTGTTTTTTTAAAAGCTAATATCTATAGCTGTAAAATATATTCTTTATTAAGTGACGTATCAAGTAGCCCGTGAGACGCCTAATGATGCATCGCATAACTGTGACGTATTGTCTCTGCAGCGCAAACCAAACCCAAAACGTAAGCGCGCCAGAACACGCTTAAAGATATATATATATTTTTTTAACCTTAATTAGACAAAATCCACACGTGCACATATCACAAATGTTCAAAAAACACAATATGTCGGACTCCCGTTACACTGCTGGTTAGCTGCCCGGTTAACGTACCAGGAAGCACCTTTACCGCGAAAAATCGCAATTTTTTTTTTCACCCCCCAGGGAACTTTAATAGCCCCCTCATCAATCCTAGGGGTTCAGGAGGGGTTTGCCTTACCCCTTTCATTCATTTACACCTTTTTTTTTTCCACCTCTTGTCTCTCGATCCCACAGAGAGACAAGATGGCGGCCGCTCCAGACTGTTTACAATGATAACAGCCAATCAGCTTCTCCTCAGACTCCCGTTACACTGCCGGTTAGCTTCCCGGTTAGCTGCCCGGTTAGCTGCCCGGTTCGCGTACCAAGACGCGTCTCTACGGCGAAAAAATCTGAATTTTTTTTGGTTTTTTTTGGGCCCAGCGTGGCTTTATAATATCCCCTCATCAATCCTAGGGGGTCAGAAGGGGTCTACCTTGCCCTCTTTCCTTCATTTCCCCCTTTGTTTTGGCCTCCTCTTGTCTCTCGATCCTACCGAGAGACAATGTTGACAGCCAATCAGCTACTCGTCAGACTCCCGTTACACTGCCGGTTAGCTTCCCGGTTAGCTGCCCGGTTAGCTGCCCGGTTCGCGTACCAAGACGCGTCTCTACGGCGAAAAATCGGAATATTTTGGTTTTTTTTTGGGCCCAGCGTGGCTTTATAATATCCCCTCATCAATCCTAGGGGGTCAGAAGGGGTCTACCTTGCCCCCTTTCCTTCATTTCCCCCTTTGTTTTGGCCTCCTCTTGTCTCTCGATCCTACCGAGAGACAAGATGGCGGCCGCACCGGACTGTTTAGAATGTTGACAGACACCGGAGAGCCAATCAGCTTGGTTAGCTTCCCGGTTAGCTGCCCGGTTAGCTGCCCGGTTCGCGTACCAAGACGCGTCTCTACGGCGAAAAAATCTGAATATTTTTTTTTTTTTGGGCCCAGCGTGGCTTTATAATATCCCCTCATCAATCCTAGGGGGTCAGAAGGGGTCTACCTTGCCCCCTTTCCTTCATTTCCCCCTTTGTTTTGGCCTCCTCTTGTCTCTCAATCCTACCGAGAGACAAGATGGCGGCCGCACCGGACTGTTTAGAATGTTGACAGACACCGGAGAGCCAATCAGCTTGGTTAGCTTCCCGGTTAGCTGCCCGGTTAGCTGCCCGGTTCGCGTACCAAGACGCGTCTCTACGGCGAAAAAATCGGATTTTTTTTTTTTTTTTTGGGCCCAGCGTGGCTTTATAATATCCCCTCATCAATCCTAGGGGGTCAGAAGGGGTCTACCTTGCCCCCTTTCCTTCATTTCCCCCTTTGTTTTGGCCTCCTCTTGTCTCTCGATCCTACCGAGAGACAAGATGGCGGCCGCACCGGACTGTTTAGAATGTTGACAGACACCGGAGAGCCAATCAGCTTCGCTTCGCAAAGTTCCGATACGCGAAAAGTACGCGAACCGGAGCGCTGCCCGGAGCGCTGTTACATATATATATCTTGTTTTAAATGTTAATTTCTCAAAATTCACTGAAGCACATATATTGAGACCTAGCAAAGGCACATCGGGCTAACAGTCCCTACAATTTTGCCAAGTTTCGTGGAAATCCATTCAGCCGTTCGGGCTAAAAGTGAATCCAACCGCCCTATGGAAATTAACATGGGAAAAACGCGTTTTGGGACCCCCCTTTTTTCTCGGCCCCCCCTTGACGAACCCCCCCCAAATTTCCAGGAGCTGCTCAGAAACAAAATGTGCCATTTTCCTGTAAATTTCAGCCAATTCCGTCCACAAACGCCAAAGTTATTAGGCATAGAATTTTCAAAAGTTCCATAGAGAAAAAATCCTAACTATATATACCTACTGGCTATCGCCAGTAGGTAATATGTAGCAATCCCCGCTACCTCTCGCCCGGAGCCCTGTTCTGGATACCGCAGCGCAGGAAGAAGAGAGGAGACCTCAGGTGCAGGTGAGCAGTGTATTTTTATTTTCTCGAGGAGACGGCACACCTCAGCATGACGTTTCGGCCTTCACAGAGGCCTTGATCACATGACGCATGCTAGGGAGGAGGCAATTTTTAAAGTGCTAGTGCTCAGTTAAGTGCAATATCATTGTTGGGTCAAGGTCACATGTAGCATGATTAGTATCATAGACATAGACAACAGTTATAAGCATAACGCATCGCGGGATAATCCCTGAAGTCAGCCTATGTTGCAAAATACAAATAATAGTATTTAAAGTGCAAATGATGTCTAACCATTGAGAACAGTACACAACAGAAATCACTGGGAAATCCAGTAGATTAGCAGTGCAAAAATGGGCAACAGTGCAATATATTAGATAAAGTGCAAATAGTGTCATGTAAACAGTTTGTCATTGCTATAAATATACGCAATACACTTAATGTACAGTGTCATGTTTAAAATCAGGTGTAAAAAAATAGATCATGAGTTATAAATATATAAATATAGGTATAAAAACATGAATGTACAAGCATCTTGCCAATAAATATATATACACCCAACAAACACTATTTACATTGGATGAGACCTCAAGTGGACAATTGGAATATAACTGCATAAATGCCTATGACGCTTTACCACCGAGGTCGCAGCACCCTATTTGTATTGCACGCACAAATTACTCATATGTCTATGTAAGGCTGGAGGGTTGCGAGGAGAGGAGATGTTGACCCACCGCTAGGTTAGGAGAACATCGCAGCCTCTCCTCCCCTAACTCCCTGCCGACACTAGTGACCCTAGGTTGGGCCTCACCATACCAATGATATACCTGAGTGAGTAGTGAAAAGAACGTTACCATGTGCATATTTTTTGTGAAAGTTTTTCTATGTAAATAAAGTTTTTTTCTTTTTTTTCCATCAGTTCTCTCATTTTTTATTTGGTCATGGTGTTAAGCTCTTGATACATCCTTGTGCAGCCTAAGCCTAGGCTGCACTGCACACTGAGACCATCCGCAAAACTAGACATGTGCTGGTTGGTGAGGAAATAAGTTTTACTCGTAAACAGTCAGATATATTCTCAAAACAACTAGGAGGGCAATAATCTGTTGGGTTGGGAAGGCCCACAGGTTTACACTTATTTTGGTATTTCAGAGACACGTGTAAAAATCTTCTGTAGAATTCAATCCCCCCGGGGCTCGACTATCCATTTCCAGTATGTACCTGGTCTCCAATTTTCTTAGAGCTCCATCTCTATCACCTCCTCTTTTGAGAGGGCCCACACAGTCTACAGCATAGTATCGCAGCAGGGAACTATCATTGTGGTGGTGCTCTTTGAAGTGGCGGGCCACCGGATATGCTGGATCACTTGTGTTGATGGCCCTTATGTGCTGGAGTATCCTTTTGTGTACCTGCAGCTTGGTACTACCCACATACCGCAGGGCACACGGACACTCCAGCATATACACCACATATTCACTCTTGCAAGTCAGTTGTTTTTTGATCTTGCGCGCATTGGGGGTGAAAGGGATTACATATTCTGTTTTGTTCAGCCCATGCTGACATGCCTTACAGGAAGAACACTTCCTGAAGCCCTTACTCTTCTCTAACCAATTCTTTCGTGTAGGGACTTCTGGGCTGGATTTAACTAAGGCATTTTGCATAGAATATGCTCTCCTATATGTGATAGAAGGGGTGGTTGGTATTTTGTCACCTATGACTGGATCACATTTCACCAAACCCCAGTGCTTAGAGATAATTTTACCTAGTGCCCCATGCTGTCTATTGTAGGCCCAGATCAATCTTACTTTTTGATCCTGGGAGGTGGTAGGCGTATTTGTGACTTTGGGCTGCAAGGCTTGATTGCGAGACAGGGCATTAGCTTTAGTTATAGCCCTATCAACCACTGCAGCCTTGTACCCCCTTGCCAAAAATCTAGACCTACTGGCTTGCTGAGCTAGATTGCATTGAGCTTCAGTTCTGCTCAGACGTCTGATGCGCAGCATCTCGCCATACGGGATGCTGCGTATAAGGTGAGCAGGGTGATGGCTGCTGGCATGGAGTATTGTGTTTCCAGCCGTTGCCTTACGGTACAACCTGGTTTCGAGTTTGTCTCCTCCTGGTGTGACTGTCATATCTAGAAAATGCACCTGATCTCTGCTAATGGTCGAGGTAAACTTCAAGTTGAAATCATTACAGTTTATCATGTCAACAAATTGCTCAGCTTCTAGACGAGTGCCCTTCCAGACCAGGAACACGTCGTCTATATAACGATACCATCTTATTATAGACCGCCTGGCAATGTCGGAGTGTTCGCCAAAGAGGACCTGTCTCTCCCAGTAGCCCATATGGAGACAGGCATAACTGGGAGAGAAACAGGCCCCCATGGCTACACCCCTGACTTGCTGATAATATCTGTTGTTGAACATAAAGAAATTATGCTGTAAACAGAATGAAATCATAGAAAGTAACATGCGGTTATGGTCAGCCATGATGATTGGTCTCAAACCTAAGTAAAATTCAATGGCTCGCAGTCCGTCTTGGTGGTTAATACTTGTGTATAAAGACGTGACGTCTAATGTAATGAGCCATGAATCCGAATCCCATTTGATATCCTGTATCTTCCTCACAAAATCATTGGAGTCTTGGACAAAAGATGGTAAACTCTGAACAAACTCCTGCAAGAAAGAGTCCACGTAAACAGTTGTCTTTTCTAATAACCCCCCACATGCTGCTATTATTGGTCTTCCCGGGGGTTTATGTGGGTTCTTGTGGATCTTCGGAATTAGGTATAGGACTGGCATGACCGGATTGTTGTTCTTGAGATATTTGAGTTCATCCATGCTCAGCAAGCCAAAAGATCTCCACCCCATTAGTAGCGAGTAGAAGTCTTCTTGAGCTTTCTTGATCAGTGAAATGTCACTATGTCTGTAGCAGTCTGAATCATTTAATTGAGAGAGGGCCTCTTCCAGATATAGTTTTCGCGGCCATAAAACTATATTCCCTCCCTTGTCAGACTGTCTAACAATAACATTTTCATTGGCCTGAATCTTTTGGATGAGTCGCATGTACTGGTCATTCTGTGTGAATTTCTTTCGTTTTGAATTGAGCACTTTGGAATGCAACAACTTGATGTCTTTTACTACAGCATCATGGAAGATGTCAAGGTTGTCGTACAGCATTACAGGAGTATAAGTGGAGCGTGGTTTAAAAGACGTTAAACCCCCCACCCTATTGGGCTCACATCCTGAGACTTCTTGGGATGATGACTGCTCCATTCTAAGGGATTCTAAAGCCTCCAAACCTGGCACATCACGGGCCTGGAGCCCTTCATTCGCTGTTTCAGTCCTCATCGGGGTACTGCGTGTTTTACCACCCGCAAAATGCTTCTGCAACTTGATCTTGCGGACGAATTTGTATAGATCAATTCTAGTGTCCGCGTAGTTGAAGTCGCATGGAGGACAGAATGTAAGGCCTTTTGACAAAATGTGATTTTCAGCCTCTGACAAGATCATATCAGTCAGATTGATAATGGAGGGGGCAATGTCTGTTGCTCCTGATTGTGAGCTCACTTCCTGTTCCATCTCTTTGCACTTTTTTTCTTCTTTTTCTGCTGATTTTTTTCTTCCTCTTGATTTGGCCTTACGGCGTTGGTAGCACTTGGCATTGAGTCTTTTGTTCCTGAGTGCAACTGTGTTCTCGGGCGTAGGGTCTCGCGCCAATCCTTTCTTATGCAGTCGAGTTCCTCTGCTGGCGTGAGCTTGGTAAACCCCAATTGCCCACCTGATTGCGTCAAGCTGGAATCCGAGTCGCTATTCACACTTGAACTGAGGTTAGACTCTGAGGAGTCGTCCTGCTGGGCTGCACCATGGCCTTGATTAGGGCGATTTGCTGCTGCTGCAACTTTTTGTCGTCTTGAAGCTTTAATGGCATCGTATTTTTGGGCAAAAGTGAAAATGCGTCTTTCCGCATAGTCCGCCTTATCACGTTGAAATTTCCAGGCTTTCCTTTTGCTGATTGCATCCTCTTCTTTTTGGATTCTTGCCATCATATCACTTCTAAGTTTGGTGCATTCGCTCATGCAGTCCACACTGGCTGCTTCGATGACCTGATTAAGCTCCTCAATTTTGATCTTCGTCTTAAGCCGGTCACTTTCCGCATAGCGCACCAGTATCTGGACTAGCTTGCGCGACGACTCCAGGTTACAGTCTGCCCATTCTCGGAGCATTTCCGGGTCTGGGTCCTCGTATATATATATATATATATATATATATATATATATATATATATATATATATATATATATATATATATATATATATATATATATATATTCACTGAAAAAACCATAGGTTTCACACCAGTTATAGTTAGCTGGAAATTTTACTGAAATAAAACCATTGAAATTCCCACGTTATAGTTAGTTGGACTCACTATATCTTGTGCGCCTGCAATGCACTGCTGATGATGTCACATATTTCATCACTCATGACATGGTCAGTGACATCACTCATGACATCACTGATGACACCATCCAGTGAATGTGTGTCTTTCTGAAAAATAAATATGTTTTATCTATGTATTTGTAAAGGACGATGGAAGAATAAATGGTTAAATAAGTGTGTAAATGGATGTTTTTTTAAAAAGAATTGATTGGTTAACTGCCTTATTAAGTGTATCTTAGTGAATACATATATTAGCGAGTAACTTTTAAATATTGTAATATATGTATCAGTGTTTCACTTTGTGTATAAGTGGCTGCATGCGTTGGTGACTGACTCACTGTTTGTATGTGTTTTGAAGACAGCATATGTGCAGGACTGTATGGGTGGATGAGTGTGTATATGTGTGTGTTAGTGAGTGAATGACTGTCTCACTAGTGTCTTTATCAGTAACAAGATTTGTTTTAATCGAGTATATGTGAGTATTGATGTACATAAGTGAGTATATGAGAGAGCGAGAGATTGTAAGAGTTCCTGTTAAAATAAGTATGTGTTTCTATAAGCGATTGTTCAAGTGAGTAAGTATGTGTAAGTTTCCTTAGAAGTAAGGTGGTAGTGTGTGTATAGTTGTATATGCAAATAAATGGATGTTCAATAGTTTATTTGCATGTGTGAGTAACTTATGGATGACTGTCGGTGTGTAACAGGATGTATAGGTGTATCACTACATATGATGAGTGAGTATATGTATGAGTGACTATATAGAACTGTTGGTGAATGAGTGGATGTGTATATAGATGGTGCAATTACTGAATTGGTTGTTGTAACTGGTATGGGTATCTTAATTTTTTTGAAAATGTTAGTTTCTATTTTTGAATATGTGTTTCAAGGGTTACATTACACTGAAAGGATGTCTGTCACTTTCTCACAAGGATGGTGTCATCAGTGATGTCATGAGTGATGTCACTGACCATGTCATGAGTGATGTAATATGTGACGTCATCAGCAGTGCATTGCAGGCGCGCAAGTTATAGTGAGTCCAACTAACTATAACGTGGGAATTTCAATGGTTTTATGTCAGTAAAATTTCCAGCTAACTATAACTGGTGTGAAACCTATGGTTTTGTCAGTGAATTTAATAGATTTTTTAAATGCTAATTCCTAACTATAACTGGTGTGAAACCTATGGTTTTTTCTGTGAATTTCATAGGTTTTTTAATAGCAAATCTCTATAGGTATGAAATGTAATATTTTTTATTACGAATTTTATATTGTATAATTATGTAATATATATATATATTTTTTTGCCCTGGTGCGCTCCCGGGGCGCGTACTGATGCGCTCACCGGTAAGCGCAGTGCTTTTGCGCTTCGTACCGGTGAGCTTCCCGTTAGCGCTATTGCCGCGAACGAAAACAACATTGTGACGTATCGCGTAGCCGAGTGATGCGTCATATGACGCACAGCGTAAGCACACCTGGAAGCACGCGAGCGCATACGATCGCAAAACGTCCTGCCGCGCTTACGCTACGCGCCCCGGGGCGCTTAGCGTAAGCGCGTCGGGTCATGTGACCTGAAAATAACACTTTTCATTGGTTCACAACACTTTTGGTTTCCAAATGATGAAAGCCCTGCTCATGTGACTTGACAATAACACTTTTCATTGGTTCACAACACTTTTGGTTTCCAAATGATCAAAGCCCCCACCTTTTTTCCTCATTCTCACTTTGTTATTTGAGTGAGGAACACCTGCTTTTTCCTTACAGAGATTGCTACAGTCATATCATCAGCTGGAGCATCTGCCCCACCACCACCACCACCACCACCACCACCATCAAAAAGACCACCAGAAGATCACATTGGTGGTCAAGAAGAAGAGGAGGAGGATGATGAAGAGGAGGGACAGACAAGGCATTTCCTGCCTGAAGTTAATCAGCCCTACAAACCAAAAGAGCACTTCGTATGGCAGTTCTACAAAATCCCAAGGGGTTTCAAAAAAGTCAACGCTGCAAAGGTAACTTGTCTGATTTGTGATGCAGAGCTGTCCAGGGGGAACCCTAACAAAAAACATGATCCGTTGGCACCCAATCAACTATTCTGCTGCAGAGGTAAGGGACCTCTGCAGTAAGCTACCTCCATCAACATCTAGACCCTATACATCAAACGAACCAACTCCATTGGGTTCAGAGGCAACAGAGACAATGCCTATCATACAACCAAAATTTTACGATTTTAAAATCATGTGCAAATATTGTGGTAAGTTAATTTGCTATGGTGAGCAAAGTATAAAACTTATCATCTGTGCTGGTGATAACCATAAGTGCCCGAAAAATCCCTAATTTTTTCAGTTTTTTTTTGCTCCAGTTGAGCCATTTACAATTCCCTGTTTTTTGTTTCTCCCCATAAAAAATACAAAAAAACGATGCGCTCACCGGTAAGCGCAGTGCTTTTGCACGCCCCGGGGCGCGTACCGGTGAGCTTTCCGTTAGCGCTATTGCCGCGAACGAAAACATCATCGTGACGTATCGTGTAGCCGCGTGATGCGTCATATGATGCACAGCGTAAGCACACCCGGAAGCACGCGAGCGCATATGATCGTGAAACATCCTGACGCTCTTACGCTACGCGACCCGGGGCGCGTAGCGTAAGCGCATCGGATCATGTAACCTGAAAATAACACTTTTCATTGGTTCACAACACTTTTGGTTTCCAAATGATGAAAGCCCTGCTCATGTGACTTGAAAATAACACTTTTCATTGGTTCACAACACTTTTGGTTTCCAAATGATCAAAGCCCCCACCTTTTTTCCTCATTCTCACTTTGTTATTTGAGTGAGGAAGACCTGCTTTTTCCTTACAGAGATGGCTACAGTCATATCAGCAGATGGAGCATCTGCCCCACCACCACCACCATCAAAAAGGCCACCAGAAGATCACATTGGTGGTCAAGAAGAAGAGGAGGAGGATGATGAAGAGGAGGGACAGACAAGGCATTTCCTGCCTGAAGTTAATCAGCCCTACAAACCAAAAGAGCACTTCGTATGGCAGTTCTACAAAATCCCAAGGGGTTTCAAAAAAGTCAACGCTGCGAAGGTAACTTGTCTGATTTGTGATGCAGAGCTGTCCAGGGGGAACCCAAACAAAAAATATTCCTTTGGGAATCATACCATGATTCGGCACATGATCCGTTGGCACCCAATCAACTATTCTGCTGCAGAGGTAAGAGACCTCTGCAGTAAGCTACCTCCATCAACATCTAGACCCTCAACATCGAAAGAACCAACTCCATCGGGTTCAGAGGCAACAGAGACAATGCCTATCATACAACCAAAATTTAACAATTTTAAAATCATGTGCAAATATTGTGGGAAGTTAATTTGCTATGGTGAGCAAAGTATAACACTTATCATCTGTGCTGGGGATAACCATAAGTGCCCGAAAAATCCCTAATTTTTTCTGTTTTTTTTGCTCCAGTTGAGCCATTTACAATTCCCTGTTTTTTGTTTCTCCCCATAAAAAATACAAATAAAATATAAAACTGTTCAGAAAACCCCCAAAAAGTAAAAAATGTTCAAAAAACAATAAAAAAAATATAAAACAACAAAAAGAAGAAAAAAAACAGTTCTTTTTAGAACTACCTCCAATTTTTAAAAAAAGACTACATTTTTTATAAACTCTGTCATTCTGTTTTTCCCCATGGTACGCTTCCCGGTACGCTCCCCGATGCGCGTACCGGGCACACCCGCACGCAAATCGAAAAAAAAAGTAATTTTGTTTTTTTGCCCAGCGGGGCCCTTTTATGGCCCCCACATCAATCCTAGGGGGTCAGGGGGGGTCTACCCTGCCCCCTTTTGGTCATTTCCCCCTTTGTTTTTGCCACCTCTTGTGTCTCGATCCTACCGAGACACAAGATGGCGGCTGCTCTGGACTGTTAGGAATGTTTACAGACACCCAAGAGCCAATCATCTTTCCGCGCGCGAACTCGCGTAGCGCGCTGGTACGCTCCCCGGTGCGCGTACCGGGGTGCGCTTACAGATATATATATTTTTTTTAACCTAAATTACTCAAAATCCTCTGGAGCACATTTCTTGAGACCTAGCAAAGGCACATCAGGCTACCAGTCCCTACAATTTTGCCAAGTTTGGTGGAAATCCATTCAGCCGCTCGGGCTAAAAGTGAGGTCGACCGCCCTATGGAAATTAAAATGGGGAAAACATGTTTTGGGACCCCCCTTTTATCTCGGCCCCCGCTTCACGATTCCCCCCCAAACTTTCAGGTAAGGACCGGAGCATCGCGAGGCAAATTTGAGAAAATCTTCAGGCAGATTCCTCAACCGGCGCCAAAGTTATTCACAATAGAATGTTGAGATTTTGCATTGAAAATAAACCTAACTATAACTACCTACTGGCGACCGCCAGTAGGTGATATATATATATATATATATATACATATATATATATCACCTACTGGCGGTAGGTGATATATATATATATATATATATATATATCACCTACTGGCGGTCGCCAGTAGGTAGTTATAGTTAGGTTTATTTTCAATGCAAAATCTCAACATTCTATTGTGAATAACTTTGGCGCCGGTTGAGGAATCTGCCTGAAGATTTTCTCAAATTTGCCTGGCGATGCTCCGGTCCTTACCTGAAAGTTTGGGGGGGAATCGTGAAGCGGGGGCCGAGATAAAAGGGGGGTCCCAAAACATGTTTTCCCCATTTTAATTTCCATAGGGCGGTCAACCTCACTTTTAGCCCGAGCGGCTGAATGGATTAGGGATTTTTCGGGCACTTATGGTTATCCCCAGCACAGATGATAAGTGTTATACTTTGCTCACCATAGCAAATTAACTTCCCACAATATTTGCACATGATTTTAAAATTGTTAAATTTTGGTTGTATGATAGGCATTGTCTCTGTTGCCTCTGAACCCGATGGAGTTGGTTCTTTCGATGTTGAGGGTCTAGATGTTGATGGAGGTAGCTTACTGCAGAGGTCTCTCACCTCTGCAGCAGAATAGTTGATTGGGTGCCAACGGATCATGTGCCGAATCATGGTATGATTCCCAAAGGAATATTTTTTGTTTGGGTTCCCCCTGGACAGCTCTGCATCACAAATCAGACAAGTTACCTTCGCAGCGTTGACTTTTTTGAAACCCCTTGGGATTTTGTAGAACTGCCATACGAAGTGCTCTTTTGGTTTGTAGGGCTGATTAACTTCAGGCAGGAAATGCCTTGTCTGTCCCTCCTCTTCATCATCCTCCTCCTCTTCTTCTTGACCACCAATGTGATCTTCTGGTGGCCTTTTTGATGGTGGTGGTGGTGGGGCAGATGCTCCAGCTGCTGATATGACTGTAGCCATCTCTGTAAGGAAAAAGCAGGTCTTCCTCACTCAAATAACAAAGTGAGAATGAGGAAAAAAGGTGGGGGCTTTGATCATTTGGAAACCAAAAGTGTTGTGAACCAATGAAAAGTGTTATTTTCAGGTTACATGACCCGATGCGCTTACGCTACGCGCCCCGGGGCGCGTAGCGTAAGAGCGTCAGGATGTTTCACGATCATATGCGCTCGCGTGCTTCCGGGTGTGCTTACGCTGTGCATCATATGACGCATCACGCGGCTACACGATACGTCACGATGTTGTTTTCGTTCGCGGCAATAGCGCTAACGGAAAGCTCACCGGTACGCGCCCCGGGGCGTGCAAAAGCACTGCGCTTACCGGTGAGCGCATCGTTTTTTTGTATTTTTTATGGGGAGAAACAAAAAACAGGGAATTGTAAATGGCTCAACTGGAGCAAAAAAAACCTGAAAAAATTAGGGATTTTTCGGGCACTTATGGTTATCACCAGCACAGATGATAAGTTTTATACTTTGCTCACCATAGCAAATTAACTTACCACAATATTTGCACATGATTTTAAAATCGTAAAATTTTGGTTGTATGATAGGCATTGTCTCTGTTGCCTCTGAACCCAATGGAGTTGGTTCGTTTGATGTATAGGGTCTAGATGTTGATGGAGGTAGCTTACTGCAGAGGTCCCTTACCTCTGCAGCAGAATAGTTGATTGGGTGCCAACGGATCATGTTTTTTGTTAGGGTTCCCCCTGGACAGCTCTGCATCACAAATCAGACAAGTTACCTTTGCAGCGTTGACTTTTTTGAAACCCCTTGGGATTTTGTAGAACTGCCATACGAAGTGCTCTTTTGGTTTGTAGGGCTGATTAACTTCAGGCAGGAAATGCCTTGTCTATCCCTCCTCTTCATCATCCTCCTCCTCTTCTTCTTGACCACCAATGTGATCTTCTGGTGGTCTTTTTGATGGTGGTGGTGGTGGTGGTGGTGGTGGTGGGGCAGATGCTCCAGCTGATGATATGACTGTAGCAATCTCTGTAAGGAAAAAGCAGGTGTTCCTCACTCAAATAACAAAGTGAGAATGAGGAAAAAAGGTGGGGGCTTTGATCATTTGGAAACCAAAAGTGTTGTGAACCAATGAAAAGTGTTATTGTCAAGTCACATGAGCAGGGCTTTCATCATTTGGAAACCAAAAGTGTTGTGAACCAATGAAAAGTGTTATTTTCAGGTCACATGACCCGACGCGCTTACGCTAAGCGCCCCGGGGCGCGTAGCGTAAGCGCGGCAGGACGTTTTGCGATCGTATGCGCTCGCGTGCTTCCAGGTGCGCTTACGCTGTGCGTCATATGACGCATCACTCGGCTACGCGATACGTCACGATGTTGTTTTCGTTCGCGGCAATAGCGCTAACGGGAAGCTCACCGGTACGAAGCGCAAAAGCACTGCGCTTACCGGTGAGCGCATCAGTACGCGCCCCGGGAGCGCACCAGGGCAAAAAAATATATATATATATTACATAATTATACAATATAAAATTCGTAATAAAAAATATTACATTTCATACCTATAGAGATTTGCTATTAAAAAACCTATGAAATTCACAGAAAAAACCATAGGTTTCACACCAGTTATAGTTAGGAATTAGCATTTAAAAAATCTATTAAATTCACTGACAAAACCATAGGTTTCACACCAGTTATAGTTAGCTGGAAATTTTACTGACATAAAACCATTGAAATTCCCACGTTATAGTTAGTTGGACTCACTATAACTTGCGCGCCTGCAATGCACTGCTGATGACGTCACATATCACATCACTCATGACATGGTCATTGACATCACTCATGACATCACTGATGACACCATCCTTGTGAGAAAGTGACAGACATCCTTTCAGTGTAATGTAACCCTTGAAACACATATTCAAAAATAGAAACTAACATTTTCAAAAAAATGAAGATACCCATACCAGTTACAACAACCAATTCAGTAATTCCACCATCTATATACACATCCACTCATTCACCAACAGTTCTATATAGTCACTCATACATATACTCACTCATCATATGTAGTGATACACCTATACATCCTGTTACACACCAACAGTCATCCAAAAGTTACTCACACATGCAAATAAACTATTGAACATTCATTTATTTGCATATACAACTATACACACACTACCACCTTACTTCTAAGGAAACTTACACATACTTACTCACTTAAACAATCGCTTATAGAAACACATACTTATTTTAACAGGAACTCTTACAATCTCTCACTCTCTCATATACTCACTTATATACATCAATACTCACATATACTCGATTAAAACAAATCTTGTTACTGATAAAGACACTAGTGAGACAGTCATTCACTCACTAACACACACATATACACACTCATCCACCCATACAGTCCTGCACATATGCTGTCTTCAAAACACATACAAACAGTGAGTCAGTCACCAACGCATGCAGCCACTTATACACAAAGTGAAACACTGATACATATATTACAATATTTAAAAGTTACTCGCTAATATATGTATTCACTAAGATACACTTAATAAGGCAGTTAACCAATCAATTCTTTTTAAAAAAACATCCATTTACACACTTATTTAACCATTTATTCTTCCATCGTCCTTTACAAATACATATATAAAACATATTTATTTTTCAGAAAGACACACATTCACTGGATGGTGTCATCAGTGATGTCATGAGTGATGTCACTGACCATGTCATGAGTGATGAAATATGTGACATCATCAGCAGTGCATTGCAGGCGCACAAGATATAGTGAGTCCAACTAACTATAACGTGGGAATTTCAATGGTTTTATTTCAGTAAAATTTCCAGCTAACTATAACTGGTGTGAAACCTATGGTTTTTTCAGTGAATATATATATATATATATATATATATATATATATATATATATATATATATATATATATATATATATATATATATATATATATATATATATATATATATATATATATATATATATATATATATATATATATATATACATATATATATATATGTATAAATCCACAAATGCCCTTAAGCCCTCCAGGACACACTCGTGTTCGGCCTGCCATCCGGCTTATCTGGATACTTCTCTCCGATAACTCACAGGTGTGTTGTGGTGCCTGACTCAGTATGTGCTGTTAAGAGGCTCTATTTAATTTGTATTTCATTTAAAAGCATGCTTCCCATTGGTTCCCAGTTCGTATTCAGTTTTATTGCATGCTGGGAGATGTATTATTTCCATTCGAGCCTCAGGGTCACATACTTGTTTAGAGCAAATTTTCATGTCGCTGAGTGGGATACCGTGAGTTTATGGAGAGTCCTTTAAATCCGGCTTCACACGCTGAGCAGATCGAAAGCATTCCAATCCGCAGCCTCTCCTGTCCATTCCCCGCACACACGGTGACAGAAGATGGTGCATCCTGACGTGGTAAGGACCCCGCGCTGCAAATAGAAATCCACAAATGCCCTTAAGCTTTCCAGGACACACTCGTGCTCGGCCTGCCATCCGGCTTATCTGGATACTTCTCTCCGATAACTCACAGGTGTGTTGTGGCGCCTGACTCAGTATGTGCCGTAAAGAGGCTCTATTTAATTTGTATTTCATTTAAAAGCATGCTTCCCATTGGTTCCCAGTTCGTATTCAGTTTTATTGCATGCTGGGAGATGTATTATTTCCATTCGAGCCTCAGGGTCACATACTTGTTTAGAGCAATTTTTATGTCCCTGAGTGGGATACCGTGAGTTTATGGAGAGTCCTTTAAATCTGGCTTCACACGCTGAGCAGATCGAAAGCATTCCAATCCGCAGCCTCTCCTGTCCATTCCCCGCACACACGGTGACAGAAGATGGTGCATCCTGACGCGGTAAGGACCCCGTGCTGCAAATAGAAATCCACAAATGCCCTTAAGCTTTCCAGGTAAGCATGGGCGAATTTTGCGGATCTCGCGTTCGCGAATTTTGCGGATTTGCGAACTCGCAATCCGCAAAATCCGCGAATTCCCGCGAATTTGCGGATTTTTTTTTTTGTGTGTTCGCAATTGTTTCTGCCAGTTCGCGAGGATTTGGTACTAGTTCGCAATTGCGAACTTACTTGTCGGCTCGCAACGGTCGCGACTATGTTGTTTCTACGTCTGGTTCATCATCACAGCCTCCCAGCACCCTCTGTTTTACCACTGGCACCCTCTCTTTGACCCATGCCACCCTCTGTTACATCAATGCCACCCTCTGGTTCATCATCACTGTAGAAGATGGGGGGGAAAAGCAAGCCCACCTGCCCTGCTTGAACTGACATGAATTAATTTGGGGTTAGTTTATTAACAACACCTGCCCTGCCCCAACTGACAATAATGAATTAGGGGCTAATTAATGTGTCACTGAAAGAATTTAAAGTTCCAGCCTGGCACCTGCTTGTCTGCTCCTTTAGCTGTAAATCAGGACCTTTGTGGCATACAGTTAATGTCAGAGCAGGGTCACACAATAGTTGCAAGCAGGCAACCGAATTCTGGAGGGCCCCCTCAGGAAGCACTACAAAGAATCGTTACAAATCATGAGGTTGACCTTTGGCACCTGCTCATTGCTTTTGCTTTTGCTGAAATCGTTTTTCGTTTTTTTTCGCGCTATTCGCGGGGCGCGGCGTCGTGCGAAACCGACCGCGGAAGCCGCCAATTCGTGCGAATGAGCATTTTATTTTTTTGCGGCTTGTTGTTTCGCGAGTTTTTTTGCAGTATTCGCGAGCCGCTTGCAGCGCAACACGCGAATTTACCCCAAGGTCGAGTACGGGCGCGGCCATTTTGTTTGCGTGACGTATTTCCGTTTCCGCCCGCTATGTATAATCTCGCGCAGTAAGCGCATTGCGAGTAGAGGTTCGCACGAGATCGCGCGGGAAATCTAGAGGTTCGCACGAGATCGCGAGGAAAATCTCGCGCGAACTTACTTTCGCGCTAGTGAACGGGCGCCGGCCATCTTGTTTTTCATTCATTTCCTGTGTCTGGGCATGGTGTTTAATCCTCTTGGTATCTTTGCCATCCTTTGCTTGTTTTCAGTTTTTTTTTTACGATTTTGCTTCTTATCTATCCCTCTCTTTTCCTAGCTGTATATTTTTGTCTTTTCTGCTATTTTTCTTTACTTTTAAACTACTTTTTTAAACTCTTTTCTTTTCTTCTTCCCTATCCTATTCTTTCTTAATTTTCTACTTCTTCCTACCTTACCTGCCCAGACCATGGTCAAGCCAGGCGCCGTGAAGCTGCCCAGGCACTTGAGGGCCGCAGCGGCGGCGGGGAGTAGTGCTGGACCCAGTGGCAGGACAGCATGCGGGAGATTGAGGGGGGAGCAGGTGACGCGACGGGAGATATTCAGCCCGGAGGAAGTGGGCGCGCTGGTCTACTTCGTCCAGCGCCGCCTGCCCAGGACCATCGCGGGAGGCGGCAGGATCGCGGCCGGCGGCTACAACATGCGGGAGCGCCGGAAGCGGTGGGAGAAGGTGTGCTGGGCCATATCCCACCTCTACGGGGTCCAGCGCACCTACAGCCAGGTCACCCATCGCTGGACGGACCTCCTGGACCGCGAGCGCGACCTGCTGGACCAGCTCGGCTTGGAGATCCCCGGGCTTGGTGAGTAGTAGTAGCCATTTAATCACTCACTACTATGATGTTTTCTCCTGCTCTGTGTTGTTGTATTGCAAATATTTGTTTTTTACATGGAGCAAGCCAATAATGCCACTGATGACGATTACATTGTAGTTAAATTATATTTCAAAATCTTCTGTGCATTTCAGGTGCACTGCTCTCCTTCTCAGTGGCGTTGCTACTATGCTTATTTGTTTTCTATTTCGTGGTCTCATTGGCCTGAGTAACTATTATGTATGAGTGTACTTTACAGAACTGCGTAATGCTAGACACTAGGGGGCAGATTACATTTACAAGCCCCTTGCGCCACGTTTACGTTGCCTTGCGTGACGCAACAGCGGCGTAAACGTGCCGCATCCCTGCGAGTCATTTACAGCATGACGCATCTAGGGAGATGCGTCACGTTATAAAGCCATGGGCCTGCACCACAATGGGTGCGTTCCTAGTACGCAGGGTGGGCGGTCCAGCGGCTGTGCGCCTCGCAAAATTGCCTGCGTGAAATCTACAAGATTTAACGCAGGCACTTCTGCGACGCTGCTACGTCAATTCAATTCCTTATGTCTGCTCGAAGCAGGCGAAAGGACTGACACAGCATGTTAAGTATTGGGTGGCCCTGAGCATTACTGGAGTTGCATTGCGTTGGCGACGTGACTCCAGCGATGCGCCGCTCTTACGTGACGAGATGCGTCACGCAAGTGCCTACCCTTGCGCCAGGGCGCGCCGCATTGTAAATGAGGCACATCTGCCGTGTCGCAAGGGTAGTTTTGCGTGACGCATTTGATCTGGCGCATCTCTGGAGATGCGCCAGAACGCGTAAGTAAGTATGCCCCTAAGGGGCAGAATTGCAATTACCGTCGCATTCCTGCAAAGTAGCAGGGATGCGCCATTAATTGTGCGGCCCGCTACCACCACCAAACATGGTGCGCCGTATTTGCAATGCGGCGCACCATGGGCCCAAAACGTCACCGAAGCTTTACTGCTGGAGTTGCGTCGCAACGATGGCGCAGCTCCATCAATGCTCTGGGGTACCCTATCTCCCCAATGCTGGGTCAAGCCGTACGTCTGCTTCAAGCAGGTGCAGGGTTTGTGTGACGCATCATTGTCCTAAAGGTGACTGATTGATATTTTGTAGATTTCCCTCAGCCACTATTAGGATGTGTTCCAGCGCAGGAATGCCCTCCCTTGCGCCGGAACGCCCCCTGATGGCGCAGGGCTTTATAACGGGATGCATCTCCCAAATGCGTCACGTTGTTATAATATTATACGCCGCACCATGGCGCCCTTTTTTGTTTAGCTGCTGCGTCACAAAAGTCACGCAAGAACGGCGCAAAAGAGCCGCAAGGGCTTAAATCTGCCCCTTCCTTTGTACCCCTGACAATAAGAAAAATAGTGGCGGTGGATTGATAGTTTGACTATTTAAATGACTGGTAATGTAGCAGGCAACTGTTAGTGTTGTCACTGATCTGACTGAAATCACAATGGAGTTTGTCTGTCACTTTGCGTCTTGCCTGCGGACTGCTGCCTGCCAGTCCTAGGTGAACGTTTCAGTACTTTGTTTAGTGAGTTACGTGACTTTCGAAGTCACAGGTCCGCAAATAAATGAAAAGTAACCATAATCAATATAATTTCGCGGAAATATTTTGTTATTGTTCTTTTGAAATGTTTGATTTGGTTGACATTGACAAGCAACAATCATCCATGTTTTCTGTTCTTTCTTTCATGTTGTACGTCAGCTCCCCCCAGGGGCGAGAGGAGGACACAGGAGCAGCAGGCGGCGGATGCTGTTCAACAGGGCCAGGATCGCGCAGGCGAGGGCTCCTCTGCTGGCCCCAGTAAGTTTTCATTTTAGACTAGTACCTATTTTTCCTAGCGTTCCTCATTTGACTTTTTTCAAAATTGTCTTTGCTCTTCTTGTAGACTGTATCTAAATTCTTATCCTGCCTCTACTATGACTCCCTGTGGTATTACTAGATTATTCTTATTAGTCTGTCTGTGTAACTAACGAAGATTGCACGGTTGGCGAAACTCCCATGATTCTAGTCAGCAATAGCTCTATCAACTTAGTGCAGTCCTCTGGGATTGTCCATAATGTCTTTTGAAGTGTTCTATCTGGACTCATGCTTGCAAAAATTGCAAAACCTTTCGCTCAGTCACTCTAGTCACTCTGGACCAAAAAACACAGATTGTATTTAAGTTTAAAAGCTTTATTAAAAGTAAACACATTTATTAAAATGAAGTCATAATAAAACTAAACGTTTAACTGATAATGGAAAAGTGGTTAGTGCTGACGATTAATTGAAGACATTTCTTGTGGTCGAGCCGAGCTCTCACCTGGTTTCAACTTGATCTTGTTGTTAGAAGTCCATCTTCTGTCTGTGTGGAGAAAAATGGTGCGTGTTAAAAAAACAGCCTTCGTCAGTTGTGCCAAAAAGTGCAGCAAGACAACCTTCCCTGGAAAAAGGGACATTTTTTTTAACTTTAACGTAGACAGTCACAAATTACATTGTTTTCACATGTCTTCATTCCTAGACCAAAGACTAGTGAGGGCTTTATTCTAACATTCTTAAATGTACTTTGTAGGTGGAACATCTGGTGGCGGGGCCAGTGTGGAGGTGGTGGTGCTCGACACGGAGGCGGAGGGCGATTCTTCAGGGGAGGAGGCGGCGGCTGTGAGAGTTGAGACGGTGGTGGTGGCGGCCAGAGGTAAGCTCTTATATATTCCTTACTTATTGAGATTGAAGACTAGCTGGGAAGGCAAGAATATGAGATGCATGGCTGGGTGAATGATGAAGCAATGATGGGTGGAAGGACAACAGCCTGGGTGGGTGACACAGAAACTGTATGTGTCCATATACCTGGATCATGCTACTATCTGACTCTTAGATAGCATATGTGTATCTAGAGCAGGGGTACTCATAGTACGGCCCGCGGGCCGGTGGTGGCCCGGCAAGCCTTCCTTGGCGGTGCGCAGACCTTGCAGACAATCACTGCTCCCCCGGCCCCCACAGAGCAGAGGCTTTTTTGTATTTCACCTGTTAGCGCCCCTGCATCTCCACTCTGACAATCACTGCTCCCCCGGCCCCCACAGAGCAGAGTGGAGATGCAAGGCCACAAAGAGGTGAAATAGAACAAAGCCTCTGCTCTGTGGGGCCGGGCAAGCAGTGATTGTCAGGGTGGAGAAGCAGGGGCGCTACAACAAACAAAGCCTCAATAATATGTTAATGGTCTTTTAAAGACCTGTTAAGTACTTTGGTGTTGTTGTCTGTGTATGCGCGTTGAGGAAGCGGTCTCAACCTGGGCTGAAGGCTGACACAGATAGACACACACACAGTGAGATGACAGAGGGGGAGGGAGAGGGAGGGCAGGAGGGAGAGAGAGATGGAGGGAGGGCAGGAGGGAGAGCAGGAGGGAGAGAGATGTATGTAAATGCTGGGTCTGGTGGCTCAGTGGATGAGGGCATCTGCTGCAGGGACCTGTGTGCAACCTCATGGTCACAAGTTATCGTTTTGCTTTAGCCCCGCCCCCTCTGACTCCGCCCCCACTAGTGCGGCCCTCGGCCCCAAACTACACTGTAAATGTAGCCCCTGAGAGAAAGTTTGTGAGTACCCATGATCTAGAGAGAGTAGACGGTCAGTGGATGAACTAAGTGTAACTTTGAAGAGCATGTAACACTGCACCCGCACGTCCGTTCCAGTGTAGGAAAGGCAAGGAAAAGAACTTTTAATTTTGTCCAAATACTACCATAAATAGTAGCAGTAGTTTGTATTGCAAGCACTGCATAGATCCGGTTATTATGGTGGCCACTCCCTACCTCTCTTAATAAGTTTAGTAGTACTCAGTCATTCATGTGTGGATGTATCACTGGTCACTCAATAAAAAGCAAAGCACCTAAAGTCATCCCATATATAAGCAAAAACATCCCATGTGAAGTGATAGATAATCAGATTATTTATCTTCTTCAATTTTCCATTTCTAGTACTCATTTCCACTGTAGGGTGAAAGTTAAATTAATTAAGCAGTAGCCCTTGAGTTGTAACAGAGTATTCTCAGTGCCACCCGTAATAGAAAAGTAAGAGCTTCACCACCTGCATGTACTGGACGGGTACAGTAACGCAACGCAAGTCTAGGTCACTCCTCATGGCGTGCGTCTCTTTTTCTCGGGTGCAAGTTTACTGCGCTGGCATTATGCCGGCTTGCAGAAAATAACGTACCAATTTTCCAAAACAAGAGATAAGAAGAAGAATAAGACTGGTGTACTTTCATAGTCGACTCCAATGGAAGTCCACAGTGCTCGTAGAATTTGTTCCTTAAACTCCCACTAATGTTAGAGCAAGGATGAAGAAGTGTGAGGTTAGATAGATACTGGCCTCAATAGTTATGTAATGCGCTTGCAAGTTGCTAGTTGTACTGCAACACAAATTTCTGCTGAATGATTGAGTTAATCTTAAAGAGCATTGGTTACAGACTATGTCTTTCTTTCTTCATATAGATGCTCCTTCCAAACGAACAAGGAGGAAGGAGCTGGCTAGAGCGGCCCGGCAACGGAGGATCGAGGCCACTGTTGCGGAATATCGGCGGCTGGTGGCCCTGGAGGACGAGGAAAGTGTGCAGTCGACAACAACAACAACGTCGTCTGCATCGGCCTCCGTGGCCCCACGGGCTGCCACCCAGCACAGTGGTCCACCCAGACTGAGCCGGGCTGCCAAAGGCAAACGCCACCGCCGAGCAGCAAGGCCAACAGCTGCCTCTCACAGGCATTGCACCTGCAAGGCAGTGAAGGCACGCCTGCGCAGCACTACCCTGATGGTGTCCCGCCTTCAGCAGGAGCTCGCCTTGCTCCACGAGGAGCATGATGCCCTGGCCGAAAAAGTTAACAGCATCCACCCATAGTGTCCCTTGCCCCTTTTTTAGAGACTTTTGGGGGGTGGGAATTGGGAGTTGGGTTTTTGGGGACTTTTGAAGGACAATCGTTGGGGTTAGGGAGGGTCTTGCGGGAGATTATTTTGTTAGGGATATAAATATACTTTTTCAAACTTTATCTGAGCATACCTGTTTTTTACTGCTTGCCTGGTGGGTGGGGGTTTAACGTTGACTGTTTTCCTGAAAGTTTAGTTCCATTTTCTTCCTTTAAGTGTAAATGCCCAAATGTTTTCAACACTAAGTGCCTCTCACAGACTAAGTGAAGTGAATCCAAGAGTCCTAGGACTTTAGTAGTACTACCTTCAGTCTCTCGTCTCTCGTACTAATACTCCATTATACCCCCAAACCACCAAACGCTTATCTTACCTGTAATTTGTGTTTGAAAGTAGGGCTAGACCCAGGGCTGGCTCCACGGGAAACACCGAATAAGGTTGGCAATCTTGGTCGGATAAAATTTCCTCATAGCGGTGGTACTAGTGGTGTGACACGGTGGCAGTTGCATGCCTATGAAAAAAAAGAAAATGAAATCTGGTTTGTCCTCCTGAGCAATTCAACGGTACAACTGAGAATATAGCAGGTGACAGAAGTACAGTAGAGCAGTGCCACATTGTAGCCTAACAAATGGTAAAGTATAACTACTAATTCGGTTGAAGTTCTTTCACATTAGCAATGGTTCTTTGTCAAGCAGAGTAAGAATATATCCTCGGATTTCTTCACCAGCCTGTTGCTATCACCTTATCCTCCCCAGCAAGTGGGTGGATTTATTGCTGTAATAATAATTTAGTCACACATCAATCAAAACCACACAGCCCGGGGGAAGAGGGTTAGGGTTTGAAAAATGGATGGGTACGGGGGTTTTTGAAAAAGGTTTTGGGAGACAAGAAAAAATAGCACAGCATAGACAAACAATTGTGAACATAAACAAATCTTTGGGTACAAACCTATCCATCAATCTTTGAAAGTGCATGCACTACTGCATGCATGTCAGTGAAAGGTAAGTAGTACATTCGACAACTGTGGAAAGAAAGAATGCGACAGTACAGGGCCTGTGTGGAATTATTGATAACGATATTCAACATAAGGTCTCTGTAGCCAGATACCCGAGAGCCTTGCTGGTCACTATAAATCCATTCACAACAACACTCAATGGGGTTGGTCTGGAAGGTGTCAGGTTTACTCCCCGTGATCCAGTCGATGCAAATATGGTTCCACCTCCAAATGTCACCAACACCCAGAAGTGTAAACACAGGGTGTTTGAGCCATTAGGCGGGGGAGAAAAATAACAAACTAAAATAAAAAATGTGGGATGGGTAAAGGTAGGGTCAGCAGGGAAAGGATACCTGTAACAGAAGACAAGACAGGCATCAGTGAAGTGCTGTCCTAACATACAAGGCTACTCTCATATAGTCTCACTAAATAACCAAGGAAGTAGACAAGTACCTGAGCACCAAGAAAACATGACCTTGGATAGGAAATACTATAGCCCTTCTGCCACAATCTGTGAGGAAGGCCTAAGAAACACATAAACATATAGTTAACGAACACACTCCTGTCGCACCAAACACACTCGCGTTATACTAAGACATCAAACCCACTACTCACAACATACCACAAACATGGTAGAGGACTCAATGTACAAAGGGGGTTCCAAATAGTCAAAGCAAAGATGTATGGTCCAACAAAAAGGAAGAGGGAAACGGTAGTGTGTAGGAAGCAAGAACTACAACACTGCGCTCTCTAAGTAATGACCCAGTAGAGAATCTTTGGTGAAGGTCAAACAGAAAAACGTAGTTGCGACCACCACTGAATTCTGCCAACAACACACCCCACGGTGCACTACACAAAGAGAACTGGGGAAGCCTGTAGTTACCTCACTACATGCCCAGTTATGGAGGTCCTTTGAAATACACAGTTATACAACGGAGACGCGTAGTTGTCCTTACTACCGCGCTCCGTTTTAATAGTACAAAAACGATCCCCGATGTGAACGCTAACACGTGGTATAGACCACCACTGTGCTCCGCCACACACAATTCAACCAAACAGGAATTCAGCAAAGGTAGAATTCTGTTAGAAAACAGTCACAGAACCTCCCTTAACAATCCGTTCAGGCAGTAATCAGCTGACCGCACGGGCGGCCGAAGAGTTTAGAGCGGCTTTACCTGAAGACGCGTGAAGTCCGTCTACAGCCAAGGACAGAACACGGAAGCGCTCCCCACTGAGCCTCAGGGGGGGGGGGAAGGTGATAGTCCACAGGAGACACGATAGAAAAGCATGCAGAGCGTCCGCTCTCATGCCGGTGCAGAACAGAAACCAGAATAACGCGCAACAGGAAGCGCGTCTGTTCCCCAGATAAACTTCCTGCAAGTCTCCCGCCTACTCATGGGAAATGTAGTTTCATAGTACGGTAGGCGCTTAGGGGCTGCGTAACCTGACAGAAGGTATAGTAGATAGAAAAGGAGAAATTGCTTTTTTTCTAGGTGTCCCCTCACTCACCAGGGTTGCCCCTTGGTGACATGCTTCATCATTGGGGCCATCCCAGTCCTCTATGGCCTGGGGCGTGCTGCGACTTGCGAATTACGTAGGAGCACTTACAAATGACTATGTGTGGTGCAGATGTGATAGTGGAGTGGACTAAGTGATGTGTTAAGGGATCAATTTAGAAGCCTAGAGAGAGCCAAGAAATGCAGTCACAGTCAGAGAAAAAGGCAAGGGATACTGTATCTATGTGGTTGTAGTGGTCCTGTTGGAAGTGGTAAGTAAGTTGCCTGCAGAAAAAAAATCCTCCTATTAGCGGCACTCCTCCATTGCAGCCGACGCTTCGTCCATCGATGTTGGTCACCAGAAGACACCCTGTAAAAAAAAGCACAGCATAGACAAACAATTGAACATAAACAATTCTTTGGGTACAAACCTATCCATCAATCTTTGAAAGTGCATGCACTACTGCATGCATGTCAGTGAAAAGTAAGTAGTACATTCGACAACTGTGGAAGAAAGAATGCAACAGTAAAGGGCCTATGTGTAAATTATTGATAACGATATTCAACATAAGGTCTCTGTAGCCAGATACCCGAGAGCCTTGCTGGTCACTATAAATCCATTCACAACAACACTCAGTGGGGTTGGTCTGGAAGGTATAGTAGATAGAAAAGGAGAAATTGCTTTTTTTCTAGGTGTCCCCTCACTCACCAGGGTTGCCCCTTGGTGACATGCTTCATCATTGGGGCCATCCCAGTCCTCTACGGCCTGGGGCGTGCTGCGACTTGCGAATTACGTAGGAGCACTTACAAATGACTATGTGTGGTGCAGATGTGATAGTGGAGTGGACTAAGTGATGTGTTAAGGGATCAATGTAGAAGCCGAGAGAGAGCCAAGAAATGCAGTCACAGTCAGAGAAAAAGGCAAGGGATACTGTATCTATGTGGTTGTAGTGGTCCTGTTTGAAGTGGTAAGTAAGTTGTCTGCAGAAAAAAAATCCTCCTATTAGCGGCACTCCTCCATTGCAGCCGACGCTTCGTCCATCGATGTTGGTCACCAGAAGACACCCTGTCCACTGCCTGCCTGATGCTGAATTGTGGCTCGCTACTGTGAAGCCTGACTCCATCCTTTTTTCCCCATTGCAGAGACTGAAACCCGGCCTGTAATTATTCAACGAAAAACAGGAAGTGATATAATATTACAACACCACTGATAAATAAATATAAGGTATGTAGGCTGTGGAGTGCAAAAAGTCACAATTTGATTTTCCTAGTAGACAGTACAATATTTTTGAAAGTGCGTACTCTGAGTCACCTTTTGAAGGATAAATAAGTATGGGCAAATTAATGTAGCGGATCTTGCCCCTCAAGCTAGGTGTACTGTAAACTGTGTTTTAGAACAAAATTAGATCTTCCTAGCAGTGCTCCCACCCAGACCCTTACTAAAGCCAGTCGCAAAAATGTAGAAGACCCCCAATCAAATCTCAAAAAACGAGGCCTAGCAGAAAACTGGTGACAAAACTTACTTTGAAAGTAAAAGTAGGCCAAAGTACCCCCTTCCTAATTACCCATTACCCACCGTGGATTGCATTCAAACCACTTGCAAGCAACCAAGCAAAAGTAGCCATAGCCAGCATCGCTCCAAGACTCGAAATCCCCCCCACTCAAACACATGCAATAGAAATACTGCTAACCCTAACGAACCCTAAGTTAAGAATAGTGGCAAAGGCTTTCTTTAACTATGCCAAATCCCCCCTTTCCCACCATGGATTTTCTTCAAATGACTTGCAACCAAAATTACACATTCTCACGAGTGCTCTAAGACCCCAGAACTCAGTTGGAAAAATCTAGAACACCCCGAAACACATGCAATCCTGCTGCTAGGGCTAACCCTAACGAACCCTAAGTTACAAAAAGTGCCAATACTAAAGGCTTTTCCGCGCGGATTTTGTCCCAACCACTTCTACCCAGTATTAGACCTTCCCAGGAATGCCCCAAGACCCGGCAACCCACCCGCCAAGAAGCATAACACCCCCAAACAGGCCAAAAGCAAAATCTCATACTTGCAATATTTCTAGGCCTTCGGTCCAAACGCGCTGCGTAGCTAGGCCATAAGTCGGGGTTGGCACGACGGATTTCCTGAAAAGCAAATGCAATCAAGATTAGAGTGTCCCAGCAATGCTCCCAGACCACGAAACTCACCCACAAAGAGACGGAACCCCCCCTAAGAGCACCTCAAAGGCAAGCAAGTCATCAAAAACACAAAAAAAATTCCGCCTGGGATTTGGTCCAAAACACTTTTATCCGGTATTAGAGCTTCCCAGCAATGGCCCCAGAGCCGTCAACCCAGGAGAAAACGAGTAGAAGACCCCCAAACAGCCAAAGAGCAAAAGTACAAAAATGGGGACTTAGTCAATTTTTCACAAATTTCCCAAATCACTCCGCGCGCGCTCTGCAGCTAGGCCCTAAGTCCCCTCTGCCACCATGGATTTGCTTCAAACCTCTTGCAAAGTAAAGTATATATAGCCAGCAGTGCTCCCAGACCACGAAACTCACCCACAAACACCAGGAAGCCCCCTAAACAGGCCCCCGAAAACGCTACATAGAGCAAAATGTCAGAAATAGCCAAAAAAAAAATCGGCCTGGATTTTGTCCCAACCACTTCTACCCGGTATTAGACCTTCCCAGGAATGCCCCAAGACCCGGCAACCCACCCGCCAAGAAGCATAACACCCCCAAACAGGCCAAAAGCAAAATCTCATACTTGCAATATTTCTGGGCCTTCGGTCCAAACGCGCTGCGTAGCTAGGCCATAAGTCGGGGTTGGCACGACGGATTTCCTGAAAAGCAAATGCAATCAAGATTAGAGTGTCCCAGCAATGCTCCCAGACCACGAAACTCACCCACAAAGAGACGGAACCCCCCCTAAGAGCACCTCAAAGGCAAGCAAGTCATCAAAAACACAAAAAAAATTCTGCCTGGGATTTGGTCCAAAACACTTTTATCCGGTATTAGAGCTTCCCAGCAATGGCCCCAGAGCCGTCAACCCAGGAGAAAACGAGTAGAAGACCCCCAAACAGCCAAAGAGCAAAAGTACAAAAATGGGGACTTAGTCAATTTTTCACAAATTTCCCAAATCACTCCGCGCGCGCTCTGCAGCTAGGCCCTAAGTCCCCTCTGCCACCATGGATTTGCTTCAAACCTCTTGCAAAGTAAAGTATATATAGCCAGCAGTGCTCCCAGACCACGAAACTCACCCACAAACACCAGGAAGCCCCCCAAACAGGCCCCCGAAAACGCTACATAGAGCAAAATGTCAGAAATAGCCAAAAAAAAAATCGGCCTGGATTTTGTCCCAACCACTTCTACCCGGTATTAGACCTTCCCAGGAATGCCCCAAGACCCGGCAACCCACCCGCCAAGAAGCATAACACCCCCAAACAGGCCAAAAGCAAAATCTCATACTTGCAATATTTCTGGGCCTTCGGTCCAAACGCGCTGCGTAGCTAGGCCATAAGTCGGGGTTGGCACGACGGATTTCCTGAAAAGCAAATGCAATCAAGATTAGAGTGTCCCAGCAATGCTCCCAGACCACGAAACTCACCCACAAAGAGACGGAACCCCCCCTAAGAGCACCTCAAAGGCAAGCAAGTCATCAAAAACACAAAAAAAATTCCGCCTGGGATTTGGTCCAAAACACTTTTATCCGGTATTAGAGCTTCCCAGCAATGGCCCCAGAGCCGTCAACCCAGGAGAAAACGAGTAGAAGACCCCCAAACAGCCAAAGAGCAAAAGTACAAAAATGGGGACTTAGTCAATTTTTCACAAATTTCCCAAATCACTCCGCGCGCGCTCTGCAGCTAGGCCCTAAGTCCCCTCTGCCACCATGGATTTGCTTCAAACCTCTTGCAAAGTAAAGTATATATAGCCAGCAGTGCTCCCAGACCACGAAACTCGCCCACAAACACCAGGAAGCCCCCCAAACAGGCCCCCGAAAACGCTACATAGAGCAAAATGTCAGAAATAGCCCAAAAAAAAATCGACCTGGATTTTGTCCCAACCACTTCTACCCGGTATTAGACCTTCCCAGGAATGCCCCAAGACCCGTCAACCCACCCGCCAAGAAGCATAACACCCCCAAACAGGCCAAAAGCAAAATCTCATACTTGCAATATTTCTGGGCCTTCGGTCCAAACGCGCTGCGTAGCTAGGCCATAAGTCGGGGTTGGCACGACGGATTTCATGAAAAGCAAATGCAATCAAGATTAGAGTGTCCCAGCAGTGCTCCCAGACCACGAAACTCACCCACAAACACCAGGAAGCCCCCCAAACAGGACCCCCGAAAACGCTACATAGAGCAAAATGTCAGAAATAGCCAAAAAAAAAATCGGCCTGGATTTTGTCCCAACCACTTCTACCCGGTATTAGACCTTCCCAGGAATGCCCCAAGACCCGTCAACCCACCCGCCAAGAAGCATAACACCCCCAAACAGGCCAAAAGCAAAATCTCATACTTGCAATATTTCTGGGCCTTCGGTCCAAACGCGCTGCGTAGCTAGGCCATAAGTCGGGGTTGGCACGACGGATTTCCTGAAAAGCAAATGCAATCAAGATTAGAGTGTCCCAGCAATGCTCCCAGACCACGAAACTCACCCACAAACAGACGGAACCCCCCCTAAGAGCACCTCAAAGGCAAGCAAGTCATCAAAAACACAAAAAATTTTCCGCCTCGGATTTGGTCCAAACCACTTTTAGTGCTTCCCAGCAATGGCCCCAGACCCGTCAACTCACCTGCAAAGAGGTAGAACAACACCCCCACAAGTGCTGAGTCTTTCTTCATTGGGCGTAAACCAGCCCTCTGCTTTGATGGAAATAGGAGTCTGGAGGAGGAGGATAGAGGAGCATGTTCTTCTGAACTTGTGAACCTGAGGAATGCAGACTGCGGCACCTTCAAATAAATTAGCAAACAAGTGAAGACAGTTCTGCTGATGGGCTTGTTTTTGTGATTATCTGATTAAAGTTTGAATTATATTAACTGTGCACAACAAAGAAAGACAGACACACAGGAATAAAAGTGAATAAGGATGAAAAAGTAAGTTATTGATTCGTTGTCTCATTTTCAGGGCTCGAAGTCGGTATCACGGTCCAGGAATAAGAATAAGGCTTCGTCATCATACTCTGCGAATTCAGGCAGGGTGAGGTCAGTGTCACCTGACAGAGTAGAAATTCCCTCATCTATGTTGCTGGCCACCTCCTCTTCATCCGGCACGCTCTCTCGTACTCTGAAATCTGGTGGTATGAGGTGCTGATTCATCTTGATCATTGTTAACCTCTCCACATTTTTGGGCGAGAGGCGGCTCCGTTTGGGAGTTACAATCCCACCAGCCACACTGAAAACCCGTTCAGAAGACACACTTGCGAGTGGGCAAGACAAGTAGTTTAAAGCCAGGTTGGTGAGCTGTGGCCACAATTCTTTTTTCCCATGCCAATACGCCAATGGGTCAGAATTAACATAGACCTCTGTTGAGTCATTCAGATAGTCCTTCACCATCGACTCAAGGTCCTCATCCAAGGTTCCTCCACTTTGCTTAGCTCTTGCTGTGCCTCTGACCTTTTGAGAACCAAACCCACGCAGAGCTAGCCAATCCTCTTCAGCCTCCAATGTTTCTGTTGTCTTTCGTGCAGATGATCCGGTTGCCGGTGTCTTTAACGGCTGAGAGGTCACTTGTGCCACAGCCACAGGTGCAGAAGTGGATTGTTTTGACTGGGGATGGCCTGCTGATGTACTGCCATTGCCTTCAATTTCCAGCCGTTCTGTTTCAAACTTCTTGGCTGACAAGGCTAGCCAACGTTTGTACTTTGGAACATGTTCATCATCAAAAGGAAAGAATGCTTGGCCTGCCAGCGCCTTTTTGTAGCGTGGATCCAGAATAGTAGCACAAATGTAATGCTGTTCTGAGTGGATCTTTTTAAGACGTTCATCACCTTGTAGGAGCTCTAATAATTGCTCAGCCAGAAGCAAAGAGTCTTGCTTTTTGTCATCTTTTCCAAACACAGAACACACCTCCTTCAGTTGGTCCTCCAGCATGTACAACAATGGGATAGCTTTTCCCAAATTAGAGTCCTCCTTGCTGACTGCACGCGTGAAGAACTCAAAAGGACGAAGCATGCGTGTCAGGCTTTCAACTATGTTCCATTGCGGCCCACCCATCCTCAGCTCCTCTATACCCTCTTTCAAGAAATATTGATCGAGTTCCGTATACTGCTCATACAGACGCTCAAGCATGTAGAAGGTTGAGTTCCAACGTGTTACCACCTCCTGGATGAGTGCTTTCACTGGCATTTGACGTTGATATAGCAGGCTCCTCAGCTGCTTCCGGGCCTTAAAAAAATGCCTGAAATGCTTGCAAATTTTTCTGCAGGTCTCCAATACACTGTACGCTGCACTGCCTTTATTACCCAAGAATTTTTGGACAACCAGGTTTATACAGTGCGCCAAACACGGCACTCTGAAATAGTAACCGTCCCTCATGGCCTTAACTATATTGGCGCCATTGTCCGTGGAAACATAACCAACCTTGCGTTTTAGTGGGGACAGACAGTTAAGGACCTTTGTGTTAAAGACATCCAAAATGTTTTTTGCTGTGTGACGTTTCTCCAAACCAAACATGGCTAGTGTTGCATGTTTCCGAGCACCTTTAAAAACAATGTTAGTGTCAACACCTGAGTTTAGCTTTGCTTTAGCCCCTGAAAAAGAGACCCAGTGTGCAGTGATGCACATGTAATCAGCGCCTGCGCCACTGGTCCACATGTCTGTTGTCAGATGTATAGTGTGAACGGCACTCTTCTGCAAAGCTGCCCCAATCACCTTCAGAACATCTTCATGTAGTGCTGGAACCGCAACTCGGGCAAAATAGAACCAGCTAGGAACCTTCCATTTAGGGCAGAGCGCTGTCACTAATTCTAGAAAACCAACCCCTTCTACAAAAGAAAAAGGGAGAAGGTCCAGAGCTAGCATTTTAGCCAGCTTAGTGTTATACAGATGGGTCATTGGGTGGTTGCGTTCATATTGCGCTTCTGTAAACAACATCTTTTTAATGTTGCCCTGGACCAAGGATTTACGGGATGATGATGATCTCTTCGACCCAGTTACGCTCGCTGATGAACTTTTCCGCATTGATGTCTCACTCTCTCCCACACTCTTAGTGTGGCTCCCATGGGGTGTGCTGCTGACAGGGGAACTGGGTGTAAGTGAAGTGTTTGAATCGTCTTCTACCTCCTCGTCATCACCAGATGAAAAAACAACGTTTTCATTGCGTGCAATTGCGGCTTCCTTGATCATGTGTAGGTGCGCAAACCATTGGACATCGTGCGTTCTCCTAAGATGACCTCTCTGGCCTCCGGTACCATAGTTGGAACCCAACTTACCACGACTAACTCGAAGCTTACAAATGCTACAAATGGCTACGTTTTCATTTTTTGGGCAAACACTAAAGAAGTCCCAAACTGGAGACTTGAAATGTCTTTGGGGGCCGGAGGAGGCGGCGATACTGGTGGTGGTGGTCCTGCTGCTAATGCCAGATGAAGTGGAGGATGTGGATTGCCGAACTTCAGTAGGTTTTGCACTTTCACCACCACGAATTAAGGTCGAGGACGAGGTGGGTACCTTCTTGCGAGGAAGAAATATGGAAGCGGTAGGTTTTGGTGTACTACTTAACTCCAAATCTAATGATTCCATTTCCATTGCCTCCTCGCCGACATCATCATCACGCTCAGCAGCTTCTCGGGATAGGGTCAAAATGTCTCTTTGCTGCATGCCCGGTGGGGCTGCAGTGACCTTTGTGATGACTGGCTCGTCGTCATCGTGAGAGGCTTCATCACCAGCAGTATCTGTCACTTCTTGTTGAGCCTCATCACACTCCATAGGTTTGAGTTTTTGGACGACCTTCCTTTTACGCTTAGGTACCGGTGTCAGATCATGGTGTGCCTCACTGTCAGACCGCAGTTCTGGTTCCCAAGACAGATCACTTGCATCAGAACGAGGTGGGCTTGAAGAAGATGTAGACACCCCCCTTGATCTTTTCCTTGCTAGGGATGTGGAAGACAATGAATGATCATCAGGAGGAGTGGCTTCCAATGATACCTCGGCTTCATTGTCGATTTCCAAATGTGCCCCTACTTCGGGAGGAACAACTATTGTGGGCACTTGTGAACCTCCATGCACCTTTGCTTGCGCATCTCCTTTTGCTGCCTCTCCTTCCACATGTACTTGGGCGTGTACTTGCACATGGTGTTGTTGTTGCGGCTGTGGTTGTTCAACACTTGTCAGATGAGTTACAACAACCTGTGTTGATTCAGGGACATTGCTGCTACTTTCTTGCGATGAGCCAACATCACTGGTCGATGGTGATTGGAGAAGTACACTGACTGCCTCTGAAGCACTCAAGGGCTTTGACTTAAGTTGGCGTGGTGGTGGAGGCACTGAACCCAATGGAGCAGGGGTGCTGCTCCCAGCTTGGTCCCCAGCAGATCCTGCTGCTGCAGGCGTACTTTTTTTTTTGCTCCCAAAAAAAGTGGCGGGTGGCACACCAGCCTCCTTGGTAACTTGCTTCTTCTGCTCCTTACTAGCAACTTTCTTGCTAGAGGAGCTACGGAGAACTTTCTTTGGGGGCGGGGCCATCTTCTTCAGAGCAGGTCAGACAGCAGGCCGCAGTTGCACGAATTGTAGAGTTGTCTGAGGCCAGACGTGACGTCGCGTGACGTTATGCTGCACACACACACCGCTGCAGGACTTCTTCCTGGCACTGGTGGTTCTCTTGAGTCTTGTGCACCTAAAAAAAATGGAAGACAGAGGAACATCAGTTCAGTTATAGAGCACAAAAAAATCGAAAAACACTGCAAAATCAGCACAATCCCAATCCTCCATAATGTTTAAATTCAAGACAACCCACAGAAAGACTAGGCCCATGCAAGACTCACTACCCCTGGGCATAAATAAAGGTTGAAAAGTAGGCAAAATGGTTGGAGGCCTAACAACAAAGCCTGCATTTAAAATGGCCACTTGCCTGCCAGCACATGGCCAGTGCCTGTAGCTGCACTCAAAATGGCCACCAGCCACATGGCATGTCCCTCCCCATGAACACCCCCAAAAATCGAAAAACACTGCAAAATCAGCACAATCCCATTCCATCCATGGCCTCCATGATGTTTAAATTCAAGACAACCCACAGAAAGACTAGGCCCATGCAAGACTCACTACCCCTGGGCATAAATAAAGGTTGAAAAGTAGGCAAAATGGTTGGAGGCCTAACAACAAAGCCTGTATTTAAAATGGCCACTTGCCTGCCAGCACATGGCCAGTGCCTGTAGCTGCACTCAAAATGGCCACCAGCCACATGGCATGTCCCTCCCCATGAACACCCCCAAAAATCGAAAAACACTGCAAAATCAGCACAATCCCATTCCATCCATGGCCTCCATGATGTTTAAATTCAAGACAACCCACAGAAAGACTAGGCCCATGCAAGACTCACTACCCCTGGGCATAAATAAAGGTTGAAAAGTAGGCAAAATGGTTGGAGGCCTAACAACAAAGCCTGCATTCAAAATGGCCACTTGCCTGCCAGCACATGGCCAGTGCCTGTAGCTGCACTCAAAATGGCCACCAGCCACATGGCATGTCCCTCCCCATGAACACCCCCAAAAATCGAAAAACACTGCAAAATCAGCACAATCCCATTCCATCCATGGCCTCCATGATGTTTAAATTCAAGACAGCCCACAGAAAGACTAGGCCCATGCTAGACTCAAATACCCCTGGTGAAAAGGCCACAAGTACAGGCCCAAAAAACGAAAATCACTGAAAAATCTGCACAATCCCATTCCATCCATGGCCTCCATGATGTTTAAATTCAAGACAACCCACAGAAAGACTAGGCCCATGCAAGACTCACTACCCCTGGGCATAAATAAAGGTTGAAAAGTAGGCAAAATGGTTGGAGGCCTAACAACAAAGCCTGCATTCAAAATGGCCACTTGCCTGCCAGCACATGGCCAGTGCCTGTAGCTGCACTCAAAATGGCCACCAGCCACATGGCATGTCCCTCCCCATGAACACCCCCAAAAATCGAAAAACACTGCAAAATCAGCACAATCCCATTCCATCCATGGCCTCCATGATGTTTAAATTCAAGACAACCCACAGAAAGACTAGGCCCATGCAAGACTCACTACCCCTGGGCATAAATAAAGGTTGAAAAGTAGGCAAAATGGTTGGAGGCCTAACAACAAAGCCTGCATTCAAAATGGCCACTTGCCTGCCAGCACATGGCCAGTGCCTGTAGCTGCACTCAAAATGGCCACCAGCCACATGGCATGTCCCTCCCCATGAACACCCCCAAAAATCGAAAAACACTGCAAAATCAGCACAATCCCATTCCATCCATGGCCTCCATGATGTTTAAATTCAAGACAGCCCACAGAAAGACTAGGCCCATGCTAGACTCAATTACCCCTGGTGAAAAGGCCACAAGTACAGGCCCAAAAAACGAAAATCACTGAAAAATCTGCACAATCCCATTCCATCCATGGCCTCCATGATGTTTAAATTCAAGACAACCCACAGAAAGACTAGGCCCATGCAAGACTCACTACCCCTGGGCATAAATAAAGGTTGAAAAGTAGGCAAAATGGTTGGAGGCCTAACAACAAAGCCTGCATTCAAAATGGCCACTTGCCTGCCAGCACATGGCCAGTGCCTGTAGCTGCACTCAAAATGGCCACCAGCCACATGGCATGTCCCTCCCCATGAACACCCCCAAAAATCGAAAAACACTGCAAAATCAGCACAATCCCATTCCATCCATGCCCTCCATGATGTTTAAATTCAAGACACCCCACAGAAAGACTAGGCCCATGCACCACTCACTACCCCTGGTCAAGGCCCCAACAACAGGTCAAAAATCGAAAAACACAGAAAAATCAGCACAATCCCATTCCATCTATGCCCTCCATGATGTTTAAGTTCAAGACAGCCGGTTCCGGAGCGGGAGTTTGGACAGGAGGCTCGTTGATGAGGCGTAAATCATTACAAACAGTGACAACTTTGACACTGAAACACTGAATAGATGGGCAGGTTGGAGCATACATGAAAAGGAAGAATATCAAGACCTTGGCCTCGTATCAGTTGGATTAAGAGCAACCATAAAAAGAGCAATAAGAATAGACTCGCCTCCAAAACCCCCTCACAGAGACAAAAGTATTGGCTTTTAAGTGGCACTAATATTTTGATGAACGCGAGATGCCGCTGTAATACCTCTAAAGGAGAAATAAAGAAAGAATAACCTTTACTTCTAAATAGATCACACAACGATCAGTGTTTATCTAATCTAAGGTACCCTGCACACACAAGATGATGCAAGAATAAAACCATTTCTGAGTTGGTCCTGAGGAAGGTGGTACGAATCCACCGAAACGCGCGTAGACCTGGCGTGGAAATAACATAATTACATACTGTGTCACCTCAACCTTAGAAATTGTTTTGAAGTTTGTAGATGTGTATGAATGAGTGGTGTGTATGTGAGATAGTGTGTGCCAGACAGGGTATTAGTTGTTTCTTTATTTAATTTGTAAAACATATGATACTTTTTGAAATCTAGGAATAATTATGTCATGTTTCATTACACTTTTAAATTGATTGGATGACTACCTATAATGATGAATTGATGTGTACACGCAAGAAAAGATCAAAAAAAGGGAAAAAAAAGTTTTAAATAATTTTGATAAATGAATGAAAAAACCAAATAATAAAAAATATCTAACAAAAGAAAATACATTGTTGTCCCTGCACTGATTTGAATGCTAATTGTCTAGTTTCTGTGAGCTGTGCCACATGAGAAATTAATAAGAGACCATGGGGGAATTTTGATATGTTTTTGTTTATATGTGCAATCCCCTCTTTTCCCTGGTCAATAAAGTAGCTATAGAGAAGTCCCAATTCTCATATTAGTAAGTTCAAGACAGCCCACAGAAAGACTAGGCCCATGCACCACTCACTACCCCTGGTCAAGGCTCCAACAACAGGTCAAAAATCGAAAAACACAGAAAAATCAGCACAATCCCAATTCATCTATGGCCTCCATGATGTTTAAGTTCAAGACAACCCACAGAAAGACTCAGTCCACCCACCACTGAGTACCCATGGGCAAAAGGCCCCAAAACAGCCCAAAAATCGAAAATTCCAAAATTTTAGTTGCAGCAACTGTAATGCCCCAAACAAACTTACTTGTAAAATTTCTAATCCAACAGTGATCCAAAGAAAGTCAAAAAGGCCTCAAATCCAAAGATCCAGCAGCATCCACAAAAAGTGATCCTTCCAGCTCCAGATCCAAATGAAAAGTGACCAGGAGATGGACAAAGCACTGGGAGGAGCCTGCTGAACAGGAACAGGAAGTTGAAGACTGTGGGGCACTTCCTTCCTCCCACCCCCCTGCCCCCTCCCCAAAATGGACTCCTCGCTAAAAAAGTGCAGGCAAATGTCAAACTAAGGAGTTATTCACATAAAAATCATCATTTCTAGAAGGTTTATGCTGCTTGCTGGTGGATTTCTTGTGCAGAATTGCAAATTTATATTTTCGCTCGCCGCATCTCAAATCTCGCAATTGCGAAGTACCGCAAGACGTGATCTCGCCGTACTCGCGTTGACAAACTATCGCTGGCAAGCCGCGATGACGTAATCGCGCTCGCCAATTCCCGCGGGATCACACAGCAAGATCCAAAATGGCGCAGCACTCGCAAACTATCGAAAAAAACAACTCGGCAAACGATGATAAACGCCGCGCGCCGCAAAAATTGTATCACCAACGCCGCGCGCCGCCAAAAAAATCCGCTGCGTGCGAATTTGCGGATTTTGCGGGAAATTCGCAAATCTCGCGGATTGCGAATTTCCCAAAAATCCGCAAAATCCGCGAGCGTAACGGATTTTCCGCCCACACCTATTTCCAGGACACACTCGTGTTCGGCCTGCCATCCGGCTTATCTGGATACTTCTCTCCGATAACTCACAGGTGTGTTGTGGTGCCTGACTCAGTATGTGCTGTTAAGAGGCTCTATTTAATTTGTATTTCATTTAAAAGCATGCTTCCCATTGGTTCCCAGTTCGTATTCAGTTTTATTGCATGCTGGGAGATGTATTATTTCCATTCGAGCCTCAGGGTCACATACTTGTTTAGAGCAATTTTTCATGTCCCTGAGTGGGATACCGTGAGTTTATGGAGAGTCCTTTAAATCCGGCTTCACACGCTGAGCAGATCGAAAGCATTCCAATCCGCAGCCTCTCCTGTACATTCCCCGCACACATGGTGACAGAAGATGGTGCATCCTGACGCGGTAAGGACCCAGCGCTGCAAATAGAAATCCACAAATGCCCTTAAGCTTTCCAGGACACACTCTTGTTCGGCCTGCCATTGTTGTTAGCTGCAGGTACGCGAATTGGGTAGCGTACCGGGAAGCGAATATAGGTGAAATTAAGTGAAAAAAAGGTTCATTCGAAATTTTAAAAGAGTACACTAAGTTAAGGTAGCTCTGAAAAGAGCTTTTGGGTTCTGTGTATGTTCTAGAAAGTTATAAGTAGGAACCAATACACATTCTTAAATTTAGTATGAAAATTCTGTTCCCCTCATCTGAGAAATGCACGCCATCTCCTCTGTAGATATCTTGCATGTAGTAACGCAAGTTATTGTTGTAGATGCAGCCCATTACATGGTCCCTCATGTAAGCTGAAACAGACTTATTTACATGCTTCCTCGATTTCTCAATTTGTGGACAAAATTGATTGGACCACCTCCATTTTTGTCTTTGGCATATATTGGAATAGTCCAAGGCAGTTTGAGGAAAAAGTGTCATCAATTGTTCAAAGGTGTCCTTTAAAAGCATTTCCAGTCCTACCCCAGTCAAAGTGCCCAAATCGTTTCCTCCACAGTGCACTATTATGAGGTCAGGGGTTGGCAAATTTAAACAGGTTTTCACCAATGGTATCAATTGGTGACATTTCAATCCTCTTCGACCAATCCATTTGATTTCCACATTTTGTAAATCGAGGTTGTGTAAATTTCTGTTTTCAGCATACCTGTGAGCCCAGTGGATATAGCTATGTCCCAGAATCCAGACTGAAAACATGGCTAGAGGAGTTTTTGCTGCAGTCAGATGAAGTGTGGGAATGAAATGGCAGTTGAAATAGTGATGTTTGTAATGTAAAAAACTGTGGAGTTTAAGTGTAAATGATTCATTAGCAGTGATTGGTGTATTTTCATTGCTGAAAACCGAAAGTTAGGGTGCATGGATGTGTTCTTTGAAAGATGTATTTTGAATGGTTATTTAAAAATGTTGTTATGAAAGATTGCAGTGGATTAGCAGGTGTACTGAGAGTTCAGAGTTCATTTGAAACATTGTTGTGTGAACTTGTGGCCATGACAGGTCAGGCAGGCGGTAGTTGCTATGGAAAAGAGGTAGAAAGGGCAGAGGGGGGAAGGGTGTTGATTTGAAAAAAGTGAGGGAAGAGTTTTTATTGGCTGACATGAGAGATGTGTGTTGAATATCAGCGTTTCGGTGCCTTTGTTGGTTCCAGCCTCTGGAGTGCATACCTTTAATTCTGGTACAGAATAATTGGTGTGTTTCTGAGACTGTTTTCAATTTCAAAAAGAATTTGTAAAGGTGAGTTATCGTTTATATATTTTAGTTTAAGAGTAGTATGTTTTTTTGCGTAAATAAGAAAGTCAGCTGTGTATTTAAAATGATGTTTTGCGTTAAGTGTCTGCATTCTGCTTTCAAAGGCGGTTTTGCATTCTTCATTTATAGAATCGGAAAACATTTTGGTTCGGAAAAATACCGAATCGGTAATTTTACCAATTCTGTAAATTTGCTATATAGGGGGGAGTCTTCTGAGTCTCAAATGACTTAACGAATCGGTATTTTAGCATGAAATCAAACTTCATGGTAAAATACTGATTCCGGTGTGCATGCACATTTGTGCATGCACACGTATGTCATGTGAAAGGCAGACCTGCCCTTACATGATTGTAGGTGTATAATTGTTTTACATAAAAGGTTTTAAAACTTTGTTTGAAATCAAATGCATGCACACTTAGGGCCCGATGTAGGTGGTCGTTTAGGCCATTTACCGACCGGTTACGGCCGATTTCGGTCGTTTCCGACCTGTAAATGGCGAAAAGGTATGTAGGCGCCTAAATCCAGGGTCACATGTAGGTAAATTTACATTTACAGAATCGGAGAAATTGTTTTTGATGGTAAAATGATGTGACTCCTGCAATGCGTCGCTTTTGCGGAACAGATATATGATGTAATTGTGTTGTTAATGTTACGGTGTACATGTAAAAAATGATGCATAAGTGTTGCACGGGCATTGTAGATACTCTCTTATATGTGCTTAGCAATTTCAAGTCATTTCCCCCGGGTTCAAGGGCCTTGTAAATACGTCCCAATGTGTGTCTGGTCATTTGAAGTCATTTTCCTTGTAGTGTAAGGCCCTTGTAAATACGCCCCCATGTGTGCCTGGCAAATTTTAATTTTGATTGTTTGAGTTACATAGCCATGTTAAAAGTTATTGAAAAAAAACGTTTTCATGTGTATTAGGGCATTTTAAGTCTGTTCCCCATGAATGTAGGGGCCAGATGTAGGTGGCTGAAAATAGCCATTTACCGATCGATAACGGCCGAATTCGGCCGTTACCGACCGGTAAATGGGCATTGACATGTAGGGGCCCTTAAATGTTGCGTTTTCGGTAATTTTACCGAATCAGTAATTTTTCCGATTCGGTAATTTTACCGAATCGGTAATTTTACAGATTCGGTCATTTTACCGAAAATGCAAGATTGAAATGTGGGTAGCCAATTTTCCATTGGCACATGCCTTTCAGAATCTGTATTTTACCATGGAATACAAATCCATGGTAAAATACCGATTCCTGTGTACATGCACATCTGTGCATGTACACATATGCCATGTGACAGACAGACGTGTCCTTAGGGCATGTCTGTGTGCCACATTGCACACATGCCCGTTTTGAGGGTGCTAGATGTTGTCAAAGTGATACCCCCTGCACCCTTGACAAATTCGGTATTTACCGATTCGGTAAATACTGAATCGGTATTTGAATTGAATCCTATGGGCTTCAAGTCCCATAGGATTCAATAGCAAATATCGAATTGGTAAATACCGAATTTTTAAGGAATCGGTAATAAATCAGATGTTGGTACCTACATCCCATTTACCGATTTTGAAATACCGGTAATATTCGGTATTTCAAAATCGGTAAATGTGATTTACCTACATCTGGCCCTAGGTGTTTTACATAAAGGGCCCGATGTAGGTACCAAATACCGGTCGGAAACGGCCGATTTCGGCCGTTTCCAACCGGTATTTGGCCTACTGAGATGTAGGGGACCTTTTTTTGTCCGATTCGGTATTTTACCGATTCGGTAAAATTACCGAATCGCAAAAATACCGAATCGGTAATTTTACCGATTTTTAAATTTGGGATGTAGGTGGGACTACTTTCTGTCCCACAGGCCCTTTAGATTCGGTATTTTAACACCCAATCCAATTGGGTGTTAAAATATCGAATCCAGGTGTGCATGCACATGTGTGCATGCACACCTATGCCATGTGACAGACAGACATGCCCTTAGGGCTGGTTTGCTTGCCACATGGCACCTGTGCCTGTTTTGAGGGTGTCAGAGGGTGTCAAAGTGATACCCCCTGCACCCTTGTGCATACTTTTTTTTTTATAGCATTGTCGAATCTAGTTCTTACTGTTATTGATTTACTGTTTGGTAATAGTGGTTAATAACATTTTTTATTATATTTCACCACAGATTCAACTGCAGATTATTTGGGAATTAGACAATGCCGTCTAAAGATAGAATTCGAAAGGCTACAAAACGTCAAAGACAGCAGTTACCAAATATTTTACAGCAGTCCTCTACGTTAATATTATCTCAACGGACGAAGAGAACACCGGGTAAGAGAACAAAATCATTCCTTAAAAACATTTGTAGAAACAAAAGTATAACTACAGAACAAGTTTTAGTCCAGAAAAAGAGAGCCAATTTAAATGGAAAGGAAAGGCCCGTCAAAAAAGTTTGTGCTAGAGCAGGAGATAACTCTGTGCATGGCAGTAGAAGGGCAAATATTTTCAGGGACATTCGTAAGCGAATGTTCCGTAACAGGGTAATTGTCAATTTGGTAAAACAATTTAAAAAAGGTCAACAGAAAGTGTCATTTTATAAGAAAAAGAAAAATGTAGAGAAAATTATTGATCAGGCTTTCGAAATCAAGCGAAAGTTATTTATTTTGGTAATTAATAGAATTAGGAAACTAAACAAGGTAATCTATGTTTTCAAATCTAATAGTAGATGGAAGAGAGACGTTAATCGGAGTAATTTTTGTGAAGTTTTCTTAGGAGAATGGATGCATAGTTCAAATAGTGAGGCATTTTTTAATGAGGAGAGTTATTTTCGGGACAATGTTTTGGTGCATGCAGTTGACAGCAGTGGTCGAGCATATGAGGTAAAAGATGGTCATCCGGTTGAAAAATAAATACTTGTGTCTGCAGATGCAGAAGAGGCGCTAAGTGATGAGGTTTTAGGGAGACGTCCTAAGGGACCAGTGTACACCTGGAAGTGTAGTTCTATTTGCAGTGTGCGACAGGATTCCATCAATTTGCTTTGTGATTTTATACGGACATTTCATAAGAAAAGTGTAAAGCAAAAAATAAAGTTCTTGCAAGAATTAGATCCTTGCAGAGTGAGACAAGTGACAGGTTTGCTTGGTCATTCACTGGCTTGTCTTTCTAGGAGAGTATGCCAGAGTGTATTTCATCATTTCAGGATGCTTGCAGTGCATCATAATAAAGTGAGGAAATTAGTTAGAATGTTGTATTATGCTAAGAGTCCAGCAATTATGCTTAAAAAATTAAGCAAAGCTCTTTTGCATGGTTCTGAAGTAGATGTGAAGAATATTTGTCAAGAAATTGAGTTCTGTTATTTTGCTGGTAAAGAGAACAATGTTGATATTGAACCACTAGAAGATGGTAATGTGGAAGACAGTGAACAGATTTTCAGTACAGATAAGTTTCACAAGGAAATTTCCACGTTTATGGTGAAATCAAGTGAGAGGCCTAATTTCACTTGTGTGTGTTGTCGACTGACTTATTATAAGAATCAGAGTAAGTTAGTGGATATATATGCAAAGAGTGATATGGAAAACAATAGTGAATGGAAGGATTTTGCCACATACTTGATGGTAGAAAATTGTTTTGATTTGGGAGCAGACCAACGTATGTGTACTTGTTGCTATAACAAATTAAACCAAAACCAGATGCCTGCTAGAGCGGTTTATAATAATCTGGATTTAGATGACATTCCTTATGAATTGAAGGATTTAAATACTTATGAATCTATTTTGATTCAAAGTGTCCATCCCTCCCAGGCTATTCTACGAATGGAGCCAAAGACAGGGAAGTTGCCTCCATCAGATTTACAGAGAGGATTAAAGGGAAGGGTTGTTTATTTGCCTTTGGATTTGAAGAAAAACATTAATACAATTGGAGTAGAGAAAGTGGAAGAGGAACCTCTGGTTATCATAGTTAATGGTGTTCCGACAAAGAGTAAGAAAATCTGGCAAGATTTAGTGGATGTTAGGAAAGTTAAAAAGGCAACATTGTATTTGATAAAAAATAATAAGTACTACAAGAATGTATGTGTTGCAGAAGAGGAAGTAAGTGAAGAAGAGGACAGCGATTTGTGTCCTGGTCAAATTGAGAAAGTAGAAGCCTCTAAAAAGGAAGAAATATATGAACATTATAGTGTTAATCCTTTGCATTCCAAGGAAGTCATGGGGAATGCTATTGAGTTGTTTCAAATGAAACAAGCCAAAGGGAGTCCTATTAGTGTTCGGGAGGAAAGTTTGGAAGCTCGGTGTTTCCCACAGTTATTTCCCACAGGTCGAGGAGGACGTTATGATGAGCGACCTGTTCAAATTCCTGCTTCAGAATACCGGACTTTACGATTGTATACAGAAGATCCTAGGTTTCGACAATGCATTCCCTATTTATTTCATCTATTGTTTGAAAGTGATCTCTCTGGATTGTCTTATGCAGTGAACCACATCTTGAAAAGTGGTATACAACTGTGAAATATCTCGGCAAGGGACTTTATGGATAAAGTCAATGTGCAAGACAGTATTTTGGATTCTCACCTGATTAATCTCATGGCTTGTCAGCGTGATACTAATGAGTATTGGTACTGCCGTCATGGTGACTTAAAATGTATGCTGAGGAACTTAGGAACTCCCACATGGTTCCTCACTCTCATCTGTGCTGAGTATGGCTGGGAAGACTTACTTGAATTTCTACGAGAGGTAAATGGAAACATTGAAAATATTGAATTTAAGATACCTGGAGAACTGTGCTCTTTGGATCCTGTGAATGTTTGCAGGTACTTCAATCATAGATTTGAAGCTATGATGTCTTTCATCACGAACAAGAAAAATCCACCTCTTGGAGAGGTGTTGGATTTCTTCTGGAGAAAGGAGTATCAAGCAAGAGGTGCTCCTCATATACATATGCTACTATGGATCAAAGATGCACCTAAATTTGGAACAGATCCGGATGACTTAGTGATGAGTTTCATAGAACAGTATGCTACATGTGCTGTTCCAAAGAGAAATGAAGACAAAAGTCTAAGAGAACAAGTTTTACGGTTTCAAAGTCATCGTTGTGGAAAGTACTGTCGTCGAAAATTCAGAAACAAGGACAAATACTACACCAAATGTCGTTTTTCATTTCCACGGTCGGTAATATCTAAAGGAAGAGTTAACAATTTGATGTCATCACTGCGACATAATGTGACGAGGAAATCACCCAAAAACACATACAATTTGAACAAAAACGAAGAGTCCAAGTACATCAACGTCTACAACCCAGTGATTTTGTCCATGTGGAATGCTAACATGGATATACAGTTTGTGACAACTGTATGGCTGTTGCTCGGTATGTGACGTCTTACATCACTAAAAAAGAAAAGACAGAACTGAAGGATATGTGGGAGGATATTTCCCATGAAAAGAGCCTCAGTAAGAAGTTGTACAGTTTCAGTCTGAAGATGTTGTCGCATCGAGAAATTGGAGCTTATGATTGTTCTGACCGGTTATCTTCAGCAAGTCTCTATGCCAAATCTAGGAGTATCATTTGGGCGAGTCTTGGTCTTGCTGCAACGCGTAATCGAGTTCTGAAACCTGTACGGGAAATTGAGTATTTGGCGGAGAAGGAGCCAAACAGTACAGATATTTTGAAGAGCAACATGTTGGATACATATTATCCAAATAGAAGCAGTCACCTGGAGAATGCTTGTCTGTATGAAGTTCTTCAAAATTACATTTTCAAGAGGAACATCAAAGAAGATATTGATAAAGGTGTGTATGCTGTAATTGGAAGTGAGGGATGTCTGGTGAAGCAAAAAAAATGTCAATTGATAAATCATCGAAAATTGGATTGCGAATCTCCCGAAAGAAAAGAGTTTTTCTATTTAGCTCTTTTGCAACTTTGCAAGCCTTGGCGTGCAGAAGAGGAACTGCTTGGAGATTTCCTCTGTTAAGAAGACTCTTTCAATGCAGCCAAGGAGTCCATAGAATGTCCTGTTTTTCCAAAATATCTACAAATGTTGAATGCAGAAATTGAGCAGGAAGCAACAATTGCAGCCGAGATTGCTAGAGACAGTTCTCAGGACAGTCAGAGTTCTGTTTCATTGAGTCAGGATCCACTAGGAGAACCAGTTATTGAAAATTAAGCTGCTACTACCATGATTGAAGTGGAAAGAGCCATGGCACATGCTCAGAAGGATGCGGTTAACTTAGAAGAATTGGAAAGACAACTTAACGTTGAGCAGAGGAAAATATATGTCGAAGTTACCAACCAAATTGAGCATGGATTAAGTCATGAGAAGAAAGAGTGCTCATGTACGTCGTTGAAGCCTGTCCGACTGTACGTGAGTGGAGAAGCAGGAACTGGAAAAAGTTTCCTTATTAAAGCAATTTCATGTTATATGCAGAAAAGGACTGATTCATCACTGTCTTGTGTTGTGACCGCTCCAACTGGACTGGCAGCTCATAACATTAAAGGGATTACTTTGCATTGGTTACTGATGCTGCCAGTGGAGCATGATAACAAATTACAATACCACAAGTTATCTGGAGATGCTTGTTGTGAAGTATCTCGAGTTTTGAAGAAGATGAAACTTCTTATCATTGACGAAGTAAGCATGGTTTCCAATCTCATGCTTGCTTTTGTGCATTTAAGAATGCAGGAAGTTCTTAAAACAGAGTATGATGTGTTATTCGGTGGCAAACACATCATTGTTTTTGGTGATCTTCTGCAGCTGACACCAGTGAAAGGACAACCAGTGTTTAAACTGCTTACACATGAAGATACCAAGAAGTGCCTAGGGAGCATTGGCAACGTTAACATATGGTTAAACTTCAGTTATGCTGAGCTGCGTGAAAATATGCGTCAGGCGAAGGACGAAGATTACAAGAATATTCTACAAGATATTAGAATCGGGAGAGTGACTGAGCGTGGTAAACAAGCTTTACATGCATGATTACTGTCAAATTTATATCCAGAAGTAGACGTTTTGCCAGAGGATATTTTTCAGAAATTTACTGTGAAGAAATCTGGAATATGTTTGATGCCAACTCTTGCAGAATGTTCCATCTTCAACAACAAAATGTTGAATTTAGAAAAACAAGAGATTGTGAAACTGGAAGCTATTGACAAAATAGAGCATATGGGAGCAACAATTATTTTGTCAGAGAATTTGAAATCTAATTTGGATTCATTAGAGAAGACTATATCTAAAACTGCGGGTTTTGAAAAGACTTTGAATGTGTGTTTAAATTGCCGAATCATTTTGAGAAGGAATTTACATGTTGAAAGAGGTCTGGTAAATGGATCAATGGGTAATGTTGTTGATTTTGAGAAATACAGAAATAGAGATGGAATTGAATTTTTAAAAATTAAATTTGATGGCATTGAGGAAGTACAGCTAATTGGTCGTTGCTCTGCTAGATTTTTGCTTGTTAAAGACTTATATGTTTGTCGTAAGCAGTTTCCTGTTTGCTTGGCATATGCGGTGACAATTCATAAATCGCAAGGTTTAAGTGTAGACACTGCTTTAGTGAATATTGGCAGTTCTGTATTCAAAGAGGGTATGGCTTATGTAGCATTGTCACGAGTCAAAACTTTATCGGGTTTGTACTTGATTGACTGTGATGTCACAAACATTTGTGCAGATCTAGATTGTGTTAAGGAATACAATAGGTTAAGAAGAGAGTATGCGCCACATTTGCCTCAATATCCTTTGATTGAGAAACGTGTGGTAGGCCGGAAACGAATAAATATTAGTAATAGTAGGGAGGTTGTAGCAAAAAGAGCAAAAGTCGATGAACCCAAAAGTGGAAGCAGGAATAAAATGAATTCTGTTGAAAATGTTGTTGGTTTTAAATTTGAAAATAGTTCTGGTGTTAACTGCTATGCTAATGTAGTTGTTAATGTTCTCTTTTCACTAGAGATTTTCAAAGAACAGATTGTGATCAATTCGGAACAAGGTTTATGCTGTTTGTTGAATTCTGTGTTAGAGAAATGTAGTGCTGATAAAACGAGAGTAGAAAGTGTGTCTGAAATTCGTTTTCTGTTAGACGAATGTTCAGGTCAAACAGAATTCTCTGAAAATATTCAGCAGGATTGTCAGGAGTTTTTAATGTATATGCTTGATGTATTGCAAGATGAGGGTGTAGATGTAGATTATCTATTTGGCCTTTCTTATCAATGGCAGCATGACTGCGAGAACTGTAGGCTATCAAGTACTACTAGTGTAGACTCAGAAAGATTTATATATTTAACTTTGCCTGACAGTAAATCAGTATCCTTCAATAAGGTAGTAAATGCAGCCGGTCAAAACATGGAGTGCAGGCAATGTAAGTCTGGAATGCTGTCCACGTTAATTTTACGAAGTTATGGCCAGTATGTCATTTTAATGTTCCAACGATGTAGGCCTGATGGAACTAAATTGACAACTTAATTAATAATTTTGTGGCTTCGCAGTTGTCAATATCAGGAAGGACTTTTAAAAAAAGATTGCCTTTCCACCTTCAAAATTCTTACCTGGTGTTCTTACAACCAAATTTTTAGGAAAGGAAGATTGGGATTTGTTTAGAGGAATTTACAGAGGTTCTAATGGCTCCTACTATATATGGCCTTGTGGATAATTGTAGTACAGAGCGAAAACTATTTGTTTTTATAAGCAAAGTCAAGCAGCAGATCAAAAAAGGAGTAGAGGAAATGTAAGTCTGCAATGCTGTCCACATTATTTTTGAAAACGTATGGATGAAACGTCATTTTACAATTTCAACTACATAAACTAGAAGAAAATAAGTTTTCCAGTCTAATTAAAAATGTTTTTGCTACACAGTCATCGATTTCAGGAAGAACATTTGCAAATGCAGTTATTACATAATATGCTGGTACTTTGACAACATCTGGATATTACACAGCTTACTTAAAATTTTAAAAATGGCTATTCTTTCAGCAAACATTACTAATTGTGTATGAAGCAATGTTGCCTTTTAACTTGATTTTTGAAGTCAGAATTTAGGGTAGGTAATTGGACTACAATGATTCTAGGTGTTGCTGTAACTTAGTGTGCTGTTTCAAATTGCTTTGTATGTCTCAGTTTTCTTAAAACAATTGAGTTTTTTTTTCAGAAAGTGGCGGGCAGAAAATAGTAACAGCACAACTGAGTATAAGCTGTTCATAGGATATCCTTTGACGTCATAGAAAGTAAGTTACTTTGGAGAAGTTCCTATTTTTGCTTATTTATATTATTTGGGTTTTTTAAACACAATCATTTTGATTGTGTTTTTTTTTCCCCGCTGTTATATGATGAATACCTTCAACTCACTGTTTTCAGTGAAATTAGATTTTTTCTGATAACAGCAAAAATAAACCATTAAATATGTTTAATTAATTTTCTACTTTGAATTGTGATTTTGTAATATGTATATGGATTGGTGTGGCTCACTGATTAGAGGCGGTAGACCCAGAAGCAGAGGTCGGCCTGGGCCTTGGTCAGTGGATTTGATAATTTTTGCTTCGGTGCCTACTCCAACCATAGGTCCCACTCAGCAACTTTGGGTAATAGCTTGCTTAATCTCAACTAACAGCCCCATCAGCGCCGGGGATGCCTGGTATCACCTTGGGGATGCTCAGGAGGGTTTATCTCACATGGAAAGCCAGGATGGGTTCCCCAGCTAAATACAGCGCCGGGACGCTTCTTTGCTGGGTCAGCTGTACGCTTTACTAGTATACCACATTTAACATTTAACATTAATTTTGTCTTATGCTCACTCTTTTTTTTCCATCTTGTATTAATTTAAATTTTTTTGTTCTTTTTTACACAGATAAAAAGTATGAAAATGACAATACAGTACGGTAATGACAATTATAAGGTAAGCGTTTAGTACTTTTTACGTTACATGTCTATCAGATTTAACTTTTATTAGTTCCTCTGCTTCTTTTTTGTAACCCTTAGTTTCCTGTCTTTGCTACTTCCTTTATTTCTTTTTCTATTACTTATTTATACTACTCTTTTCACTTCTTTTATCAGTTCCTCTTTCTACAGTAACTATGTGTTATTCACTCTATTTTTCTTTGTTTTCACATTACTCTCTGTTTATTAATTCGTCTTTTTTTAAAAAAATATTTTTTTTACTTCGCTCCCGGTTCGCGTACTCGGACACTAATTGGGAAGCGTATCAATAGAAATAGAGGATGCTAGAATGCTAAACATTCTTGCAATTTTTTTGGAAAAGGGAAGGTAGTTCTAAAAAGAACTTTTTATTTTTTATTTTTGATGTTTTATATTTTTTTTGGTTTTTTTTGAGGATGGAGAAACAAAAATGATTTACTTCAAAGGGCTCAACAGGAGCAACAAAAAAGAAAAATTACTTTCTAGGACGTTTTGGACATTGTTGATTTTCAAATGATCTATTTATTAAAGTAATACTCATTTCTCCGCATGAAATGAATTTTGCACACTGTACACAAGTCAATCTCATCTGCCTAAAGTTCTTTTGCAGATTTGGAATCGTTTCCCTTGCCTCTGACTCACTTATTGTAAAGTCATTGGTGGATGTTTTTGCCGGTCGGGGGTTATCCACCAAATCTCGAAGTTGCGCTCTAGAATAATTAAGAGGATGCCAAGTCTCCATGTGCCGATGCATGGTATGATTACCAAAGCTATACTTTTTTTCGGTCCCTCTCGAGAGTGTTTTTTTGCAGATGAGGCAGGTAACGTAGTTAGCATTAACTTTCTTTTCATGAGAAGGAAAAGAAAAAAATTGCCAGATAAAATTCACTTTCACACGGGACGTTCTTGGCATTTCTTTCAGAAAGCCACTTGTCCCTTGCTCCTGTTCCTCGTCTTCCTCTTCTTCTTCCTGGTCGAAGATGACCTGGCTAGTCGGTCCTGTCTTCTTTGGTGGTGGTGGAGGTGGTGGAGATCCACCAGCTGCAGCTAATAGAAATGCCATGTCTTAGCAAACAAAAACAGGTCTTTCTCTCATAAAAATGAAAGTCGGAGTGAGGAAAAAAGGTGGGACTTTCATCATTTGAGAAAACAAAATGTTCTAAACCAATGAAAAGTGTTTGTTTTACGTCATATGATCAAGCGTTCCATCATTAGGAAACTAAAAGTAAAAACAACCAATGAAAAGTTTTATTAACTAGTCACATGACCTGTTATGCTTACGTTCCGCGTTCCGCACCGCGCCTTACATCGATTCCGGGGCTTTACGTTTCGCGCCTTTGTTCGCGTTCCAGAACGCTTCCGGGTGCGCTAACGCAGCACGTCATAAGGGGCATTACGTAGTAACGCGATATGTTGCGTTTATGGGACGCGTCACGATGTGCCTTTCTAACGCGGTATTTACACTAACGGAACGTTTACCGATTCGCGGACCGGCAACGAAACAAGAAAAAATAATTTAAACTATAATATAAATTGAATTAAAAAAATATAATACAAATATATATAAAAAATATTTGTGAATTAGAATAAAAAAATATATGTTACAGCTATAGATATTTGCTATTAAAAAACCATTGAAATTCACAGAAAAAACCATAGGTTTTAGGCCATATATAGTTAGGGATTAGCATTTACAAAACCTTAATATACTCGCACAAAAAAATAGAAATTCGCATATATAGTTAGATGCAATACCTATATATCGCGCACCCGCAACCCACTGCTGATGATGTCACATATTACATCATTCATGACATGGTCAGTGACATCACTGATGACATCACTGATGACATCTCAAATGACATCACTGATGACATCTCAAATGACAACATCCAGTGACTGTATGTTTCTGTAAAGTTAAAATATGTCTTAGATATTGAAGAATGAGTGGATGTATAAGTGTTTGGATGAAGGATTTAGTAGGTGCATGACTGACTGTATGAGTGAGTGATTAAATGTGTCTCACTGAGTGCATGGGTTAGTGACTAAACTGTCTTAATGTGTGCATCATTATTACTGTAGTTCTGTGAACTGCTGCATGTGTTGATCAGTAGCTATATGAGTAACTATATGGGTTATTGATTGGTTGCCCAAATATTTGTATGGGAGAGTGAGTGTGTGAGTGGGGGTGGCTGGGAGGTGTGTGACTCTGTGCATAGATGTGTGAGCAGTTGATTCACTAGATGTATGGGTTCAAAAGTGCATGTGAAAACAGCTGTATGGGCGGTTGACTATCAGCATGAGTGCATTGGTGAGTAATTGGATTTATCAGTGCTACATGTCAAAGTAAGTACATATGTAAAACACAGTACATGTGAGAGCTAACATATATAAATAACTGTGCATAAGAGCCAGTGAATGTGTGAGTGGCTGTATGGATCATTCTGAACTTGTATCAGGGATTGTATAAGAGAGTAAATATGTGTTAGTATATGTTTGATTAAGTAAGGTGTGTATAACTGTATAGTTGAGGAAATAGAGGTGTGATTGATTCTTTGCATGACTGACTAGGTGTGTGAGTAACTCCATGGATGAGTGACAGTCTGTGAGAGTCTGTTTACACTGATTGTATCTAAGGTTATATTAGAGTCTGAAGAGGTTGATTGTATTATCACACGAATGATATCATCAGTGATGTGATCAGTAATGACAAATGAAATGTTATCAGTGATGTCATTAGAGATGTCATCAGTGATGTCATCAGTGATGTCACTGACCATGTCATGAATGATGTCATTTGAGATGTCATCAGTGATGTCATCAGTGATGTCACTGACCATGTCATGAATGATGTAATATGTGACATCATCAGCAGTGGGTTGCGGGTGCGCGATATATAGTTATTGCATCTAACTATATATGCGAATTTCTATGGTTTTGTGCGAGTATATTAAGGTTTTGTAAATGCTAATCCCTAACTATATATGGCCTAAAACCTATGGTTTTTTCTGTGAATATATATATATATATATATATATATATATATATATATATATATATATATATATATATATATATATATATATATATATATAATCAAAACGTTAATGTACAGGGAGGGTAAAGAGAAGGAACAAGATATACGATGACAAACCCACACAGATTTATATTTACCTAAAATGGTGTGAAGACCAACCCTGGTCCAGGTCATTCGAAAGACAGAAACCCCAAAAGTTGCAGTTGCCAGTAGGCCGGCAGGTGCAGATCAGAATTAGGACAGGGAAACCAGATTTGGATCAGGACAGATTTGGATCAGGACCAAAGGTTAAGACCAGCACCCGCAGTTCAGTTGCAACGCCTGCGCTACTCCCTCTCTGCAGCTAACAGTCAGAACCCCGATTGGGTTATCGATTTCACCGACAAAGTGCTTCGCCAGCACCTCAGCTTCCCAGAACCCCGATTGGGTCAGCGAATCTTCTGACAGAGTGCTCCGCAGCCCTCTGCTCTTAGTCACCTATTGAGTGCGTTGGTTCAGTGACAGGTCAGCTATTCAGACAAGTCGGACAAATTAACTAACTAAGCCTACCCTAGTTATACTATTTACCAGGTCAGTGTACCACCGACCAATGTTGCAAGTGTAAGGATCCCCATTTTGATTCGTCAAAGAGTGAGGAGAGGTCATCACGCCTCACCAAATTTGGATACCTCAGTGTTGAATATTATTTTTATGTTCCTGCCCATCAATTTATTTTCACAGGACATTTTTATTCCACCCAACAATGAATGTTCTATTAGTAAATACATTGTATATCATTTAGTCTTCCTCTTGTAGGGTCATTAGTTGATCTTCCAAGGCGCATCTTGGCTGAGACCGTCCTTGGGTCAAATTCAATGACAAATGATTTCAGCTCCCTCTGGAGTCTTGACATGCACAGATTGATTTTCAAGATGGAGTAATAACACCTCCCAGGCCCAAAGATTACGATACATGAAAAGTAAAAGAGAAATAATTTTAGAACACAGAATAAATGAATACACTGTATACCATGCATCTCTACTCTATACCCATTATTTTATATTTAACTATAGCATTAGAATTAGGCAAAACGAACAGCTTAGCAAAAGCAGCAGTGCAAGCTTCTCGCATGTGAAAACATAGAGCAGCCATATTAATACTAGCGCTCAGAAGCGACAGATTCCCTCCTAAGCAAAGAATACTTCATGTCACATGAGTATGACAGACTCATGCGCAGTAGAAACCCTCGCGGAGCAGCAGCCATCTTAGATGCAAGCGTATTACAGTTAGTAAAACACATAAGCAAGCTTCACTCGGACACCCAAATGTTTATGTGAAATGTGATATTAGTAAAACAAACATGTTGAGCAATTCATTAACGTTATTCGAGGTTCATGAATACAAGCAAGTCGCTACACATGCGTATCCTTGCTCCATCACAGGGCCTGGTTCTTCTAAGCCGGAGTTCTTTGCCCCACTTTCCTGGGCAATCTGGTGATCTGAGGTCTTCCTGAGTCCAGCTATCCTTTAGTTCTTTCGGGTCAGGATTGTTTTATGCTTTAGCCAGACAGAAAGGCTTTTAGCAACGGTTCAAAGCATATGGATTACGAAAACACTTGATAGAAGCTCCATTGTTAGCCTTGTTGATGTTACGCGGACAACCCAGATTACATGCTTTTTTCGATGGACTTGTTTCACTGTTAGCAAAATCAAGTTTTGTTGCTGCCATGGCACATGCCCTTATTGAGTAGTTGCCCTGTGATGGCATAGTGAAACTGAATTTATTGGGGAACTATTCAAATAATCTCGGTCTTGTAACAAGGATACATTTGAGAGAGAGAGGGAGACAAATGTAGCAATGCCTCAAACAGTGTATTTGAAGGAAATACACCTATGGTTTGATCCATCCTCATAGGTTGAAGATCAGTGCCCATGTGACTTTTTTCCTCCCGGGTCTTATTAGCCTTTTCATTTGTGTGTTTTCCCAACAAATCTATCTTGAATGTTTTGAATAGCTGAGCCGTCATAGCATAGACCTTGCTAGGAGGCACTTTTTTGGATTGTATGTTTTTACACTGATGAGGAAAAGCTTTTGTATTAGTATCTGCTTGCAAAGAGTGTGATCATAATGGCTATTTCTCTAAAGGATCCCTTTCAACCCTCAAGCGGGTCATGGCTTCCCCTGTGTTGGGGTGCTCCTGCCACAGTGATATCTTGGCTTCATTTTCAGGATACCTTGAGATTCTATAGCAATTTCACATATCTATTTTCATCCATTGTGAGTGCCGCAGCTTGGGGAGCAGAGCCATTATCCTCACTGCCCTCAGTGACCTTTATGGTGTCAATGCCTCCCCCATGGAGTCAGTGGGTGGTGAATTTCTGCTTAGAGTGGTAGGTCATGTGACCCGTTAAGTTTTTGTTTTAGGGCTCTGGTATATCTTACCCTTTGTCCATTTTTACTTTCACCCTTAATTCCAGTGGTGCTATCCGCCACTCTTTTAGATGCTTCATCATGATTTTTGTGGGGGACTCATAGACAAAATTGATAACTCGGTTTTATCATTCCCTGCTTTTCCCATAGCTTGGAGAATGTTGTCCACTGTTCTTTCCACTGTTATCTGTTATCTAAGCTTGCTGCTGACTTCTAGCAGGTCCAAGTCCCAGACCTGAAGGTAAATGACATGCCAATTCAGTTAAGGAGTATCGGAGTATCAGTGATGACCATTTGTCCAATTCTTGTAACTCCTTCAGCCTCTGGGACTCCTGTGACACTGTGTTGGGTACTGACCAAATGTTGCTGGTATCAATTACTCCATTGCTGGTATGTTTCAATTCTGGTTGTCAATTTTGTTCAGACCAATATTTATAATTTGGCAAACTGTTGATGGCACTCTCCTTTGAGCACCCTCCTAATGTTCTAGCTGTTCTCTAAGTCCACGTGCCCTATGACACATCTGCTCATGATGGTTCAATGTGGTTCTGCAGTACACAGCACACAGCCAACCTTACTTACTCCTACAGCCAAAAAACCAATAAAATGGTGGCTGGATAGCTACAGCACATCACAGCACCCAAGCCATAAAGATCATGAAAATTGTTTGGGACTGTCAGTGGAAAACAGGAATAAGCAGAGCGGTGTAACTGACACAAGGGCACATATTTATGGGAGCATAAGTATATAAAATGAGAGGAATAAGAATATAATGTGTACACAGTATGCCTGTATACTTAAGAGGCCAGCCAACAACCAGCCAACAGCAAACAACCTGGGGCAAGTTTGAGGCATCGAGACATGAAAATTACTGAAGCTTAACGCAGCTGAGTCCAGCTGAACAGAACAAACCGACTGGTGTGGAGGAGACTGAATTAAGGGCTGCCTCAGTGCTGAAGTTAATGACTAGGGCACTCAGCCTTAGGCACAAGAGAAGGTGGTGGTGCAAGCAGAGTGCATGCTGTGCTTCTCTCCACTATGTACTTCCCTGGTGTCTGGGTGGCTTCCAGCATTTTGGGGACCTGGGTGGTTGGCACAACCTGCAGCCTGTGCCAGTGGCTGTATGACTGTAAAGCTTCCTGGGGAGCACGCAGAGAACACAGCGCACCACGACGCACCATGAAGCAGGGTGTACGGTGCACAAGCCATGTTGGCAGCTAAACAGATTTCCTCAGCGCACAGTTGCTTCCTCCTACATAACTCATCGCCTAGCACGCTAACCGCCACATCCTACCAAGCTTTGTGTGATTTTTTTCACATCCATAAATTCATTACCGATGGATTGTTGAACATACATCTGTTCCAACACAGCCTTACAATTCACTAAATACAAGTCATTTAAATGATCCTGGTGTTTAACTATCGGGGCTGGCCACAATAGGTCATTTCCCCTGAATTCAAGAGACAGAAGGCTATCATGGCCTTTCCCTTGGTTTATACTTAATTTTTGTGGATTTGACATTGTAATTGGAAACTGCCGAATTCTGAAGGGTTTAATTGGGATCTAATGGCTTTCTGAAGAAAAGGCTGATGCTCGGCACCTACTCCTGGAGGCAATACTATCAAGGAAGAAGAATTAGCTGCAGACAAAAAAAAAGCAGTTGAAGTTGTTAAAAATCAAGGATTTGCCCACACTATGTCATGAAGGACAGTGACGTCTTTTCCTCATGGGTATTTAGGGTTATTGCTCAGAGACACTGTGCAGCAGTCTCTTACCCAGTGGCAACTGTTTTTGAATATAGCTTATTTAATGCCTATGCCATAGTGACACAAAATCAAGGGGAGGGAGGTTGAGTACTGATCCATTCAGACTCCTAGGAATAGTCAAGATATCAAAGGAGAACTAAATGTGGTTCCGCATTATGTGACACGCAGCAGTAACCTTGCTGTTCTCAGCTGTGATTAATCCACCTTAAAGCGGCACCCCCAACACATCACTGCAGCTGTTTCCACGTAGAACCCGCATCCACACGAGCATGTACCGCCACCTTAATATCACGGCACCATACTCCTTGTGGACATATGCCTCACATTCCACCCCTGTTATTTTCCGACTTTCTATGCGCGACGCAGCACGCATGCCCACTTACAAAAAACTTTTTGCCAGCACAATACCGCTGTATTCCACCACCTACCCATCACTGAAATTGAAATAGAATTCACCACACAACCTTAATACGGCTCTATTTACATAATTCACCTCATTTTGTCTCACAAGAACGACATGACCGGTTGAATCTCCTGCATGCCATCACCACCACCAGGCATGAGACTGTATGAGTTGACACCGTCGACCAAGCATGTATCTGTGCCAAAGTATTGCCATTTTAAAGCTGTTTAGAATCCAGAAGTGACTCACCAGTTGTTTATTTTTGTGTATGTCTTTTGTGTCCCTGACCCTTCTGTTTACCCAATTTGTTCCACATGTCTAAACTTTTTTCAACAGGTACAATGTTACAGTGGATTGCCTAAAACAGGTTATTTATTTATTTATATCTTTTCACTTCACCCTTTCACCTAACACTGGTCCTGAAGAAAGCCTACCGACCTACATAGGCACCCAGGCTGAAACATGTCGACCATTTTTTAAGACTCACTTATTAGTGTGCTTGAATTCCTGAATATTCCAGAGCAACACGTCTCTTTAACGTCTACTATTACCCGAATCCAGACCTAATAAAACTTCGATCTCTGGCTGTACGGGCATATTAATCCCCCTTAACGTCACTTATTCATGATCACTACTGTTTTAACCATGGGTAAATCCTCCTGGTGGAGGTTGCATAAAAACTGACCCAAGGATTATGCACACACGTGTTTCAAAGCGGGGAGACAACATATACCGCTACGAATTCCTACCAAAAAACACGTGCATGAGGGTCTTTTAACTTTGTGAGACACAACGAACTAACCTGCATACCCTGGTTATGCAGGACCAGTGATCCTTCCCCTATGCCATAGTGTCTACAGCCGTCTCCATAATCACTCTGGAGAGTAAGTGAGGTCTCAAAAATGTGTCTGGTTCTGAAGACTAAAGACTGATGTACTATCGAGAGGGGAGCAGAATAGGAGTCTCCCTATACTCCTTAGAGGACCACTGCTCACTAGTATATCCTATGGGTAACAATGCCCCTCAAGTGTAGGGAAACAGATAGCACTGACATTAAGTGTGCTTAAATGAGACAAGGGGAACGATCATTAAGTTGCCCCCACTGTACAATATGAGTCTTGATAATTCACCCCTACCCCCGGCACTGCCAGACTTCCCAGGTAAACTACCTGATCGAGAATGCATTGCTGCTGATAATATGAATCCCCAGCAGCAACTTCAAAGACATGGTGCTTAACCCCTCCAGAGAGTGAATAGAAACCTAAGCAAGGAAAGGTGAGAAGAATTAGTTGGAGGGAACTCTTCCCAAGGATAACTTCAATGAATCTACATTGAATGAGTCAGAATGGGAGGCAGAAGGAAAGGTGTACAAAGCAGGGAGAAGAAGCATCCAAGGCAACTCTCCCTATGAAGGAAGGAAACTAAGACAGAGCACTGGAACAAGGCTAGTGCAAAGTCTGAATAAATAGAGTCAATGAAGGAAAGCAGGAGCAGGTCTGGCCAAACAGAAGCAGTTGTAGATGGCTGACTTTCATACAGTAGAATTTGGTGACAAGCTGACCTTCTGTGGCTATGCATTTTTTGTAGGCCAACTCTTCTGTGACAAGGCTGAGCGAGTGAGGCGGTACACGCTGCTTGCGATGCAGTGAGGTCAGTGGTGAACATTCATAACAAATGTAGCAATTTAGATGCTGCCCCTCCTCGAAGAGTCATTCCAGGTAAGCAGGAAAAAAAAAATCCAGCATTTTTCCTCGAAGCAGCGGGAGCCTAGCAAAGTAAGGTCTCGTTATTTTTACTTTTTTGCTGATTTTTGTCTTTTTTTCCGGCAACCTGACACCTTCTTACATCTTTACTTTCATCTTTATTTACTCAACCTTGAACCCTACCTCAACTGCTATATCGAATTTATCCATAACCCCATCCTGTATCCAAACCCTAACTTTTACCCTTATCCCAACACTAACCCTACTAAACCAACCTCAATCGGTAACTTAACGTGTTATCTAACACCATCTCTCACTCTAAACCTATCACCACACCAGACCCTAAAGGTAGCCTAATCTTTAAATAATTCTTAACCATGCTTTACTGATCTCACAATCCTAACCCTCCCTAAAACCTCCCTAAAAATACCCCCAACCTAATCTGTACAGCTTCACACATAACATAGATTACTCTATCTCTACCCCTAAACAAAACCTGAATCGAAAAATCTCCCTAACCACATCCCATAATCCAACCCTAACCCACACATTTGCTTTTTAACCAGTATTTTTTTTTACTCTTTTGTCTCTAGATTTTGTTACTCAACCTCTTTAACCCACTAACGCATCTCACATTAATTGAAATTCAAGGTGCATGGTAGTGACACGTAGCTACATAGCTGTCTGGGAAACATTGATAAGCAGCAGAACAGAATCATCAATTTGACCTTTTAGCTACAGATTTGAAGAAATCTGAATGGCTCAAAATATTGAAGTTCCGAAAAAAGGGCCCAATTATGAATTTGGGTGCTTTACTATGTCTATATCAGCTAGAAAACACCAAGTGACCAGCTTACAAAGTATGAAAGCAAAGAGTCTTGTGTGAGTTACAGTTTCATTTATACATCAAATCACAACCATTAACAAAGACATCATCAACTCATTATACTGTCTAAGGTTGTTCAACTACTCCAGTTTAAAAACTGTACTGAACAGATAGGACACTTGAATATTGTAACATAATCTTTGATGAACTAAAAAAGAAAGACCTATTGATGCTTCAAAGACAGCAAAATGAAGAAGGCAGACACCGACTTAAGAAATCAGAACAACTTACCAGAACCCTGAAAAAGCTTCCCTGTGGATAGGAGAATTGCTTTCAATGTGCTGCCTCAGATTTACTAAAGCTTTGTGCTGGCACAAAGGGATGTAAAGTCTAACAAGGGTATTTACTGTCTAGTGCACAGCATGCTTTGGGCTGAAAAGCGGACATTGTTCTCAGCTCAAACACCCTTTTACTCTGCTTTACATTGCTTTGTATTCAAGGGACATTACTCGGTTGAATCAGTGCAAATATTCATAGACTTTCAAGTAAAGCCTAATCTACTAAAGTAGCCAGTCTAATGCTTCCTTGAAGCAAGGTTTAACAAGGGGATATGTGCCTGTTTGTCATAGTTGTTTGTGACTCAAGATCTGGGACAGCAACTCACATCTTTCTCGATTCTGTTAGAGGGGCAGGGCTTCTTCCTGTGTCCTCAGCTAGGGACTCTGGAGATGTAGTCCTATGGCATGTTTCTTTCCTCTGGCCCCCTTTGGCTTTTGTTGTGTTCCTTGTTACCGGAGAGGTACTCCCAGTTTCACCTCTGCTGTAAAAGGGGCAGGGCTTCTTCCTTCTATTTTCTGTTGGGAATACTGGGAGATGTAGCCCCCCTGTGTTTTCATCTCTTTGACTTTTATTATGTCTATCTATGCATTTCATAATAAATCCCCAATCTTTCTATGTGTGCCTGAAGTGCACAGAGCACATCCAATGTGTGGGATCCTACTTAGTTTTTCTAGAGGTTCGAGGTAATTTATAATGGAAGGATATGTGGCCCATAAAAATACTATGCTAGAAAGGTGTGAGGCTGTGAGTAGCTCAAATCAGCTTGTTTGAGTGCCAGTGTAGGCAATAGCAACAGCAGCAGGCCAACTTTAATATATGACTCTGCGCTGAGTTTTCCTCCTTGCACAACACTGTGTGGTAAATTTGGTTGCTACACTGTGTTGTGTGGGAAATTGATAAATCCACACTGTTGTGAAATATTTTCAAAGCTCATACTGTATGGGCTCAGAATATCAGCAGGGACTAGCCCCTCACTAAACATCAAGTAGTTGCCTGAATACTAGAAAGGCAAATTTGGTCTCCCATCCTAGAATGAATCTCAGAAATGCAAAGAAAAAAAATCAAAGTTCCGTGATCACAACTTTGAAACTATCTCAACCCTCACTTGATCTACCAATAGAGCGTGCCAGTCTTCAGAAAAGACCTCAGAACCATCCTCAGAAATTCGAGCATCCTTCCTTATGACTACCAGGTTTGGTAACAAACATGTCTTCCTTTGTACCATTCCTAAATGGAGGATCTTTGCTGACTCCTTTTTTTTGTTTAACTTAGAATACAAGTGCTGTGAAATTACTTTCAGGCGCCATGACAACACTTTACAAACACATAAACAATTGATTAAATGCATGTTTCGGTGACAGTTACGGCAGTGTTTCATTGACAGCTATCAGTATACTAATCTAGGATTGTGAAACATGATCAAAACGATATTTTAGTTTTTTTGCAGAGCTCAATCTATCTATCTATCTATCTATCTATCTATCTATCTATCTATCTATCTATCTATCTATCTATCTATCTATCTATCTATCTATCTATCTATCTATCTATCTATCTGTCTGTCTTTCTGTTTATATAATCACTTAAAAAGACAATGCAAGTACAGTTATGGTTACAACTTAAATCTGAACAACTCCTGACATTTGTCAGTTATGTTTCTGCCTGCGATACACTACCTGCACATTCGCCATGCAAAAAGGAACCTGCACACAAAATGCAGTGTTCTTGACCTCACCCACAATGTGACATATTACTTCTCAAATGTGATGAATGATCTCATTGGTGGTGTGAGGTATGACTTTAAAATTAACGTTATCAGTGAGATATCTATATATACACGTTGTGTGCTTTTCATTTGGGTATACAAATGTATCAAGCTTTAAGGTATTTATATTCAGTAGAATAAATTGGGTAAAGACATATACATCGGATGTGGTGTGCAAATAATGATCAACATTGCTGGTGTGCAAGTTGTTTATTGCCAACCTAACATTGACTGATGAATTTCAGGACTTTTCGGTTTTCGATGCTTTTTTAAATACACATTAAGGTGTTATAGCCAAAGATAACTTTAATTTCACCTTAACTTTGGCTTTTAATTAAATTTCTATTTTTTGATTATACAGTACATCCAAATTCTCACCCACACTGGTGACCAAATGCACCATCCACCAACGTGTAGTTAACCACTTTGCATGGCCGAAGAATTTTAGGGAAGTTCTAAGGTTGGCTACAAGAGCATGGCCCGTGATTAAACAAAAAAAGATCTCTTATTTTTTAAAGCATTCCTAAAAAACCTGCCAAGAAAGTTCTAGTAAGAAACACCAAAAACAAACACATAAAAAGGCTGTTCAAAACTAGGTGTGTGTGGTAAACTCTGCTCCTCTTGTGTAGTTTGTAGAATTCTGGCACTCGGCGGAGGAGTATGTCAGTCCTTCTGGGCGTGAAGGATACTTTTCTCATTCACAAGTGCCACAATACTCTAGGAAAAGCTGCAAGAGATTTAGTTTGTTTACTGAGTTGAATAAATTTGATGACATCAGTCAATAAAGTTAGTTCAAACGAATCTAACTAGAATACATCCATAGGATAACAATTATTTGTGATAGAGAAAAACATTCAATGTCAGAAACAAGAAGAAACAAGAAGCACACGGAAAATAATTTATTTCTAAAAAGGTATTTATATTGAATTGATCAGAAGAATATTTCATGGGGAAACAAAAACAAATAAATATGAGCAAAGCAAGTTATGAACAGAGGTACGTGTGGGTCAGCAAATCAGTACATAACAATTCATCAACTCCTTTCTTTGGAGCAGTGTAACCAAGCACTTTGTTCATGAAAGGAATTTCATGAACAAAGGTATACTCTTGAAGCGATGTTTAGCTTAGGAGATGATGATTTGGTAGACGTTTCGGTCTTGAGTGCTTTGTCTATAAGACGATCATCAGGACTAATATTTATGCACAATGGTTGCCCCTTTGCAGTGTGGCAAAGAGTAATCAGGCCGGAGAAGTGACTTGGTTACATTGGTTACACTGCTCCAAAGAAAGGAGTTGATGAATTGTTATGTACTGATTTGCTGACCCACGCGTACATCTGTTCATAACTTGCTCTGCTCATATTTATTTGTTTTTGTTTCCCCATTGTTGTATCGGGTTCTCAAGGCCTACATGCTCCGTAGATAACCCACTTACACTGAAAGAACTGTTGGCACGGAAACTGAAAAGTACAAAGAACAAGTTTATTAAGACCCCATGGGGTGGTGGTACATTCCTACAGCACCCTTCGGCAATGCAAGAAGTATCACACCGATCGTTGGTGTGATTCGTTCTTTTATACAGGTTACATGTAATAAAAAGATAGGCGGTACAAGGTTTACAGAGTTTATGTACATATATGGTCATTTTTGGAACACAGCCAACTCATGGGAGGGGTTACGACCCCACTGGTCAGTTTGGCGGCACATTCCTGAGGGGTGACTGGTCAGTGGGAACTGCGCATGTGTGGGTTTGACCGTAGCTAAAAATAGCCTGTTGCTGGGCAAAGTCGAGTGGCCAGTAGTACAGACAACGGACTAAAGGGCATGCTGACCACGAGGCGGCTCATTCTCTAAAATGGCCGCCGTACCATACAAAATGGCGTTTTCTAATATGGCCAAGTTAAGGAAAAGAACGTGTAGCAAAGCTAAGCGCTAACTCGGCCATTGTCAAATTACGACACCATGAAATAATCTTCTGATCAATTCAATAAAAATACCTTTTTAGATATAATTACTGTTTCTTCTTGTTTCTGACATTGAATGTTTTTCCCTATCGCAAATAATTGATATCCTATGGATATATTCTAGTTAGATTCCTTTGAACTAACTTTATTGACTGATGCCATCAAATGTATTCAACTCAGTAAAGAAACTGAGGGGCATATTACCAAGCAATAGCGATAATTATCGCTATTGCTTGGTTAGAGACAAAAATTTACCGCAGCGCTGCAGCGATTTGTACCGCAAATAAACCTTGGTATTACCAAGGTTTAACGCAAATGCGGTAAAAATCGCCGCAAAGCATGAATATCGCTGAAAAGTCAGCGATATTCATGCATTAGCGAGCTAATGCTCTTAGCCATGTTATCCACCTCCCATTGGATAACATGGCTAAGAACTGCTCAGGGCAGGTGTTAGCTTTTGGAGATATTCCCGCTTAGCGCGAATATCTCCAAAAGTTGGTAATAGGAGATAGCGATGTTAGCGACTGTTTTCAGTCTCTAACATCTTGGCACGCCCACTTTGCATCTCATTAGTGATAAATATCACTGACATGCAAAGTGGGGCCCAAGATGGTCGCTATCTCCTACTAGCTGTCGCTAACTGGTGTTAGCAGCAGCTAGGTAATAGGGAGATAATTTTATCTCCGCTTTCTTGGCTTTTAAAGCCAAAAAAGCGCAGATAAACCCCCTTGATAATATGCCCCCCAATCCCTTGTAGCTTTTCCTCACTTTGAATTGTTCACTGCCCATACCTACAAGGGTTAATTGGGTTACCCATTATATATTCACAATACTCTAGGGCCATTAGTGAGCATGCACAAGACTTTGCACTTGCTCGCACTGCTAGTGAGCTCCTGCGAGACTTCGCGTTCACTTGCACGCCATCCGTCTGCTATGGGACTAATGTTGTACCTGTCTCGAATGCATCCATCTCAAGTAGCTTTTGTGCTCGAGAAGCAGCTAAAGAGGCTTTTGGAGTAGATTTTCTTCTCCAGTGGACCATTGGAGTTGTGTTATAGTGTGAGAAGACTTTTGTAAATCTATTTTTTGCAACAGAAAGGAAATTCCCAAGAGGCTCTAACTTCCTGTTCCTGCCATCAGGCTCCTCCCAGTGCTTTGTACATCTCCTTGTCACATTTAATTTGGACTTTGAGCTGGAAGGATCAATCTCCTTGACTGAAGCATTTATACAACTGGATTTCAGGAGTTTGTATTTGAGATTTCACCAGTAAGTTCAAACACTCTTGTATTGTCAAGTAGTTCATATAAAACCTTTACAGGATCTGTATATTCAGACAGCATACACTGCACGATTTCTGTCAGACTGATTCTGTGCTATGCAAACAAATGATAGACGGAATGCTGAATAAATCATATATTCACCCCAGTCAAGAGATCTGGGTGAAATACATTGTTCTTTGGCTCATCATGATACCCCAGTTTAGACCCAGACATATGCAAATAAGTCTTGACCCTGAGCCTCATGGAAACAGTACAGACAGAACTGCCAATCCAGGTCCTCCCTGTACTAGAAATAAGCATCCTGGGACCGGTTTCTGGGTATTACCCTTCATCTGCCAGGCAAGCTTGAATCCAGTGGCAGAGTGAGCAAGGGACCTTGGTCTGGGCATACCCATCCCACTTAGGGTGAAAAGTGCTGAATAAACAAATGATGGACAGAATGCTGAATAGATCATGCTTCAGACCCAGTCAAGAGATCTGGGTCAAATCCAATGTTCTTTTGCTCCACATGCAACCTCAGTTTATACCCAGCCAAATGCAAATAAGTCTTGACCCTGTGCCTCATTGAAATACTCCAGATGTAACTGACGAGCCAGGTCCTCCCTGGACTGAGAACAAGCGTCATGGGACCCGTTACTGGGTACTACCCTTCATCAGCCAGGCTAGCTTGAATCCAGTGGCACAGTGAGCAAGGGACCCACGTCTGGGCATACGCATCCCACTTAGGGTGAAAAGTGCTATATAAACAAATGATGGATGGAATGCTGAATAAATCATGCATTCCCCCCAGTCAAGATATCTGCGTTAAATCCATTGTTCTTTTGCTCACCATGTCACCCCAGTTTAGACCCAGCCATATGCAAATCAGTCTTGACCCTGTGCCTTATGGGAACAGTCCAGAATAAGCATGGGCGGAAAATCCGTTACGCTCGCGGATTTTGCGGATTTTCGGGAAATCCGCAATCCGCGAGATTTGCGAATTTCCCGCAAAATCCGCAAATCCGCGAGCAGCGGATTTTGCTCGCGCTGCTCGCACTGTTCGCGTGAGTTCGCGCCCCGCGAATAAGTGCAAAATTGCAGAAATACGATCTTAGCAAAACTGAAAGTAACTACTTACCAGGTTCAAAAGTTCAGGCACATCATTAGTAGCCATTTCCTGTAGTGCTTCCTGAGGGGCCCCTCCAGAGTTCAGTTGCCAGTTGAAACTATTATGTGACCCTGCTCTGAACCTCAGAATAGTTACACATATGCCACAAAGGTCCTGAATTACAGCTAAGGGAGACAAGCAGGAGCCAGGCTGGAAGTTAAAATCCATTAATCAGCCCCTAATTCATTATTGTCAGTTGGGGCAGGGCAGGTGTTGTAACTAATTTTGCAACAATGAAAGCACTTAGCAAGTGCAAAAGATCACTAATCAGGGCGCACTAAGGAAGCAGGTGCCAGCTAAAAAAATATTCTGTGACACATTAATCAGCCCCAAATTAATTCAGGTCACTTGAGGCAGGGAAGGTGTGCTTTGCTTTGCCGAAAATAATGTACACTGGACAACCAGAGGGTGTGGTGATGAAACAGAGGGTGGCATGGGTGGGCCAGAGGGTGGCATGAGTAGTCAGAGAGTGGCAGTGGTGACAGAGAGTGGCAGTGATGAAGAAGAGTGTCCCAAACAGGCTGGACACGTAGAAACAACAAGTTCGCGAAACTTGCGACCCGACAGGTAAGTTCGCAATTTGCGAAATTGTAAAAACCCTCGCGAACTGGCAGAAACACGGGCGAACACAAAAAAAAAAAAATCCGCAAATTCGCGGGAATTCGCGGATTTTGCGGATTGCGAATCCGCAAATCCGCAAAATTCGCGGATTGCCAATCCGCAAAATCCGCTCATGCTTAGTCCAGAATGAACTGCCAAGCGAGGTCCTACCTGAACCGGAAACAAGCATCCTGGTACTGGTTTCTGGGTATTACCCTTCATCAGCCAGGCTAGCTTGACTCCAGTGGCACAGTGAGCAAGGGACCCATGTCTGGCCATACCCATCCCACTTAGGGTGTAAAGTTCAACGTAAGCAAATGATGGACGGAATGCTGAATAAATTATACATTCATCCCCAGTCATGAGATCTGGGTGAAACCCATCATTCTTTTGCTCACCATGCCACCACAGTTTAGACCCAGCCATATGCAAATAAGTCTTGACCCTGTTCCGCATGGGAACAGTACAGACGGAACTGCCAAGCCAGGTTCTCCCTGGACTGGAAACAAGCATACTGGGACTGGTTTCTGGGTATTACACTTCACCAGCCAGGCTAGCTTTTATCCAGTGGCACAGTGAGCAAGGGACCCACGTCTAGGCATACCCATCCCTTTTAGTTTTAAAAGTGCTGCGCACACAAATGATGGCCAGAATGCTAAATAAATCATACATTTACCCCCAGTCAAGATATCTGGGTAAATCCATTGTTCCTTTGCTTACCATGCCACCCCAGTTTAGACCCAGCCATATGCAAATCAGTCTTGACCCTGTGCCTCATGGGAACAGTCCAGACTGACCTGTCAACCCAGGTACTCCCCAGACCGGAAACACACATCCTGGGACAGGTTTCTGGGTATTACCCATTATCAGCCAGCCTAGCTTGAATCCAGTGGTACAGTGAGCAAAGGACCAACATCTAGGCATACCCATCCCACTTAGGGGGAAAAGTGCTACGCAAATGAGGGACGAATGCTGAATAAATCATACATTCACCCCCAGTCAAGAGATATGGGTTAAACCCATTGTTCTTTTGCTCACCATGCCACCCCAGTTTAGACCCAGCCATATGCAAATCAGTCTTGAGCCTGTTCCTCATGGGAACAGTCCACATCTAACTGCCAAGCCAGGTCCTCCCTGTACCGGAATCAAGCATCCTAGGACCGGTTTCTGGGTATCACCCTTCATCAGCCAGGCTAGCTTTAAATGCAGTGGCACAGTGAGCAAGGGACCTACTTCTGGGCATACAGATCCCACTTAGAGGGAAAACTGCTACGCAAATAAATGATGGACGGAATGCTCAATAAATCATACATTCACTACCAGTCAAGAGGTCTGGGTTAAATCCATCATTCTTTTGCGCACCATGCCACCCCAGTTTAGACCCAGCCATATGCAAATCAGTCTTGACCATGTGCCTCATGGTAGCAGTCTAGACCGAACTGCCAAGCCAGGTCCTCCCTGGACCGGAAACAAGCATCCTGGGACCGGTTTCTGAGTATTACCCATCATCAGCCAGGCTAGCTTGAATCCAGTGGCACAGTGAGCAAGGGACCTACATCTGGGCATACCCATCCCACTTAGGGGGAAAAGTGATATACAAATAAATGATGGACGGAATGCTGAATAAATCATACATTCACTACCAGTCAAGAGATCTGGGTTAAATCCATCATTCTTTTGCACACCATGCAACCCCAGTTTAGACCCAGCCATTTGCAAATCAGTCTTGACCCTGTACCTCATGAGAACAGTTCAGACCGAACTGCCAATCTAGGACCACCCTGTACTGGAAACAAGCATCCTGGGACCCGTTTCGGGGTATTACCCATCATCAGCCAGACTAGCTTGAATCCAGTGCTACAGTGAGCAAGCGGCCCACGTCTGGCCATACCCATCTCACTTAGGGTGAAAAGTTCAATGCAAACAAATGATAGATAGGGTGCTGAACAAATCATACTTTCACCCCCAGTCAAGAGATCTGGGTTAAATCCATTGTTCTTTTGCTCACCATGCCACCCCACTTTAGACCCAGCCATATGCAAATCAGTCTCGCCCCTTTGCCTCATGGGAACAGTCCAGACCGAACTGCCAAGTCAGGTCCTCCCTGGATCGGAAACAAGCACCATGGACCTGTTTCTGGGTATTACCGTTCATCAGCCAGGCTAGCTTGAATCCAGTGGTAAAGTGAGTAAGGGACCCACGTCTGGGCATACCGATCCTACTTAGGGTGAAAAGTGCTATGCAACAAAAATGTTTGGGGGTATGCTGAATAAATCATACATTCACCCCAGAAAAGAGGTCTGTGTTAAATCCACTGTTCTTTTGCTCACCATGCCACCCCAGTTTAGACCCAGCCATATGCAAATCAGTCTCGCCCCTTTGCCTCATGGGAACAGTCCAGACCGAACTGCTAAGCCAGGTCCACCCTGGATCGAAAACAAGCACCATGGACCTGTTTCTGGGTATTACCGTTCATCAGCCAGGCTAACTTGAATCCAGTGGCAAAGTGAGTAAGGGACCCACGTCTGGGTATACCGATCCTACTTAGGGTGAAAAGTGCTACGCAACAAAAATGTTTGGGGGTATGCCGAATAAATCATACATTCACCCCAGTAAAGAGGTCTGGGTTAAATCCATTATTCTTTTGCTCACCATGCCACCCCAGTTTAGACCCAGCCATATGCAAATCAGTCTTGACCCTGTGCCTCATGGGAACAGTCCAGACCGAACTGCCAAGCCAGGTCCTCCCTGGATCGGAAACAAGCATCCTGGTACCGGTTTCTGGGTATGAGCCTTCATCAGCCAGGCCAGCTTGAATCCAGTGGCACAATGAGCAAGGGACCCACGTCTGGGCATGCCCATCTCACTTAGGGTGAAAAGTGCTATGCAAATAAATGAAGGACGGAATGCTGAAAAAATCATGCATTCACCCCCACTCAAGAGATCTGGGTTAAATCCATTGTTCTTTTGCTCACCATGCTACCCCAGTTTAGACCCAGCCATATGCAAATCAGTCTTGACCCTGTGACTCATGGGACCAGTCCAGACCGAACTGCCAAGCCCGGTCCTCCCTGCACTGGAAACAAGCATCCTGGGAACAGTTTCTTGATATGAATCTTCATCATGTATCTATGCAGAGAAAGTTTGAATGGTATGTACCAGGAAGAAGCCTCCGCTCCTCGTCAGCCAGACTGATGAAAATACTGAGAGTTAAGAAAGTAAAATTAGGTGGCAGAACATTTGGCGTAGCAGCTACCAGACTTTGGAATGAACTTCCACTGGAACTGAAACAAGTCAGTGATCTTCTGCCTTTTAGGAAGAGACTAAAACCCTGGCTGTTCCCAAAGTCTAACTCGGTTGTCAGCCCTTGGGCATACTTATAAATTGCACACTCAGACTGTCAGTGTCAGGATGCCTGCTAGGTGACAGAGTGCTTTACAAATGAAATAAATAAAATCAGCCAGGCTAGCTTGAATCCAATGGCACAATGAGCAAGGGACCTACTTCTGGCCATACACATCCCACTTAGGGGGAAATGTACTACACAAACAAATGATGGACGGAATGCTGAATAAATCATACATTTACCCCCAGTCAAGAGATCTGGGTTAAAGCCATTGTTCTTTTGCTCACCATGCCACCCCAGGTTAGACCCAGCCATATGCAAATCAGTCTTGACCATGTGCCTCATGGGAACAGTCCCAACAGAACTGCCAGGCCAGGTCCTCCATGTATGAAAAACAAGCATCCTGGGACTGGTTTCTGGGTATTACCCTTCATCAGCCAGGCTAGTTCGAATCCAGTGGCACAGTGAGCAATGGACCCAGGTCTGGGCATATCCATCCCACTTTGGGTGAAAAGTGCTACAGAAACAAATGATGGACAGAATGCTGAATAAATCATGCATTCAGCCCCAGTCAAGAGATCTGGGTTAAATCCATCGTTCTTTTGCTCAACATGCTGCCCCAGTTTAGACCCAGCCTTATGCAAATAAGTTCTGACTCTGTGCCTCATTGGAACAGTCCAGACGGAACTGCCAAGCCAGGTCCTCCCTGGACTGGGAACAAGCATCCTGGGACCGGTTTCTGGGTATTACCCTTCATCTGCCAGGCTAGCTTGAATCCAGTGGCACATTGAGCAAGGGACCCAGGTCTGGGCATATCCATCCCACTTTGGGTGAAAAGTGCTACAGAAACAAATGATGGACGGAATGCTGAATAAATCATGCATTTACCCCTCAGTCAAGAGATCTGGGTTAAATCCATCATTCTATTGCGCACCATGCCACCCCAGTTTAGACCCAGCCATATGGAAATCAGTCTTGACCCTGTGCCTCATGGGAACAGTCCAGACCGAGCTACCAAGCCAGGTCCTCCCTGGACTGGAGACAAGCATCCTGGGACCCGTCTCTGGGTATGAGCCTTCATCAGCCAAGCTAGCTTGAATCCAGTGGCACAGTGAGCTAGGAACCCACGTCTCGGCATACCCATCAAACTTAGTGTGAAAAGTTCTACGCAAACAAATGATGGACGGAATGCTGAATAAATGATGCATTCATCCCCCAGTCAAGCGATCTGGGTTAAATCCATCTTTCTTTTGCTCACCAGGCCACCCCAATTTAGACACAGCCATATGCAAATCAGTCTTGACCCTGTGCCTCATGGGACCAGTCCAGACCGAACTGCCAACCCAAGTCTTCCATGTACTGGAAACAAGCATCCTGGGACGCTGTAATGGCAGAGTTTTTGGCTCTATTTAGCAGTGATATAGATCATTAGTCTTGCTCACATCTAGGATAGGTATTCTTAGCCTGTGTTGGCCCTTTTAAGCCCTTTTTTCCAGACCTAGAAGAGGATAGCTGCTTAATATGCCTTTATTCTTGACTTTAACCTGTCTATTGCCTATTGGCTTTGACATACTAGATGGTTTATGTAGGTATTCTGGCAGAGCTAAGGGGCATTTCATCCCTTTCAGGCCTACAGGCCTAGAGCTAGAGGGACTCCATTTTGATGAAGCTGAGAGGCTTTTCAGGGTAAAGGCAATGTTTATAGTTAAGGCTGTTGTGTGCTAGAGGAAAATCCAGTTAGGACCGCTTCTTATCCGAAGAATGTGTTTTTCTCTTGGGCCCAGACGTAACATGCAGAGGCGCACTGCGGTTGCGTGGAAGCCTGGGAGCTGGCACAGGAATTCGGTAGGAGACAGCCCTCTGTTGGAAATTTCCATGAGGGGAGAGGAATCCATATTAGCGAGCTACAGGAGAGGAGGAGTGTTCAGTTCAGCGTGGTGCTCAGAACAGCTGGGAGCTCAGTTCAGCCTGGAGCTCAGAACAGCTTGGAGCTCAGAACAGCTGGGAGCTCAGTTCAGCTTGGAGCTCAGAACAGCTTGGAGAGAGAGAGAGGATGTCTGCTGGAGCTGCAGAATAGAGTGCAGTTCTTGAATGGAGAAAGAAGGCAGACGATTGCCGAAGATGAGGAGAGAGAAAGCAGTGCAGAGAGCATCAAAGAAGGCTGTCAGCTGGAGCAACTGAACCAGAGGCGTGGTGATGTGGTGAAGGAGGGAGAGACAGAGAGAGCCCTAATCCCACCAGAGGCAGAGAGAGCCCTAATCCCACCAGAGGCAGAGAGAGAAATTTTCCTTCTAATAGGTGAGGTAGTCTGAATTAGTTACACTTACACTTACACCTTAATCTTGTTCTTATTCCCTAGGCTATTGTATGTCTAACTAATCCTTTCCCTTTCAGCGGAGTGTTCCTGTTATGTTTAATCCTTCTCTTTCAGCGGTGTGTTAAAGTTACTGCTAGTTATAGAGACCCCTTAGTTTTGTATATGTATGCTTTATTATTGTTACAATAAATGACCCCATTAATTAATGAATTAGTGTGCATGAGTTTTTTTATGATAAAGCTATCCTGGCTTCTAGCCAGTTGCTGTTGAGCCACTGATGGATCAGAAGGGAGTAGGAGCGCTTAAATCAAGAAATAACTCAATCACATAGTGTGTATCCCATACAGTGAGGGTAATCCCCTTTCCTAGTAGTATTACTGTTTGAACAGATGCTACCCCTGATCAGGTAAGTAATAGTGAGGGAGAGAGGAGACCTGCAACTAAGGGACCACACCCTCCCATAATCCTGTAAACAGCGTCTTCTGTTCCAAAGCATAGGTAACCTTTTTCCTCCTAGTCAGATGTTATAGCCAGAACAGATGCTGCCCCTGATCCGGTAAGTCTGAATGAATAGGGAGAACAGGGAGCCCTTGAGCTAGGGAATTGTTGACACTAAGTAATTCGGCTATCCCATAATATTATTGTAGTAGCAGACCCTTAGTGAAGAGACATATATCTGAAGGTGTTCATAGGAATGTGGTCGTCGTTGATATACGGCGTTAGTGAGAACGCTGGGGAGGATTACCAGCGTGGAGGGCTGCCGGATTGCGGCCCGTGTGTAAGTGAGAGCGTCAGGGGGGATGACTGGCGTGGAGGTTTGCCGGATTGCGAACCGTTTGGAAATAAGGGAGAGCACTGGGGCTGCAGACCCACGTGTGTAGACGCACCGGATTGTGTGTCATATCTGCCCCAGGGTAGATTAGTCTGGGTCTGAGTGGCCGCGAGACTATAAGTTCAGTGAGTATTCTTAGTATCCCTATAGATTTAGTGGTGTTTTTAATAATATGAGCTTGTATATTGCGAGTTCCCCATCCTCAGGTAGGTACCCAGGTGCCTGGATAGGTGGTCCTGAGGAGGGATGTGATTACGTTCTGGCTGGGTTGGAGGGGCCCCTAGGGGCTGATCCCATCTAATCAGAAAATCCAGCCATAACATCTGGCGTCACAAACTGTTTACTTATCCTGTGTGCCTGGCCATGTGCTTAGAGAGGTTCCCATGTGTTGTGAGTGAGTGTCATGAACGCCATAACATCTGGCGTCTACGAACAGTTTACGAAACCTGTGTGACCTGGCCATGTGCTTAGAGAGTTTCCCATGTGTTCTGAGGGAGTGCCCTGAACGCCGGTTCCATCTGGCGTAATGTTGCAGTTTATGTAGCCTGTGTGACCTATGGGCTTGAACAGTTGCAGCGTGAGGAGATTGCATTACATCATGGCATTTGGTTTATTCAGGGTGGAAGGAATGGTTTTCATCTTGGTGTTTAAACTGTCAGGGTTGAAAGATGGCATTACATGAGGGAGCCAGTTACATCTTTGTGATGGTCCAATTGTATAAATGTGTGTAAAAAATGCTTTTAAATTGCCCATTAAATTGCTTGCTGCATCTGCTTATGCTGTGCAATGTGAAATGTGTTCATTGTTATATGATCTGTGGAGTTCTTTGAATATAGCTCCTTGTAAATATGGCTTGTGAATAGCGCCATGTTAATGTGGCTTATGAGGTGCATGTTCTCATTTTGACTTGCTGTGTTGCTTGTGAATGGTGCCTTGGATATATTCCTTGTGAAAAGCGTGTCATTTTTTGAGTTTGTTTACTGTCTTGTAAATATGGCTTGTGAATAGCGCCATGTTATTGTGGCTTGTGAGGTGCATGTTCTCATGTTGATCTGCTGTGTTCCTTGTGCGTTGCGCCTTGGATATATTGTTTGTGAAGAGTTTGTCTTGTAAATATGGCTTGTGAATAGCGCCATGTGGTCATGGCTTGGACAGGGCATGTTATCATTACGTTAGGCAGGAGAGAGCTGGATCTCTCTCGGTGCTTGGGGATAACGTTTTGAAAATGTGTGTACGTGTTATCTGTAAACGTGAAGAGATGTGTTCATGATTTTCCCATGTATCTGCAGTCATTGGGAATTGATTGTGCTTGAGCTGCCAAAGGGTTAATATCTTGAATTGAGATGGCAGTCTTTATTTTTAACATGCTGTTAACACGCATGGTTATCTGACCTGACTATAAAAGTCAGTGGATTATTTGATGGTTTGATTTTGACTTTTATTGATTCCTTGGTCTGCCTACGTGCTTTGTCAGCTTCTTGCCGGAAAGGTAACATCTTGTGCTTTGCGAAGGGCTCTGTGAAATGCGTCTACGAATTTGTGTGGGTTTACCTTGGAACTGATGCGGTTATAAATCAACTAGTCGGATTGAGATAAGGGTTTGCACGGAGAGAGCTGTGTTCTTTTAAGTGTGCTTTCTTAATATGCACCCACAGACGTGTGGAGACTTATTTTGGAATGCATGATTTAAAATGAGTGAAATATTAGAAGATGGCCCAGTTGGTGTGCGCACGCTACGGGCTGTTTTCATTAATTATTTCCTTGAGGGTTTTCCATCTAGAAAGGAATGTGCTGGTTGCAATGATCACAGGTTGAGAATAATCAATCTTGCCCGACAGTGCATGGTAACATGTGCTTTTAATTAGTGAAAGGCAACCGTGTGCTTTTGAAAAACAAAATGTGTGTGTTCTTATTCTTATTTTCCCAAATGCAAACTGAACCTTTTTTTTTTTTTAAATGTAAAATGTGTCAGCAAAACCGGCCTTGGTAAGTTATCCAACTCAGTTAGAAATAATAGGCTGTTTATTAATGTATGAATGTGGGCCTTTTATTAGGTTGGATTAAATAGCTTGCATGTTTAATTACACTGTAATGCATAATTACATGATGCCCCTGGTTGAACACAATACAATGTCGATATGTTTCTGCATTTTATGCTGTTTTAAAATTATTTCTCTTTCAACAGCTGACAATGGTCCATGATAATTCGTTTTTTTTTTAAATGCAGACTGTATTATCTTGTGTGCAAAACTTAGTTGCCCCTTACTAAATCAATGCCCATATTTTAATGTCTTGCCTTTAGCTGAATTAGTTAGACAAAAGTCTTTTTAGAAACTGGAGCTTTTAAGTAGCAGTACATTGTGACAGACTTGTTTTTTTTTTTTAAAATGCTAGCTTTCGTTTGTTAGAAAATCAGGCCTGGGAACAAGCTTACAAGGAATTTGTTTGTCGACCTTGGCAGACCAGCTGGTTTGTGAAGACGAGTTTTTTTTTTTCTTCCTCTGCAGGCTTCGGCTGCAGCCTGTCCTGTTTTTGATTGGCCATAATCCAATTTTGTTCCGCGGACGGCTTGTTTATGTAAGGGTGGGGTGAAGTCGCTCTTCCTGGCTGTTGACGCGGGCAGCTTCATTGCCTGCTGATAAGGGATTCTTGTAGACTCTTGCCCTTGGAGTTAGTTAGATACAGTAGGCTTCCCTGATTAGAGACTAGAGATGCTTGCATCGAGTGCTTGGCAGTGCCTTCCCCTCGCAGTGAGATCAACTTTTGGCAGTGGTTCAAATTACTTCACACTGTAGCCTGGCTCCTGCGTATTCTGAAGGGAGGGGCTGTCCCATAAAGGATTAGTGTATGAAATAGGCCCTTCTGGCTGTGTATGTAAAAAATTAGATTTTGCCCAAACTAATAATAAAAAATATATGATTTTAATTATGTCTTGACTTTAGAAGACTGTTTTTAATTAATTAAGTTTTTTTTTTCCCGACAATGAAAAGCACTTGGGGTGCTTTTTAAATGGAAAATTTTATCATGCAAGATTAATGATACTTGTTTTCTTGTCCCTAGGATTGCTGGGTTGTGGTGTGGGTGTGTGGGTCGGCCCCTCCCCCCCACTTCCTTTACTATTTTAGTTTTTTACTTTCATGTTGTTATGTTAGTTTATTATTTTTGGATGATGGAACCAGACCAGACCAGACCGGAAGGGTGGTGGATGGCCGCATCGGAGGAAGTGTCCGGATACCGAAGATGCTGGGTGGTGACCTACACTGATGTCCACAATTGACTTTGGACTCTTTTTTTTTTTTTTTTCAAAAGGATTTGGTTGCGTAATTCCTTGGCCTGCAGTATTCCCATGTTTTCATTCACTACAAGCAGGCCCCACTTTTAAAGCAAAAACATGTCACCTATTATAGTTTTCCTGTTTTCTTCAAAACAGTTTTTGCCAATGAAGGACTTTTTTTTTGAATGGTGGTGCACACATGTGTTCCACAGTGTGAAGAAACTAAGTGATATATATATACACCAGTTATCTTGTAGACATGGGGTTGTCTTTTACTGTTATTACATTTTCACCTTGATTGATCAAAGGGTGGTTACCCTGGACTTTAGGTTGTCCTGGGAGGTGTGTCTTTTAGTATGTTATGTATTGATGTTTGCCCAGACCTTGAAAATAATTTGTCAAGTCTATTTCTCAGATTTCACCAAAATGTTTCCTTAAATTAATCATAGTAGGTAGGCCTCATTTAGGCCCATTGTTGTTTTTATCCCACAAACAAGTCCCTACACCAATAGATTTCATGTGTCATCATTAGCTTAAGTTGTCCGAAGTAGGTAGGCCCCATTTAGGCCCCTTGCTGTTTTCATTCAACACATAAGTCCCTACATCACTAGATTTCATCAGTTATCACTAGAAGTTGAGGCACATTTAGTTTCAGGATGCTTTGGTTAGTTTCTGTTGTTATCAGATCCAATCTTAGATATGTTTCAGCATTCAAGTCAAGGGTGCTTTGATTTGTTTTTAGTTGGTTGTTAGGTTTGTATTCCCTACAATTGAGTTTCAGGTGGAATTTCCTTAAGTTGTCTTTCTTTTTAGAGAGTTTTTTAGTTTTTTGATTTGTTGATAGATTGTGTTGATGTTTGTTTATATGGATGTTGTTGTTTATTGATGTTCGCAAGATAAGGATCTAAGGGTGGAATGTTATGGCAGGGTTTTTGGCTCTATTTAGCAGTGATATAGATCATTAGTCTTGCTCACATCTAGTATAGGTATTCTTAGCCTGTGTTGGCCCTTTTAAGCCCTTTTTTCCAGACCTAGAAGAGGATAGCTGCTTAATATGATGATAGATCCTTTATTCTTGACTCTAACCTGTCTATTGCCTATTGGCTTTGACATATTTGACACATTGGTATGGTTTATGTAGGTATTCTGGCAGAGCTAAGGGGCATTTCATCCCTTTCAGGCCTACAGGCCTAGAGCTAGAGGGACTCCATCTTGATGAAGCTGAGAGGCTTTTCAGGGTAAAGGCAAAGTTTATAGTTAAGGCTGTTTTTCACTTGGAGAGAACCGGTCTGGGCCAGACCTTATCGGTAGGCTGTATTATTCTCTGTGTTGAAGACACCACAAAAGGCTGGCCAGCTGGGTGTGTGTCCTTGATGCGAAGTGGTGCAGAGATCTGGTGGGCGGCAGGCTGATGGCTGGAACTTTCCATGAGGAAACAGCATTCTATATCAGTGAAGTGCAGAGGCGGAGTCAGGGAGTCGTGTTGAGGTGGTGGAGCCAAGCAGTCGTGTTGAGGTGGAGGAGTGGTAAGCAGTGGAGTGGAGTTGGCAGAGAGAGAGAGGGTTCAAGCTGGAGAGAGCTGAGTTGAATAGTGAGCTGGAACTGAAGGAAGCAGTCAGAAGCAGTTACTTATCAGGAGGAGGTGTGAATAGCTGGAGTCTGAAGTAATGCCTTTTAGAAGAGACGGAGGAGAGATCGTGGACTAACCTGTGGGAGCAGAGGGAGTTAATTGGACATTGGCGCAGAGACAGAGTGAATAAGCTAGTGGAATGAACGGTGATCAGAGCGGCAGGAACCATTAGATTGAAGCTGGAAGGTGGAGACAGTTCGTGGGAGAGAGGAGTCCAGTGCAAAGTGATCAGCGCAGAGGTGTACCCAAGAGTGCAGGAGAGAGAGAGAGTCTGAGATGAGCCAAGGCACAGACGAGAGAGGAACCCAGATGACAGCTAGAACAAGACTTCACACTAATCAGGTGAAGGCGTTCCTGTTATATTAATTTACTTTACACTTGCATCTTAATCTTATCTTTATTCCCTAGGCTTTTGCATTGCTAATCTTTTCTCTTTCAGCAGTGTGTTCTATCTATAGTCTTTGTCAGTTACATGTGTTAATTATAATACAGATCTGTGTATGTATCTATATTGTTGTGATTAAAGAAACCCCCAGTTTGTAGCAAACTAAAATGCGCCTTGTATCCTTGTTCAATCTAGGTAAATGTATCTCCTAGGTGTTTAGTACTTATATGAATGGATGAGTAATCCCAATCAGGTAAGTGGTGATCACATAAATAGGGAGTGAGTGGACCTATGATGTCAAGAATAAGAGGTACATTATATTAATTGGCTAACTCCTAATATTGTAGTAGCAAGCCCTTAGTGAATAGAGAGAGAGAGACTTCCCAATATATATATATATATATATATATAGGTGTTCATAGGAATGTGGTCGTCGTTGATATGCGGCGTTAGTGAGAACGTTGGGTAGGAGACCAGCGTGTATACCCACAGGATTGTGGCTTGAATAAGTGAGAGCGTCAGGTGGGAGACTGGCGTGTAGGTTTGCCGGATTGCGAACCGTTTGGAAAAGAGAGCATTGGGTTCTGCAGGCCCATGTGTAGACGCACCGGATTGTGTGTCATATCTGCCCTAGGGTGGACCGGTCTGGGTCGGGGTGGCCGCGAGACCAACTGATGTGAATATAAGTGTGGTGTAGGGTATGGATATCCCTAGTAATCAGTGAGTATTCTTAGTATCCCTATAGATTTAGTGGTGTTTTTAATAATATGAGCTTGTATATTGCGAGTTCCCCATCCTCAGGTAGGTACCCAGGTGCCTGGATCGGTGGTCCTGAGGAGGGATGTGATTACGTTCTGGCTGGGTTGGAGGGGCCCCTAGGGGCTGATCCCATCTAATCAGAAAATCTGGCCATTACAGACGCGTTTCTGGGTATGACCCTTCATTAGCCAGGCTAGCTTGAATCCAGTGGCACAGTGAGCAAGGGACCCACGTCTAGGCATACCCATCCCACTTAGTTTTAAAAGTGCTGCGCACACAAATGATGGCCAGAATGCTAAATAAATCATACATTTACCCCCAGTCAAGATATCTGGGTAAATCCATTGTTCCTTAGTTTACCAAGCAACCCCAGTTTAGACCCAAGCCATATGCAAATCAGTCTTGACCCTGTGCCTCATGGGAACAGTCCAGACTGACCTGTCAAGCCAGGTACTCCCCAGACCGGAAACACACATCCTGGGACAGGGCACTGGGCCAGGGTCAGACTAATTTGCATATAGCCAAGTTCTGAGCTGGGATGGTGCAGTGAGCTAAAAAACGGTGATGGATCAAGCCCTGATCTTTGGACTGGGTAAGAGTGGTCTGCTTAATTCAGACACTCTGTTCATCACCACCCCCTTTTCTGAATCATTTTGTCCACCATAAGCGTGGAAGGGTATACTCAGATGTGACTCCCTTGCTCATTGCACCATCAGGATTCAAGCAAGCCGGGCCGAAGATGGCTGAAATGCCAGAAACCGGTCCCCGGAAGCTTGTTTCCTTCCCAGTATAAGAATTGGCTTGGTAGTTTGGTCTGCCCTGTTCCCATGATGCACTGGGCCAGGGTCAGACTAATTTGCATATAGCCAAGTTCTGAGCTGGGATGGTGCAGTGAGCTAAAAAACGGTGATGGATCAAGCCCTGATCTTTGGACTGGGTAAGAGTGGTCTGCTTAATGCAGACACTCTGTTCATCACCACCTCCTTTTCTGAATCATTTTGTCCACCATAAGCGTGGAAGGGTATACTCAGATGTGAGTCCCTTGCTCATTGCACCATCAGGATTCAAGCAAGCCGGGCTGAAGACGGCTGAAATGCCAGAAACCGGTCCGCGGAAGCTTGTTTCCTTCCCAGTATAAGAATTGGCTTGGTAGTTTGGTCTGCCCTGTTCCCATGATGCACTGGGCCAGGGTCAGACTAATTTGCATATAGCCAAGTTCTGAGCTGGGATGGTGCAGTGAGCTAAAAAACGGTGATGGATCAAGCCCTGATCTTTGGACTGGGTAAGAGTGGTCTGCTTAATTCAGACACTCTGTTCATCACCACCCCCTTTTCTGAATCATTTTGTCCACCATAAGCGTGGAAGGGTATACTCAGATGTGACTCCCTTGCCCATTGCACCATCAGGATTCAAGCAATTCTGGGCCGAAGACGGCTGAAATGCCAAAAAACGGTCCCCGGAAGCTTGTTTCCTTCCCAGTATAAGAATTGGCTTGGTAGTTTGGTCTGCCCTGTTCCCATGATGCACTGGGCCAGGGTCAGACTAATTTGCATATAGCCAAGTTCTGAGCTGGGATGGTGCAGTGAGCTAAAAAACGGTGATGGATCAAGCCCTGATCTTTGGACTGGGTAAGAGTGGTCTGCTTAATTCAGACACTCTGTTCATCACCACCCCCTTTTCTGAATCATTTTGTCCACCATAAGCGTGGAAGGGTATACTCAGATGTGAGTCCCTTGCTCATTGCACCATCAGGATTCAAGCAAGCCGGGCCAAAGACAGCTGAAATGCCAGAAACCGGTCCCCGGAAGCTTGTTTCCTTCCCAGTATAAGAATTGGCTTGGTAGTTTGGTCTGCCCTGTTCCCATGATGCACTGGGCCAGGGTCAGACTAATTTGCATATAGCCAAGTTCTGAGCTGGGATGGTGCAGTGAGCTAAAAAACGGTGATGGATCAAGCCCTGATCTTTGGACTGGGTAAGAGTGGTCTGCTTAATTCAGACACTCTGTTCATCACCACCCCCTTTTCTGAATCATTTTGTCCACCATAAGCGTGGAAGGGTATACTCAGATGTGAGTCCCTTGCTCATTGCACCATCAGGATTCAAGCAAGCCGGGCCGAAGACAGCTGAAATGCCAGAAACCGGTCCCCGGATGCTTGTTTCCTTCCGAGTATAAGAATTGGCTTGGTAGTTTGGTCTGCCCTGTTCCCATGATGCACTGGGCCAGGGTCAGACTAATTTGCATATAGCCAAGTTCTGAGCTGGGATGGTGCAGTGAGCTAAAAAACGGTGATGGATCAAGCCCTGATCTTTGGACTGGGTAAGAGTGGTCTGCTTAATTCAGACACTCTGTTCATCACCACCCCCTTTTCTGAATCATTTTGTCCACCATAAGCGTGGAAGGGTATACTCAGATGTGAGTCCCTTGCTCGTTGCACCATCAGGATTCAAGCAAGCCGGGCCGAAGACGGCTGAAATGCCAGAAACCGGTCCCCGGAAGCTTGTTTCCTTCCGAGTATAAGAATTGGCTTGGTAGTTTGGTCTGCCCTGTTCCCATGATGCACTGGGCCAGGGTAAGACTAATTTGCATATAGCCAGGTTCTGAGCTGGAATGGTGCAGTGAGCTGAAAACGGTGATGGATCAAGCCCTGATCTTTGGACTGGGTAAGAGTGGTCTGCATAATTCAGACACTCTGTTCATCACCACCCCCTTTTCTGAATCATTTTGTCCACCATAAGCGTGGAAGGGTATACTCAGATGTGAGTACCTTGCTCATTGCACCATCAGGATTCAAGCAAGCAGGGCCGAAGACGGCTGAAATGCCAGAAACCGGCCCCCGGAAGCTTGTTTCCTTCCCAGTATAAGAATTGGCTTTGTAGTTTGGTCTGCCCTGTTCCCATGATGCACTGGGCCAGGGTCAGACTAATTTGCATATTGTCAAGTTCTGAGCTGGGATGGTGCAGTGAGCTAAAAAACGGTGATGGATCAAGCCCTGATCTTTGGACTGGGTAAGAGTGATCTGCTTAATTCAGACACTCTGTTCATCACCACCTCCTTTTCTGAATCATTTTGTCCACCATAAGCGTGGAAGGGTATACTCAGATGTGAGTCTCTTGCTCATTGCACCATCAGGATTCAAGCAAGCCGGGCTGAAGACGGCTGAAATGCCAGAAACCGGTCCCCGGAAGCTTGTTTCCTTCCCAGTATAAGAATTGGCTTGGTAGTTTGGTCTGCCCTGTTCCCATGATGCACTGGGCCAGGGTCAGACTAATTTGCATATAGCCAAGTTCTGAGCTGGGATGGTGCAGTGAGCTAAAAAACGGTGATGGATCAAGCCCTGATCTTTGGACTGGGTAAGAGTGGTCTGCTTAATTCAGACACTCTGTTCATCACCACCCCCTTTTCTGAATCATTTTGTCCACCATAAGCGTGGAAGGGTATACTCAGATACCCTCATTGCACCATCAGGATTCAAGCAAGCCGGGCCGAAGACGGCTGAAATGCCAGAAACCGGTCCCCGGAAGCTTGTTTCCTTCCCAGTATAAGAATTGGCTTGGTAGTTTGGTCTGCCCTGTTCCCATGATGCACTGGGCCAGGGTCAGACTAATTTGGATATAGCCAAGTTCTGAGCTGGGATGGTGCAGTGAGCTAAAAAACGGTGATGGATCAAGCCCTGATCTTTGGACTGGGTAAGAGTGGTCTGCTTAATTCAGACACTCTGTTCATCACCCCCCCCTTTTCTGAATCATTTTGTCCACCATAAGCGTGGAAGGGTATACTCAGATGTGAGTCCCTTGCTCATTGCACCATCAGGATTCAAGCAAGCCGGGCCGAAGACGGCTGAAATGCCAGAAACCGGTCCCCGGAAGCTTGTTTCCTTCCCAGTATAAGAATTGGCTTGGTAGTTTGGTCTGCCCTTTTCCCATGATGCACTGGGCCAGGGTCAGACAAATTTGCATATAGCCAAGTTCTGAGCTGGGATGGTGCAGTGAGCTAAAAAACGGTGATGGATCAAGCCCTTATCTTTGGACTGGGTAAGAGTGGTCTGCTTAATTCAGACACTCTGTTCATCACCACCCCCTTTTCTGAATCATTTTGTTCACCATAAGCGTGGAAGGGTATACTCAGATGTGAGTCCCTTGCTCATTGCACCATCAGGATTCAAGCAAGCCGGGCCGAAGACGGCTGAAATGCCAGAAACCGGTCCCCGGAAGCTTGTTTCCTTCCCAGTATAAGAATTGGCTTGGTAGTTTGGTCTGCCCTGTTCCCATGATGCACTGGGCCAGGGTCAGACTAATTTGCATATAGCCAAGTTCTGAGCTGGGATGGTGCAGTGAGCTAAAAAACGGTGATGTATCAAGCCCTGATCTTTGGACTGGGTAAGAGTGGTCTGCTTAATTCAGACACTCTGTTCATCACCAGCCCCTTTTCTGAATCATTTTGTCCACCATAAGCGTGGAAGGGTATACTCAGATGTGAGTCCCTTGCTCATTGCACCATCAGGATTCAAGCAAGCCGGGCCAAATACGGCTGAAATGCCAGAAACCGGTCCCCGGAAGCTTGTTTCCTTCCCAGTATAAGAATTGGCTTGGTAGTTTGGTCTGCCCTGTTCCCATGATGCACTGGGCCAGGGTCAGACTAATTTGCATATAGCCAAGTTCTGAGCTGGGATGGTGCAGTGAGCTAAAAAACGGTGATGGATCAAGCCCTGATCATTGGACTGGGTAAGAGTGGTCTGCTTAATTCAGACACTCTGTTCCTCACCACCCCCTTTTCTGAATCATTTTGTCCACCATAAGCGTGGAAGGGTATACTCAGATGTGAGTCCCTTGCTCATTGCACCATCAGGATTCAAGCAAGCCGGGCCAAAGACGGCTGAAATGCCAGAAACCGGTCTCTGGAAGCTTGTTTCCTTCCCAGTATAAGAATTGGCTTGGTAGTTTGGTCTGCCCTGTTCCCATGATGCACTGGGCCCGGGTCAGACTAATTTGCATATAGCCAAGTTCTGAGCTGGGATGGTGCAGTGAGCTAAAAAACTGTGATGGATCAAGCCCTGATCTTTGGACTGGGTAAGAGTGGTCTGCTTAATTCAGACACTCTGTTCATCACCACCCCCTTTTCTGACTCATTTTGTCCACCATAAGCGTGGAAGGGTATACTCAGATGTGAGTCCCTTGCTCATTGCACCATCAGGATTCAAGCAAGCCGGGCCGAAGACGGCTGAAATGCCAGAAACCGGTCCCCGGAAGCTTGTTTCCTTCCCAGTATAAGAATTGGCTTGGTAGTTTGGTCTGCCCTGTTCCCATGATGCACTGGGCCAGGGTCAGACTAATTTGCATATAGCCAAGTTCTGAGCTGGGATGGTGCAGTGAGCTAAAAAACGGTGATGGATCAAGCCCTGATCTTTGGACTGGGTAAGAGTGGTCTTCTTAATTCATACACTCTGTTCATCACCACCCCCTTTTCTGAATAAATCATACATTCACTACCAGTCAAGAGATCTGGGTTAAATCCATCATTCTTTTGCACACCATGCAACCCCAGTTTAGACACAGCCATTTGCAAATCAGTCTTGACCCTGTACCTCATGAGAACAGTTCAGACCGAACTGCCAATCTAGGACCACCCTGTACTGGAAACAAGCATCCTGGGACCCGTTTCGGGGTATTACCCATCATCAGCCAGACTAGCTTGAATCCAGTGCTACAGTGAGCAAGCGGCCCACGTCTGGCCATACCCATCTCACTTAGGGTGAAAAGTTGAATGCAAACAAATGATGGACAGGGTGCTGAACAAATCATACTTTCACCCCCAGTCAAGAGATCTGGGTTAAATCCATTGTTCTTTTGCTCACCATGCCACCCCACTTTAGACCCAGCCATATGCAAATCAGTCTCGCCCCTTTGCCTCATGGGAACAGTCCAGACCGAACTGCCAAGCCAGGTCCTCCCTGGATCGGAAACTAGCACCATGGACCTGTTTCTGGGTATTACCGTTCATCAGCCAGGCTAGCTTGAATCCAGTGGCAAAGTGAGTAAGGGACCCACGTCTGGGCATACCGATCCTACTTAGGGTGAAAAGTGCTAGGCAACAAAAATGTTTGGGGTTATGCTGAATAAATCATACATTCACCCCAGTAAAGAGGTCTGTGTTAAATCCACTGTTCTTTTGCTCACCATGCCACCCCAGTTTAGACCCAGCCATATGCAAATCAGTCTCGCCCCTTTGCCTCATGGGAACAGTCCAGACCAAACTGCTAAGCCAGGTCCACCCTGGATCGGAAACTAGCACCATGGACCTGTTTCTGGGTATTACCGTTCATCAGCCAGGCTAGCTTGAATCCAGTGGCAAAGTGAGTAAGGGACCCACGTCTGGGCATACCGATCCTACTTAGGGTGAAAAGTGCTAGGCAACAAAAATGTTTGGGGTTATGCTGAATAAATCATACATTCACCCCAGTAAAGAGGTCTGTGTTAAATCCACTGTTCTTTTGCTCACCATGCCACCCCAGTTTAGACCCAGCCATATGCAAATCAGTCTCGCCCCTTTGCCTCATGGGAACAGTCCAGACCAAACTGCTAAGCCAGGTCCACCCTGGATCGGAAACAAGCACCATGTACCTGTTTCTGGGTATTACCGTTCATCAGCCAGGCTAACTTGAATCCAGTGGCAAAGTGAGTAAGGGACCCACGTCTGGGTATACCGATCCTACTTAGGGTGAAAAGTGCTACGCAACAAAAATGTTTGGGGGTATGCCGAATAAATCATACATTCACCCCAGTAAAGAGGTCTGGGTTAAATCCATTGTTCTTTTGCTCACCATGCCACCCCAGTTTAGACCCAGCCATATGCAAATCAGTCTTGACCCTGTGCCTCATGGGAACAGTCCAGACCGAACTGCCAAGCCAGGTCCTCCCTGGATCGGAAACAAGCATCCTGGTACCGGTTTCTGGGTATGAGCCTTCATCAGCCAGGCCAGCTTGAATCCAGTGGCACAATGAGCAAGGGACCCACGTCTGGGCATGCCCAACTCACTTAGGGTGAAAAGTGCTATGCAAACAAATGATGGACGGAATGCTGAAAAAATCATGCATTCACCCCCACTCAAGAGATCTGGGTTAAAACCATTGTTCTTTTGCTCACCATGCTACCCCAGTTTAGACCCAGCCATATGCAAATCAGTCTTGACCCTGTGACTCATGGGACCAGTCCAGACCGAACTGCCAAGCCCGGTCCTCCCTGCACTGGAAACAAGCATCCTGGGAACAGTTTCTTGATATGAATCTTCATCATGTATCTATGCAGAGAAAGTTTGAATGGTATGTACCAGGAAGAAGCCTCCGCTCCTCGTCAGCCAGACTGATGAAAATACTGAGAGTTAAGAAAGTAAAATCAGGTGGCAGAACATTTGGCGTAGCAGCTACCAGACTTTGGAATTAACTTCCACTGGAACTGAAACAAGTCAGTGATCTTCTGCCTTTTAGGAAGAGACTAAAACCCTGGCTGTTCCCCAAAGTCTAACTCGGTTGTCAGCCCTTGGGCATACTTATAAATTGCACACTCAGACTGTCAGTGTCAGGATGCCTGCTAGGTGACAGAGCGCTTTACAAATGAAATAAATAAAATCAGCCAGGCTAGCTTGAATCCAATGGCACAATGAGCAAGGGACCTACTTCTGGGCATACACATCCCACTTAGGGGGAAAAGTACTACACAAACAAATGATGGACGGAATGCTGAATAAATCATACATTCACCCCCAGTCAAGAGATCTGGGTTAAAGCCATTGTTCTTTTGCTCACCATGCCGCCCCAGGTTAGACCCAGCCATATGCAAATCAGTCTTGACCATGTGCCTCATGGGAACAGTCCCAACAGAACTGCCAGGCCAGGTCCTCCGTGTACGAGAAACAAGCATCCTGGGACTGGTTTCTGGGTATTACCCTTCATCAGCCAGGCTAGTTCGAATCCAGTGGCACAGTGAGCAAGGGACCCAGGTCTGGGCATATCCATCCCACTTTGGGTGAAAAGTGCTACAGAAACAAATGATGGACAGAATACTGAATAAATCATGCATTCAGCCCCAGTCAAGAGATCTGGGATAAATCCATCGTTCTTTTGCTCAACATGCTGCCCCAGTTTAGACCCAGCCTTATGCAAATAAGTTCTGACCCTGTGCCTCATTGGAACAGTCCAGACGGAACTGCCAAGCCAGGTCCTCCCAGGACTGGGAACAAGCATCCTGGGACCGGTTTCTGGGTATTACCCTTCATCTGCCAGGCTAGCTTGAATCCAGTGGCAGATTGAGCAAGGGACCCATGTCTGGCCATACCCATCCCACTTAGGGTGAAAAGTGCAACGCAAACAAATGATGGACGGAATGCTGAATAAATCATGCATTTACCCCTCAGTCAAGAGATCTGGGTTAAATCCATCATTCTATTGCGCACCATGCCACCCCAGTTTAGACCCAGCCATATGGAAATCAGTCTTGACCCTGTGCCTCATGGGAACAGTCCAGAACGAGCTACCAAGCCAGGTCCTCCCTGGACTGGAGACAAGCATCCTGGGACCCGTCTCTGGGTATGAGCCTTCATCAGCCAGGCTAACTTGAATCCAGTGGCACAGTGAGCTAGGAACCCACGTCTCGGCATACCCATCAAACTTAGTTTGAAAAGTTCTACGCAAACAAATGATGGACGGAATGCTGAATAAATGATGCATTCATCCCCCAGTCAAGCGATCTGGGTTAAATCCATCTTTCTTTTGCTCACCAGGCCACCCCAATTTAGACACAGCCATATGCAAATCAGTCTTGACCCTGTGCCTCATGGGACCAGTCCAGACCGAACTGCCAACCCAAGTCCACAATGTACTGGAAACAAGCATCCTGGGACGCGTTTCTGGGTATGACCCTTCATTAGCCAGGCTAGCTTGAATCCAGTGGCACAGTGAGCAAGGGACCCATGTCTGGGCATACCAATCCCTATTAGGGTGAAAAGCGCTATGCAAACAAATGATGGAGGGAATGCTGATTAAATCAAACAATTACCACCAGTCAAGAGATCTGGGTTAAAGCCATCATTCTTTTACTCACCATGCCACCCCAGTTTAGACCCAGCCATTTGCAAATCAGTCTTGACCCTGTGCCTCATGGGAACAATCTAGACCGAACTGCCAAGCCAGGTCCTCCCTGGACCAGAAACAAGCATCCTGGGTCCGGTTTCTAGGTATTACCCTTCATCAGCCAGGCTAGCTTAAATCCAGTGGCACAGTGAGCAAGGGACACACGTCTGGCCATACCCATCCCTATTAGGTTGAAAAGTGCTATGCAAACAAATGATGGACAGAATGCTGAATAATTCATACATTCACCCCCAGTCAAGATATCTGGGTGAAATCCATCATTCGTTTGCTCACCATGCCACCCCAGTTTAGACCCAGCCATATGCAAATCATTCTTGACCATGCGCCAATGGGAACAGTCCTGCCCGAACTGCCAGGCCAGGTCCTATCTGGACTTGAAAAAAGCATCCAGGGACCGGTTCGGGCTTTCAGCTCTCATCAGCCATGATACCTTGACTCCAGAGGCATGGAAAGGTCTGGGCTTACCCGTCCCACTTGGGGTGACAAATTCAAAAAGAACAATTGATGGACAGAATGCAGAACAATGTCATACATTCACCCTAGTACAGAGATCTGGGACTAAATCCATTGTTTTTTTTACCCACCATGCCATTCCAGTTTGGACCCAGCCATATGCAAATCAGTCTTGACCCTGCCCCAATGGTAACAGTCCAGCCCGAACTAGCAACCCAAGTCACCCTGGCCTGGAAACAAGCATTCTAGGACCAGTTTCAGGCTTTCGGCCCTCATCAACCAGGATACCTAGACTCCAGTGGCATGGAGAGCACAGGTTCCACGTCTAGAGATCTGGGTTAAATCCATTGTTCTTTTGCTCACCATGCTACCCCAGTTTAGACCCAGCCATATGCAAATCAGTCTTGACCCTGTGACTCATGGGACCAGTCCAGACCGAACTGCCAAGCCCGGTCCTCCCTGCACTGGAAACAAGCATCCTGGGAACAGTTTCTTGATATGAATCTTCATCATGTATCTATGCAGAGAAAGTTTGAATGGTATGTACCAGGAAGAAGCCTCCGCTCCTCGTCAGCCAGACTGATGAAAATACTGAGAGTTAAGAAAGTAAAATCAGGTGGCAGAACATTTGGCGTAGCAGCTACCGGACTTTGGAATTAACTTCCACTGGAACTGAAACAAGTCAGTGATCTTCTGCCTTTTAGGAAGAGACTAAAACCCTGGCTGTTCCCCAAAGTCTAACTCGGTTGTCAGCCCTTGTGCATACTTATAAATTGCACACTCAGACTGTCAGTGTCAGGATGCCTGCTAGGTGACAGAGCGCTTTACAAATGAAATAAATAAAATCAGCCAGGCTAGCTTGAATCCAATGGCACAATGAGCAAGGGACCTACTTCTGGGCATACACATCCCACTTAGGGGGAAAAGTACTACACAAACAAATGATGGACGGAATGCTGAATAAATCATACATTCACCCCCAGTCAAGAGATCTGGGTTAAAGCCATTGTTCTTTTGCTCACCATGCCGCCCCAGGTTAGACCCAGCCATATGCAAATCAGTCTTGACCATGTGCCTCATGGGAACAGTCCCAACAGAACTGCCAGGCCAGGTCCTCCGTGTACGAGAAACAAGCATCCTGGGACTGGTTTCTGGGTATTACCCTTCATCAGCCAGGCTAGTTCGAATCCAGTGGCACAGTGAGCAAGGGACCCAGGTCTGGGCATATCCATCCCACTTTGGGTGAAGAGTGCTACAGAAACAAATGATGGACAGAATACTGAATAAATCATGCATTCAGCCCCAGTCAAGAGATCTGGGATAAATCCATCGTTCTTTTGCTCAACATGCTGCCCCAGTTTAGACCCAGCCTTATGCAAATAAGTTCTGACCCTGTGCCTCATTGGAACAGTCCAGACGGAACTGCCAAGCCAGGTCCTCCCAGGACTGGGAACAAGCATCCTGGGACCGGTTTCTGGGTATTACCCTTCATCTGCCAGGCTAGCTTGAATCCAGTGGCACATTGAGCAAGGGACCCATGTCTGGCCATACCCATCCCACTTAGGGTGAAAAGTGCTACGCAAACAAATGATGGACGGAATGCTGAATAAATCATGCATTTACCCCTCAGTCAAGAGATCTGGGTTAAATCCATCATTCTATTGCGCACCATGCCACCCCAGTTTAGACCCAGCCATATGGAAATCAGTCTTGACCCTGTGCCTCATGGGAACAGTCCAGAACGAGCTACCAAGCCAGGTCCTCCCTGGACTGGAGACAAGCATCCTGGGACCCGTCTCTGGGTATGAGCCTTCATCAGCCAGGCTAACTTGAATCCAGTGGCACAGTGAGCTAGGAACCCACGTCTCGGCATACCCATCAAACTTAGTTTGAAAAGTTCTACGCAAACAAATGATGGACGGAATGCTGAATAAATGATGCATTCATCCCCCAGTCAAGCGATCTGGGTTAAATCCATCTTTCTTTTGCTCACCAGGCCACCCCAATTTAGACACAGCCATATGCAAATCAGTCTTGACCCTGTGCCTCATGGGACCAGTCCAGACCGAACTGCCAACCCAAGTGCACAATGTACTGGAAACAAGCATCCTGGGACGCGTTTCTGGGTATGACCCTTCATTAGCCAGGCTAGCTTGAATCCAGTGGCACAGTGAGCAAGGGACCCATGTCTGGGCATACCAATCCCTATTAGGGTGAAAAGCGCTATGCAAACAAATGATGGAGGGAATGTTGATTAAATCAAACAATTACCACCAGTCAAGAGATCTGGGTTAAAGCCATCATTCTTTTACTCACCATGCCACCCCAGTTTAGACCCAGCCATTTGCAAATCAGTCTTGACCCTGTGCCTCATGGGAACAATCTAGACCGAACTGCCAAGCCAGGTCCTCCCTGGACCAGAAACAAGCATCCTGGGTCCGGTTTCTAGGTATTACCCTTCATCAGCCAGGCTAGCTTAAATCCAGTGGCACAGTGAGCAAGGGACACACGTCTGGCCATACCCATCCCTATTAGGTTGAAAAGTGCTATGCAAACAAATGATGGACAGAATGCTGAATAATTCATACATTCACCCCCAGTCAAGATATCTGGGTGAAATCCATCATTCGTTTGCTCACCATGCCACCCCAGTTTAGACCCAGCCATATGCAAATCATTCTTGACCATGCGCCAATGGGAACAGTCCTGCCCGAACTGCCAGGCCAGGTCCTATCTGGACTTGAAAAAAGCATCCAGGGACCGGTTCGGGCTTTCAGCTCTCATCAGCCATGATACCTAGACTCCAGTGGCATGGAAAGGTCTGGGCTTACCCGTCCCACTTGGGGTGACAAATTCAAAAAGAACAATTGATGGACAGAATGCAGAACAATGTCATACATTCAACCTAGTACAGAGATCTGGGACTAAATCCATTGTTTTTTTTACCCACCATGCCATTCCAGTTTGGACCCAGCCATATGCAAATCAGTCTTGACCCTGCCCCAATGGTAACAGTCCAGCCCGAACTAGCAACCCAAGTCACCCTGGCCTGGAAACAAGCATTCTAGGACCAGTTTCAGGCTTTCGGCCCTCATCAACCAGGATACCTAGACTCCAGTGGCATGGAGAGCACAGGTTCCACGTCTAGAGATCTAGGTTAAATCCATTGTTCTTTTGCTCACCATGCTACCCCAGTTTAGACCCAGCCATATGCAAATCAGTCTTGACCCTGTGACTCATGGGACCAGTCCAGACCGAACTGCCAAGCCCGGTCCTCCCTGCACTGGAAACAAGCATCCTGGGAACAGTTTCTTGATATGAATCTTCATCATGTATCTATGCAGAGAAAGTTTGAATGGTATGTACCAGGAAGAAGCCTCCGCTCCTCGTCAGCCAGACTGATGAAAATACTGAGAGTTAAGAAAGTAAAATCAGGTGGCAGAACATTTGGCGTAGCAGCTACCAGACTTTGGAATTAACTTCCACTGGAACTGAAACAAGTCAGTGATCTTCTGCCTTTTAGGAAGAGACTAAAACCCTGGCTGTTCCCCAAAGTCTAACTCGGTTGTCAGCCCTTGGGCATACTTATAAATTGCACACTCAGACTGTCAGTGTCAGGATGCCTGCTAGGTGACAGAGCGCTTTACAAATGAAATAAATAAAATCAGCCAGGCTAGCTTGAATCCAATGGCACAATGAGCAAGGGACCTACTTCTGGGCATACACATCCCACTTAGGGGGAAAAGTACTACACAAACAAATGATGGATGGAATGCTGAATAAATCATACATTCACCCCCAGTCAAGAGATCTGGGTTAAAGCCATTGTTCTTTTGCTCACCATGCCGCCCCAGGTTAGACCCAGCCATATGCAAATCAGTCTTGACCATGTGCCTCATGGGAACAGTCCCTACAGAACTGCCAGGCCAGGTCCTCCGTGTACGAGAAACAAGCATCCTGGGACTGGTTTCTGGGTATTACCCTTCATCAGCCAGGCTAGTTCGAATCCAGTGGCACAGTGAGCAAGGGACCCAGGTCTGGGCATATCCATCCCACTTTAGGTGAAAAGTGCTACAGAAACAAATGATGGACAGAATACTGAATAAATCATGCATTCAGCCCCAGTCAAGAGATCTGGGATAAATCCATCGTTCTTTTGCTCAACATGCTGCCCCAGTTTAGACCCAGCCTTATGCAAATAAGTTCTGACCCTGTGCCTCATTGGAACAGTCCAGACAGAATTGCCAAGCCAGGTCCTCCCAGGACTGGGAACAAGCATCCTGGGACCGGTTTCTGGGTATTACCCTTCATCTGCCAGGCTAGCTTGAATCCAGTGGCACATTGAGCAAGGGACCCATGTCTGGCCATACCCATCCCACTTAGGGTGAAAAGTGCTACGCAAACAAATGATGGACGGAATGCTGAATAAATCATGCATTTACCCCTCAGTCAAGAGATCTGAGTTAAATCCATCATTCTATTGCGCACCATGCCACCCCAGTTTAGACCCAGCCATATGGAAATCAGTCTTGACCCTGTGCCTCATGGGAACAGTCCAGAACGAGCTACCAAGCCAGGTCCTCCCTGGACTGGAGACAAGCATCCTGGGACCCGTCTCTGGGTATGAGCCTTCATCAGCCAGGCTAACTTAAATCCAGTGGCACAGTGAGCTAGGAACCCACGTCTCGGCATACCCATCAAACTTAGTTTGAAAAGTTCTACGCAAACAAATGATGGACGGAATGCTGAATAAATGATGCATTCATCCCCCAGTCAAGCGATCTGGGTTAAATCCATCTTTCTTTTGCTCACCAGGCCACCCCAATTTAGACACAGCCATATGCAAATCAGTCTTGACCCTGTGCCTCATGGGACCAGTCCAGACCGAACTGCCAACCCAAGTCCACAATGTACTGGAAACAAGCATCCTGGGACGCGTTTCTGGGTATGACCCTTCATTAGCCAGGCTAGCTTGAATCCAGTGGCACAGTGAGCAAGGGACCCATGTCTGGGCATACCAATCCCTATTAGGGTGAAAAGCGCTATGCAAACAAATGATGGAGGGAATGCTGATTAAATCAAACAATTACCACCAGTCAAGAGATCTGGGTTAAAGCCATCATTCTTTTACTCACCATGCCACCCCAGTTTAGACCCAGCCATTTGCAAATCAGTCTTGACCCTGTGCCTCATGGGAACAATCTAGACCGAACTGCCAAGCCAGGTCCTCCCTGGACCAGAAACAAGCATCCTGGGTCCGGTTTCTAGGTATTACCCTTCATCAGCCAGGCTAGCTTAAATCCAGTGGCACAGTGAGCAAGGGACACACGTCTGGGCATACCCATCCCTATTAGGTTGAAAAGTGCTATGCAAACAAATGATGGACAGAATGCTGAATAATTCATACATTCACCCCCAGTCAAGATATCTGGGTGAAATCCATCATTCGTTTGCTCACCATGCCACCCCAGTTTAGACCCAGCCATATGCAAATCATTCTTGACCATGCGCCAATGGGAACAGTCCTGCCCGAACTGCCAGGCCAGGTCCTATCTGGACTTGAAAAAAGCATCCAGGGACCGGTTCGGGCTTTCAGCTCTCATCAGCCATGATACCTTGACTCCAGTGGCATGGAAAGGTCTGGGCTTACCCGTCCCACTTGGGGTGACAAATTCAAAAAGACCAATTGATGGACAGAATGCAGAACAATGTCATACATTCACCCTAGTACAGAGATCTGGGACTAAATCCATTGTTTTTTTTACCCACCATGCCATTCCAGTTTGGACCCAGCCATATGCAAATCAGTCTTGACCCTGCCCCAATGGTAACAGTCCAGCCCGAACTAGCAACCCAAGTCACCCTGGCCTGGAAACAAGCATTCTAGGACCAGTTTCAGGCTTTCGGCCCTCATCAACCAGGATACCTAGACTCCAGTGGCATGGAGAGCACAGGTTCCACGTCTAGAGATCTGGGTTAAATCCATTGTTCTTTTGCTCACCAAGCTACCCCAGTTTAGACCCAGCCATATGCAAATCAGTCTTGACCCTGTGACTCATGGGACCAGTCCAGACCGAACTGCCAAGCCCGGTCCTCCCTGCACTGGAAACAAGCATCCTGGGAACAGTTTCTTGATATGAATCTTCATCATGTATCTATGCAGAGAAAGTTTGAATGGTATGTACCAGGAAGAAGCCTCCGCTCCTCGTCAGCCAGACTGATGAAAATACTGAGAGTTAAGAAAGTAAAATCAGGTGGCAGAACATTTGGCGTAGCAGCTACCAGACTTTGGAATTAACTTCCACTGGAACTGAAACAAGTCAGTGATCTTCTGCCTTTTAGGAAGAGACTAAAACCCTGGCTGTTCCCCAAAGTCTAACTCGGTTGTCAGCCCTTGGGCATACTTATAAATTGCACACTCAGACTGTCAGTGTCAGGATGCCTGCTAGGTGACAGAGCGCTTTACAAATGAAATAAATAAAATCAGCCAGGCTAGCTTGAATCCAATGGCACAATGAGCAAGGGACCTACTTCTGGGCATACACATCCCACTTAGGGGGAAAAGTACTACACAAACAAATGATGGACGGAATCCTGAATAAATCATACATTCACCCCCAGTCAAGAGATCTGGGTTAAAGCCATTGTTCTTTTGCTCACCATGCCACCCCAGGTTAGACCCAGCCATATGCAAATCAGTCTTGACCATGTGCCTCATGGGAACAGTCCCAACAGAACTGCCAGGCCAGGTCCTCCGTGTACGAGAAACAAGCATCCTGGGACCGGTTTCTGGGTATTACCCTTCATCAGCCAGGCTAGTTCGAATCCAGTGGCACAGTGAGCAAGGGACCCAGGTCTGGGCATATCCATCCCACTTTAGGTGAAAAGTGCTACAGAAACAAATGATGGACAGAATGCTGAATAAATCATGCATTCAGCCCCAGTCAAGAGATCTGGGATAAATCCATCGTTCTTTTGCTCAACATGCTGCCCCAGTTTAGACCCAGCCTTATGCAAATAAGTTCTGACCCTGTGCCTCATTGGAACAGTCCAGACGGAACTGCCAAGCCAGGTCCTCCCAGGACTGGGAACAAGCATCCTGGGACCGGTTTCTGGGTATTACCCTTCATCAGCCAGGCTAGCTTAAATCCAGTGGCACAGTGAGCAAGGGACACACGTCTGGGCATACCCATCCCTATTAGGTTGAAAAGTGGTATGCAAACAAATGATGGACAGAATGCTGAATAATTCATACATTCACCCCCAGTCAAGATATCTGGGTGAAATCCATCATTCGTTTGCTCACCATGCCACCCCAGTTTAGACCCAGCCATATGCAAATCATTCTTGACCATGCGCCAATGGGAACAGTCCTGCCCGAGCTGCCAGGCCAGGTCCTATCTGGACTTGAAAAAAGCATCCAGGGACCGGTTCGGGCTTTCAGCCCTCATCAGCCATGATACCTTGACTCCAGTGGCATGGAAAGGTCTGGGCTTACCCGTCCCACTTGGGGTGACAAATTCAAAAAGAACAATTGATGGACAGAATGCAGAACAATGTCATACATTCACCTTAGTACAGAGATCTGGGACTAAATCCATTGTTTTTTTTTACCCACCATGCCATTCCAGTTTGGACCCAGCCATATGCAAATCAGTCTTGACCCTGCCCCCAATGGTAACAGTCCAGCCCGAACTAGCAACCCAAGTCACCCTGGACTGGAAACAAGCATTCTAGGACCAGTTTCAGGCTTTCGGCCCTCATCAACCAGGATACCTAGACTCCAGTGGCATGGAGAGCACAGGTTCCACGTCTGGGCATACCCGTCCCACTCGGGGTGACAAATGCAAAAAGAACAATTGATGGACAGAATGCAGAACAATGTCATACATTTAACCCATTACAGAGATCTGGGCCTAATTCCATTGATTTTTTGCTCACCATGCCATTCCAGGTTGGACCCAGCCATATGCAGATCAGTTTTGACCCTGCGTCTAATGGGAATAGTCCAGCCCGAACTGCCAGGCCAGGTCCTCCCTCGACTCCAAACAAGCATCCTAGTACCAGTTTCGGGCTTTCAGCCCTCATCAACCAGGATAGCTTGACTCCAGAGGCATGGAGAAGGGGCCTCAACATATTTTTCAGCTTGCAACAACTCAATGAGATCTCTCCTCCTGCTCCAGGACTATGTCAGAGGCGCAAACCACTGCTTCCCTCAACTATACAAATTTTGATTTCTTTTAATGACTCCAGAACTACTCAACAGATTTACACCATCTGAAAAAATGTCACTTTGTAGACCAACAGCTACCTTCTGCAAAATTTGGTGCAATTCCATTCAGCAATTCGGACATGAGCAGAAGTGAGTGGAAAACTAGTTTGGGAAATTTTGTGAAGATTCATCTAATGGCACCAAAGTTAATGAAAAAACACTCTTCCTATGGAAACTAGGTCCTAACTATAACTACATATATATATTCACTGAAAAAAAACATAGGTTTCAGAAACTTTATAGTTAGAAATTAGCATTTAAAAAACCTTAGAAATTAGGTTTCAGGGGTGTTATCGTACCAAACAATAGAAATTGCTCTGTTATAGTTAGTTCTGCTAACTATAACTCACGCACCCTCAATGCACTGCTGAAGATGTCACATATTACATCAATCAAGACATGATCAGTGACATCACTGATGACATCACTGATGATGCCATTGTGCACCCAAAGCGTACACTTCACAGTGGGTGCGTGGATTCTAGCTGCAATTTTAGAAAAGTTGTGAAGGATCAGCGTATGGTGTGTGACGGCTGCGTGTTTTTCAGTTACATCATATACATTTAATATTACATGATGTACGCGATTGGTATGCGACCAGTCCGTGACTCCTGCTACCGTGAATTCGCGACACATGCGCATTACGGTACGCAACGCTTGCACGATGGCGGGTTCCACGTGACGTCATATACGTGCTGGGGCGCACTGGGTGCATGAGTCCCTCAACATTTTTTTATGTTCTAAAATTATATGTATGTGTTTTTAATATACATATTAGGGCAAGAGATTATCTAAGATATTCTTACAAATAATATATTTGTACTTATAAAAAAACGTATTAATATTATTATTTGTAAATATATTTTCATGACGTCTCGTGGGGTGCTTGCTTCATAAGTACTGAGTGAACAGATCCCACGTAACCTCAAAAAAAAGATTTCATTGGTTCATAAGATTTCCCACTGTAACTATTGAAGGACCCCACCAATTTTAATCATTCATGCTGGAGAATCTTTAGAGAGACATCTCTTTTCCTACAAGAACCATTTTTGCTTGTTTTTTTTGGTGTTTTTCAACAAATATCAAACAAAATGGTATCTGGGCAGCAGCAGCAGAAGGAAGTATCTCCTGAAGAAGAATTCTTGCAGGAGGCACCATGTCCACAGAGGCCGGAAACTGTTGTGTGGAAATTCTTCACTTTTCCACCTGGAGAGAAAAAAATAAATGCGAGAAAGGTGACGTGCAAAATTTGTGATCGAGTCCTGTCAAGAGGCAGTGAAAAAAAATACTCTTGTGGTACTGCTTCTATGTACAAGCATCTCCGGCCCACATATCCTCTCAATCTTGCTCGGGAGGAAATGAGGTAAGCTGCTTGGAACCCCTCACCTGCTGTGGCAAGTACGTCTGGAGCGTCCTCAGGAACACCTGCAATGGACATTAGGCCAGAATTCACCTTTCTCGAGCAACACTGCATGAAGTGTAAGAAACGTATATGCTTCGGTGAGCAGTCGGTGGATGCAGTTTATTTTATTTATTTAGAAAGTTTTATATAGCGCGGACAAGATCCTTGCGGATATCAGAGCGCTTTACAAGAGAAGTACCTGGGGGAGCATAGACAGACAGGTGGAACAATAGGTCACATAGTATGAGACAGCATTCGATGTCCAGTGCCCTCCTCCGCCGTGTAGCGGGGGACCTCTTCCAGCCCTCCGAAGTCGTCGAGCTGTCGGGACTAGGCTCCTGGAATTTCAACTGTCCCTGTGGTGTGCAATTAATAACAGTACTGAAAGGTTGAGTGAGAGAGTTCGGGCGGGGAGGTGTAGTGGAACAATAGGTCGCAAAGTATGAGACAGCATTCGATGTCCAGTGCCCTCCTCCGCCGTGTAGCGGGGGACCTCTTCCAGCCCTCCGAAGTCGTCGAGCTGTCGGGACTAGGCTCCTGGAATTTCAGCTGCCCCTGTTTATTACGAATGTTCAGAGGAAAGCTAGTAGGGATTTGCTCATTGTAGATCTCAGGCAGTTGGCATATGATACATACTCTAAGAGTCACAAAGAGGGCAGGCACGAGAGATAACGAACTTTCCCGAAGGTGTCAGAGCGCTTTACATAGGATCCAGTGGAAAACATAAGGACTGACGGTTACATGCGTAAAATGATTGCAAATTTTTGCATTACAAAAGAACCAGTTAAAAGCATACGGGCCAGGGATTACAAGTGTAACAAAAAGGAATACAAATGGATATACTCTAGGCCTATACTAGTAATATCTCTATCAACATAGGAAACAACGTTCGAAACGTTCTACAGCATATACTAGTGATTAGAGCTATCTCTATATACATAGGGAAGGGAAAGGACTGGATATACTCTAAGAGTCACAGAGAAGGCAAGCATGTGAGATAAACGAGAGATGGAAGCAGAAAGTGGTGAAAAAGAAAGTGAGCAAGAAGGTCCAAGTCCGACAGTTCCGGAAGAGGGCTGGCATAGCCAGCAGGTCCAGGGGGAGAAAAGCAGTCCGTAGCAAAGTCGCAGCCTCATCGTTCACGAGGAGCTGGGGCAGAGGAGAACAATCCGGAGACCAGAGGAGGGTTTTGAAGTCAGAATGCTCTTCATGCGTACAGACTTGCTGCCGGGGCGATGGCCAGAGCGATTAGTTTTTCCAAAGGGTTCCCTTTGTGCTCTCATGGGTGTCTGTGCTCCGCTTAGTCAAATTAGGGGCATAGGGAGTCAGCGAGCTTCATTTGTTGTTGGGGAGGTCGTGAGTGGCGGCCATTTTAAAGTCAGATTGCTCTTCGTGCGTCCATACTTGCTGACGGGACAGTGGCAAGATCGATTATGTTTTTTATGGTTCCCCTTTGTTCTCCCCAGGGAGCATGTGCTCCACTTAATCAAATTGGGGGCATTGGGAGTCGGCGGGCTTCATTTGTTGATGGTGAGGTCGCGCGCGGCGGCCATTTTGGGGTCAGGCGTCCTACCTCAGACGCTGCTCCGGTGGAGAGTTGGACTTAAATCCTTCCAAAAATAAGATCAGCAGATCAGCAGTCCGTGCACATGGCTGAGTCATAGGTCGGACTGGGGTCTCACTTGGTGGTTTCTTGTGGGGCTGCAGAGGACGTTCCAGGCGTGCTGCAGGGGGATCCTGGTCGGGCTGTTGTTTCATCAGGGGAGTGGAGTAGGAAGCATCCATTAGTTTTCAGCGGACGGTGCGAGGGCGCCTTCTGCCCCGCTTCCTGCCGTCTACGTCCGGCTCCCTCCGCAGGATCTGCCGCCGTACCTTTGAGATGCTCCCGAATCTGCCTCCTTCACCAGGCGTCTGTTCGTCCGTGCAGGGCCGCCATTTTAAAGTCTCGGTCAGACTGGCTGCTGCGGGCGAGAAAATGCACTTTTCTTCCGTGCCGATCTCGCTACAGCCCCGATCTCGCTCACAAGTGGGCTCCGGCTGTTCCGCAACTGAATGCGGTGTCTGGGGCCCGGGAAAACAGGATTACTGGGGACGGATTACTGGAAACGGAGGGTGGCCGCGGAGGAGCTCCGGGGACCGCGTCTAGCCCGCGGAGCTCCGCCCCCCTCTATCTAGTTTGTGCTGAGCAACGCAATCATCGTTGTTCATTTTTTTTGTTTTTTTTGTTTTTAGAATGATAGGTATTTCCAAAAGTTTTCCAAAAGTTTTTATGTTTATTTTTTTTTAAAACACCAAAAAAATACAAAATTGTTAAAAAAATACAAAAGAAAAAAGAAGAAAAAAAGTTCTTATCAGAACTACCTTATCTGGTTAAAGAAAGAACTATAATTGCAAGGTAATGTGTGAAAGTTTGTTTGAATATATGTGACGTACTGGTGGCGCAGGGTGCTTGTAAATCTGCCCCATAAGTGCTTAGGTATTGGCAGACTGATACAATAAGAACATAGTGCTGGATGGGTGATTGAAGAATTGCATAAGACTGACAGGAGGTATTCTACTCTGCATGGGCACTACTTCAGTATTTAATGAAGTGGACCAATAGTATGTATCTTCTTAGAGATTTGTAGGGATTATGCACAGAATATTTTATGTGTACTTATGTTGGTGCCTGCCTAGGTCATTTTATAAGAATACTACTAGTAACTGGAATGATGACAGTGCTGCAAACAGAGTGAGCACTTAAATTATATGTGCTTACGTATTGGTGGAGTGATTGGATAAGTAGTGGTGGTAGATAAGTGATTTAAGAAGTGCATGGGACAGACTGGACGATTCCTACATTGCATGAGTACTAACTGGGTATTTAGAATAGTGTATAAATAGTATGTAGCTAGTTAAAGGCCTGCTTGGATAGTGCACAATTCCATAAAATCATGACTAGTAACTAGAATAATTACAGTATTACCAACAGAGTGTATAGTGAATTTAGAAGTGCTTAGGTATTGGTGGAGTGATATGATACCTAGATAGTGCTGGATGGGTGAATGGAGAACTGCATGGGACAGGTACTAACTGGGTATTTAGAAGAGCGTATCAATAGTATGTAGCTAGTTAGAGGTCTGCATGCATAGTGCACAGAATACTGTAGCTGATCTAGTATTGGTGTGTCTATGGTTTCGAGAATGGTAGTCTGTATTTTAGGGTGTGAGGAGGTGCATCAGATGATCACATGGATGATGTTATCAGTGATGTCATTTGAGATGTCATGAGTGATGTCATGAGTGATGTCACTGACCATGTCATGAGTGATGTAATATGTGACGTCATCAGCAGTGCATTGCGGGGGGCACGAGTTATAGTTAGCACAACTAACTATATCGGCTGAATTTCCCTTGTTTTTTATGAGTGAAATGTCCAACTAACTATGACGTCCATGAAACCTGTGTTTTTTTCAGTGAATTTCTGAGGTTTTTTAAAAGCTAATTTCTAACTATAATGTCCGTGAAACTTGTGTTTTTTTCAGGGCATTTTATATATATATGTATTTAATCTCCTCTCACTCTTACAAGGAAGGATTCAGTCCTCAGGTTGTAGTTTGGAAGTATTTATTCTGCAAAGGACGTGATCTACGCATTTCGGCGCATCCAAACTTGATAACGATACAAGATGTCATTATAGCATCCTTATTTAAATGTACAAATGCCTGTAGTTGCCAACATTAACAAAGGACTACATATTACTTTAATCCAAAAAGCTGGCGGCCATATTGGCCTGGTCACTATGTGAAAATTCAGGAATTGATACAATAAAGAAAAGAAAACTTGTGTTAATATGCACACAATCTCATTTCAGCATATCTTGCTCTGTGACCGCCATGCCTGTATGTTCGTCAATGTGACTTATTCATAATAAGCATGCTTAGGATTACAAACATTAACATAAACAATGGACTACAGATTACTTTACAGTGAAAGGCTATCAGCCATATTAATCTGGGCATGTTGCGTATTATAATGGTTCTTACACGAAAGAAAAGAAAAAAAGGGGTGTTAATATGCACACAATATCTCTAAATAAAGTTCTAGAGATTCTAGTTCCTTTCCATTCACAGCTCATTTGAGATGTCATGAGTGATGTGATGAGTGATGTAACTGACCATGTCATGAATGATGTAATGTCTGAGGTCATTAGCAGTTAATTGTGGGGGCATAAGTTATAGTTAGCTCAGATAACTATAACTGCTAAATTTCACTGGTTGTGTATGAGTGAAATCTGAGTCTAACTATAGGTCCCTGTAATCTTTGTTTTTTCAACAAATTTCTGTTTTTTTTTAACGTTAAGTAAGATGCATATCACAATGGATCGTGGGGTGTTGGATGCAGGGCCTGGCATTGTGCTGTCGCCGCCCAAGCTTGCTGCTCTTGTCTTCCCTCCTCCTAGCCATCCATTGTCCAAGTCGAAGTCCCTGCTCCCTTATTACAGCCCTGTGTGGCCGTTTTTCTGCCACTGGCCTTCCTGCCTTCTCTTAACAGTTAGCTTGCTGCCCCATCCACCTCCTGCCTATCCTCTGATCTCTGAATCCATGGATTAGCCTCCTCCCTCCTGCCATGCATGGTCTGATGTGCTGCCACTGCCCTCCATTTAGCATGATGTACCAGTCCACTCCTCCTGCCCTCCATTACCCAATTCTATGCCCCATCATTGACCTCCTGCTTAGCCTCTGTGCTTAACTTGCTGCCCCTATTCTCCTTCCCCCTGCCCTCTGATGTCTGTGTGCATGCCCCTGTGCCATCCTTTTTGCCCACCATGTTGACCTGCCACTCCTATCTACTCCAAGTGTTCTGTTGAACTGCTACTCCCCTCCCATCTGCCTAGCATTGTCAGATGATTGTATCCAGCGCCTGCCACCTCCACCCTGCCTGTCCACATTCCATACCCCTATCTCCTTTCTCCTGTCCCCCATGGTTCATTTTACTGCCACACCCGTCTGCCCTTCCTGGTCTGTTGTGCTGCAACTGCTCCTCCTGTCTGCCCCTCGTGGTCTGTTGTGAGGTCCCTTCCCCTGAACTCTCTTGTCTGTGCCCAGGTCCTGACCCTCCCTTCTATCCTCCATGGTCATTTGTGCATGCCCCTGCACCCTCCTTCTTGCCCATCATAGCCATTGTGCTGCCACTAACCCTCCCGCTTGCCATGCATGGTCTTCTGTGCTGCCATTGCCCCTCCCACCTTCCCTGTGTGGTCAGCTAGCTACCCCACATCCCCTCCCACCTTCCCTCAATGGTCTGTGTGTATGCCATTATAGTCTTACTGTCGCTCTCCATGGTGTGTCTGGCTTCTAGTGCCCATCCTGCCTGACCTCCATGGTCATCTTGCTGCTCCTTCCCCCTTGCCCCCAGCCCTCTGTTTCCATGTGCAGAACCTGATTCCCTCCATCCTGGCTTGTCTGTTCCATTGTAATGCCCCTGATCCATCCCTCCTGCCCTGTGTTGTGTATTATGCTGCTGCAAACCCTGATGCCTGCCCTGTAGGGTCAGTTTGATGCACCTCTCCATGTCTCTCATGTCCTCTGTTATCAGAGTCCATGTCCCTACCCCAATTCCTCCTGCCTTCCAAAATCCAATGTACCTTACTTGCTAAAATTTTGAACTTGGTAAGAGAGAGATTTAGAATAAAAACTGGGGTATTGATTTTCCCCTTTGACTTACATTGAAAAGATGAGACAGATCAAATAAAGCCAATTTGGGCTTAACCCCTTAAGCGCTGCGCCCGTCCAGCGGCCGACGGCACCACAACCTTGGGAGTGCTGCCGTCGGCCGTTGGACGTTCCAACTGCACCTGCGCAATGGAACGTTCAGCACTGGAGCTGGACATTCCAAAGCAGCTAAGGTGTTAAAAGCATTGGACGATTCTGGCTGAATCGGGTCTGTTGGCATGTATGGTTGTACTACCACAGCCTCTTCCTTTTTCCCACAACAGTCTATAATATTGCCACAGCCTCTCTTGCCAGTTGTTTTTTTGCCCCTGCCCCCCTTTCCACTGCCTCTCAACAACTAGATTGCTAACATTCTATATTTATTACAAAAGTGTGGAACACCTGACGTCATCTTGATGTAATCAAAACTGTAATACCTAGAGCATTTCCTTTAGAAATTACATACATGAGAGGGTCTTATTCGCATCAAAATTATGGTTAATGTTCTAAAAAACTAAAATTATTTGTTATCTTTATGTTTTGTTAACCAGCTGACCACTTGATTAAATGTTGCACTTAGGGGAGAGGATGTGGTGTTACTTCCAGAGCTGCAGACTTTGCAACCGGGGAACCAGGTTGGAGTTTCTGCTTCAGCTCAACATTTTGTGATTCTGGTCAAATAACTTAATCTCCCCATGTCGAAAACCAAAATGAATTTGTTCTTGTGTGATGTAACCAATGCGCATGTAAAGCACTCCAATACCTGACAAGTCTGCACTATACAAAACTGCAAAAACATTTTAAAAAAGTGTTTTGCACACTTCTGTCATTGGGCTACATGTGGGGTACATCTGGGTGATAGTTGTGCTACATTTGGGCTCTTTTGTCTCTAGTGGCCATCTTGGGAGATTTATTTGTTATAAAGTTTCCTAATTTCCTCATTTACTGCAGTCTCCTCAGTAGGAAATGCTTTCAGTTTTTTACTTTGATTCCATCAAGAAGGTATTCAGATATGTCACACATTTGCCATAAATTCTGAATGTTAGCACTCTAGTTGTTCATTAGATCACTGTAGTAAAGCTACTGCTCACCAGGGAAGTCTGCTGCTGGTATTCAAAGTGCATGTTTCAGTCTGCATGTCAGAATTTGTTAATGAAAAAGAAGAGGATTTGAGAAGTCAAAATGTGCCCTAATTTTTCTTTCTTCTGCACTAATCATAATTTCTATGGCAAAATGAACCCCCTCATTTTGTTCCTTTGCAAATTAAATGTTTTAAGTGTTACCACTTTATTCCAATCAAAATGGCTTAAGGTGTGCCATACTTTTGTCAAAAGTAACACTGTTAGCGCTCTAGTTGTTCTTTAGAACACTCTGGGACATTCTGTCATTGGGCTATATCTGGGTGATATTTGTGCTAAATTTGGGCTCTTGTCTCTGGTGGCCATCTAGGGAGACTTATTTGTTATAAAGTTTCCTAATTTCCTCATTTACTACAGTTTTCTCAGTAGGAAATACTTTCAGTTTTTTACTTTGAATCCATCAAGAAGGCATTCAGATGTGTCACACATTTGCCATAAATTCTAAATGTTGGCACTCTTGTTGCTTATTAGATCATTGTAGTAAAGCTACTGCTCACCAGGGAAGTCTGCTGCTGGTATTGAAAGTGCATGTTTCAGTCTGCATGTCAGAATTTTTTAATGAAATAGAAGAGGATTTGAGAAGTCACTCAAAATGTGCCCTAATTTTTCTTTCTGCAGCGCTAATCATACTTTCTATGCAAAATGAACCACCTCATATTAAATTAAATGTTTTAAGTCTTATCAATTTATTCCAATCAAGTTGGCTTCAGGTGTGCCATACCTTTCTCATAAGTTAGACTGTTAGCGCTCTAGTTGTTCTTTAGAACACTCTGGGCATCTGCAGTAGAACACAAAGGAATCAACTGACAGTCTCTGCCCTTGTTGGATGTACATGTTTTATTGAGAATGTCATCCTTCATTCTCACATGACTGAGAAAGATAATGTGAATTTTCAGAAAATATGCTCTCAGTTTAGCTTATAGATCACCTTCCAAACCTCTGTGGGAAAAGCATGAGAAAATAGTTTTCTCTCAAAAATGATTCATGATATCCCAGCAGAAGGCTTTTCGCCTGGTAAAATCACCTTAGAACACACCACAATTCCTAAAATGAGTATGGTACCATCAACAAATGATTTATAATGTAACTAAAGTCTTAAAACCTTCTATTAACTGCAATGCTTTTTAATGAGGTGCTATCATGTATATTGGTCCCAAGATGGCTGCCAACACTTCTTGGATGAAGTGCTGACAGTCAATCAGATCTCATGATGAGATGTGTGGTTAGGCTCCGCCCAGATATTAAACATTTTTTCTTTTTCTAATTTTTTATGAACTACTGAACGGATTTACACCATGTAACAAAAAGGGCTCTTTCTGAACCAAGGGCCACCTTTTTGCCAAATGTGGTGTAATTCCGTTCAGCAGTTCGGGCTGTAGCCTTGTCTAAAGTTTCTGATGGAAAATTGCATGGAGAAAACCTGTTTTGGGCCCCCCTTTTTACTCGGTCCCGCTTGTCGAATCACCCCGAAACTTTCAAGGTAGGAGCGGACGAAAGCGGACCATAAGTTTTGAAATTTTGAGAAGATTCGTCAATCGGCGCCAAAGTTATTGGGAATAGAATCTTTCCTATGGTAACTAGGTCCTAACTATAACTAGCAATATATATATATATTTTGCATAATTTATTCATAACTCTATGCCTGAAAGGGTATTTTTTTACTTAAACTGGGTGCTCCCTTGTGTCTGTACAAAGCTATACCTCTCTGAAGAGCTCTAATTAGAGCGAAACACTGTGTCAGGGGTTGCTTTTGCTAATTTCAGGTAATATTTACCACTTCAAAGCTGTAATATTGTGCCTGGAGGGATAAATGGCTTTTGTCATTTTACAGCTCGGCAAGGACAGCACTGAGCTAGTCCTATGCTTAAAGACTTTGTTGTCGAAATGGCAAAAGACATTGTCCTTTTCTATCACACCGTGTGTGGCACTGTACTAATTCTATGCTTAAAGATTTTGATAGAAAATCAGACATTTGAGGTGATCAGATCTAGAGTGTCACTGGTGTTGAGAGTGCTCTATACAGGAGCTGCTTTTCACCTTAAATTGAGAACTACCCAGAGTTTTCTACTTCTTTTTTGCATAATTTATTTGTCACTCTATGCCTGAAAGGGTATTTCTTTTACTTACCATGGGTGCTCCCTTGTGTCTGGACTAAGCTATACCTCTCTGAAGAGCTCTAATTAGAGCAGAACACCGTGTCAGGGGTTGCTTTTACTAATTTCAGGTTTGCTTGGTTGGTATTTTACCAATTCAAAGCTGTAATATTGTGCCTGGAGTGGTAAATGGCTTTTGTCATTTTACAGCTCGGAAAGGACAGCACTGTGCTAGTCCTATGCTTAAAGACTTTGCTGTAGAAATGGCAAAAGACTATGTCCTTTTCTATCTCGGCATGGGTGGCACTGGGCTAATCCTATGCTTAAAGATTTTAATAGAAAATCAGACATTTGAGGTGAGCAAATCTAGAGTGTCGCTGGCGTTGAGAGTGCTCTACACAGGAGCTGCTTTCCACCTAAATTTGAGAACTACCCAAAGTTCTCTACCTCTCTTTTGCATAATTTCTTTGTCACTCTATACCTGAAAGGGAATTCTTTTGACTTCTACTGAGTGCTCCCTTGTGTCTGGACAAAGCTATAGCTCTCTGAAGAGCTCTAATTAGAGCAAACCACTGTGTCAGGGCTTGCTTTTACTCATTTCAGGGTGGCTTGGTTGGTAGTTTAACAATTCAAAGCTGTAATATTGTGCCTGAAGTGGTAAATGGTACTGGTATTGGTGTGTCAATGGTTTCAAGAATGGTAGTCACCGCGATTTTCCGAAGAAAAAAAATTTGGCCTGGGGGGGCCTTGTGGGACCCCCTGAGCAGGCCTAGGGGGTCGGGATGCTTCTACCCTGCCCCCTTTGCGTGCTATGTACCTTTGTTTCACTGCTTTCTTGTGCCTTGGTTCTACCGAGGCACAAGATGGCTGCCAACACTTCCTGGTTTGGAGTGTTGACAGACAGTGGCAGCCAATCAGCATGCCTTTCACAGGAAAGCAGCATGCTCATTGGCTGTCAACACTTCTAACCAGGAAGTGTTGGCATTCATCTTGTGCTAGGTAGACCAAGGCACAAAAGAAGCAGAAAAACAAACGTGTAGAATGCAAAAAGGGGGCTGGGTAGAAACCCCCTTACCCCCTAGGGCTGCTCAGGTGGTCCCACAAGGATATTAACATATTTAAACGTTATCCGCTAATAGAATTAGCATTTAAAAAACCTTGCAAATTCACTGAAAAAACTATAGGTTTCAGGCCTTATATAGTTAGGAATTAGCATTTAAAAAACCTTGCAAATTCACTGAAAAAACCATAGGTTTTAGGCCTTATATAGTTAGGAATTAGCATATAAAAAAACCTTTGAAATTCACTGAAAAAACCATAGGTTTCAGGCCTTATATAGTTAGGAATTAGCATTTAAAAAAACATTGAAATTGCTCCTATATAGTTAGTTGTACTAACTATATTTCGCGCACCCGCAACCCACTGCTGATGATATCACATATTACATAATTCATGACATGGTCAGTGACATCACTGATGACATCACTGATGACATAATTCATGTGATAATATGATGCACCTCCTTACACTCTAATATAACCTTTGAAACACCCAGTGTTAAATCCAGACTACCATTCTTGAAACCATTGACACACCAGTACCAGTTACTACATACGCACTCACAGATTGCTAGGTTTACACACACATCCACTTATTCACACATAGAATCACTCATACATACAGTCACTCATCAATACAACACTAACATATGCACTCATACCCCTATACAGACACTCACACACTGCCACTCATCCATGGAGTTACTCACACACCTAGGGGTCGATTAGGATCGCAGACAGAAACGTGTTCCGGCCGCAGAGGAAGGTGGCAAGAAACTCCGGAGCTGTCCGCGGAAAAACCGCAATAGCGATTAGGATAAAATATGATTGAAACACCGATCGCGGCGGACGGAGCACACCAATCCCCGTCCGCGGCGGTCGAAGTACACCTGAGCTCTCGGCAGGCGGACGGAACCGAAAGAACACCGACCGCCGCGTACGCACATGACCGCGAGAACATCCACTTCCCCCGCGATACCTGCGTAGTGTCCGTGTCCGCAATTAGGATAACTCCGCAAGTACCCCGGTAGCCACCGCGATCCACGTCCGCTGCGGTACCAATGCTACGAGAAACCGTGCTCCACAGCGGAAGGCCAACACAAACAACATCCCTACAGTCAAACCCATGCCATACATTGCGACGGAAGTTATCACCAAACACAGGAAAATGAACGACCACCCACCTGAAACATCTAAACCAATCGCAAGACAGAATGACCCACCCCCAAGTACCACATAATGCACACCTGGCAATACACCCACCTAGCACCTGACTGCCAATAACCATTCAGACAGGGCCAAGACACAGACTATAAAATAACTCCCACCCACTCCAGAAATCCTCTGCATCACAGCATAGCTGCTAGCAGGAGACACCACTTAACTTACAGCAAACACAGATATCATACACATAACCCACACCCAAACACACCCACTACACAAAGACCCACCACACCATTCCTACGCACCACACACCTGCACCTCCCTATTCACTCAAACCCACACCCCGAGCGCCACACACCATGCCACCAAAAAAAAAAAAAAAAATTCACTGACACCGAGTTGAAGGTTATGGTAGATGAGATAATACGTGTAGAGCCCCACTTATTCGGGGCCCTAGTGCAGCAGACCAGCATAGCCAGGAAAAACAGCATGTGGGACCGGATAGTCACCAGGGTGAATGCTTCCGGGACCGTCCCGAGGACGAAGCAGGACATTCAGAGGCGGTGGCATGACCTCAAGACCCGAGTGAAATCCATCCGAGCCAAGAACTATCTCCGGGCAAATCACACAGGCGGTGGAACCCCCCCGGAGCCCTTACCGTACACCGAGTGGGAGGACAAGGTGATGACCATCCTGCACCCCGAGACCCTTGATGGACTTGATGAGGGAGAAGAGGCTGGTAAGTACAAACCAAGCACCACGAGCACAACAACATGGTGTGCCTCACACAACTCTGAAGACACATCTCCCAGACCCCAACCCATGCATGCAGTCCACATACTCACCAACGTCTAAACCACTCCAACAGGCCCCCATGTGCATAGGGATGGCGGTGGTGGTGGATGGGGTGTGTGAGAGGTCACTAGTCCAACTCCCCATAGGCCCCCATGTCCATAGGGATGGCGGTGGTGGTGGGTGGGGTGTGTGAGGGGACGGCACTACAACTCCCAACAGGCCCCCATGTCCATAGGGATGGCGGTGGTGGTGGGTGGGGTGTGTGAGAGGTCACTAGTCCAACTCCCCACAGGCCCCCATGTCCATAGGGATGGCGGTGGTGGTGGGTGGGGTGTGTGAGGGGACGGCACTACAACTCCCAACAGGCCCCCATGTCCATAGGGATGGTGGTGGTGGTGGGTGGGGTGTGTGAGAGGTCACTAGTCCAACTCCCCACAGGCCCCCATGTCCATAGGGATGGCGGTGGTGGTGGGTGGGGTGTGTGAGGGGACGGCACTACAACTCCCAACAGGCCCCCATGTCCATAGGGATGGCGGTGGTGGTGGGTGGGGTGTGTGAGGGGATGGCACTACAACTCCCAACAGGCCCCCATGTATATAGGGATGGCGGTGGTGGTGGGTGGGGTGTGTGAGGGGACGGCACTACAACTCCCAACAGGCCCCCATGTCCATAGGGATGGCGGTGGTGGTGGGTGGGGTGTGTGAGAGGTCACTAGTCCAACTCCCCACAGGCCCCCATGTCCATAGGGATGGCAGTGGTGGTGGGTGGGGTGTGTGAGAGGTCACTAGTCCAACTCCCCACAGGCCCCCATGTCCATAGGGATGGCGGTGGTGGTGGGTGGGGTGTGTGAGAGGTCACTAGTCCAACTCCCCACAGGCCCCCATGTCCATAGGGATGGCGGTGGTGGTGGGTGGGTTGTGTGAGAGGTCACTAGTCCAACTCCCCACAGGCCCCCATGTACATAGGGATGGCGGTGGTGGTGGGTGGGGTGTGTGAGAGGTCACTAGTCCAACTCCCCACAGGCCCCCATGTACATAGGGATGGCGGTGGTGGTGGGTGGGGTGTGTGAGAGGTCACTAGTCCAACTCCCCACAGGCCCCCATGTCCATATGGATGGCGGTGGTGGTGGGTGGGGTGTGTGAGAGGACGGCACTACAACTCCCAACAGGCCCCCATATCCATAGGGATGGCGGTGGTGGGTGGGTGGGGTGTGTGAGGGGACGGCACTACAACTCCCAACAGGCCCCCATGTCCATAGGGATGGCGGTGGTGGTGGGTGGGGTGTGTGAGAGGTCACTAGTCCAACTCCCCACAGGCCCCCATGTCCATAGGGATGGCGGTGGTGGTGGGTGGGGTGTGTGAGAGATCACTAGTCCAACTCCCCACAGGCCCCCATGTCCATAGGGATGGCAGTGGTTGTGGGTGGGGTGTGTGAGTGGTCACTAGTCCAACTCCCCACAGGCCCCCATGTCCATAGGGATGGCGGTGGTGGTGGGTGGGGTGTGTGAGAGGTCACTAGTCCAACTCCCCACAGGCCCCCATGTACATAGGGATGGCGGTGGTGGTGGGTGGGGTGTGTGAGAGGTCACTAGTCTAACTCCCCCACAGGCCCCCATGTCCATAGGGATGGCGGTGGTGGTGGGTGGGATGTGTGAGAGGTCACTAGTCCAACTCCCCACAGGCCCCCATGTCCATAGGGATGGCGGTGGTGGTGGGTGGGGTGTGTGAGAGGTCACTAGTCCAACTCCCCACAGGCCCCCATGTCCATAGGGATGGCGGTGGTGGTGGGTGGGGTGTGTGAGAGGTCACTAGTCCAACTCCCCACAGGCCCCCATGTCCATAGGGATGGCGGTGGTGGTGGGTGGGGTGTGTGAGGGGACAGCACTACAACTCCCAACAGGCCCCCATGTCCATAGGGATGGCGGTGGTGGTGGGTGGGGTGTGTGAGGGGACGGCACTACAACTCCCAACAGGCCCCCATGTCCATAGGGATGGCGGTGGTGGTGGGTGGGATGTGTGAGAGGTCACTAGTCCAACTCCCCACAGGCCCCCATGTACATAGGGATGGCGGTGGTGGTGGGTGGGGTGTGTGAGAGGTCACTAGTCCAACTCCCCACAGGCCCCCATGTACATAGGGATGGCGGTGGTGTTGGGTGGGGTGTGTGAGAGGTCACTAGTCCAACTCCCCACAGGCCCCCATGTCCATAGGGATGGCGGTGGTGGTGGGTGGGGTGTGTGAGAGGACGGCACTACAACTCCCAACAGGCCCCCATATCCATAGGGATGGCGGTGGTGGTGGGTGGGGTGTGTGAGGGGACGGCACTACAACTCCCAACAGGCCCCCATGTCCATAGGGATGGCGGTGGTGGTGGGATGGCGGTGGTGGTGGGTGGGGTGTGTGAGAGGTCACTAGTCCAACTCCCCACAGGCCCCCATGTCCATAGGGATGGTGGTGGTGGTGGGTGGGGTGTGTGAGAGGTCACTAGTCCAACTCCCCACAGGCCCCCATGTCCATAGGGATGGCGGTGGTGGTGGGTGGGGTGTGTGAGAGATCACTAGTCCAACTCCCCACAGGCCCCCATGTCCATAGGGATGGCGGTGGTGGTGGGTGGGGTGTGTGAGAGGTCACTAGTCCAACTCCCCACAGGCCCCCATGTCCATAGGGATGGCGGTGGTGGTGGGTGGGGTGTGTGAGGGGACGGCACTACAACTCCCAACAGGCCCCCATGTCCATAGGGATGGCGGTGGTGGTGGGTGGGGTGTGTGAGGGGACGGCACTACAACTCCCAACAGGCCCCCATGTCCATAGGGATGGCGGTGGTGGTGGGTGCGATGTGTGAGAGGTCACTAGTCCAACTCCCCACAGGCCCCCATGTCCATAGGGATGGCGGTGGTGGTGGGTGGGGTGTGTGAGGGGACGGCACTACAACTCCCAACAGGCCCCCATGTCCATAGGGATGGCGGTGGTGGTGGGTGGGGTGTGTGAGAGGTCACTAGTCCAACTCCCCACAGGCCCCCATGTCCATAGGGATGGTGGTGGTGGTGGGTGGGGTGAGTGCCAGTCCCGAGTGAATTGTCAACAAAATGAAAATAACACGTAATGGCCACATAACTCATCCTCACATTTTTGTTTTGCAGGTGACCGTAATCTGACAGCTGGAATCAACACCCGGCCTCCACACTCGCCACACTCAGAAGTCTCAGGGGACGATTGGCCAGCCACCTCCGGGGCTGAGGATGGTGCCGGCACAAGCAGGTAGCCAGGGCCATCTGGCTCCCAGGTCACACCTGCACTAACTACTATGGCCTCTGCCATTCCCACAACACCGGCCACTTTGACCTGCACAGCCACCACCAGCACAACCTCCACCACCACCACTACTACCACCACTTCTGCCCCTGCCACCCTGCCCAACCCACCGCCCAACGCCGGGCCAGCGCCATCCCAGCCACGCAGGGAGAGTGTGAGGCAAAGCAGAGATGCAAGGCCAGATCCGGCAGGCAGGAGCACAGCACAAAGACGTCATGAGGAAACAAACACAGCCAATGCCATGCAACAGTCACTGGAAGCACTAGCAAGGGTCGAGGAAACCTATCAACGTGGGCAGGCACAGGCAGACCGGGCCCACCAGGACTTTGTTGAGAACACTGCAATGTTGGGGGCCATTGAGAGGCGGCTTGGCCAACTAGTGGACATATTTACCATGACCAATACCATGTGGATGCCATGGATATCCGCCAACACCACCCTCCCCACACCCCCTCAAACAACGCCACCTCCACCACCACCGCCACCGCCACCTGCGCCCCTGGCGACGGATGTGGTACCTGATCAGCCTGCGCCCCCAGCTGACTCCGTCCCGACACAAAGACGGAGGGGCCGTCCGAGGCTGGAAGTGGGCGAGAGCAGTGTGGAAGCTCCTTCCACACGCTCCAAGAGGAACCGACAATGACTGTTACAGTACCTGAGCCTGCCATTCACCCTGCCAACTATCCGGTCCCACCTGGCACAGGCCTGCTGCACTAGGCAGACACCACCCTATGTGGTGTCAGCACGGACATTTCATCTGCCATAACCTTTAACTCTCACTCCCCCACCCCCTCACTCATTTGTAAATATGCACCTACACCTATGCACAATCTGTAAATAAATACCACTTACTCACTCAATGATGTGTTGCCTCCATGTTTATTCACATGATTGCATCAGAAACAGACGTTACCAGGTTCAGGGATCCAACTGGTACAGAATCATGCCGCAGCGGGAGTGACCTAGGGAAATATAGAAACCGCAAAGACACGTCAGGAAACATAATCACACTCATCACAACACACTGCAGTGCAACATTCAACAAACCACACGCATCACAACAGGAATGGATGAGACTACACACATCATGGAGATGTGCATGTACTAATAAATGAACACACACACACACATGCATACATCACATTGCAGAACACATAGATGATGCACACCACAATGACACAAGACCAGCAAACATACACAGGGCATACACAAGCAGCACAAGAGGAGCACACTCACAATCAAGGGAAGTAGCGATCAATGAGCTGGCCCCTCTGGTCCACACCTTCCTCCTCACCACTATCCTCATCAGTCGAAATGGGTGGGTCGGGAGGGCGAGGAACTTGCTGTTCATCAGGGTCCAAGAGCAGTTCAATGTTATTGCGCACAGCCAGGTTGTGGAGCATGCAGCAGGCAATCACGATCTTGCATACTTTGCCTGGTGAGTAGGGCAGGGCCCCTCCAGTCTTATCCAGGCACCGAAACCTAGACTTAAGCAGGCCAAATGTACGTTCTACCACTCGACGTGTCCTTCCATGGGCATCATTGTATCGCATTTCTCCCGCTGTAGTTGGATTGCGTATGGGACTAAGCAGCCAAGGCCTGTTTGGGTAAGCCGAGTCGCCTGTGTTGGTGGCAGAGAGAGAGAGAGAGAGAGAGAGAAACATCACAAACTGAATTGGTGGGCACACCATGTCACACAGATATCACTCCTGTCACCACAGCGTACTCACCAACAAGCCACGCTTGTGCCGGACGCAGATTTGCCATCAGTTGGGGGACAATGCTGCTCCGCATGATGTGGGCGTCATGTGCAGAGCCTGGAAATCTTGCACACACATGTGAGATTATGTTTTCAGCCTGGCACACCACCTACACGTTGATGGAATGGAAGTGCTTCCGATTCCTAAACACCTGCTCACGTGCCCGTGGTGGAATGATCGCGATATGCGTGCCATCAATGGAACCCACAACGTGTGGTATCCAACCCAGTGCATAGAAGTCTGCTTTGACCGCTGCCAACTCTGCCGCCTGTGGGAAATGAATGTAGTCATCCTTGTACAGCATCATGGCTGTCAGTACATCCCGAAGTACCATGCTGAACATGGCCTGTGACATCCCCCCGGCATGTCCAACTGTGTACTGAAATGTGCCTGTAGCAAAAAAGTGGAGTGCCGCCATCACCTTTGCCGTGGGTGTAATGGAACCTGGATAGGTTCTTCGCGGCTGCAGGTGAGGAGACAATTGGTTCACAAGCTCCATCAATCGACGTCGATCAAGCCTGAATTTCCTGATCACCTCCTCGTCCACCATATCCTCCAGCACAGTGTATGGGCGATGGACATTTGGAGCCCTCCTGTGTGGGAGTAGATGGAATGGAAGTCAATTCACATAAAACGCATGTCTGTGCAACTCACTCACATGTCAACGAACTCTACCAACATGTAATATGCAGTGTATAATTGTCATATGTGTGACATCTCTGATTGTCACTACAACATGGATTGACGTAGCAACAATGTGCAGCCACTAGCAACATGATGTGTTGCAACATGTGCAATGCACTTTGTCTCACCTCAACATTACTGCCAACAAGACATGTGACATGACCCACATGTGTAGGCGCAACATCACATACACACATGCAAGTGCATGCACACAAACGAAAAGATACACACACACACACCATTTCATCATGCACCAATGGCAACACCAATAATGGTGGCCATACGGACATCACATGCATGGTGACACAATAGGTAACACACATGCACTGAACGCAAGTGAACCCCCACCATAGTCAATATCTCACATATACCACTCACTGACAACTGAATCACAATGTGCCGATACATCCGGGATCTACTGTGTAGATGTGAGGTACGACAAACTTGTGTAGGGAAATACCCGATGTCGACATGGACATGCGATGCACATTTGTGGCACACCGATGGCCATGGTATGGACACACATGGGATAGAGCATGACATGTGGAGTCACGCAATCACGCACACAACCGTCATCAGGCAGCTGCAGACAATGGAACAAGGTGCATCGTCAGCAAAGATGCAATCATTGACCCCGCCATGGCGGTGCACTGCTTCCGCTGTTTACGTCTGGGCATACGCGGCCCGCGTTCAACATTCCCATTGTCTGCATGTGCACGGTCCGTCACGCTCACACACCGGCAAGTGCATGTGCTAGACTCCGGGACGGATGCTTCACTTGCAACAATGTTCAATCACTGGCGCCAACATGGCGGGACACGTATTCGGCGGGGGAGGTGCAGGCCAACACATCCATAAGCTGATGTCAATGCACATGGCAGGTCATGACCCCCCTTACAGTGACATTGCATCATCCAGCCTACACCGGTCGTGCCAGGCCCTGCCCAGGACCGCCGTGCCGGCCATGTCAACTACCGCAGTTAAAAGTCACTTCCCGGTGCGGCATGTTGAGACGCCACTCGCTAAGCAGTTGAGTGTTGATGCACATGCTGTAGTGCTCCGTCACCCTATGGCAAGACTGGTGTGCAGATGTAGTTGCTCATGCCCTGTCCGCATGCTGTACATGTAGCATGGCCAACGCCACTTATTTCCTGTGAGGATGACTGGTAGGGGTGGGCCGTGTGCAGGTTGGGGGATCGATGTACATTGTCATCAATGGCATTGGGTATTCTGTAGCAGTACTGTACGTGAGTGTGCCCATGACTTACACCCATTTCGTGTGCATTTCAGGTTTGGCAGAGGGCACTCAGCCACAGATGGAGGAGATGATTGAGGGCAATGCATCCGGATCAGACGTCGCGTACACGCAGACTGACACAGAAGGGGCCAGCGCCGGAGAGGGGGACAGGACCGTCCCGGAGGACTCGCATGTGGAGACAACATCGTCATCATCTTCCGACAGTGTTGGTGAGTCAGCACTGTTGTCACAGACTGGGAGTGGGCAATCAACACCTTCGGTCGGGACACAGCACACAGGGCCCACCCTGGCGCCAACTGCACCATGTACTGTTCGTGCACGCAGGAGTAGGGGGAGCAGAGTGGTGTTCGGTGTCGGCACCGCTGCCCCAGCCTCCGTGAGCCAAAATGCTCTTTGTGCAGAGGCTGTTGATCTGCTGCGACAGCTGTGTGTGGGGCAGACCAATATGATAAATGCTTTCCAAGACCACGATAGGAAGTTGGGGCAGGTGGTGGCTTTCATGGAAGGTATGCATGGCGATCTGGCTGGTCTACACAGGACAGTGCAGTCATTGGCTAACAGTGTGTCGTCTGCCATTCTACAGTCGCATGGACTGGGTGCTACTTCTGTTCCACCATCTACAACACTGGATGTCTCAGGGGGAGTGAATGTTCTGACCCGGACTCTAATACAGGTTATTGCACTAGAAGCAGCGTCAGCCAGCACGCCAAGGCACGGAGGGCTCAGACACCATCCCCTAGCTAAATCTGTTCACAAAGACAACGTCTGATTCAGTGGAGTACACACACGTGATCCAAAAGAGGGGTTGGGTGTAATGGCTACACATGCTGCACAGGCATCCCACACACAAGGTACTCCCAAGGCAAGCCTTACTCCCAGTTCCATTGACACTACCTTGGACAAGGACAGTCAGAAGACGAAGGCACCTCATGAGAGCTGGGACACTCCCAGGGCCAGGGAGACTAGGAAGGAAGGAGACACTCCCAAGGGCAGGGAGACTAGGAAGGAAGGAGACACTCCCAAGGGCAGGGAGACTAGGAAGGAAGGAGACACTCCCAAGGGCAGGGAGACTACGAAGGAAGGAGACACTCCCAAGGGCAGGGAGACTAGGAAGTAAGGACCCACTCCCAAGGGCAGGGAGACTAGGAAGGAAGGACCCACTCCCAAGGGCAGGGAGACTAGGAAGGAAGGACCCACTCCCAAGGGCAGGGAGACTAGGAAGGAAGGAGACACTCCCAAGGGCAGGGAGACTAGGAAGGAAGGAGCTTCTACCAAGGGCAGGGACAAGGACAGTCACAAGACAAACGCACCTAAGAAGAGCACGGACACCCCCAGGGGCAGGGACACACACAGGGAGAAGGTGTGTCCTGGGGATATGTACACCACAGACGACAAGTCTGCTGCCTGGAACAGGGCACCATCCAGGGAACAGGGAAGGTCCACAGACAACATTCCTCCTACGGAAATGGAACATCCAAGGGCCAAGACATCTCCCATGGACAGTGGCGCTGTCAAGGACAGGCATACATCACCCCTTGATGCACTGAGGCTGATGTTTTCTGGGAAACAGAATACAGATGTCTCCGCAGTGGAGTCACCCCTTACCTCCACTCCCATCAGGGCCCGTCAGGAGCGGATGCAGGTGGACCCTGTAGTAGCATCCCCCATGACACATGTTGCAGAGCCCAGAAGGCAGCCACACAGCAAACGACAAGCAGGCTCCAGCACGTCCCCAGAGAGCATTCCCCCGCCAGCAGATGCACCTCCCATGGTGGGTGATATTTCTTCTCAGTCCGGCCCACTTGCCAGTCCTGTCTTGTCCAGGGTGCAGTCACATGTCCCCAAGAAACGTAGACACACAGCATTGACACATGCCCAACCCGATGTCGGCCAATTGCAACTATCCCCCGCTCCCAGAGCCACCCTGCCTCCTGGACCATACAGCCCTGTGGCTCATCATTTCAGTGGTCCCAGTGGCGCCGCTGCAGTTGACTCGCATGTGTCAGGTAGTGGCACTGTGTCTGTTGTTTGCTGTCATGCATCATGTAGTGGCACTGTATCAGTTGAGCCCTATCCTGTATCAGGTGCTGGCAGTGTATCTGGGTCTATGGCCCATGTGTCTGTCACTCGGGCTGTGGCTGTGTCTCACACTACTGTATCAGGTGCTGGCAGTGTATCTGGGTCTATGGCCCACGTGTCAGTCACTCGGGCTGTGGCTGTGTCTCACACTCCTGTATCAGGTGCTGGCAGTGTATCTGGGTCTATGGCCCATGTGTCAGTCACTCGGGCTGTGGCTGTGCCTCACACTCCTGTATCAGGTGCTGGCAGTGTATCTGGGTCTATGGCCCATGTGTCAGTCACTCGGGCTGTGGCTGTGTCTCATACTCCTGTATCAGGTGCTGGCAGTGTATCTGGGTCTGTGGCGCATGTGTCAGTCACTCGGGCTGTGGCTGTGTCTCACACTCCTGTATCAGGTGCTGGCAGTGTATCTGGGTCTATGGCCCATGTGTCAGTCACTCGAGCTGTGGCTGTGTCTCACACTCCGGTTTGTGGTGCTGGCAATGTATCTGGGCCTGTGGCCCATGTGTCAGTCACTCGGGCTGTGGCTGTTTCTCAGACTCCTGTATCAGGTGCTGGCAGTGTGTCTGGGTCTGTGGCTCACGTGTCAGTCACTACATCTGTGGCTGTGTGTCACACTCCGGTTTCTGGTGCTACCAGTCTGTCCGATGCGGGTACTTCACGCAATCCGCCTGATAGTGTGATGTAAGGTGCTGTTGTCTTCACTCACATGTCATTGGACATGGTGTGTACATTGTCCATTGTAAACAGTCTTCCACTGCTGTGGACCTTGGTACGGGTTAATAGTGATTCGTACTTGTGGTGCCTCAGATACTGCATTGTGCCCTCTGATGTACTGCCTCTGATGGACCTGCTCTGGTGTCCACACTGCCCTGTTGCTGTTCTGATACTGCTGTATGCCCTCTCATGTACTGCCTCTGATGTACCTGCTGTGGTGTTCACACTGCCCTGTTGCTGTTCTGATACTGCTGTATGCCCTCTCATGTACTGCCTCTGATGTACCTGCTGTGGTGTCCACACTGCCCTGTTGCTGTTCTGATACTGCTGTATGCCCTCTGATGTACTGCCTCTGATGGACCTGCTCTGGTGTCCACACTGCCCTGTTGCTGTTCTGATACTGCTGTATGCCCTCTCATGTACTGCCTCTGATGTACCTGCTGTGGTGTCCACACTGCCCTGTTGCTGTTCTGATACTGCTGTATGCCCTCTCATGTACTGCCTCTGATGGACCTGTGCCTTGCCATGGACTGTTGGTGCACTTAGCCCCTCTCATGTACTGCCTCTGATGGACCTGTGCCTTGCCATGGATGTTGGTGCACTTAGCCCCTCTCATGTACTGCCTCTGATGGACCTGTGCCTTGCCATGGACTGTTGGTGCACTTAGCCCCTCTCATGTACTGCCTCTGATGGACCTGTGCCTTGCCATGGACTGTTGGCGCACTTAGCCCCTCTCATGTACTGCCTCTGATGGACCTGTACCTTGCCATGGACTGTTGGTGCACTTAGCCCCTCTCATGTACTGCCTCTGATGGACCTGTGCCTTGCCATGGACTGTTGGTGCACTTAGCCCCTCTCATGTACTGCCTCTGATGGACCTGTGCCTTGCCATGGACTGTTGGTGCACTTAGCCCCTCTCATGTACTGCCTCTGATGGACCTGTGCCTTGCCATGGACTGTTGGTGCACTTAGCCCCTCTCATGTACTGCCTCTGATGGACCTGTGCCGTGCCATGGACTGTTGGTGCACTTAGCCCCTCTGATGTACTGCCTCTGATGTACCTGCTCTGGTGTCCACACTGCCCTGTTGCTGTTCTGATACTGCTGTATGCCCTCTCATGTACTGCCTCTGATGGACCTGTGCCTTGCCATGGACTGTTGGTGCACTTAGCCCCTCTCATGTACTGCTTCTGATGGACCTGCTCTGGTGTCCACACTGCCCTGTTGCTGTTCTGATACTGCTGTATGCCCTCTGATGTACTGCCTCTGATGTACCTGCTCTGGTGTCCACACTGCCCTGTTGCTGTTCTGATACTGCTGTATGCCCTCTCATGTACTGCCTCTGATGGACCTGTGCCTTGCCATGGACTGTTGGTGCACTTAGCCCCTCTCATGTACTGCCTCTGATGGACCTGTGCCTTGCCATGGACTGTTGGTGCACTTAGCCCCTCTCATGTACTGCCTCTAATGGACCGGTGCCTTGCCATGGACTGTTGGTGCACTTAGCCCCTCTCATGTACTGCCTCTGATGGACCTGTGCCTTGCCATGAACTGTTGGTGCACTTAGCCCCTCTCATGTACTGCCTCTGATGGACCTGTGCCTTGCCATGGACTGTTGGTGCACTTAGCCCCTCTCATGTACTGCCTCTGATGGACCTGTGCCTTGCCATGGACTGTTGGTGCACTTAGCCCCTCTCATGTACTGCCTCTGATGTACCTGCTCTGGTGTCCACACTGCCCTTTTGCTGTTCTGATACTGCTGTATGCCCTCTGATGAACTGCCTCTGATGTACCTGCTCTGGTGTCCACACTGCCCATGCTCGAGCCTAGACTGTGATGTTACCCCGATTATGTGCAAATAAACTTGTCAATCATGTGTCGTGGGTTGTCGGAGTCATTCTTGCGTGTGGGATGCTGGTGTGTATTTGTATTTACTTCAAGGCAGTGGGTTCAGATACATGTGACTCCCCCCTACCTAGGTCACGACCCTTGCAGGTGCTGCCCTCCACACGAATCAGTGGTTTCCGGTACATGTCACTCCCCCCTCCCTACGTCACGGCCCTTGCAGGTACTCCTCTCCAGACAGCGAATGGTTTGTTGCCTACCTGCGTCGTCCTCGATGGTGGGCCAAGACTAGGACGTGGTGGATCGCGTAGAGTATCGGGTAAGCGTGTAGTGCAGGGTCCATGTCGGCGATCGGCTCGTGGTGGGTATGGTCGCTGTGGGGCATCCGCAGTGTTCAGGCAGGTTGTTTTTCCGCTGCGCTTTTATGTGTATTTTCCGCCATCTTGATTTGGAGGACGGTCCTAGACGTCAGTCCGTACGGCGGAGTCTCTGGATTGGTTACGTCCGCCGCGTGGTTGGGTGTGGTTGTGCGGCGGGCCGTGATCTACCGGCGCGGACGGATTTTGGCCCATATTTCCTATCCTGATCTGGCGGACGGAGTGTCCGCGACGGGCGGACGGAGAATAGGCATGTTCCGCATGCTCCGGGGCTGCGGAGGCACTTCCGTCCGCCATCCTAATGAGCCCCTTTGTCAGTCATGCAAAGAATCTATCACACTTCCATTTTCTCAACCATACAGTTACACACACAACACCTTACTTATTCAAACATATACTAACACATACTTACTTTCTTATACAATCACTGATACAAGTGCACAATGATCCATACAGCCAGTCGCAAAATCACTGGCTCTCATCTATAGTCATTTAAATATGCCAACTCTCACATGCACTGTGTTTTACATATGTACTTACTTGGACATGTAGCACTGAGATATCCATTCACTCACCAACACACACATGCACACAGTCAACCGCCCATACACCTGTTTCCACATGCACTTTTGAACCCATACACTTAGTGAATCAACTGCTCACACATCTATGCACAGAGTCACGCACCTCCCAGCCACCCACAAACACACTCAGTCTCCCATACAAATACTTTGGCAACCAATCAATAACCCATATAGCCACTCATATAGCTACTGATCAACACATGCAGCAGCTTACACAACAACAGACATACTGATGCACACATTCAGAGAGTTTAGTCACTAACCCATGCATTCAGTAAGACAAAATTAATCACTCACTCATACAGTCAGTCACGCACCTACTAAATCCTTCATCCAGACACTTATACATCCACTCATTCTTCAATATGTAAAACATATTTAAACTTTACAGAAACATACAGTCACTCGATGATGTCATCAGTGATGTCATCAGTGATGTCATTTGAGATGTCATCAGTGATGTCATCAGTGATGTCACTGACCATGTCATGAATGATGTAATATGTGACATCATCAGCAATGGATTGCGGGTGCGCAAAATATAGTTAGTACAACTAACTATATAGGAGCAATTTCAATGGTTTTTTAACCGCATCGCTGCTGCGGCGATTTTTGCGCTGTGCAGCTTTTTTCATTTTTCCGCGTTACATGACGAGCTCAGCTCGTCATCAGCACACGCCACCCGTGGCTGATGACGAGCTGAGCTCGTCATCAGCAGCGAAGGGGTTAAATGCTAATTCCTAACTATATAAGGCTTGAAACCTATGTTTTTTTCAGTGAATATATATATATATATATATATATATCAAGGAAAGAATCGTCTCGAAACTCCAACGCTGTCAAATGTCACGCAGCCCTAGACAAACGAAGAGAGGAATCCAGGAATAGTGCCAAACAAGTGTGTTTATTTAACGCTCAATCTCGCTCAGCATGCCCGCCATTACGCGTTTCGACAGTATCCACTGTCTTGATCACATGATGTGATCGCAAAGTTACATGGGAATTTATTCTCCTTTGCAGTGACACAAAAGGTGGACTAAATAACGACCACCATATTCAAAAAAGTGCTTTCAAAAGGGTACATTGAAACAAACGAAGGACTATAACATTAATGTACAGCCCTCTTCTGTCTTAAATACAACCCATAGTGGGTGAATAAACAGAAGTATATACATATATGTGCAATTGCGCAAATAAATAAGTATGTATAAAAAACTTCATGACTATATACATATAAATATATAAATACGTAGTTCATAAAATTCAGATGTTGAATTCAAAAATTAATGCAGAGCTTTGTTTCCTGACCCTTCTAAAAACAACAATTAGAAAATATATCCCAAGTGGGATTTTCCAATAAAGTGTCGAGTGCTATATGTAAACACAATTTTATGTAAACATTGGCAATTTATATCATTAGATTCCCATTAAGTAACAAGGAGCAGCCATCATCGCTAAAGTGCAGAAAGAATATCTAAAGTGTTCAGTGCAAATAAATAATATTCAAAATGTAGAAAAAGGGAAGAGCCCCTCCCTTTCGAATTCATTAAACTGACAGTTGTTAACACACAGTTCTAACCGGGAATGCAAACCAATTCAAATGACGTGTTAATTTTCTTTCTAATTTTCACAAAACAGTGTTATATCATTCCCAAACAGTATAATCATTTGAGAGTCGGGTACAGCTACAGATGATATGAACTATAGACAGGTGTATAAGTCCTCACTGGCGTTGAGACCTCCAGGGGCACGACTATTAAGTTCCAAAATGTACCGAGTCTCAAGGACCCTGAGTAGCCCATCCCTATTTCCACCTCTCTTGAGGGGTGGCACACAATCTATAGCAAAATAGGTGAGGTGCTTGGGATCACTCCCATGCACCGCCTGAAAATGACGTGCCACCGGGTAGGATTGCTCATTGTTGGAGATTGCCCTTAGGTGCTGCAGTATTCTCCTGTGAACCGGAAGCCGGGTACTCCCTACATACCTAAGTTCACAGGGGCACTGCAGCACGTAAACGGCAAACTCCGTTTTGCAAGATAACTGTTTGGTTATTAATACAGGTTCATCTTTGAAAGGGATGTTATAGCGTGTCTTATTGCATCCATTCTTGCAGGCCTTACAGCTGGAACATTTTACAAAACCTTTTTTCAAGTTCATGAAGGTTTTAGATACTGGAAGTTCCAAGTGATTCTTCACTAGCCTATCAGACATAGAGGGAGATTTTCTGAAAGAAAATTCTGGCCTTGTAAATGTAAATGTAAATGTAATGTAAATGTATAGGCATTTATATAGCGCACTACTTACCCGTAGGGTCCCAAGGCGCTTCGACCGCTGCGAAACCCTTCCTGGTTTCCCTGAGAGATGGTCCCTTAATGGGTATCTCCAGGGTGAGACCAGGCATCCCCGGCGGTCTGGTGGGGCCGTTAGTGAAGATGAGGCAAGCTAATGCCCAGAGTTGCCGAGTGTGATCGCTGATCAGAGTGGGCACCGAGGCGAGAGAATTATCGAGTCCGCTGACCCTGGTCCAGAAACCTGCCGCGCCGGGAATCGAACCCTGGTCCCGGGCCGTCCTCTGCTCTCGGGTCTGCCGCCTCTAACCAGTGAGCCACACTTCTGCCCACTGTGCCACCAATGACGGGATCCCCCGTCACCAGGTTCCAGTTACGGCTGAAAATTCCCCTAATCTCATTGTGTTTCTGGTTATATGTAACCACTACCCTTGAGCTATCTTTGGAAGTTTCTTTTTGAGCAGAATCACATTTTGATTTGGGTGCCAGAACCTGTGACCTAGTCATGTTATTTGCACGCTCCATGGCCCTGGCGATGATTCTTGCTGAATACCCTCTAGCCAAGAAACGTAATCTGCTTTCATCCATGGCTCTTAGGCATTCCCCGTCATCACTGCAAATTCTTTTAATACGTAGCATCTCCCCAAAGGGGATGCTTTGTATTAAGTGATGCGGGTGTTGGCTTGCCGCGTGCAGGATGGTGTTACCCGCGGTTGGCTTTCTGTATAGCCGTGTGGCTAGATTACCTTCATGTATATAGACCTCTATGTCAAGAAAACAAAGCTGCGTTTTACTCATGGTGGAAGTGAATTCTAAATTCAGATCATTATAATTTAATTCCTTAACAAATTCCTGGGCTTCAAGCATAGTACCCTGCCAGATAAAGAAGAGGCCGTCTATGTATCTGAGATAGACTGGCACATGCCCCCTCATAATGGCCTGATGCTGTACCATGAGGACCTGTTCCTCCCACCAGCCCATTTGCAAGCACGCTAGGCTGGGAGAAAAACAGGCCCCCATAGCTACCCCTCTGACCTGCTGATACACTTGACTATTGAACAAAAAATAATTTTGCTCCAGACAAATCTTAATCATAGCAGTTAACATGGAATTATGAGCAGAGAAATTTATAGATCTCCTATTTAGAAAATAGTTCACTGCCCTAATACCGTCTAAATGACGTATAGACGTGTATAAGGATGTGACGTCTAAACTCATGAGTACACAGTCCTGATTCCAAACAAAATTGCCCAATTTTCTAACAAAATCTGAAGAGTCCTGTACATAAGAGACCAAATTTTTGACACTGTCCTGTAAAAAATAATCAATATAGATTGACATCTTTTCCGTGGAACTATTAATCGCTGAGATTATGGGTCTCCCAGGGGGGGTTTGAGTGTTCTTGTGAACCTTTGGGAGCAGGTAAAAGGAAGGGATAACCGGGAATTCCTTCTTCAAAAACCCCAGCTCCTCCTTTGTTATTAAATTGCCACATTTCCATGCAATTAGTTTGGCCCTTTGATCTTCCCATGCCAACCTTACTGCTCCCAAATTGCTCCTTCTGTAACATGAATGGTCCTGTAATTGTGTCTCCGCTTCCTCAATATACATTTGGCGAGGCCACAATACTGTGTTACCACCCTTATCAGCTTGGCGGACCAGAATGGTATTGTCTGATTCCAGTTTTTTCACAAGGGTGTTATAGCTCTGATTTAAATTACTAATCACTCTGCGTTTTTTATTAGTGGTGATATAGAGCTGTTTCAGGTCCTTTGTAATTAAATCTTTATACACATCAATATTATCATGCGGCATTATAGGGAGAAACACTGATTTCGGTTTGAAAGGAGTAGCCCCCGATGCTTGATCCACTCTCGATCTTACTAGAGGCAACATTGTAGAGGGATTCGTTTCCTCCTGTAATCCCCATATCTCATCAAAATCCTCTCTGTCCCCCGCTTCCAAGGTGACAGAATCCATTTCAGTTGCTCCCAATCTTTTCTTTCTCGCCGGTTGCATTTTGAAATATTTTTTCAACTTTAATTTCCTCACAAAGCGGAAGGCATCCATTCTCGTGTCTGCATAATTGAAGTTACACGGAGGGCAATATGATAAACCTAGACTTAAAATATTGGTTTCCTTCTCAGTCAATTTCAATGTAGTCAAATTCATTACTGAGCCAGGGCTGCCGCCTGGGTTTTTGCCGCTTTTTTGTTGTTCCAGCGGTTTTTCTTTTGGCTGCTGTTTGTTTTGCCTTTTGTTGCACCATCTCCTTTCGCCTCGTTTCCTGTTGGCCCTTTGGCGTTTTGACCGCCAGTCTGTCCTCTGGATCTCAATGTGTCTCGGCGATCCTGACACATACAGCTCATTTCCTGGGCCTTGGAGAGTGCTGTAAACCCCAACGGCATACTTCTTGCCCCCTCATTTTCGGATTCGCTGCCCACAGAACTTGCATCCGAAGAGGAGGGGATGCTTGGTGCATTATCAGGAGCGACCACACGAGTTTTTCTAGCCCTCGCCTTGATGTTTTCATAGCGTTTGGCATAGGTGAAGATCTGCCCGTGTAAGTAATCCAAGCGATCCCGCTCGAATTTGTAGGCTTTCCGTTTTTTTATAATATCTTCCTCCTTGGTTAGCCGAGTTTGCATTTCAGCTCGCATTTTTTCCGTCGCTTCACTTCTTCCCATACCTTCTATCTCCTCTTCCAATGCTTCAATCTGTGTCTGTAGCTTGCAACGATCAGATTCAGCGTATTTCACCAATATTCTCATCAGTTTTGCAGAAGACTCTAAGTTTGCCTCTGCCCACTCAGTGAGCATATCTGGGTCGGGTGTCTCGTAACTAGGGGCTAGGCTGATACGTAACCCTCTAGGAACCCGTCCCTCCTGCAGATACATAGTCAACGATTTGTTTTCCCACCATTTAGATTGTTCCTTAATTTACTTAAAGTTTTCTGTACAAATCACGAACTGTCGGGTTTGCATTCACAACGGTCGTTGGCCGTGTAGAGTCAGTACCCCCAGCCGGGGGTTGTACAAATACGAGGCCAGCGGCCTCTTCTCTGCTCCGCAATACATCCGCGGACATGCTTTTGCTGTAACTTGTGTAATTAGAGCCACACTTGTTGAGCTGGGACACGCGTTCACAAAGGCAAATTACTTCTTGCTAAATCGTGGACGCCGCCCCGGGCACACTCCCCACCGGACAATCTCACTTCGCCTACCTCGTAGGAATACCGCCGTGCTATTAGTCCTCTCGAAACCAAGCGCCGCGATTCCAGGAACCAAGGCAGGATTCTTCAGCGTCCGGGGGTTCCAAACTGCATATATATATATGCAGTTTGGAAAACACTCTAGCAGCTGCGTAAGGCTCAACCTGTTCATTGAATCACTGGTACGGGCAGCATCCGCCTGCAAGCAGAAATAAATGCAAATCACTTTTTTGCCTGACGTGCTTTGTTTATTCACTTCTTCATAGGCAATACCATGATGAACACTCCCCCATCGCTTTAAATGTCTATTTAACATCTGCAATGGTCAGATGAGCTGTCTAAATGGAATTGTGGTGATTTCTGGGAAATGGAGTGTCCTGAATTAATCTTCAGATGGAAGCACATTTCTTGTAAGCTCTGGATGAGTTCCCACAAGCGTCACTGTCCTCAATCCAGTGCAGTTGCCCCATGATCAGGTAGGTGAATACCAAGCCTCATGGCCCCCAATATTCGCGGGGTGGTGCCCTTCTGACGGCCGTGCAACCGCCAAAACATAAAGCTCCTGGTTGACAAATACAGTTTGGATAGCACTAGAGCAGTTGCGTAAGGCTCAACCTGTTCCTTGAATCAATGAAGTGTTCATCATGGTATTGCCTTGGAAGAAGTGAATAAACGAAAAGTGTCAGGCAAAAAGGTGATTTGCATTTATTACTGCTTGCAGGTGCATGCTGCCCCTACCAGTGATTCAAGGAACAGGTTGACCCTTACGCAGCTGCTCGAGTGCTTTCCAAACTGCATGAGTCAACCAGGAGATTTTTATATATATTACCTACTGGCGGTCGCCAGTAGGTGGTTATAGTTAGGATTATTTTCAATACAAAATCTCAACATTCTATTGTGAATAACTTTGGCGCCGGTTGAGGAATCTGCCTGAAAATTTTCTCAAATTTGCCTCGTGGCGCTCCGGTCCTTCCCTGAGAGTTTGGGGGGATTTGTCAAGCGGGGGCCGAGATAAAAGGGGGGTCCCAAAAAGTGTTTTCCCATGTTAATTTCCATAGGGCGGTCGACCTCACTTTTAGCCCGAACGGCTGAATGGATTTCCACCAAACTTGGCAAAATTGTAGGGACTGGTAGCCCGATGTGCCTTTGCTATGTCTCAAGATATGTGCTCCAGTGGATTTTGAGTAATTTAGGTTAAAAAATATATATATATCTATGGCCGCGCTGCGGTACGCGCACCGGGGAGCACTCCAGGCGCGCTTCGCAACTTGCGCGCGGAAAGCTGATTGGCTCTCGGGTGTCTGTAAACATTCCAAACAGTCCGGAGCGGACACCATCTTGTGTCTCGGTAGGATCGAGACACAAGAGGTGGCAAAAACAATAGGGGAAATGACCAAAAGGGGGCAGGGTAGACCCCCCTGACCCCCTAGGTTTGATGTGGGGCCATTAAAGAGCCCTGCGGGGCAAAAAACATTTTTTTTTCTGATTTTCGCTGGGGGAGTGCCCGGTACACGCTCCGGGGAGCGTACCGGGGAGCGTACCATGGGGAAAAAGAATGACAGTTTTTAAAAAAAGTAGCTGTTTTAAAAAAATATTCTTTTTGTTGTTGTTTTTTTATTTTTATTTAAGTACCTACATGTAGGTACCAATGCAGAGACTTAAATTTAATGTACACCGTCTCCTCTGTAGATATCTTGCAAGTTGTTATAGAAGTTATTGTGGTATATGGAATCCATACCATAGTCTGTCAGGAAAGCAGAAACAGATCCTTTAAGCACTCCCTGAGAAGTCCTAGGGGATCATGGGTAATCTATCCTGCTCCCTTATCATGAAAAAGAGATGTAAAATACACATTGGAGATAATATAGTGGGAGAAAGGTAGTAACTATGAGTAAACTTATTATGTAACACAAAAAAGTTGCACAGTATACTATAAGTCTCACTTTATAATATAATCATTTTGGTACTACTTCATGAATTACATATTAAAATTAATAATGTCTCAAACAATTTAAAATTATTAAATATAAATGTATTCTACTGATTCTTTTTCAAAATGTAATAAAACTTCTAACATAATATTGTCCGGAATTTCCTCATAATCATTAGTACATGATTCTATTTGTTCCAAACATTCTAGTAACTGTTGGTCCAAAGAGTCATCCATGAAATTAAATTGATCTTTTTGTTCTTCTGGATTTTCCACCTTTACTTCAAAAGAAATAACAGTTGATTGTTTTTCTCCTTCCATTTTCTTTCTGAAAATTGCATAAAAAATAACTATATCAGTAGAGTTAGTATACTGTTGGGTTTAAGTTCAGAAAGGTACTTCTGAGTTTTTAACAGTGAAGTAATTTTTGGGCAGTGTATGGTTTCAGGCAGGAAGTAGAACTATTAAAAAGTGCATGTGATGAAGCCTAAGTAAATTTAAAATTATACCGGAGAAGCCTAACTCAATCCATAATTATAACAGAGAAGTCTATCTCAATCTCTAACTCTTACAGAGGGACAGTATATAACTATCAGAAAACGTTTTCCCAAATTAACTTAAAGTGCACAACATAGTTCCCCTTCCAAATTAACAACTTACCTTTTTCAAAGTAGTTGAAGTTTTCTGTCAAAATTCTTTCCAAATGTACCTCAGGTAGTATTAGTCAAAATGGCTGTGTTTCCCTCTCATTTTTCATATATATTCATGTACTTAACCAATCAAATGTCAGCACATAAAAGTACAAAATGTAAGTAACATTTTAATTGGTTGTAAATTCCAACAGTTTCATATGTGTTTTTGTCATGTAATTTACCTCAGGATATTTAGACAGGGCTACAGCCTAAATGGCTCAATGGAATACCACCAAATTTGGGTAAATGGTAGGGACTGCTATGTAGTAGGGCCTATTCTATATTTGGTGAAAATGTCCCCTGTGGTTTTTATGAAAATGAACTTCCCACATCTTTTTAGGGAGCGCTTACCGGTGCGCGCTCAGGTACGCGCACCAGGAGCGCTACGGGAGTCCGCCATCTTGTGTTTCTGTACAATTGAGACACAAGATGGAGGACAAACAACATTGGGAATGGGTAGAAGGGGGCACGGTAGACAGACCCTGACCCCCTAGGTTTTCTGAGGGGGGCTTAGGAGGCTTATGTAGGCCAAAAAAAATTATTTTTTTTAAAAAAAAATTGCGGGGGAGCGCCCGGTACGCGCACCGGGGAGCGCACCGGGGAGCGCACCGGGGAGCGCATCGGGGAGCGTACTTTGGTGAAAAATATTGAAAAAAGTTAGAGTAAAATAATCATTTTGAGTGATCAGAGGTAGGGTAGCCCTGAAAAGAGCTTTTGGGTTCTGTGTCTGATTTAGGTACCTACAAGTAGGTTCCAATGCACAGTCTTAAATTCAAGAGGAATATTCTATTCCCCTCATCTGAGAAGTGCACACCATCTTCTCTGTAGATATCTTGCATGTTGTAACGCAAGTTATTGTTGTATATTGAACCCATTCCATAGTCTCTCATGTAAGCAGAAACAGATTTATTCACATGTTTCCGTGCTTTCTCAAATTGTGGACAAAATTGGCTGGACCAGTTCCATTTCTGTCTTTGACATATATTGGAATATACCAAGGCAGTTTGTGGAAAAAGTGTCATCAATTGACCAAAGGTGTCCTTTAAAAGCATTTCCAGACCTACCCCAGTTAAAGTGCCCAAGTCATTTCCTCCACAGTGCACTATTAAGAGGTCAGGGTTTGGCAGATGCAAAAAGGTTTTCACCAATGGTATCAATTGCTGACATCTCAATCCTCTCTGGCCAATCCACTTGATTTCCACATTTGATAAATCAAGGTTGTGAAAATTTCTGCTAGCTGCATACCTTTGAGCCCAGTATATGTAGCTATGTCCAATAATCCAGACAGAATACATGGTGAGAGAAGGTTCTGGTGCAGTCAGATGAAGTGCAGTCAGTAGGAGTTTACAAAAAAATAATTGTGGAGTTTCCCTGCTCTTGAATCACAAGCAATGATTGGTGGTTTTAGATAGTTGAAAACTAAAAGTTAGGGTGCATGGTTGTGTTTTGTGAAAGAAGCAATTTGAATGGTTAAGAAAAAGTCAATTAAAGCAATCATGCACCGGATAAGCTGGTGTATTGAGAGGTCAAACATCCTTGCTGACTTCATTTGCAACATTGTAGAATAAACCTTTGAACCTGAGAGTTCAGTTAGGAGGGAGTTGCTATGGAAACAGGTAGAAAGGTTTTAGAGGGGGAAGGGTGTTGGTTTGAAAATAGTGAGGGAAGAGTTTTGATTGGTTGAAATGAGGCATATGTGTGTAAAATTAGAGGTTTTCTGTGCCAGTCATCGTTGCAGTGTCTTGAGTGCTTACCTTTTGCTCTGCTAAAGAAAAATTGGTGTGTGTGTCTGACACTGTTCTCAATCTCCCAAAGCATTTGTAAAGGTAAGTAATGATTCATTTAATTTAGATAGAGACTGGTTTGCTCTATGGAGAAGATTTGGAAGCAGATAGTGAAGTTTCAGTAGTGAAATTGAATGCTTGTACATAGGACCTGTGCTGTGTTTGTAAAAAGGTATTTAAAAAACGATTTTGGGGTAAAAGAATGCCTTTTATATTTTGGAGAAGCAATTAATAGTGTCTGCCTCATTAAATAAATATATTTGAACCTTTCAAAATGATGTCACCTGCGTTACCTCAGATTAGGAAGCAGATTGAGATTCTTTCTTGTTAGTTTGTATCATGTTTTTTGATAATGCTTGGTAAATAGATTTTGCTGCAAAGAGGAATTGCATTATGTTAAATTGAGAAGTTTCACTAGTGACATGGAATGCTTGTACATAGGACCTGTGCTGTGTTTGTAAAATGTTATTTAAAAAACGATTTTGGGGTAAATGGATGACTTTTATATTTTTGAGAAGGAATTAATAGTGTTTGCCTCATTAAATAAATAAATATATTTGAACCTTTTAGAATGATGTCACCTGCGTTACCTCAAATTAGGAAGCAGATTGAGATTCTTTCTTGTTGGTTTGTGGCATGTTTTTTGGAAATGCTTGATATTAACATATGCAAGATAGAGGAATTGTCTTCTGTGAAATAGTGAAGTTTCAGTAGTGAAATTGAATGCTTGTACATAGGACCTGTGCTGTGTTTCTTAAATGTGATGCGAAAAACGATTTAGTTTTGGTATCTCACATTCTTTTAGTATCTTACTTACCTTCAGTAATTTGCTCTCCTTCTATTTCTTTTTCCCTCTTTTTGTCCTTCTACATTACTTTATTTCCGTTTCTGTATCCTTCCACTCCCAGACTATGTGCTCCTTTGGCTTATAGGTGTAGTATCCTGAGGCAGGTACTGCCTCTCCTCCGCCTCCTCCTCCTCCTCCTCTTCTTCTCCACCACTGTGGTGTTGTGGTGGTCCTTGTGGTGGTGGTGGTGGTTGAGATGCTCCTGCTGCTGCTGCTACTGTAGCCATTTCTCAGTACAAATAGGTACAAATAGGTCTGCAAACAGGTCTTCCTCAGTCAAAGTAAAAAGTGAGAATGAGGAAAAAAGTTGGGGGCTTTCATCTTTTGGAAAACACAACTGTCCTGAACTAATGAAAAGTGTTATTTTCAGGTCACATGACACTGGCTTTATCATTTGGAAAACAAAACTGTCCTGAACCAATAAAAAGTGTTATTTTCAGGTTACATGACCCGACGCGCTTACGTAGCGCGATCGTATGCGCTTCAGTGCTTCCGGGTGCTCTTACGCCGTGCGTATCACGCGGACGCGGCTACGCGATACGTCATGATGATGTTTTCGTTCCCGGCAGTAGCGCTAACGGGACTCTCACCGGTACGCGCACCGGGGCGCGCCGCAAGACTGCGCTTACCGATGCGCTCACCGGTACGCGCACCGGGAGCGCTCCAGGGCAAAAAAAAAAAAACATGCACAATATACATAAAGAAACTAGTATTACATAAATATACAATATAGGATTCATTTTAAAAAATATTACATTTCATAGCTATAGAAATTTGCTATTAAAAAACCTTTGAAATTCACTGAAAAAAACATAGGTTTGAGGCCCTATATATAGTTAGGAATTAGCATTTTAAAAACCTATGAAATTCACTGAAAAAACCATAGGTTTCACACCAGTTATAGTTAGGAATTAGCCTTTAAAAAACCTTTGAAATTCACTGAAAAAACCATAGGTTTCACACCAGTTATAGTTAGGAATTAGCATTTAAAAAACCTATTAAATTCACTGAAAAAACCATACGTCCCCGACATAGGCGGCCGGCTCCCGGGGTCCGGCGGAACTTTTTGCCTTTTGGTGACTCTTCCATTCTGGACCTTGTCCCACAATCCGTTTGATCTGAAGACACGTTCTGCGGCCTGGTCCCTGAATGTGTGCAAGGGGATGGTATTGATCGGATCAAGATGGCGGCTTCACACAAAGCTGACTCAAGTGTTGCTGCTGATGCTATGCAGACAAAAACTGGTTTTCAGTTTGTACATTCTTCAGGATTTTTCCATCCAAGGCTGGTTGAGAGTTTGTAGAACGATGGCTTCAGATTTTCAACATACTACTCTTCAACATTCTTCATAAATGTAATTCTGGTCCTGCCGCTACTTATTGGAGACATTAAACTATACTCTGGACCTGCCTGGCCTCGACCAAAATGGCGCCAGTATGGGAGCGACTTGCAACTCCTTATGACTTTCTAGTTACTTAGTTTTGACGTTATGGGGGATGTATGCGGTCTTTGTGAACATGGCGGGCGGGGAAGGGTACTGACTGTGCATACAGACAACCGTATTGATGTCGATTTTTCATTATTGATTATTGTATTAATAAAGCTTCGAAATGATGTTACCCATGATACTCGCCCATGGTGTGCGTATGGCCGATTTTATTGTAACTGATCCTGTTATACTTTCAAATATAAAATCAACCTTCACTGATCCTGCAACCGTTTGTCATGTTTAGTTTTTTCAATTAAATGGCTCGCTTGTTACATACTCCTATACCCCTGGCTTTTGACCCTTTCCTACGCGCGGTCTGTACTACCGCCCTCGGGCGATCTATGTAATGAACAGACTACCATTGCCGAAACACAAGGGAATGCATCTCAGAGAGATAAGTCAAGTACGTGGTAGATAAAAACATTTTCGTGTTTATGCACGCTGATGTGCTTTGAACGATTGCCCCGCCCATTGCACAAAAGCGTACCGGGCGCTCCCCACGCAAAAAAAAACATTTTTTGGGGGTTTTTTTTTGCCCTGCGGGGCCCTTTTAAAGCTAGCACTCTTCCTCATCAACCAGGGCGGCCTGTTAGTAGTGTCCCCTAGGATATATATTTTTATTTGCAATAACGACACCCCTGTTTTGTGCTTAGATATTGTTATAGATATCCGGCCTTGAATACCATACCCCTCAATCACCATGACTTACATAAGACAATAGAATTGAGTTAAAGGTCCCACCATCTTATAAGACCTTGACATGTATAATTACACCACTGCTCAAATATAATAAATTATAGTTTGTACCTTTTGTAGCTCTATAGTTCGGCTACACAAGTAGGGAGTCTCTTCAATATGTAAGGCAGTTTATAATATTGTGATGTATATGTAATAAGTGTTGTTGAGAGGCGAGTAGGTCTTTCTTAATGATGATTTTAATTTGCTTCATATATGTCTTTCAGATTTTATATGTGGCTCCTGAAGAAGGCGTTCTTGTTAATACGCCGAAACGCGCGTCGAAGATTACATTTGTTTGCCACTGTTTTATGAACTTATAATTAATTGTGTTATTGACAATTTTACCTTGTGTGTCAATTATTGTTTTTTATGATTAGAATAGGTTGAATGTATTTGTTTTTGTATTTGAATGTTTTTATTCGGAGTATATATACTTAATAAATAAAAAAACAAAATTTTGTACTTTTTAATTGATTGTTGTGCCTTCCATATGTTGTTCTCTCCCTGGTGATATCAATTTTGATGCCTTTTTTCATACTGTCTAATTTCCCTGTATAACATATTCTGTTACACAAACAGGGGGTCCTTGTTATTTTCGTCCTTTTAAAGCCTCCACATCAAACCTAGGGGGTCAGGGAGGATCTACTATGCCCCCTTATGGTCATTTCCCCCTTCATTTTGGCCTCCTCTTGTCTCTCGATACTACCGAGAGACAAGATGGCGGCCGCTCCGGACTGTTTAGAATGTTGACAGACACCGGAGAGCCAATCAGCTTCGCTTCGCGAAGTTCCGTTACGCGTCAAGTACGCGAACCGGAGCGCTACCCGGATCGCTGTCACAGATATATATATTTTTTTGAACGTTAATTTATCAAAATCCACTGGAGCACATATATTGAGACCTAGCAAAGGCACATCGGGCTAACAGTCTCTACAATTTTGCCAAGTTTCATGCAAATCCATTCAGCCGTTCGAGCTAAAAGTGAGGCCAACCGCCCTATGGAAAAATGAATGGGAAAAACGCGTTTTGGGACCCCCCTTTTTTCTCATCCCCCCCTTGACGAAACCCCCCCAAATTTTCGGGGGCTGCTCAGAAACAAAATGTGCCATTTTCCTGAAAATTTCAGCCAATTCCGTCCACAAACGCCAAAGTTATTAGACATAGAATTTTCAAAAATCCCATAGAGAAAAAATCCTTACTATATATACCTCAGCTGACCAAGCAACATACCATATCCAGAGTCCTTACCACAACCTCTGCCTTCCTTCTTACCTAGTTATTGTTCTTTCACTCCCACTCCAGGCTTTTAGTCTGTGGATGGAAAACCATGAACCTACACTCACCTATGAAAATCTTCCTATTGATGGTTGATTTTGAGCCACAAACACAAAGGCTTGTTTGGATCGATGTTGCAGCAGGCTGCCATGGAAATAGATATTTAATAAAACGTTTTACCCTGTTACTTGTTGATTTTGAGCCCCAAATACAAAGGCTTGTTTGGATCGATGTTGCAGCAGGCTGCCATGTAAATAGTTATTTAATAAAACGTTTTACCCTGTTACTTTGCTGGTGTGTTGTATATATTTATAATATTTGCATAGGGTTTGTCGTTATTTTGGGTGGGGTGGGTGGTGGAGCCGAGCTGTCTTGCAGCCATCATGGTGTCGAGCTCAGTTCCTCTCACTAGTTTCGTATTTCTCATGAGGGGTTGTTCATAATGTTTCTATTTTAGCGATATATATATATATATATATATATATATATATATATATATATTCACTGAAAAAACCATGGGTTATAGACCATATATAGTTAGGAATTAGCATTTACAAAACCTTATTTTACTCACACAAAACCATTGAAATTTCATATATAGTTAGTTGCACTAACTATATATCGCGCACCCACAATCCACTGCTGATGATGTCACATATTACATCATTCATGACATGGTCAGTGACATCACTGATGACATCACTGATGACATCATCCAGTGACTGTATGTTTCTAAAAAGTTAAAATATGTCTTACATATTGAAGAATGAGTGGATGTATAAGTGTCTGGATGAAAGATTTAGTAGGTGCATGACTGATTGTATGAGAGAGTGATTAAATGTGTCTCACTGAGTGCATGGGTTAGTGACTAAACTGTCTTAATTTGTGCATCATTATATCTGTTGTTCTAAAAAATGCTGCATATGTTGATCAGTAGCTATATGAGTAACAATATGGGTTATTGATTAGTTGCCCAAGTATTTGTAAGGGAGAGTGCGTGTGTGTGTGTGGGTGTCTGGGAGGTGTGTGACTATGTGCATAGATGTGTGAGCAGTTGATTCACTAGATGTATGGGTTCAAAACTGCATGTGGAAACAGCTGTATGGGTGGTTGACTGTGTGCATGTGTGTATTGGTGAGTGAATGGATAACTCAGTGCTACATGTCAAAGTAAAACACAGTACATGTGAGAGTTGACATATATAAATAACTGTGTATAAGAGCCAGTGAATGTGTGAGTGGCTGTATGGTTCATTGTAAACTTGTATCAGTGATTCTATAAGAGAGTAAATATATGTTAGAATATGTTTGAATAAGTAAGGTGTGTATAACTGTATAGTTGAGGAAATGGAGGTGTGATTGATTCTTTGCATGGCTGACTAGGTGTGTGAGTAACTCCATGGATGAGTGACAGTCTGTGAGTGTCTGTTTACACTGAGTGTATCTAAGGTTATATTAGAGTCGGAAGAGGTTCATCGTATTATCACATGAATGAAGTCATCCGTGATGTTGTCAGTGATGTCAAATGAGAAGTCATCAGTGATGTCATCAGTGATGTCACTGACCATGTCATGAATGATGTAATATGTGACATCATCAGCAGTGGATTGCGGGTGCGCGATATATAGTTAGTGTAACTAACTATATATGAAATTTCAATGGTTTTGTGTGAGTAAAATAAGGTTTTGTAAATGCTAATTCCTAACTATATATGGTCTATAACCCATGGTTTTTTCAGTGAATTTTCAAGGTTTTGTAAATGCTAATTCCTAACAATATATGGTCTATAACCTATGGTTTTTTCAGTGAATTTCAATGGTTTTTCATTAGCAAATATGAAAAGCTTTAAAATCTCAAGTACGTGATAGGTAAAAACATTTTCGTGTTTATGCACGCTGATGTGCTTTGAACGCTGCCCCCCCCTCTTTTCTTTTAGGAGTATTCTCTCTTTACAGATAGTGAAGGGTAGGTAACGCAGGCCTTTGCCCCCGTTGTAATCCCTCGTGCCTGCTTCTCTCTCCATTTGATTGATTGTTATCCAAGCATTTACTGTTTTAGAATTGGTTCTCTTTGGTTCATTCTCTATTTACAAACAAGCACAGAGTCGCAATACTCTGTTTAGTCTTTGCAGATAGTGAAAAATCGTTTAAAAAAACAAAAGGAATCGAGCAAAATCAGTAGGCCACTAATGGGATCTCTTTTTGACCTCGCTAAAATAGAAACATTAGGAACAACCCCTCATGAGAAATACGAAACTAGTGAGATGAACTGAGCTCGACACCATGATGGCTGCAAGACAGCTCGGCTCCGCCACCCACCCCGCCCAAAATAACGACAAACCCTATGCAAATATTATAAATATATACAACACACCAGCAAAGTAGCAGGGTAAAACGTTTTATTAAATAACTATTTACATGGCAGCCTGCTGCAACATCCATCACTGTTCCTGTCGAGGTAGCATAGCTGGCGGCCTAGGAGTGGAGGACCAGTGTGCAAATTGCCCGGGGACGACACCATGCGCCAAGACTCGTCCCCAGTACATCCAGAGCTGATGTCCGACAAGTTGTGTGTGAGGATGCCTTGCTGATGCCGCCACCCCCACCACCACCTTTTTGTTGCCTGATCCGGCTAGCTCAATCGATCGAGCATGAGACTCATGCACTCTGATCTCCTTGGTTCAGTCAAGCATCAATAGTAAGATTTTCATACGTGAGTGTAGGTTTATGGTTTTCCATCCACAGACTAAAAGCCTGGAGTGGGAGTGAAAGAACCATAACTAGGTAAGAAGGGCTGAGGGGACGCTTTAGGGAATGGGGTCCATGCCCTAGCAGTCAAGCGTCCGAGTTCCAAGGTGTCCCAGGGCCATTTTAGTGGACCAGGCCCAAATCCAAAGACAGGCCGCCATTTTGAGAGTCCTGTTGCAGCCGCCTATCGCTGTAGCCGCAAGAGCGGGCAAAACTCAGCTGGACGGCGAGTAAAACGCTAAGAGGCGCCCCACTGCAGATGAGGTGCCTCCACCTGGGGAGGCGGGAGAGGCTCGTTTACGCCGCCCCCCCCCCCTTCGGGCACCCCACGCCGACTTTCGGCGCAGCATTGTAGGATGGCCACACCAGAACAACAACTTGCTGGACACCACCTCGGTGCCATCCGGATCTCGGCGCGTTGTGCTGCCTTCGGCCTACTGTAGCAGCAAGTGCGGGCGCAACTCTGCTGGACGGCGTGTGAAACGCTAAGGGGCGCCGCACTGCAGATGAGGTGCCTCCACCTGGGGAGGCGGAAGAGGGCCGTTCGCGCCGCCTCCCCCCGGGCACCCCACGCCGTCTTTCGGCGCAGCATTGTAGGATGGCCACACCAGTGCAACTTGCTGGACACCACCTCGGTGCCATCCGGATCTCGGCGCGTTGTGCTGCCTTCGGCCTATTCGCACATCGGTCCGCTACTGACGCCGCCTCATGGGCCAACGGATTTTGTACGCTTTTTATAGCCCAAAGCCGCATAACAGGTCATGTGACTTGTTTATAAAACTTTTCATTGGTTCATTTTACTTTTGGTTTCCTAATGATGTAAGGCTTGATCATATGACCTAAAAATAACACTTTTCATTGGATTGAAAAAAAAATTTCCCAAATGATGAAAGCCCACCTTTTTTTTTCTCACTCGGCAATCCAAAAATGTTCCGTTAGATAAGAACAGAGGGGACAGGCAACAAGAACCATCAGTCAAAAGAGGGAAGGGCAAGTTCTTCCCTACCGGGTCACGTTGGGGCTCCACCGGAAGTCATCGAATTGGTAGTCTACAGTGTTTCTGAATGTTTCAGACTGAAGCTGGCGTCAGCATGAGAGCACCACCATCTTGTGGCTCCGTCGTGCCCATTCCGCAAGCAATCATGGCAGCCACTCCCCACCGGAAGCCTGCGGGAGTCGGGGGCCCCGATGACTTTTGTAGAATCTTCAAGGCTGAGGGGACGCTTTCGACAATGGGGCCCAAGCCGTAGCAGGCAAATGTCCGAGTTCAAATGTGTCCCAGGGCCATTTTAGTGGACCAGGCCCAAATCCGAAGAGCCGGCCGCCATTTTAAGAGTCCTGTGGCAGCCGCCTATTGCTGCACCGCAAGAGTGGGCGCAACTCAGCTGAATGGCGGATGAGGCACAGTGCCGCAAAAGCGGGCGCTAAACAACTGGATGGCGAGTGAAACGCCAAGGGGCGCCCCACTGCAGCAGAGGAGCCTCCAGCTGGGGAGGCGGGGGAGGCCCGTTCGTTCCGCCTCCCCCCCCCCCCCCGGGGCGCCCCACGCCGTTTTTCGGCGCAGCATTGTAGGATGGCCAGACCAGTGCGACAACTTCAAAGCACATCAGCGTGCATAAACACGAAAATGTTTTTACCTACCACGTACTTGACATTTTAAAGCTTTTGATATTTGCTATTAAAAAACCATTGAAATTCACTGAAAAAACCATAGGTTATAGACCATATATAGTTAGGAATTAGCATTTACAAAACCTTGAAAATTCACTGAAAAAACCATGGGTTATAGACCATATATAGTTAGGAATTAGCATTTACAAAACCTTATTTTACTCACACAAAACCATTGAAATTTCATATATAGTTAGTTGCACTAACTATATATCGCGCACCCGCAATCCACTGCTGATCATGTCACATATTACATCATTCATGACATGGTCAGTGACATCACTGATGACATCACTGATGACATCTCATATGACATCACTGATGACATCACTGATGACAACATCCAATGACTGTATGTTTCTGAAAAGTAAAAATAGGTCTTACATATTGAAGAATGAGTGGATGTATAAGTGTCTGGATGAAGGATTTAGTAGGTGCATGACTGACTGTATGAGTGAGTGATTAAATGTGTCTCACTGAGTGCATGGGTTAGTGACTAAACTGTCTTAATTTTTGCATCATTATATCTGTTGTTCTGTAAACTGCTGCATGTGTTGATCAGTAGCTTTATGATTAAGTATATGGGTTATTGATTGGTTGCCGAAGTATTTGTATGGGAGACTGAGTGTGTGTGTGGGTGGCTGGGAGGTGTATGACTCTGTGCATAGATGTGTGAGCAGTTGATTCACTAGATGTATGGGTTCAAAAGTGCATGTGGAAACAGCTGTATGGGCGGTTGACTGTGTGCATGAGTGTATTGGTGAGTGAATGGATATCTCAGTGCTACATGTCAAAGTAAGTACATATGTAAAACACAGTACATGTGAGAGTTGACATATATAAATAACTGCATAAGAGCCAGTGAATTTGTGAGTGGCTGTATGGATCATTGTGAACTTGTATCAGGGATTGTATAAGAGAGTAAATATGTGTTAGTATATGTTTGAATAAGTAAGGTGTGTATAACTGTATAGTTGAGGAAATGGAAGTGTGATTGATTCTTTGCATGACTGACTAGGTGTGTGAGTAAATCCATGGATGAGTGACAGTCTGTGAGTGTCTATTTACTCTGAGTGTATCTAAAATTATATTAGAGTCTGAAGAGGTTCACCGTATTATCACATGAATGATGTCATCAGTGATGTGATCAGTAATGTCAAATGAGATGTCATCAGTGATGTCATCAGTGATGCCATTTGAGATGTCATCAGTGATGTCATCAGTGATGTCATCAGTGATGTCACTGATCATGTCATGAATGATGTAATATGTGACATGATCAGCAGTGGATTGCGGGTGCGCGATATATAGTTAGTGCAACTAACTATATATGAAATTTCAATGGTTTTGTGTGAGTAAAATAAGGTTTTGTAAATGCTAATTCCTAACTATATATGGTCTATAACCCATGGTTTTTTCAGTGAATATATATATATATATATATCCAGTCACAAAGGTTGCCCTTGTTGTGGGACAGCCCTCACACCAGCAAGTCCTCTAAAACCAGGATCAGCCACGGGGACCAGCCCTTAACTTCAACCATGAACGGTGGCTTGACGTGTTTCGAAATTACTTTCTTTCTCAGGAGCAAATCAGAATGAGGACGTCAACAGCGTGGTTTTGGAACACCTGCTTTTATTCAAATGTAGAGTCCTGCCCTTTCTTACCGGATATCTCATGCCCTGCACACTGCAAGGCATCCTGGTTCTTGCAGTCCAAAACCATGAGTAAAGCCCAAGTGGGTGCTGTTGGGGGCCACACTAATCAATAAAACCCAAGTGGGTACATGCTGAAGCGAGCACAGCACCCGCAGCTTTAAGAATCCTCCTATGAATTTGTGCTGATTTCCCAATGCGAGCCTGGGTTTCCCCACTTCGCAGGTCTGCAAACTGCAGCGGGGCAATCCCGCGACTTGGACCACGCCGCTTTACATCCAGTCACAAAAGTTGCCCTTTTTGTGGGAGAATCCTCACACCAGCATGTTCTCTAAAAACTGGATCAGCCACGGGAACCAGCCCTTAACTTCAACCATGAACGGTGGCTCAACACGTTTCGAAATTACTTTCTTTCTCAGGAGCCAATCAGAATGAGGACGTCAACAGCGTGGTTTTAGAACACCTGCTTTTATTCAAATGTAGAGTCCCGCCCTTTCTTGCTGGATATCTCACGCCCTGCACATGGCAAGGCATCCTGGTTGTTGCAGTCCAAAACCATGAGTAAAGCCCAAGTGGGTGCTGTTGGGGGCCACACTGATCAATAAAACCCAAGTGCGTACATGCCGAAGCGGGCAGAGCACCCGCAGCTTTAAGAATCCTCCTGTGATTGAGTGCTGATGTCCCAATGCGAGCCTGGGTTTCCCGACTTCGCAGGTCTGCAAACTGCAGCAGGGCAATCCCGTGACTTGGACCAAGCCGCTTTACATCCAGTCACAAAAGTTGCCCTTGTTGTGAGAGAGCCCTCACACCAGCAAGTCCCGCCTATCTATCTATCTATATATATATATATATATATATATATATATATATATATATATATATATATATATATATATATATATATATATATATATATATATATATTCACTTAAAAAACCATAGGTTATAGACCATATATATAGTTAGGAATTAGCATTTACAAAACCTTGAAAATTCACTGAAAAAACCATGGGTTATAGACCATATATAGTTAGGAATTAGCATTTACAAAACCTTATTTTACTCACACAAAACCATTGAAATTTCATATATAGTTAGTTGCACTAACTATATATCGCGCACCCGCAATCCACTGCTGATGATGTCACATATTACATCATTCATGACATGGTCAGTGACATCACTGATGACATCACTGATGACATCATCCAGTGACTGTATGTTTCTAAAAAGTTAAAATATGTCTTACATATTGAAGAATGAGTGGATGTATAAGTGTCTGGATGAAAGATTTAGTAGGTGCATGACTGATTGTATGAGAGAGTGATTAAATGTGTCTCACCGAGTGCATGGGTTAGTGACTAAACTGTCTTAATTTGTGCATCATTATATCTGTTGTTCTAAAAAATGCTGCATATGTTGATCAGTAGCTATATGAGTAACAATATGGGTTATTGATTAGTTGCCCAAGTATTTGTAAGGGAGAGTGCGTGTGTGTGTGTGGGTGTCTGGGAGGTGTGTGACTATGTGCATAGATGTGTGAGCAGTTGATTCACTAGATGTATGGGTTCAAAACTGCATGTGGAAACAGCTGTATGGGTGGTTGACTGTGTGCATGTGTGTATTGGTGAGTGAATGGATAACTCAGTGCTACATGTCAAAGTAAAACACAGTACATGTGAGAGTTGACATATATAAATAACTGTGTATAAGAGCCAGTGAATGTGTGAGTGGCTGTATGGTTCATTGTAAACTTGTATCAGTGATTCTATAAGAGAGTAAATATATGTTAGAATATGTTTGAATAAGTAAGGTGTGTATAACTGTATAGTTGAGGAAATGGAGGTGTGATTGATTCTTTGCATGGCTGACTAGGTGTGTGAGTAACTCCATGGATGAGTGACAGTCTGTGAGTGTCTGTTTACACTGAGTGTATCTAAGGTTATATTAGAGTCGGAAGAGGTTCATCGTATTATCACATGAATGAAGTCATCCGTGATGTTGTCAGTGATGTCAAATGAGAAGTCATCAGTGATGTCATCGGTGATGTCACTGACCATGTCATGAATGATGTAATATGTGACATCATCAGCAGTGGATTGCGGGTGCGCGATATATAGTTAGTGTAACTAACTATATATGAAATTTCAATGGTTTTGTGTGAGTAAAATAAGGTTTTGTAAATGCTAATTCCTAACTATATATGGTCTATAACCCATGGTTTTTTCAGTGAATTTTCAAGGTTTTGTAAATGCTAATTCCTAACAATATATGGTCTATAACCTATGGTTTTTTCAGTGAATTTCAATGGTTTTTCATTAGCAAATATGAAAAGCTTTAAAATCTCAAGTACGTGATAGGTAAAAACATTTTCGTGTTTATGCACGCTGATGTGCTTTGAACGCTGCCCCCCCCCTCTTTTCTTTTAGGAGTATTCTCTCTTTACAGATAGTGAAGGGTAGGTAACGCAGGCCTTTGCCCCCGTTGTAATCCCTCGTGCCTGCTTCTCTCTCCATTTGATTGATTGTTATCCAAGCATTTACTGTTTTAGAATTGGTTCTCTTTGGTTCATTCTCTATTTACAAACAAGCACAGAGTCGCAATACTCTGTTTAGTCTTTGCAGATAGTGAAAAATCGTTTAAAAAAACAAAAGGAATCGAGCAAAATCAGTAGGCCACTAATGGGATCTCTTTTTGACCTCGCTAAAATAGAAACATTAGGAACAACCCCTCATGAGAAATACGAAACTAGTGAGATGAACTGAGCTCGACACCATGATGGCTGCAAGACAGCTCGGCTCCGCCACCCACCCCGCCCAAAATAACGACAAACCCTATGCAAATATTATAAATATATACAACACACCAGCAAAGTAGCAGGGTAAAACGTTTTATTAAATAACTATTTACATGGCAGCCTGCTGCAACATCCATCACTGTTCCTGTCGAGGTAGCATAGCTGGCGGCCTAGGAGTGGAGGACCAGTGTGCAAATTGCCCGGGGACGACACCATGCGCCAAGACTCGTCCCCAGTACATCCAGAGCTGATGTCCGACAAGTTGTGTGTGAGGATGCCTTGCTGATGCCGCCACCCCCACCACCACCTTTTTGTTGCCTGATCCGGCTAGCTCAATCGATCGAGCATGAGACTCATGCACTCTGATCTCCTTGGTTCAGTCAAGCATCAATAGTAAGATTTTCATACGTGAGTGTAGGTTTATGGTTTTCCATCCACAGACTAAAAGCCTGGAGTGGGAGTGAAAGAACCATAACTAGGTAAGAAGGGCTGAGGGGACGCTTTAGGGAATGGGGTCCATGCCCTAGCAGTCAAGCGTGCGAGTTCCAAGGTGTCCCAGGGCCATTTTAGTGGACCAGGCCCAAATCCAAAGACAGGCCGCCATTTTGAGAGTCCTGTTGCAGCCGCCTATTGCTGTAGCCGCAAGAGCGGGCAAAACTCAGCTGGACGGCGAGTAAAACGCTAAGAGGCGCCCCACTGCAGATGAGGTGCCTCCACCTGGGGAGGCGGGAGAGGCTCGTTTACGCCGCCCCCCCCCCCTTCGGGCACCCCACGCCGACTTTTGGCGCAGCATTGTAGGATGGCCACACCAGAACAACAACTTGCTGGACACCACCTCGGTGCCATCCGGATCTCGGCGCGTTGTGCTGCCTTCGGCCTACTGTAGCAGCAAGTGCGGGCGCAACTCTGCTGGACGGCGTGTGAAACGCTAAGGGGCGCCGCACTGCAGATGAGGTGCCTCCACCTGGGGAGGCGGAAGAGGGCCGTTCGCGCCGCCTCCCCCCGGGCACCCCACGCCGTCTTTCGGCGCAGCATTGTAGGATGGCCACACCAGTGCAACTTGCTGGACACCACCTCGGTGCCATCCGGATCTCGGCGCGTTGTGCTGCCTTCGGCCTATTCGCACATCGGTCCGCTACTGACGCCGCCTCATGGGCCAACGGATTTTGTACGCTTTTTATAGCCCAAAGCCGCATAACAGGTCATGTGACTTGTTTATAAAACTTTTCATTGGTTCATTTTACTTTTGGTTTCCTAATGATGTAAGGCTTGATCATATGACCTAAAAATAACACTTTTCATTGGATTGAAAAAAAATTTTCCCAAATGATGAAAGCCCACCTTTTTTTTCCTCACTCGGCAATCCAAAAATGTTCCGTTAGATAAGAACAGAGGGGACAGGCAACAAGAACCATCAGTCAAAAGAGGGAAGGGCAAGTTCTTCCCTACCGGGTCACGTTGGGGCTCCACCGGAAGTCATCGAATTGGTAGTCTACAGTGTTTCTGAATGTTTCAGACTGAAGCTGGCGTCAGCATGAGAGCACCACCATCTTGTGGCTCCGTCGTGCCCATTCCGCAAGCAATCATGGCAGCCACTCCCCACCGGAAGCCTGCGGGAGTCGGGGGCCCCGATGACTTTTGTAGAATCTTCAAGGCTGAGGGGACGCTTTCGACAATGGGGCCCAAGCCGTAGCAGGCAAATGTCCGAGTTCAAATGTGTCCCAGGGCCATTTTAGTGGACCAGGCCCAAATCCGAAGAGCCGGCCGCCATTTTAAGAGTCCTGTGGCAGCCGCCTATCGCTGCACCGCAAGAGTGGGCGCAACTCAGCTGAATGGCGGATGAGGCACAGTGCCGCAAAAGCGGGCGCTAAACAACTGGATGGCGAGTGAAACGCCAAGGGGCGCCCCACTGCAGCAGAGGAGCCTCCAGCTGGGGAGGCGGGGGAGGCCCGTTCGTTCCGCCTCCCCCCCCCCCCGGGGCGCCCCACGCCGTTTTTCGGCGCAGCATTGTAGGATGGCCAGACCAGTGCGACAACTTCAAAGCACATCAGCGTGCATAAACACGAAAATGTTTTTACCTACCACGTACTTGACATTTTAAAGCTTTTGATATTTGCTATTAAAAAACCATTGAAATTCACTGAAAAAACCATAGGTTATAGACCATATATAGTTAGGAATTAGCATTTACAAAACCTTGAAAATTCACTGAAAAAACCATGGGTTATAGACCATATATAGTTAGGAATTAGCATTTACAAAACCTTATTTTACTCACACAAAACCATTGAAATTTCATATATAGTTAGTTGCACTAACTATATATCGCGCACCCGCAATCCACTGCTGATCATGTCACATATTACATCATTCATGACATGGTCAGTGACATCACTGATGACATCACTGATGACATCTCATATGACATCACTGATGACATCACTGATGACAACATCCAATGACTGTATGTTTCTGAAAAGTAAAAATAGGTCTTACATATTGAAGAATAAGTGGATGTATAAGTGTCTGGATGAAGGATTTAGTAGGTGCATGACTGACTGTATGAGTGAGTGATTAAATGTGTCTCACTGAGTGCATGGGTTAGTGACTAAACTGTCTTAATTTTTGCATCATTATATCTGTTGTTCTGTAAACTGCTGCATGTGTTGATCAGTAGCTTTATGATTAAGTATATGGGTTATTGATTGGTTGCCGAAGTATTTGTATGGGAGACTGAGTGTGTGTGTGGGTGGCTGGGAGGTGTATGACTCTGTGCATAGATGTGTGAGCAGTTGATTCACTAGATGTATGGGTTCAAAAGTGCATGTGGAAACAGCTGTATGGGCGGTTGACTGTGTGCATGAGTGTATTGGTGAGTGAATGGATATCTCAGTGCTACATGTCAAAGTAAGTACATATGTAAAACACAGTACATGTGAGAGTTGACATATATAAATAACTGCATAAGAGCCAGTGAATTTGTGAGTGGCTGTATGGATCATTGTGAACTTGTATCAGGGATTGTATAAGAGAGTAAATATGTGTTAGTATATGTTTGAATAAGTAAGGTGTGTATAACTGTATAGTTGAGGAAATGGAAGTGTGATTGATTCTTTGCATGACTGACTAGGTGTGTGAGTAAATCCATGGATGAGTGACAGTCTGTGAGTGTCTATTTACTCTGAGTGTATCTAAAATTATATTAGAGTCTGAAGAGGTTCACCGTATTATCACATGAATGATGTCATCAGTGATGTGATCAGTAATGTCAAATGAGATGTCATCAGTGATGTCATCAGTGATGCCATTTGAGATGTCATCAGTGATGTCATCAGTGATGTCATCAGTGATGTCACTGATCATGTCATGAATGATGTAATATGTGACATGATCAGCAGTGGATTGCGGGTGCGCGATATATAGTTAGTGCAACTAACTATATATGAAATTTCAATGGTTTTGTGTGAGTAAAATAAGGTTTTGTAAATGCTAATTCCTAACTATATATGGTCTATAACCCATGGTTTTTTCAGTGAATATATATATATATATATATCCAGTCACAAAGGTTGCCCTTGTTGTGGGACAGCCCTCACACCAGCAAGTCCTCTAAAACCAGGATCAGCCACGGGGACCAGCCCTTAACTTCAACCATGAACGGTGGCTTGACGTGTTTCGAAATTACTTTCTTTCTCAGGAGCAAATCAGAATGAGGACGTCAACAGCGTGGTTTTGGAACACCTGCTTTTATTCAAATGTAGAGTCCTGCCCTTTCTTACCGGATATCTCATGCCCTGCACACTGCAAGGCATCCTGGTTCTTGCAGTCCAAAACCATGAGTAAAGCCCAAGTGGGTGCTGTTGGGGGCCACACTAATCAATAAAACCCAAGTGGGTACATGCTGAAGCGAGCACAGCACCCGCAGCTTTAAGAATCCTCCTATGAATTTGTGCTGATTTCCCAATGCGAGCCTGGGTTTCCCCACTTCGCAGGTCTGCAAACTGCAGCGGGGCAATCCCGCGACTTGGACCACGCCGCTTTACATCCAGTCACAAAAGTTGCCCTTTTTGTGGGAGAATCCTCACACCAGCATGTTCTCTAAAAACTGGATCAGCCACGGGAACCAGCCCTTAACTTCAACCATGAACGGTGGCTCAACACGTTTCGAAATTACTTTCTTTCTCAGGAGCCAATCAGAATGAGGACGTCAACAGCGTGGTTTTAGAACACCTGCTTTTATTCAAATGTAGAGTCCCGCCCTTTCTTGCTGGATATCTCACGCCCTGCACATGGCAAGGCATCCTGGTTGTTGCAGTCCAAAACCATGAGTAAAGCCCAAGTGGGTGCTGTTGGGGGCCACACTGATCAATAAAACCCAAGTGCGTACATGCCGAAGCGGGCACAGCACCCGCAGCTTTAAGAATCCTCCTGTGATTGAGTGCTGATGTCCCAATGCGAGCCTGGGTTTCCCGACTTCGCAGGTCTGCAAACTGCAGCAGGGCAATCCCGTGACTTGGACCAAGCCGCTTTACATCCAGTCACAAAAGTTGCCCTTGTTGTGAGAGAGCCCTCACACCAGCAAGTCCCGCCTATCTATCTATATATATATATATATATATATATATATATATATATATATATATATATATATATATATATATATATATATATATATATATATATTCACTTAAAAAACCATAGGTTATAGACCATATATATAGTTAGGAATTAGCATTTACAAAACCTTGAAAATTCACTGAAAAAACCATGGGTTATAGACCATATATAGTTAGGAATTAGCATTTACAAAACCTTATTTTACTCACACAAAACCATTGAAATTTCATATATAGTTAGTTGCACTAACTATATATCGCGCACCCGCAATCCACTGCTGATGATGTCACATATTACATCATTCATGACATGGTCAGTGACATCACTGATGACATCACTGATGACATCATCCAGTGACTGTATGTTTCTAAAAAGTTAAAATATGTCTTACATATTGAAGAATGAGTGGATGTATAAGTGTCTGGATGAAAGATTTAGTAGGTGCATGACTGATTGTATGAGAGAGTGATTAAATGTGTCTCACCGAGTGCATGGGTTAGTGACTAAACTGTCTTAATTTGTGCATCATTATATCTGTTGTTCTAAAAAATGCTGCATATGTTGATCAGTAGCTATATGAGTAACAATATGGGTTATTGATTAGTTGCCCAAGTATTTGTAAGGGAGAGTGAGTGTGTGTGTGTGGGTGTCTGGGAGGTGTGTGACTATGTGCATAGATGTGTGAGCAGTTGATTCACTAGATGTATGGGTTCAAAACTGCATGTGGAAACAGCTGTATGGGTGGTTGACTGTGTGCATGTGTGTATTGGTGAGTGAATGGATAACTCAGTGCTACATGTCAAAGTAAAACACAGTACATGTGAGAGTTGACATATATAAATAACTGTGTATAAGAGCCAGTGAATGTGTGAGTGGCTGTATGGTTCATTGTAAACTTGTATCAGTGATTCTATAAGAGAGTAAATATATGTTAGAATATGTTTGAATAAGTAAGGTGTGTATAACTGTATAGTTGAGGAAATGGAGGTGTGATTGATTCTTTGCATGGCTGACTAGGTGTGTGAGTAACTCCATGGATGAGTGACAGTCTGTGAGTGTCTGTTTACACTGAGTGTATCTAAGGTTACATTAGAGTCGGAAGAGGTTCATCGTATTATCACATGAATGAAGTCATCAGTGATGTTGTCAGTGATGTCAAATGAGAAGTCATCAGTGATGTCATCAGTGATGTCACTGACCATGTCATGAATGATGTAATATGTGACATCATCAGCAGTGGATTGCGGGTGCGCGATATATAGTTAGTGTAACTAACTATATATGAAATTTCAATGGTTTTGTGTGAGTAAAATAAGGTTTTGTAAATGCTAATTCCTAACTATATATGGTCTATAACCCATGGTTTTTTCAGTGAATTTTCAAGGTTTTGTAAATGCTAATTCCTAACAATATATGGTCTATAACCTATGGTTTTTTCAGTGAATTTCAATGGTTTTTCATTAGCAAATATGAAAAGCTTTAAAATCTCAAGTACGTGATAGGTAAAAACATTTTCGTGTTTATGCACGCTGATGTGCTTTGAACGCTGCCCCCCCCCTCTTTTCTTTTAGGAGTATTCTCTCTTTACAGATAGTGAAGGGTAGGTAACGCAGGCCTTTGCCCCCGTTGTAATCCCTCGTGCCTGCTTCTCTCTCCATTTGATTGATTGTTATCCAAGCATTTACTGTTTTAGAATTGGTTCTCTTTGGTTCATTCTCTATTTACAAACAAGCACAGAGTCGCAATACTCTGTTTAGTCTTTGCAGATAGTGAAAAATCGTTTAAAAAAACAAAAGGAATCGAGCAAAATCAGTAGGCCACTAATGGGATCTCTTTTTGACCTCGCTAAAATAGAAACATTAGGAACAACCCCTCATGAGAAATACGAAACTAGTGAGATGAACTGAGCTCGACACCATGATGGCTGCAAGACAGCTCGGCTCCGCCACCCACCCCGCCCAAAATAACGACAAACCCTATGCAAATATTATAAATATATACAACACACCAGCAAAGTAGCAGGGTAAAACGTTTTATTAAATAACTATTTACATGGCAGCCTGCTGCAACATCCATCACTGTTCCTGTCGAGGTAGCATAGCTGGCGGCCTAGGAGTGGAGGACCAGTGTGCAAATTGCCCGGGGACGACACCATGCGCCAAGACTCGTCCCCAGTACATCCAGAGCTGATGTCCGACAAGTTGTGTGTGAGGATGCCTTGCTGATGCCGCCACCCCCACCACCACCTTTTTGTTGCCTGATCCGGCTAGCTCAATCGATCGAGCATGAGACTCATGCACTCTGATCTCCTTGGTTCAGTCAAGCATCAATAGTAGATTTTCATACGTGAGTGTAGGTTTATGGTTTTCCATCCACAGACTAAAAGCCTGGAGTGGGAGTGAAAGAACCATAACTAGGTAAGAAGGGCTGAGGGGACGCTTTAGGGAATGGGGTCCATGCCCTAGCAGTCAAGCGTCCGAGTTCCAAGGTGTCCCAGGGCCATTTTAGTGGACCAGGCCCAAATCCAAAGACAGGCCGCCATTTTGAGAGTCCTGTTGCAGCCGCCTATTGCTGTAGCCGCAAGAGCGGGCGAAACTCAGCTGGACGGCGAGTAAAACGCTAAGAGGCGCCCCACTGCAGATGAGGTGCCTCCACCTGGGGAGGCGGGAGAGGCTCGTTTACGCCGCCCCCCCCCTTCGGGCACCCCACGCCGACTTTCGGCGCAGCATTGTAGGATGGCCACACCAGAACAACAACTTGCTGGACACCACCTCGGTGCCATCCGGATCTCGGCGCGTTGTGCTGCCTTCGGCCTACTGTAGCGGCAAGTGCGGGCGCAACTCTGCTGGACGGCGTGTGAAACGCTAAGGGGCGCCGCACTGCAGATGAGGTGCCTCCACCTGGGGAGGCGGAAGAGGGCCGTTCGCGCCGCCTCCCCCCGGGCACCCCACGCCGTCTTTCGGCGCAGCATTGTAGGATGGCCACACCAGTGCAACTTGCTGGACACCACCTCGGTGCCATCCGGATCTCGGCGCGTTGTGCTGCCTTCGGCCTATTCGCACATCGGTCCGCTACTGACGCCGCCTCATGGGCCAACGGATTTTGTACGCTTTTTATAGCCCAAAGCCGCATAACAGGTCATGTGACTTGTTTATAAAACTTTTCATTGGTTCATTTTACTTTTGGTTTCCTAATGATGTAAGGCTTGATCATATGACCTAAAAATAACACTTTTCATTGGATTGAAACATTTTTTTCCCAAATGATGAAAGCCCACCTTTTTTTTTCTCACTCGGCAATCCAAAAATGTTCCGTTAGATAAGAACAGAGGGGACAGGCAACAAGAACCATCAGTCAAAAGAGGGAAGGGCAAGTTCTTCCCTACCGGGTCACGTTGGGGCTCCACCGGAAGTCATCGAATTGGTAGTCTACAGTGTTTCTGAATGTTTCAGACTGAAGCTGGCGTCAGCATGAGAGCACCACTATCTTGTGGCTCCGTCGTGCCCATTCCGCAAGCAATCATGGCAGCCACTCCCCACCGGAAGCCTGTGGGAGTCGGGGGCCCCGATGACTTTTGTAGAATCTTCAAGGCTGAGGGGACGCTTTCGACAATGGGGCCCAAGCCGTAGCAGGCAAATGTCCGAGTTCAAATGTGTCCCAGGGCCATTTTAGTGGACCAGGCCCAAATCCGAAGAGCCGGCCGCCATTTTAAGAGTCCTGTGGCAGCCGCCTATCGCTGCACCGCAAGAGTGGGCGCAACTCAGCTGAATGGCGGATGAGGCACAGTGCCGCAAAAGCGGGCGCTAAACAACTGGATGGCGAGTGAAACGCCAAGGGGCGCCCCACTGCAGCAGAGGAGCCTCCAGCTGGGGAGGCGGGGGAGGCCCGTTCGTTCCGCCTCCCCCCCCCCCCCCCCCCCCGGGGCGCCCCACGCCGTTTTTCGGCGCAGCATTGTAGGATGGCCAGACCAGTGCGACAACTTACTGGACACCACCTGAGTGCCGTCCAACTGGATGGTGACTGAAACGCTAAAGGACGCCCCATTGCAGCAGAGGAGCCTCCACCTGGGGAGGCGGGGGAGGTCCGTTCGTTCCGCCTCCCCCCCCCCCCCCCGGGGCGCCCCACGCCGTTTTTCGGCTCAGCATTGTAGGATGTCAAACCAGTGCGACAACTTACTGGATGCCGTCCGGATCTCGGCGCGTTGGGCTGCCTTCGGCCTATTTGCACAACGGACCTCTACTAACTAAAAGACAAACCAAAGCAGCTCATTGTTGCTTTGAGATGGATGTTGCAGCAGGCTGCCATGTAAATAGTTGTTTACATTTTTTTTTTTAAACGTGTTTATTTTTTTGTTGCGTTGTATATATTTATAAGTTATTAAAGTGTTATAATCCTACTACTTTGTTGGAGTGCTATATATTTTTAATGTGACACATAATTGTGAAGACTTTGATGTACAAAAAGGCATCCCTGGAATCTTCCGCTTCAGGCTCAGTCCCACACACCCTTACAGTGAGAATCCCCTCCCCAATCCCAATACATGATCGTTATCAGATAGTAGGAACGCGTGTGGTGTGACGGATCTCATGAGGTGGGGGCCTTGATCTACTATACCTCCTTTGAAGAGGGGTGATTCTTTAAAGTTGGGGCCATAAACTACATCCGCACGGCTAGGCGATAGCCTGGGACCGGCCTGGACAATCAGACACAGAGGAAGAGGAGTGTCAGAGGGTGCGGTAGTGAATAAGGTGAAAGGGAGGTGTCGGGCGGGTACAGGGTGTGATTCTCAGGGAAAAGCAGCGCAGATGGGGGGAGGTTTATGGCCCATGCTTGAGAGAGAGAGCGGGGGTGACCAGTGCGTGGGGGAGATGCTTGCGAGGGTGGGGAGCAATGCTGAGGATCGGCGGCGTGCAGAGAGTGGGTCTGGTCAAGGCATCTGAAATGGCTGCCGTGCACGACTAGGTGTGGCATTGGAAAAAAGACAAGATGGCGCAGACAATGTTTATCAATACAGATTAATTTATAACAATTATTTTTAACAAAATATTTACTCGCAGTGACAAAATGGAGGTCAACACTTCCTGATTTCCTTCCAATCGAACGTTAACAGACGTCACGCAGCAAAAAAAAAAAAAACGCTCACGCGCAGCCGCTGGAAGACATGTATCAACATATATGAGCCTCCTCAGCCACCTCCGGGTGCGTTTACGCCGTGCGTATCACGCGGACGCGGCTACGCGATACGTCACGATCATATTTTCGTTCGTGACATTGGCGCTACCGGGACGCTTCCCGGTTCGCGCACTGGGGCGCTTCAAACGAGTACGCTCTCCGGGGCGCTCACCGGGGCGCGCACCGGGAGCGCTCCAAGGAAAATAAATAAATAGATAAATAAATACATTTTAAAAAAAATGGGAAAAATTGTAGGGACTGGTAGCCCGATGTGCCTTTGCAATACTCAAGTGGTTTTTACGAAAATTTATTTTGAAAAAAATATATATTGTGCTACATTGGGCTATATATATGTTAGAGCCCAAATGTAGCCCAAATGTAGCCCAATGTAACCCAATGTAGCCCAATGTAGCCCAAAGATGGCCACCAGAGACAAAAAAAACAAATGTAGCCCAAATATCAGCCATATGTAGCCCAACTATAGCCCAATGATAGAATGTACCAGAGTGTTCTAAAGAACAACTAGAGCGTTAACAGTCTTACTTATAAAGTGAGACTTATAGTTAGGAATTAGCATTTAATAAACCTATGAAATTCACTGAAAAAACCATAGGTTTCACACCAGTTATAGTTAGGAATTAGCATTTAAAAAACCTATTAAATTCACCGAAAAAACCATAGGTTTCACACCAGTTATAGTTAGCTGGAAATTGTACTGACATAAAACCATTGAAATTCCACGTTATAGTTAGTTGGACTCACTATAACTTGCGTGCCTGCAATGCACTGCTGATGACGTCACATATTACATCACTCATGACATGGTCAGTGACATCACTCATGACATCACTGATGACTCCATCCTTGTGACAGAGTGACAGACCTCCTTTCAGTGTAATGTAACCCTTGAAACACATACTCAAAAATAGAAACGAACATTTACAAAAAAGTGGAGATACCTATACCAGTTACAACAACCAATTCAGTAATTCCACCATTTATATACACATACACTCATTCACCAACAGTTCTATATAGTCATTCATACATATACTCACTTATCATATGTAGTGAGACACTTACATCCGTTAACACACCGACAGTCTTCCAAAAGTTACTCACACACATACTCACACATGCAAATAAACTATTGAACATCCATTTATTTGATTATACAGCTATACACACACTAGCACATTACTTCTAAGGAAACTTACACATACTTACTCTCTTAAACAATCACTTATAGAAACACATACTTATTTAAACAGGAACTCTTTCAATCTCTCACTCTCACATATACTCACTTATATACATCAATACTCACATATACTAGATTAAAACATATGTAGTTACTCATAAAGACACTAGTGAGACAGTCATCACTCACTAACACACACATATACACACTCTTCCACCCATACAGTCCTGCACATATGCTGTCTTCAAAACACATACAAACAGTGAGTTAGTCATTGATGCATCTATGTGCTATGTAACACCCCCATCAAACCATACAGACACTCATACTGATACTAAAAAAAACATCTAATAACACATATACACACACATGTAGCTACTCACCAACCCATGCAGCCACTTATACACAAAGTGAAACACTGATACAAACATTTAAATATTTAAACAATAGTCGCTAATATATGTATTCACTAAGATACACTTAAAAAAGCCAGTTAAACAATCATTTTTTTTTAAAAACATCCATTAAGACGCTTATTTAAACATTTATTCTTCCATCGACCTTTACATATACATATATAAAACATATTTATTTTTCAGAAAGACACACATTCACTGGATGGTGTCATCAGTGATGTCATGAGTGATGTCACTGACCATGTCATGAGTGATGTAATATGTGATGTCATCAGCAGTGCATTGCAGGCGCGCAAGTTATAGTGAGTCCAACTAACTATAACGTGGAATTTCAATGGTTTTATGTAAGTAAAATTTCCAGCTAACTATAACTGGTGTGAAACCTATGGTTTTTTCAGTGAATTTAATAGGTTTTTTAAATGCTAATTCCTAACTATAACTGGTGTATATATATAGATAGATAGATAGATAGATAGATAGATAGATAGATAGATAGATAGATAGATAGATAGATAGATAGATAGATAGATAGATAGATAGATGGATAGATGGATGGATGGATGGATGGATGGATGGATGGATGGATAGATAGATAGATAGATAGATAGATAGATAGATAGATAGATAGATAGATAGATAGATAGATAGATAGATAGATAGATAGATAGATAGATAGATAGATAGATAGATGTACAGATAGATAGATAGATAGATAGATAGATAGATAGATAGATAGATAGATAGATAGATAGATAGATAGATAGATAGATAGATAGATAGATAGATAGATAGATAGATAGATAGATAGATAGATAGATAACCTACCAGTAGGTAGTTATAGTTAAGTCCAACTTTCCATTGGAAGAGCATTTTTTGTTTTGCTTATAACTTTGGCATCGTTTGATGATTCTTCATGAAATCTTTAAAAGACATTTTTTGTTGATATTAACTCTTATGTTGAATGTTCGGGGTGATTCGTCAAGGGGGGCCGAGATAAAAGGAATTCCCAAAACGTGTTTTCTTCACGTTAATTTCCATAGGAAACTTTAGAAAAGGCTACAGGTCGAACGGGTGAATGGAACTCCCTTAAACTTGGCAGTGAGAAGGGTCTTGGTCTAGAAAGCACGCTTTTGTTTATTTGGTGTAAATCCGTTCAGTAGTTTTTGAGAAATATCAACATTTATGGATATCGATATTTGGGAATTCTGTCATCTGATTGGCTGAGGCCTTACGAGCACAAGCTTGCTGCTGATTGGCTGCGAGCGCTGCAAGCGGTTGCAACTAGGAAGTGTTGGCCGCCATTTTTTGATTCCATTGAAGTGAGCAAGGGGATAAACGGTTGAAAAAAGTGGTAAAGAGGAGGGTAGGAGCACTGTAACCTCTGTGGGGTGTTTACAGTGTGCTATAGAGGAGGTGCAAAGCGAAGTATTCACTACCAGTGTGAAAGTGGTGGGCTACGGAAATTAAGTGAGGTATTGCCTAGAGTCTGATGCTGCTAAGGTGAGCCGATGCGGGAGTCGGGGATTTTTAGCATGAGCCCAAATTGTGTGTCTTATGATGTGAAGTTATGTGCCGTGGCCACTGCATTACACCTGGGGAAGTAGTATCAGCATGCGTTTATACCTACTAGGATGAACTACTTACCCGTACTGGTCTGAAAGTCCTGGGGTATGGAAAATATGTGAGGTATTGTCTAGAGTCTCATGGTGTTAAGCTGAGCTGCTGGCAGACTCGGGATGAAAGCGTGAGCCCAAACTGTGTGTCATATGCTGTGAAGTCATGTGCTTTGAGTGCTGTGCCACATCTGTCGAAGTAGTGTGAGCATGTATTTATACCTACTCAGATGAATTTTTCTTTTGAACATTGTAACTTGTGTATGGTGCTAAGGGGGTGTTATACAGGGAGTGCGAAGGTAAATTCACGCATATCAAATCAATTCGGTATTTGTGAAGTGGAAACTACTCACTCCTACGGGTCTGATGGCTCTGGGGCATAATCTGAGCTGCTGATGGACTCGGGATAAAGTCACTGACCTATTGACCCCTAGTGGTATGAAAGTGCTGGGTACGGAAATTAAGTGAGGTATTGCCTAGAGTGTCATGCTGTTAAATTGAGCTGATGCTGGACTCGGGGATGAAATCGTAAGCCTCAACTGTGTGTGCTATGCTGTGAAGTCATGTGCTCTGGGCGCTGTGCCACACCTGTCCAACTTATATATGGTGCTTAGGTGGTGTTGTATAGGGAGTACAAAGGAAATTCAATACGTTATTTGTAAAGCGCAAACTACTCACTCCTAGGTGATCAAAGAGAGAGCTCTGTGTTGCAAAGTGAAATGGTGTGGCCGCTGTTGCACAGCTGGGTGGGGAATTATTTTGGTGAGGGTCCGGGATTTGCCGTTACCTGGCCCTAAAATAGCAGGCCTAAGTTGTATGTTATAGGGTGGCTCTAAAAAGAGCCCTTCTGTTCATTAGTTGGAGCTACATATAAGTGCGGATGCACAGCTTCAAGTTATTCAATAAAACTAGATTTTCCTGATCTGTGAAGTGTACTCCATTACATCTGTAGATATCAGCCACATCAAAATGTTTGTTGTTGTTGTAGATGGACCCCATTTTGTGGTCTCTGAGGTATGCGGACACAGCTTTCTTGACTTTCTTCCTAGATTTTTCAATCTGAGGACAAAATTGTCTTGACCATTTCCACTTCTGTATTTGGCATATATTGGAATATACAAAGGCAGTTTGAGGCAAAAGTAACATCCATTGTCCAAAAGGTGTCCTTCATAAGCACTTCCAAACCTACCCCAGTCAATGTGCCTAGGTCGTTTTCACCACAGTGCACAATCAAAAGGTCAGGGTGTTGGAGATGCAAACAGGTTTTAACCAAAGGCAAAAATTGGTGCCACTTCAATCCTCTAGGTGGAAACCATTTAATGTCCACATTTTGTAAACCTAGGTCTAAGTCAATAGGTCTCTTTTCTGCATACCTCTTGCACCAGAAAACATAGCTATGTCCTACAATCCACACTAGCATTTTGAAGGTATGGCTGGAAGGTATGGAAAGATGTCTGTAGCTCATGCAGTTCCTTCGTAGAATAAGAGATATGTTAAAAGATGGGGAACTAGTTTTTTTTTCAGATACAAAATGATACCTGATTGGGAGATGAAAAGCATTGTTTTTTAAAAGTAGGATGCACAATCGTTTTGTGGAAAAGCATCTTTGTGATTGGTTAAGAAAAAGAAGTTTGAACGTGGACTCCATATTTTAGGATAAAATTTGCTCAATCAACCACAACTGCTACTTGCATTTGGAACTCACTGTTCGAACTTAAAATAATCGTGAACTTTCAACCTGCACGTGCCGTTAAATGATTAAGAAAATATTGCAAAAAAATATTGTTAGGTTTAAAGAAATTGATGAACTTTTAGCCTGCAAGTGTTGTAGAATTTTCTAGAAAGTGTGTTGATAGAATACGTTGCACTGCTGACTTCGATGTGTCGTTGAATATGAACAAATCTGTTTATATGGAAAATTCGAAAGAAACTAATAGAGAGAAGTTTTGAAACTTAAAAGAATCAAGGAAGTATTCTAATTTGTTCTTTACATGCATTTATGTGTGGAGGAGCAAAATTATAGAAACAACAGCAGCAGGAAGAAGAAGAAGCAGGGAGTGCGGGGACAGGGAAACCCTTTTTGGGTAGCTGTTGCGCCCTATAAATTGATAAAATAAAATATAATAGGGGGACCACTTGTCGGCAGACTTCAATCTGTAAATCACTGATCGAAGGGAGTGATGTGCTGTGGTCGCTGCCACAAAGTTGGGGTCGCTGCAATTGAGGACTCAGGACACAGTTACACATGTGTGATTGGCTTGTGTTAAGGAGGGTTAGTGGGACTACATGTCGCCGGCCTTGCATATCGAAATATGCCTACTGATCCAAGGGAGTGTGGTGCTGTGGTCGCTGCCACAGACTTGGGCTCAGTGAGATTCAGGACTCAGGACTCAAGACACAGTTACACATGTGGGATCGGCTTGTGTTGAACAAAGTTAGTGGCACCAAGTGTCGCCGCCATTGCATATGGAAATATGCCTCGCTGATCATATGGAGTCTGGTGCTGTGGTCGTTGCCACAGACTTGGGGTCACTGCCATTCAGGACTCAGGACACAGTTACATATGTGGGATCGGCTTGTGTTGAACAGAGTTAGTGGCATTACGTGTCGCCAGCCTTCCATATGGCAATATGCCTCACTGATTGAAGGGAGTCTGCTGCTGTAGTTGTCTCACAGAGTTGGGGATCACTGCTAATCAGGACTCAGGACACAGTTACACATGTGGGATCAGCTTGTGTTGAAGACTGTGAGTGGCACCAGGTGTCGCCAATGTTCCACAGTGTAGGCCAGAGGTAGCGGTGATTAAGGGACCATAGTCACGTGCCCCACCGGCATGAGTAGTGCAGGTTCAGTGGCACCACGTGTCGCTTGCCTTCCATATGCAAATATCCCTCACTGATTGAATGGAGTCTGGTGCTATGGTTCCTACAAAGAAATTGGGGTTGCTGCCATTCAGGACTCAGGAACCAATTACACATGTGGGATCAGCTTGCGTTAAACAGGGTTAGTTGGCACCACGTGTCGCTGGTCTTCTACAGTGTAGACCGGAGGCAGCGGTCACCAAAGGCTCACAGACCGGTGACATTGAATTGAGCTGCACAGATTGGGAGCATTTGTTCTTCTTAACCCATTATAGTCTCTTACATAATTTGTGTCGCTACTAATCTTGATTTGTGAACCGTGTAACACCAGTGTAGGGGGCAGGCAGCGGTCAGGATGGGCGCACAGTCACGTGGTGTTGAGTTGAGCTGCACAGTTAGTGGCACCTGGAGCAATCATCGTGTGTGCACCCTGCGATGATATGTGGTTCGGGTGGGCTGCACTGGGAGCAGTGTCTTGCCTTGATAAGGCCATGTGGAAATGACTTATGGTGCAGTGAGTTAGTAGCACCTGAAGCACACAGTGTGTGCTCATTCTGCGATGATGCGTGGTCATGGCGTACCACACTGGGAACAACGTCTCTTGCGAACTGGACTGGGTCATCTGCAAATGCCGCTGCATCTGAATTGTGAGCCCTGCTGTCCGCAGTGTAGATTGAAGGCAGTAGTTAGCATAGACATCGAGGAATGCTTTTTGTCACTTCTTGACAAAATCCGAGGACATAGAATACAATTCTCTGTGCAATTAATAAATCAAGGCTGAATTCAAATTGTGAACCCTGCTGTCCGTAATGTAGATCGAAGGCAGTATGTCAGGGCCTGTCCGGGACTATGTGGGGAACACAGTCAAGGACTTGGGCAAGGAATGAGAACTGGGTAGAAAACTTACACAGGAAGAGTACAGTGCTGCCCAGGATCATACAGGGAGTCAGAGGAGAAAAAGGGATCTAAAGGAGAAACCTGTACAAGTGAACACGATGGGTAAGACTCAGAAAGGAAGAACACTCACAAGGTAATTTAGCATTCAGAATAACTACACCCAGGACGAATGTGCAAGACGTATATATGAAACAACATTAGCAATAAAGCGGGGTGTTGGGTAAAGCACCCAGGAGCTCCACAATGTAAGACTGAAGCTAAGTTAGTTCTTCATCCACAATTACTGTTACAGATACTGACTGCAAATACCCACATGTAGGATATGCATGCAAAGGCAGGGTCTGTGGAGCCTATACCTAGGGAGATGTTACAAATGCAACTCAAAGGCAATACTCACAGTGAACAAGAAACACCACCTAGGTAGTCAGCTGTGCCTACGGATCCTGGTGATCAAACAGGAACACGTAAGGCAGTAACAGCAAGAGGGTAGAACTAAACACAAGCACAATAGACAAGGAACTAGCAAGGAGGAGTGCTTAACAGGAAAGGAAGGAAATCACAGGGCACACCTGGCAGAAGGCAGGTAACAAACATACAAGGCAACAGAAGCAAAACAGCAGAATAGAAAGACAGCAAACTAGGAACTGGAACCATGGAATTGGGAAGAAAGGCAGGGACTGGAACAGGATATACAGAGGGGGAATCTACAAGGGTATTATAGAATAGTGCAGGTTAAGGGATCAAGAAAACAAAGTAGCATAGAAGGCAGTGGTGGAGCAGGATCAAGAATTAAGCTAAGCAAGGTAGCACTGCAACTAGTGCTCATTCAGGAGAAGGGAAACTGCTTCAGTTAAAGAACAAAGGAATACTAAGGCTCAGGAGTCAAGGTAGCACTGCAGGCAGTGCTAATTTAGAAACAAGGAAAACAGCAGAAGGTCAGGAACAAGGCAAAACTAAAGCTCAGGAAACACTGGAAACAAGGATCAGTTTCACCGGTATACAGCAACAATGACCAACCTTGGCATGAAGGGAGCTGGGGCTTATAATAGCTCACAGTAATCACATGCCGCAGGTGTGAGCAGCCTAGCAGCAGCCAGCCACAGGTGAGCTGAATTCCTGCACCCATCCTTGGCTTGCAGGGTTGGAGACAAATCAGTGAGCAGGGAATTCTGGGTAATGGAGTTTCAGGTGTGAGTAGGCTGACTTCAAGTATAAGCAGGCTGGCTTTCACAAACGTCTGCATGTATTGGGAATGGATGTCAGTTCCCAATAAGCGTCCAAATGGCTGGAAGTCAGAATATGCATGCAGGGGATGGTTTGGAAGCTTATTAGAAGACTGGAAAGTCCCACTATGTGGCCCCCTGGTGGGGGGTACGAAAGCACAGGGAGCGAATCGTGACACAGAAGTCTGCGGTGCTGTGCCGCTGGATTCGCAGCGGGCTTGTGTGGAGGAGGCCCATGGTCAGCATCACAGCCACGTGCCAGGGTGAGGGCCGCCGCCCCGGCAGACTCGTTGGTCTTCCCAGAAGTGAACCACGCCTAAAACCTGGCCTATTTATTCATACTCCTATGCTGGAGTGGCGTACGTTGGATCAGACCACTCCGCTTCCGCTTCCGGGGGGGAGGACAACACAGCTACATGAGCGAGAACTTCCCCACTACCTGAGGTAACATGGTTGCGTCCACTGTGCACTACACTACAAGTATCAATAGTATATCTCCACATGGAGAGGTTTGTGGTTTGCATAGTGAGGTCTGTGCATCAGATCAGCGTTACACTTGGCATTGTGTGCATTATCATTGATGGGTGACTTGCTTTCTTCATATATAGTTGGTTGCCTCATCTCCAAAAATTCAGATATTGTGCGGCTGAGGGGTCATGGTATTTTGGGAATGTCCGTTTTCCTGTTTTGCGCTGCCTCTGTGGTAGTACTGGGGGGGAGGTTCTGGTGGTAATGTTATTTGAGATGTCATCTGTGATATCAACAGTGATGTCACTGACCATGTTGTGAATGAGGTAATATGTGACATCATCAGCAGTGCATTGCATTGTTATAGATAACTCAACTAATTATAACAGCGGAATTTCTATTGTTTTGTATGAGTGAAATGTCCAACTAACTATAATGTCCCTGAAACCTATGGTTTTTTCTGTGAATATATATATATATATATATATATATATATATATATATATATATATATATATATATATATAATACATATATATATATATATTCAATGAAAAAACCATTGGTTTTAGGCCATATATATAGTTAGGGATTTGCATTTACAAAACCTTATTTTACTCGCATAAAACCATTGAAATTCCATATATAGTTAGATGCGCTAACTATATATCGCGCACCCGCAATCCACTGCTGATGATGTCACATATTACATCATTCATGACATGGTCAGTGACATCACTGATGACATCACTGATGACATCTCAAATGACATCACTGATGACATCACTGATGACATCACTGATGACATCATCCAGTGACTGTATGTTTCTGTAAAGTTAAAATATGTCTTACATATTGAAGAATGAGTGGATGTATAAGTGTCTGGATGAAGGATTTAGTAGGTGCATGACTGACTGTATGAGTGAGTGATTAAATGTGTCTCACTGAGTGCATGGGTTAGTGACTAAACTGTCTTAATTTGTGCATCATTATGTCTGTTGTTCTGTAAACTGTTGCATGTGTTGATAAGTAGCTATATGAGTAACTATATGGGTTATTGATTGGTTGCCCAAGTATTTGTATGGGAGACTGAGTGTGTGTGTGGGTGGCTGGGAGGTGTATGACTCTGTGCATAGATGTGTGAGCAGTTGATTCACTAGATGTATGGTTTCAAAAGTGCATGTGGAAACAGCTGTATGGGCGGTTGACTGTGTGCATGAGTGTATTGGTGAGTGAATGGATATCTCAGTGCTACATGTCAAAGTAAGTACATATGTAAAACACAGTACATGTGAGAGTTGACATATATAAATAACTGTGCATAAGAGCCAGTGAATGTGTGAGTGGCTGTATGGATCATTGTGAACTTGTATCAGGGATTGTATAAGAGAGTAAATATGTGTTAGTATATGTTTGAATAAGTAAAGTTTGTATAACTGTATAGTTGAAGAAATGGAGGTGTGATTGATTCTTTGCATGACTGACTAGGTGTGTGAGTAACTCCATGGATGAGTGACAGTCTGTGAGTGTCTGTTTACACTGATTGTATCTAAGGTTATATTAGAGTCTGAAGAGGTTCATCGTATTATCACATGAATGATATCATCAGTGATGTGATCAGTAATGTCAAATGAGATGTCATCAATGATGTCATCAGTGATGTCATTTGAGATGTCATCAGTGATGTCATTTGAGATGTCATCAGTGATGTCATCAGTGATGTCACTGACCATGTCATGAATGATGTAATATGTGACATCATCAGCAGTGGATTGCGGGTGCGCGATATATAGTTAGCGCATCTAACTATATATGGAATTTCAATGGTTTTATGCGAGTAAAATAAGGTTTTGTAAATGCAAATCCCTAACTATATATGGCCTAAAACCAATGGTTTTTTCATTGAATTTTCAAGGTTTTGTAAATGCAAATTCCTAACTATATATCCACTATAACCTATGGTTTTTTCTGTGAATTTCATTGGTTTTTTAATAGCAAATATGAAAAGCTTTAAAATGTCAAGTACGTGATAGATTAAAACATTTTCGTATTTATGCACGCTGATGTGCTTTGAACGCTGCACCCCCCCCCCTCCCCTCTTTTGTCTTAGTAGTACTCTCTCTTTGCAGATAGTGAACGGTAGTTAACGCAGGCCTTTGCCCCCGTTGTAATCCGTCGTGCCTGCTTGTCTCTCCATTTGATTGATTGTTGTCCAAGCATTTACTGTTTTAGAATTGGTTCTCTTTGGATCATTCTCTATTTACAAACAAGCACAAAGTCGCAATACTCTGTTTAGTCTTTGCAGATAGTGAAAAATCGTGTAAAAAAATAAAAGTAATCGAGCAAAATCAGTAGGCCACTAATTGGATCTCTTTTTGACCTCGCTAAAATAGAAATATTAGGAACAACCCTTTATGAGAAATACGAAAATAGTGAGATGAACTGAGCTCCACACCATGAGGGCTGCAAGACAGCTCGGCTCCATCACCCATCCCGCACAAAATAACGACAAACCCTATGCAAATATTAAAAATATAGACAACACACCAGCAAAGAAACAGGGTAAAACATTTTATTAAAAAACTATTTACATAACGTTGGTTTATAAGATGATGTCAGTAGTGGACCGATGTGTGAATAGGTCGAAAGCAGCACAAGGCTCCAAGATCCGGATGGCAAGCTCCTGGATGTTGGGTGCCATAGTTCAGAGTTCTGAGTTTGAGCCTTTTTCAATGCCTGTGCTTTGTTGAATCAAAATGGCGGCTTGACACAAAGCTGACTCAAGCGTTGCTACTGATGCTATGCAGACCAAAACTGGTTTTCAGTTTGTACATTTTTCTAGATTTTTCAATCCAAGTTTGGTTGACTTTGTAGAACGATGGCTTCAAATTTTCAACATACAGTGTGGTGGCGCTGACTGGGAGGGGGGGCTTCGCTCCTGCCCCCTCCCCAAGTAAGATTTTCATACGTGAAAGTATGTTAATGGTTTTGGTCCCTGAGTTGCTTCGATGTCACTGCCATTCTCAAATGGCATAAGTTCTGGATGTTGGGTGCCATAGTTAAGAGTTCTGAGCAGTGCTTGTAACACTGTCTGAAGCTTATTTCCACCTACTGCAGCTTCACTATTCTCAAAGTAAGTGAGTGTCGTTTGTGGACCTGACTGCATTAGAAAACAATGTGATATGTTACCTTCCTAAACAGCTTGACGGAGGCCCCTGAGGGGCGGTGTGATGGCCATGGACTCGGAGAAGACGCTTGGCTCCGACACCCTCCCCAAGTCTTATAGCACTGGTGTAGCCTGAGATCGCCCCCGACATAGGCGGCCGGCTCCCGGGGTCCGGCGGAGCTTTTTGCCTTTTGATGACTCTTCAATTCTGAACCTTGTCCCACAATCCGTTTGACCTGAAGACACGCTGTACTGGGGCGCCCCTTTACCGTTTCAGTTGCCATTCCGCCCGCTTTTGCTACACTGTGCCTCTTCCGCCATTCAGCTGTTTACCGCCCGCTCTTGCGACTACAGCGTCTCGCTCATCATGTAGTTGAGTTGCTCTCGCTCTTGCGGTGCAGCGATAGGCGGCTGCCACAGGACTCTCAAAATGGCGGCCGGCTCTTCGGTTTTGGGCCTGGTCCACTAAAATGGCCCTGGGACACCTTTGAACTCGGACGCTTCCCTGATAGGGCTTGGGTCCCATTCTCGAAAAGCGTCCCCTCAGCCTTGAAGATTCTACAAAAGTCTTGGGGGCCTCCGACTCCCGCAGGCTTCTGGTGGGGAGCGGCTGCCATGATTGCTCGTGGAATGGCCACGACGGAGCTACGAGATGGTAGTGGTCTCATGCTGACGCCAGCTTTAGTCTGAAACATCCAGAAACACTGTAGACTACCAATTCGATCAGTTCCGGTAGCGCCCCAACATGACCCGGAAGAGAAGAACTTGCCCTCCCCTCTTTGACTGATGGTTCTTGTTGCCTGTCCCCTCTGTTGTCATTTAACAGAACTTTTTGGACTGCTGAAAGGGGTTGTGTTCCGAACGCTGGTTGGTGGAGACATTTTGACTATATTCTTGACCTACGTTGTCGCGTAATGGGTTATATGACACGCCGCGTTAGCGCACCCGGAAGTGATCCGAGGCGCGGCGCGCAGCGCGTAACGTAAGCATAACAGGTCATATGACTTGTTAATAAAACTTTTCATTGGTTCATTTTACTTTTGTTAATTTAATGATGAAAAGCTTGGTCATATGACCTAAAAATTACGCTTTTTATTGTTTTCGAACAATATTTTTTTTTCAAACATATGTTATAATATTCCAGGCTAATGTACTTTCCCGGAAAATTTACAACTGTCTTGCAAGTAAAATATATTCCTTTTTCGAGAAAAAGGGCGTTTCTTCCTTCCATGACGGAGCCGTTGAGTAAAAGAGATTCGGCCTGCTGTCTTAGTCGCCGATACGCCTGATTATCAGATTCTTATCGATCACTTTATGTTGCAGACATGAAAAACACAACTGCCCTTGACCATTTATCTTTACTGCGTTCCTACATATTATACCTTTTATCCGTCATGTAATTGGACTGCTTTATTTCACTTGCCTTTTACTGATTCGAAAACAGTGACTAAAAGTAAAAACTTTACCAATGTAAATACTACTACCGTGTTTTGTTTTAAAAACCTTTATTGTGAAAATGTCAGTATACAAATACGGGCCTATAACCACGTGGGCCGGCCACAGAGCAAACTGAAATCGTATATGATGAGGAGACATTTACACTGTAGAAGAACGTAACGAGCGGGCCATTAGGTTGCAAGAACAAAGGTGTCTAACAGTTGCGGAATCGGTGGACGTACATTTTGTAATTAAAATAAGACAGGGCCACTTACAATAACATTTTCTAGATATACATTTGCGGGCAAGGAGTTACGAGTCCCATTTATACCGGCGCCATTTTGGGCGAGGCCGGGCAGGTCCAAGATATAGTCAAAATGTCTCCACCAACCATCGGCCAGACCAGAACCCCTTTCGGCCCTTTATGCTACAAGATGGTGTCTTCCATTCTGAAAATATTGTTGGCAGCATTTTGAAAGGAAACAGAAACAGCCGTTCTCCTAGTGAGTTTCACATTGTTACATTTAGGAAGAATGTTGAAGAGTAGTATGTGGAAAATCTGAAGCCATTTTTATACAAACTCTCAATCAGACTTGGATGGAAAAAAAAATCCTGAAGAATGTACAAACTGAAAACCAATTTTTGTCTGTATAGCATCAACAGTAACGCTTGAGTCAGCTTTGTGTCAAGCCGCCATTTTCATTCAATCAATAGCGTCCCCCTGCACACATTCAGGGACCTGGTCGTGTCTTCAGATGAAACCGATTGTAGGAAAAGAAGCAGAAAGGAAAAGGAAAAAAGTTCCGCCGGACCTCGGGAGCCGGCCGCCTATGTCATGTGCGACCTTTGGCCACACCAGGGCAATAGTGAAGCTGCAGCAGGTGCAAATAAGCTTCAGACAGTCTTACAAGCACTGCTCAGAACTCTCAACTGAGGCACTCAACATCCAGGACTTGCCATTCGGATCTTGGCGCCTTGTGCTGGTTCCGACCTATTCACACATCGGTCCACTACTGACATCACCTCATAAGCCAACGGGGCACCCCACGCCGACTTTGGGCGCAGCATTGTAGGATGGCCACACCAGTGCGGCAACTTGCTGGACACAACATCGGGGCCATCCAGATCTCGGCGCGTTCGACTCACTGTACCGCAAGAGTGACCGCAACTCAGCTGGACACGCCGTCTTTCGGCGCAGCATTGTAGGATGGCCACACCAGTGCGGCAATTTGCTGGACACCACCTCGGTGCCATCCGGATCTCGGCGCGTTCGAGTCACTGTACCGCAACAGTGACCGCAACTCAGCTGGACACGCTGTCTTTCGGCGCAGCATTGTAGGATGGCCACACCAGTGCGGCAATTTGCTGGACACCACCTCGGTGCCATCCGGATCTCGGCGCGTTCGAGTCACTGTACCGCAACAGTGACCGCAACTCAGCTGGACACGCCGTCTTTCGGCGCAGCATTGTAGGATGGCCACACCAGTGCGGCAATTTGCTGGACACCACCTCGGTGCCATCCGGATCTCGGCGCGTTGTGCTGCCTTCGGCCTATTCGCACATCGGTCCGCTACTGACGCCGCCTCACGTGCCAACGGATTTTCTACGCTTTTTGTAGCCCTATGCCGCATAACAGGTCATGTGACTTGTTTATAAAACTTTTCATTGGTTCATTTTACTTTTGGTTTCCTAAAGATGGAAGGCTTGGTCATATGACCTAAAAATAACACTTTTCATTGGTTTAGAACATTTTTTTCCCAAACGATGAAAGCCCCACCTTGTTTCTGGATCATTCAGACTGAAGCTAGCGTCAGCATGAGAGCACCACCATCTCGTGGCTCCGTCGTGGTCATTCCGCGAGCAATCATGGCAGCCGCTCCCCACCGAAAGCCTGCGGGAGTCGGGGGCCCCCAAGACTTTTGTAGAATCTTCACGGCTGAGGGGACGCTTTTCGAGAATGGAGCCCAAGCCCTAGCAGGCAAGCGTCCGAGTTCCAAGGTGTCCCAGGGCCATTTCAGTGGACCAGGCCCAAAACCGAGGAGCCGTCCGCCATTTTAAGAGTCATGTGGCAGCCGCCTATCGCTGCACTGCAAGAGTGGGAGCAACTCAACAACATGGTGAGCAAGACGCTGTAGCCGCAAGAGCGGGCGCAACTCAGCTGGATGGCCGCCACCTGGGGAGGCCCGTTCACGCCGCCTCCCCCACGCCCCCCCCCCCCCGGGCCGCCGCACGCCAATTTGTCGGAGCAGCATTGTAGGATACCAAAACCAGTGCGGCAGTTTACTGGACATCACCTGGGTGCCTGTCGTACATGTTGTGTCAGCCATGGGACACTGGACACAGTGCCATCAACATCTCAACGCGTTCTGCTGCCTTGGGACTATTCGCACAACAGACAGCTACTGACGAGGCCTCCCCCCGCACCACCCGGGACGCCCCACGCTGTTTTTCTGTGCTGCATTGTAGGATCCCAAAACCACTGCGGCACCCAGGCGACATCACCTGGGTGCCGTCCAGAACTCTGCACGTTGTGCTGCCTTGGGACTATTCGCACAAAAGACAGCTTCTAACCATTGTTGCTTTTTTGGGTGAAAAATGTTTAAATGTTTTTACAGTTTTTGTTCCGTTCATTATAGTTAAAAGTTAATAAAGGTTTATAATCTTACTTTGTTGGAGTGTTATCTATTTTTTTAAAAACGGGTGAATGGGGCCTTGAATCGGGTTATTGTCATGTGTGGGCTTTGGAAGTGTGCTGCTGCAGGATCGGACATTTCAAACTCAAATGCACGTTCTTTTTCTTACCTTTCCGAAGCATGGAGCGCAATAGCAGGCAGAGAAAGGGTGATGCACGTGTTGAACACTACCTGACCTGGCAAGTTGCTGGCAGTGCCCCCCCGCCCGCTCCTGAAAGAGGGCACACACACACCGCCGCCCCGAGTACTTCACAAATCTTTAAAAGACCATGCGCTTGTTCATGAGGCTTAAATGGTTTATCACCTCTTCTAGAACCCCTGCATCGACCCTCTGACGTTTCCTGGAAAAATTACCATGTAACACAATACCAAGCCCTGTCAGCTGAAACCCCCAAGGAATCGTGGGGCATATTATCAAGGGGGTTTATCTCCGCTTTTTTCGCTTTAAAAGCCATGAAAGCGGAGATAAAATTATCTCCCTATTACCAAGCTGTCGCTAACACCAGTTAGTGACAGCTAAAAGGAGATAGCGACCATCTTGGGCCCCGCTTTGCATGTCAGTGATACTTATCACTAATAACATGCAAAGTGGGCGTGCCAAGATGTTAGCGACTGGAAACAGTCCCTAACATCGCTATCTCCTATTACCAACTTTTGGAGATATTCGCGCTAAGCGCGAATATCTCCAAAATCTAACACCTGCCCTGAGCAGTTCTTAGCCATGTTATCCAATGGGAGGTGGATAACATGGCTAAGAGCATTTGCTCGATAATACATGAATATCGCTGACTTTTCTGCGATAATAGCAAGGTTTATCTGCGATAAAAATCGCCGATGTGCGGCGATAATTTTTGTCTCTAAACAAGTTAGAGACAAAAATTATCGCTAGTTGTTCGTAATATGCCCCCGGGTTTTTGCTTGCAGAAATCGGGAGGCGGGAGACTAGCACTGAAATCAGTAGTCTCACGCCTGAATCGGGAGGGTTGGCATGTCTGAATTCTCTACAGCTGGGGCCATAAACTACATCCGCAGGGGTAGGTGATAGCCTGGGACCAGCCTGGCATCTAAAATGGCTGCCGTGCACGACAAAATTGTGGCATTGGAAAAAAGGCAAGATGGCGCAGCCGCTGGAAGAGATGTATCAACATATATCAGCCTCCTCAGCCACCCTCAGGAAACATAGGGGATTAGGATACGTCTCCCGCACCCCCTTATACCTAGTAATTTAATTAACGAAGCACAAAATGGCGAATTCCCGTTTCGCTACCAGTTTGCGGCCCAGTTCGCGGCCCGTGAAGAGCTTCTACCGTGAAAAATCATTTTTTTTTTATTTTCCCCACGGAACCCTTTAATAACCCCAACAACATTCCTAGGGGGTCAAGAGGGGGATACCTTGCCCCCTTTCATTAAATTCCCCCTTCGTTTTTCACCTCTTCTTCTCTCTCGATCCTACCGAGAGATAAGATGGCGGCCGCTCCGGACTGTCACGCAGCAAAAAAAAAAAAAGCTCACGCACAGCCGCTGGAAGAGATGTATCAACATATATCAGCCTCCTCAGCCACCCTCAGGAAACATAGGGGATTAGGATACGTCTCCCGCACCCCCTTATACCTAGTAATTTAATTAACGAAGCACAAAATGGCGAATTCCCGTTTCGCTACCAGTTTGCGGCCCAGTTCGCGGCCCGTGAAGCGCTTCTACCGTGAAAAATCATTTTTTTTTTTATTTTCCCCACGGGACCCTTTAATAACCCCAACAACATTCCTAGGGGGTCAAGAGGGGGATACCTTGCCCCCTTTCATTAAATTCCCCCTTCGTTTTTCACCTCTTCTTCTCTCTCGATCCTACCAAGAGATAAGATGGCGGCCGCTCCGGACTGTTTAGAATGTTGACAGACACCGGAGAGCCAATCAGCTTTCTGCGCGCAAAGTTCCGAAACGCGAAAAGTAAGCGGACCGGATCGCTGCCCGGAGCGCTGTTACAGATATATATCTTGATTTAAACGTTAATTTCTCAAAATCCACTGAAGCACATATATTGAGACCTAGCAAAGGCACATCGGGCTAACAGTCCCTACAATTTTGCCAAGTTTCGTGCAAATCCATTCAGCCGTTCGAGCTAAAAGTGAGTCCAACCGCCCTATGGAAAACTCAATGTTAAAAACGCGTTTTGGGACCCCCCTTTTTTCTCAGCCCCCCCTTAACGAAACCCCACCAAATTTTCAGGGGCTGCTCAGAAACAAAATGTGCCATTTTCCTGACAATTTCAGCCGATTCCGTCCACAAACGCCAAAGTTATTAGACATAGAATTTTCAGAAATGCCATAGGGAAAAAATCCTAACTATATATACCTACTGGCGACCGCCAGTAGGTAATATATATAATACATATAGTCCTAATTATATACATATATATATATATATGCAAACAAAGTCCTGTGAGTTGGCTCACAACGCCGTTCTCCTCCTCCAGGTACAGATCTCTCAACCACCAAAAGTTGTGCATTAACGTGTCTTTATTCTCTCCTCACCATCAGCATGACGCGTTTCGGCTGTGTCACAACAGCCTTGATCAAAAAGAATAAAATAAAATTCATAAGAACCCTATAATTTGAAGGGCTCTTGAGTAACAAATGGGCACTAGACCCGGTACAGTAATAATATAACCCCCAAAGGGTTAATATTAGAAATAAAAATGCAGAATTAACTGTCTGGATTTAACACATTGCAAATAACAAAATGTATATACAAACGCTCAAATGATGTAGAAATGCAAAATGCTTTACTTTGCTTTATTTTGAAATAATCAGCAATGACATTAATTGTCCTTTATTTAATGCGGATATATATAAAAAATGCAGCAAACATTAAGAGTGTTGTTACAAACGGAAAATGGTTGCATCACAAAGAAAACGCTGTAAATTCCCAGTGAGATTTAAACTGGTAGTCATGACTACGGGGAAACCATCCTGAGATCCAATGAAATGTTGACATATTAAAAGCAATGACGTAATGTTGCTCTGTGTTGTGAGCAAGGCGGCTGTGACCGTCGAAACGCGTCGATCCAAGCACTAGAGAAAATTAAACTTGTTTTTGAAAAGAGACCCCACGGAGTCAGCGCCTGATTTCGAATTACAGATTGTCAGGATTGGAGAAAATATTACGGGAGAAGCCTGAATCCCGCACGCTGACCCACCTCGGTTTGGTGCACTTCTCTGACGGGCAGATCGAGTTTGGCACATCTTCGAGGAGAGGAAAGAGAAGCGCCCCCAAGCCGAAACGCATCGGATAGAGCCTGCGTGAGCACTCGGCACGAACAGGGTGAGCGGGATGCTTTGTGTGCCGGAGGGCATCGGAGAATCCAGGTAAGCCTGCGGTTGCTGGGTGCTAACGCGTTACATATCCGTCCAGGTGGCTTTTGGGAGAGGTAGTCCTAAGCGGAGCTTGCTAGCGAGACCGAAGGGGACAGTGGGTGTCAAAAACGACTGCATATTCTCAAAACACAAGTGCAGGATGGCGGAGGAATGGGAACGGGAGCGCATGGAAGCGGCGCGCGATATCTTTGAAGATATCGATAAAAATACAAGCACTGGAAAGGGAAGTGGAAAAAGTAAACCATCAGCTAAAGAGTCTGATACAAAAACACTACTGAGAGACTATGAGAAACTCCGCAAGCAAGAAATCTCAAAGTGGTGGGAGTGTACTTCACTGCGTAGGTACCTAGAAGTGAATAGAGTACCTAGAGGCCTGAGAATTCTTCTCGCACCAACATATGACAACCCTGACCCAAGAATGTTGGAAGAGTGGGCTAACAACAACGCACAGTCATCAAAAAATATGTTGGAAATATTGATAAAATATGCGGCAACGGACAGAGAAAAACTTTTGGCGCAATTAGCCAACGTTGCACAAGAATTAGATAAACAAGAAGATCAAGATTTTATAACTAAACAAATGACTGATGTTAAAACACGTGTGACCAAATATGAGCAAACTATAAAGGAACGTAAAGCCGAAAAGTTTCAAAGGGATCGCGCAGACTATATGAAAGGGCGCATCTATACGTTTGCGAAGAAATACGATAGTTTCAGGAAAAGAAAACAAACTGCCTCAAATGCAGAGGAAAATAGAACACCTGAAGAATCCGAAGTAAGTTCTGGAGCCGAATCAGAACCTGGCACATCGAGATCGTTGGCAGAAGATGAAGAAGTACCCACACCTGCAGATGAGTTTGCTTTTTTACGAGAGGAAAGACTGAGATCCCTAAGACCACTGCGGGGTCGACAGAACTCGACCAAAGACAAAACTGCAACATCACAAAAAGCAGGAAACGAAAAAACAGGAGATGGGGGAAATGCAAGGCAGCAAAAAGAAAATACAAAGAAACAGAACTACAGACGGAACTACAGACGATAATGGAAACACAATCTGAGGAAGATATAAAAGACAAAAACACAGTCATAAATTTAACAAACATGGCCTTAACAAATGAAGAAGAAAAAACTCTGTCATTAGGATTATCCTATTGCAAACGCACTAATTTTAATTACACTCAGACTCGGATAGATTTGCATCAGTTTACACGTAAACTGAAATTGAAAAAACATTTCTTCAACTGTAAAGAGATAAGCAATACGGAAAAAGAACCACCAGGAGACACAAGCTGGCAAATTGATGATATGCCTTTCATCAGGGAAATGGTAGAGTTGGACACAGATGAAATAAGTGATATAATGGACACCCAGGAGGCAGCAGAATATGCTGGAGTAAACATTGGGGGTTCATCAAAAACACAATTCAAACCAAGATCTACATTTTGTCCTATTATGCCCAAAGACTGCATTGACATTTTTTCCAAAAAAGTCATAAGAGATCTAAAAACCCTATCATGGTCAAGTAGCAATGACTTCTACAAAGCACATGCTAACGAAAGATTGGCGTATGAAAAGGTCATGACGAAAATAAGGGAAAGAAGCGATGTAGTAGTGCGCTGGTCAGATAAAGGTGGTAACGTAGTCCTCTGGCCTTTGGACATGTACAACACTGAAGCGCTATCACAACTTTCTGACAGAGAATGTTACCAAAGGATTAGTGAGACCAATATCCTCAATATAAAAGAGAGATACCACAGGAGTTTGTATGACTGGAAAGCGGCGGGAACCATTTCAAAGAACGAATTTGAGTTTCTAAGGAACAATTACCCAGTCACTCCAAACTTATATCTAATCCCAAAAGTACATAAAAACCCTACCTGCCCCCCTGGAAGACCTATAATCTCCGCTATAGGAGGTTTATTTGAAAACACAAGCCGATTTGTGGACTCCTTTCTACAACCCTTTGTAAAGACTCTACCATCATACACAAGAGACAGTGGAGATTTCCTGAAAAAAATCTATGATATAAAATGGGACTCAAACTTTGTTTTTATGACACTAGACGTTCAAAGCCTTTATACAAGCATAAGACACCAGGATGGGCTTAAAGCAATCAGACACTATTTGGGAGGCCGAAGCCTTGACTTGTATAAACATACACAAATGTTACTCCAAATGACAGAGCGGTGTTTGGAGAACAACACGTTTAGTTTTAACAAACTGCTGTACAAACAGATACAAGGGACGGCCATGGGTACTTGCTTCGCCCCCAGCTATGCTAATTTGCATATGGGCTGGTGGGAGGAGCAAGTACTCAGGGTGAAACATATGGAAGAAATGACACACAATGTAACATTTTACAGTCGTTACATAGACGACATCTTTTTAATTTGGAAAGGTAGTGAAGCAAAAGCAAGAGAGTTTGCAGAAGAGCTAAACCAAAATAGTTTAAACTTGAAGTTTACCTGTGAAACAAGTAAAAGTGGGATAAATTTCCTAGACTTAGAATTATTGGTGGTGGACAACGTAATACAAACCAACACCTACCGCAAACCAACCGCAGGAAACACTATCTTGCATGCCTCCAGTTTTCACCCTCCAAATCTAATTGATAGCATACCATATGCAGAGTGTCTTCGAATGAAAAGAAATTGTAGCACAACTACAAGCTACAGCAATTCGAAGACCAAGTTGTTCAGCAGGTTAAAACTTAGAGGCTACCCAGAACATGTACTAAAAACGGCGGAACAGAAATGTGACCTTAAGGATAGGAAAGACCTACTGTTCTCAGCCAAGACTGAAAAACCCAAACCAGAACAAAACACAGGGACTCCACGCCTTGTCACGGGGTACAATGCATACCACAAACAAGTGAGAAATATAATCTACAGACATTGGCCCATAGTCCGAAATGATCCTGTGATAGGCAAAAGTTGCAACAAAATTCCGCAACTTACTTTTAGGAAAGCTAAAAGTATGAGAGAAGAGTTGGTGGACAATGCCCCAGTGTTAAAAAAGAAAGAGCCACTATGGTTAAAAGCTAAAAATGGTTTCTATAAATGTACAAAATGCAAAGCCTGTCAATATGGTACCAACGTTACTACAGTAAATGTTCCATACAGAAAAACCCCGCTAGAGATACGAGCAAACTACACATGTAGAACGGACTTCGCAGTCTATGTTTTACAATGTAGTTGCAATAAAAGGTACGTGGGGAGTACAATACACCCAGTCCACGTAAGAGTGCTTCAGCACCTTAGGGCCATAAAAAATAATGACCCAACGTATCCTGTGGCGAGGCACATCAATATGACACATGAGGGCAATGCAGAAAACATCAAATATTTCGTCATAGACCATGTGAAGAAAAGCATTAGAGGGGGAAACAGACAACTAGCCCTCAGAAGATTAGAGTCGAGATACATTATTCTCCTAGACAGCAAGGCGCCACAAGGTTTGAATGCAGACGAAGCGCTTAGTGTACATTTATAATGTTTAGAAATTGTATCATCTAATATTTCCTTAAGTTCCCAAACCATTCCTCCGGAAACAGAGCCATAGAATGATTGTAATGTAATAGATATGTGTCATCTATCTAAAATAGCAGTATATATGTTCACAGACCCTAATTTCTTATGGTTTCCTTATGTACAATGGCTTTCTATTGTTAGCAAGTAGAGAGCGAAATCAATGAACTATGTAGCGTAGAAATAAATTGTTTTTGGACAATTTTGCAATGTGTTACCCCTTGCCCACTTGGGCTCAATTCAAAAAGAATAAAATAAAATTCATAAGAACCCTATAATTTGAAGGGCTCTTGAGTAACAAATGGGCACTAGACCCGGTACAGTAATAATATAACCCCCAAAGGGTTAATATTAGAAATAAAAATGCAGAATTAACTGTCTGGATTTAACACATTGCAAATAACAAAATGTATATACAAACGCTCAAATGATGTAGAAATGCAAAATGCTTTACTTTGCTTTATTTTGAAATAATCGGCAATGACATTAATTGTCCTTTATTTAATGCGGATATATATAAAAAATGCAGCAAACATTAAGAGTGTTGTTACAAACGGAAAATGGTTGCATCACAAAGAAAACGCTGTAAATTCCCAGTGAGATTTAAACTGGTAGTCATGACTACGGGGAAACCATCCTGAGATCCAATGAAATGTTGACATATTAAAAGCAATGACGTAATGTTGCTCTGTGTTGTGAGCAAGGCGGCTGTGACCGTCGAAACGCGTCGATCCAAGCACTAGAGAAAATTAAACTTGTTTTTGAAAAGAGACCCCACGGAGTCAGCGCCTGATTTCGAATTACGGATTGTCAGGATTGGAGAAAATATATATATATATATATAATACATATATATATATATATATAATACATATAGTCCTAATTATATACATATATATATATATGCAATCAAAGTCCTGTGAGTTGGCTCACAACGCCGTTCTCCTCCTCCAGGTACAGATCTCTCAAACACCAAAAGTTGTGCATTAACGTGTCTTTATTCTCTCCTCACCATCAGCATGACGCGTTTCGGCTGTGTCACAACAGCCTTGATCACATGGCCTCAAATTACCAATGGGAGTGTTTAAATACTGTGTTCATTATAGATAACATCAAACATGTGGGTAATGGACATAGAGGAAATACTTGTGCAAATTCACGATATATACAGCAATTAGAACAGTGTAATCATTACTGGGATTAAACTAAATATTCAAAATTTCAAAAAATTCATTTTCCCAGGATCACATACTCATAATAACATTTAACGACTAATGCCAACATATTGTGCAAAAATGCAATAAAGTGCAAGTGCCTTCAATAGTTCTGATGCTGCATATGAGTTCATTTCTCGAGTGAATTCACATGTTGTTTACTTTTCAATCATGTACACTCAAGAGTGAAAATAACATAGACCATTCTGTCATCCTATGTCTATGAATATTTGAAACCACAAGATTCCATGATGTTATCAAAAAGTGCTAAAGTGCTAAAAAAATAAGAAAAGTGCATAAATTTCGCGCAATGTGTATACAATGATAATCTTTCATTAAATGCAGTCAATCACAAATAATTGATCTAAATAACTGTACATTCGCAAATATTTCATATATATACACAGTTATAAACACATAGCATAACTGCTGTTACTAGGAACCGACTAAAGCCATAGTGACTTATTGTCCTGTGGTGCACTAAATTCATATAAAAAATTACCACAATCCGGTGTGTGAGAAATGATTTACAATATATAACCATCTCAGTGGAGAATAGGCTTTTAATTTTTCAAAGTTGGAAAAACCTGGTTTCCTGAGGCTAACATGACAGAGTACTCTTGCAATGAATTCGGGACATTACTCAGAGAGTACAGGGCTTGACCTTATTTTATGTTGATAGTCGGATATTCACCCTCCAGTAGTGAACCCTAGCCACTATGTTGACACAATGTTAACACTGATATAGGTTACAGGGGATGTTTTAGAGGAAGACCTGTAAATCTTCCCCCCTGTTTAACCCATTGGGAATTCTAGTATCGAGGAGTACGATATATTTACTCTCTAGCTGCCTTAAAAGTTTTTCTCGATCCCCACCTCGTATGTTCTTGGGAATAGAATCGATTACAAAATATTTCAGATGGTTCAAATTTTTGGCATGTACTAGTTCGAAGTGGCGGGCAACCAGGTAAGTGACATCCGAGTTAACAATGGCTATCAAATGTTCCAGTATTCGATTGAAAACCTGCAATTTGGTGCTGCCTACATACTTCAGCCCGCAGGAGCATTCTAAAACATATACAGCGAAATCTGTGCGACATGTATATAGCTCCCATATAGGTGTTGGAATGGGGTTGAATGGCGATCTAAATTCAGAGGTGTTGACCCCGAACTTGCATGCCCTGCACGAGATGCACTTGTGAAAGCCCTTCTTGTTGGAAACCCATATTTTGCTGCTCTTAACCTCCAGGCTACTCCTGACCAGAGAATCCCTCATAGAGGGAGCCCTCCTGAAAAAATTGGATGGTTCTATTGGGAGTAGGGGTGCCAAATTTATGTCAGTTTGTAATATGGGCCAATGTTTTTTGAGAATGCCCCTTATCTTACGTTCCTCTGTGTTGTAGGTGGTTATTAAACTGATGGTATTGTCTTCTCTGGTTCTAGCATTTTCCTCCACTGTGTCAGCACCCTCAACTAGGTTCACCAAATAATCTTCCCTGTTTTTACTGTTGGCCTTATCCTTGGCTACCAATAGATCATTAATGTGGTAGCCTCGTTTCAAGAATCTCTTAATGGCCTCAAACGCGTCAGCAGCATGGAAATGGGGAGATGCCTGCTGTGAGCTGCCTTGTTTCCTGACCTTACCTCTAGCAAGTGTGTCCCAACAGAGCGGCAAACTCTATTTTTTCAGATTATGTGGCCAAGCGCAGGCCACGGGTCGCACCACGGCAAGACCAGAGTGAGGTTGGATGGGTCATTTACTTGGAAGGGGTCACCCTGCCACATTGTTTGTCCCATATTTAATTTTTAAAGACACTTGCAAGGCAGCGCCCTCTTGGGGAAGTAAAGACTACCAGTCCCACAAAGCATTCTGTTGTTATTCACCTGATTTACATCGAGGTTTCAACTGAAATAAAAGAGGGGACTTACTGGTAGGCTGCGGTTGACTTTCTTGTGCCTGAGACTGCCCAGATAAAGGGAATGATCCTGAAATGTGTCGGCAGCATGGAAATGGGGATATGCCTGCTTTGAGCTGCCTTCTTTCCTGACCTCTGTCCTGGGGTGAATGTATGACATGTTCTGCATTCTGTCCATCCACTGCTGTTTTTGCATTTGTCACCCCGAGTGGGACGGGAATGCTCAGACGTGAGTCCTGTGCTCTCCAAGCCACTGGAGTCAAGCTATCCTGGTTGATGATTGCTGATAGCCAGAAACCGGTCCTAGGAAGCCTAATTCTGGTCCAGGGAAGATATGGCTTGGACTGTTCCCTTGAAGCACAGGGTCAAGGCTGATTTGCATATGTCCATGTCTAAACTGGAGTGGCTTTGTGAGCAAAAAAAACTATGGATTTAGGCCCAGATCTTTGTACTGGAATGAATGTATGACATTGCTCTGCATTCTGTCCATCAACTGTTGTTTTTGCATTTGTCACCCCGAGTGGGACGGGTATGTTCAGACGTGAGTCCCGTGACCTCCATGCCACTGGAGTCAAGCTATCCTGGTTAATGACGGCTGATAGCCAGAAACCGGTCCTAGGAAGCTTGATTCTGGTCCAGGGAAGACATGGCTTGGCAGTGCGGTTAGGACTGTTCCCATGAGGCACAGGGTTAAGGCTGATTTGCATATGGCCATGTCGGAACCGGGGTGGTGCTGAGTGCAAAAAAACAATAGATTTATGCCAGATCTCTGTATTGGGGTGAATGTATGCAATTGTTCTGCATTCTGTCCATCAACTGTTGTTTTTGCATTTGTCACCCCGAGTGGGACGGTTATGCTCAGACGTTCGTCCCGTGCTCTCCACGCCACTGGAGTCAAGCTATCCTGGTAGATGATGGCTGATAGCCAGAAACCGGTCCTAGGATGCTTAATTCCAGTCCAGGGAAGACATGGCTTGGCAGTTCGGGCTGGACTGTTCCCATGAGGCACAGGGTGAAGGCTGATTTGCATATGGCCATTTCTGAACTGGGGTGGCTTGGTGAGCAAAAAAATCAATGGATTAATGCCCAGATCTCTGTACTGGGGTGAATGTATGACAGTGTTCTTCATTCTGTCCATCAACTGTTGTTTTTGCATTTGTCACCCCGAGTGGGACGGGTATGCTCAGACGTGAGTCCTGTGCTCTCCACGCCACTGGAGTCAAGCTATCCTGGTTGATGACAGCTGATAGCCAGAAACTGGTCCTAGGATGCTCGATTCCGAAGAAATGGCTTGGCAGTTCGGGCTGGACTGTTCCCATGAGGCACAGGGTCAAGGCTGATTTTCATATGGCCATGTATGAACTGGGGTGGTGTGGAGTGCAAAAAAACTATCGATTTAGGCCCATATCTCTGTATTGGGGTGAATGTATGGCATTGTTCTGCATTCTGTCCATCAACTGTTGTTTTTGCATTTGTCAACCCGAGTGGGACGGGCATGCTCAGACGTGAGTCCCTTGCTCTCCACATCACTGGAGTTAGGCTATCCTGACTGATGACGGCTGATAGCCAGAAACCGGTCCTAGGATGCTTGATTCCGGTCCATGGAAGACATGGCTTGGCAGTTCGGGCTGGACTGTTCCCATGAGGCACAGGGTCAAGGCTGATTTGCATATGGCCATGTCTGAACAGAGGTGGTGTGAAGTGCAGAAAAATGATGGATTTAGGCCCAGATCTCTGTATTGGGGTGAATGTATGACATTGTTCTGCATTCTGTCCATCAACTGTTGTTTTTGCATTTGTCACCCCGAGTGGGACGAGTATGCTCAGACATGAGTCCCGTGCTCTCCACACCACTGGAGTTATGCTATCCTGGCTGATGACGGCTGATAGCCAGAAACCGGTCCTAGGATGCTTGATTCCGGTCCAGGGAAGACATGGCTTGGCAGTTCGGGCTGGACTGTTCCCATGAGGCACAGGGTCAAGGCTGATTTGCATATGTCTGAACTGGGGTGGTGTAGAGTGCAAAAACGATGGATTTAGGCCCAGATCTCTGTATTGGGGTGAATATATGACATTGTTCTGCATTCTGTCTATCAACTGTTGTTTTTGCATTGATAAGTGAGTGGCTGTTTGAGTGGTTATTTTGTTAACTAAGTGGATGTAAAAGCAGCTGTACTGGAGAGTGAATGTATGTGTGTTTGGATGTATAAGTGAGCGAGGGGTCATCTGAGTGCTTGAAAGGATGAGTGAATGGTATATACGTTGTTGTGAGAACATTTGAGTGAGTATCTGAGTAGTTGCATGGTTGTGTCAATAGGTTGGTTGAGATACTCTATGAATAAATGACTGTCTGAGTGATCATATGACTGATTAAGTGGTCGTGTGAGTAGCTCTATCGGTGATTGTATGGCTATGTAAGTTGTATGGGTGAGTAAGCAGTTGTTTGAGTAGCTGTATGAGTGAGTGAGTAGTTGTGCAAATTGCTGTATGGGGGAGTGAGTATGTGAGTGATTGCATGGACGAGTGAGTGGATATGTGACAAGTTGTAGGGATCTTTGAACAGGTATATGAATGGTTCAGGGTGTGTGTGAGTGAGTGTATGAGAGCCTGTATGGGGTGTGAGTGGGTATGTGAATAGTTTTGTGTAAGATGTTTTCAGTGATGTCATCAGTGAAATTATCATTGATGTCACTGACCATGCCATGAGTGGTGTAATTTGTGACGTCATAAGCAGTGCATTGCGGGGGCGTAAGCTATAGTTATCTCAGATGTGCTGAATTTCACTGGTTTTCTACGAGTGAAATCTGGCCTAACTTTAACATCCCTGTGACCTTTGTTTTTCTCGGGGAATTTGTAAGGATATTTTTATTCTGCTTCCTACCGGTAACGTCTCTGTAACCTTTGATTATTCAGTGAATCTCTATTTTTTTATTGTTATTTTGTAACTATGACACCCCTGCAATTTATTTTTGTAAATTATTTTTATTTTATTTTCTAACTTTGTGAGTGGCTGTATAGGTCTGTTAGCAGTGTGTGAGTGGCTGTATGGGTCAGTGAGTGGGTGTCTGAGAGGCTATATGGTTCTGTGAATTGCTGTGTGAGTGATTTTGCAGGTGTGTGAGTGGGTAAGTAACTAGCTGTATGGGTTGGTTAATAGGTGCAAGAGTGGCTATATGGATCTGTGAGTGGCTCTATGGGTCTATGAGGGTGTGTGAGTGGCTGCATAGGTCTGTGAGTGGGTGTGTGAGTGTCTTTGTGCGTATATGAGTGGGTGTTTGAGTAGTTTTGCATGTGCGAATGGTTTTGCATATATATCTGTAGATATGAGTGACTGTATGGGTCTGTAGGTTGGTGTGTGAGTAGCTGTTTGGTTACATGAGTGGGTTTGTGAGGGGCTCTATGAGTCTGTGAGTAGGTGTGTGACTGGCTGATTGGGTCTGTGAGTGGGTGTGTGAGTGTCTGTATGGGTCTGTGAGTGGATGTACGACTGTGTGCTTTTTCCTGCTTTTGCATTTTTCACTGCTTTCTCTTACCTTTACCCCCATTTTTTTGAGTTCTTTCTCCTGCTCTTATCTTGTTGTTTACTCTTTTTCCTTCCTCCCCTTATTTTTCTGATTGCTTTCTTGTGATTTTCTCGTGTGTTTTATTGCTTTCTCCTTCCTTTCCCTCAGGACACAGCCAACTACTCAGAGGTAAGGAGGGACACACAATCCCCCTCCCAGAGCCAATTTTCGCCCTGTGGACCCCAAACCCTAGGGCAGCCCTTTCCTCTTGGGTGCCCTAGAGCCCACCCAGTGCTATAGTACTACATTGGGGACAGCGGGTTGAGCCTGAATGTACTGTGGTACCTCCTGGCTCACCGCCTCCTGCAGGAGTCGGGATTGCTCCCACATGAAAGGCGATGCAGCTCCCTTGCTCACTTTGCCCCTGGATTCAAGCTAGCCTGGCTGATGATGGTTGAAATGGCAGAAACCGGTCCCAGGCAGGCCCGGACTGGCCGTTGAGGGCACCAGGCAATTCCCCGGTGGGCCGCATGGTTGGGGGCCGGTTTTGGGCCCCTGGGGCCGTTTTTGTTACAGGGCCGTTATGCTGCAAAAACGGCCCTGTAACAAAAACGGCCGAAAACCGGCCCTGTCACAGAGCGCGGTCGCACCTCTCCCCCCTCCCCTCTGCTCCCGGAGGGGGGGAGGGGGGCCGGCCGAGCACTTTGCCAGGGCCGGTTCTGGTTCCCAGTCCGGCCCTGGTCCCAGGATGCTTGTTTCCAGTCCAGGGAAGACATGGCTTTGGTAGTATGGGCTGTACTGTTCCCATGAGGCACAGGGTCAGACTGATTTGCATAGGGCCAAGTCTGAACTGGGGTGGCAGAGTGAGATAAAGAATGGTGATGGATTAAACCCAGATCAGTTGACTGGGGGTGAGTGTTTGATTTGCTCAAACGCTCTGTCCATCATCCCCTTTTGTATCGCTTTGTTCTCCCTAAGTTGGCAGGGTATGCTCAGACGTGAGTCCCTTGCTCACTTTGCCACTGGATTCAAGCTAGCCTGGCTGATGACGGCTGAAATGCCAGAAACTGGTCCCAGGATGCTTGTTTCCGGTCCAGGAAAGACATGGCTTTGGCAGTTTGGGCTGAACTGTTCCCATGAGGCACAGGGTCAGACTGATTTACATATGGCCATGTCTGAACTGGGGTGGCGGAGTGAGCTAAAGAATGGTGATGGATTCAACCCAGATCAGTTCACTGGGGGTGAGTGTTTGATTTGCTCACACGCTCTGTCCATCATCCCCTTTTGTATCGCTTTGTTCGCCCTAAGTAGGTAGGGTATGCTCAGACGTGAGTCCCTTGTTCACTTTGCCACTGGATTCAAGCTAGCTGGCGGATGATGGCTGAAATGCCAGAAACTGGTCCCAGGATGCTTGTTTCCGGTCCAGGGAAGACATGGCTTTGGCAGTTCGGGCTGGACTGTTCCCATGAGGCACAGGGTCGGACTGATTTGCATATGGCCATGTCTAAACTGCGGTGGCGGAGTGAGCTAAAGAATGGTGATGGATTAAACCCCGATCAGTTGACTGGGGGTGAGTGTTTGATTTGCCCAAGCGCTCCGTCCATCATCCCCTTTTGTGCATCGCAGCTCCCTGCATGTAGCAGTAATCATTTTACTTCTTTTTTCTGCACCCCTGACTTCGGGAAGGAAAACAGATGAAAACTCTGCTTCCAGCAAGCGGGAGCAGTTTGACATCTCTCGCTTTCTGGGAGTGGAGCTAGTGTTTGCTCTCACTTTGTGGCAGCTCTCACAGCTCCTTACAAGCAAAAGCAAAGAGCTATGTCCCGGGGTCAGCACCCTGAGACATAGGGAGCTGACCCTGAAGGGTAGCAGTCCCCAGGGCCATTAATGGGTCTAGAATGGGGGGCACTTGTTAGTTTAGGGTATGGCGGTCCTTGGGGCCTGACGGCCAGAGAGGGGAGCCGCATGGCCCACTCCCAGTTTAAAATATTTTACAGGCCCCGGAGGAGGTGGTGGTCCCTAGGGCCGGGAGTCACACACCCCCTGTAGATATTTTAATTTAGTCCCTGGTACGTTGTGGACCCCAGGCCTTCAATTAGCCACAGGAGGGGATTCTGTGTGGCTCCCCTCCAACAAAAAAATTGGGAAGTGGAGTTCCCAGGGGATCAAATGAGCCCATGAAGGGGGTCTGTATGGCCCCCTACTATATATTAAAGAAGACCATTGGAAGTAGTGATCCCGGCGCTCAAAATAGTTACAGGATGAGGGCCACATGAATGCCCCTGCTTTTTTTATGTCCCAGGACCTGGCCCACCCAGGGACTATACAGTGAAGAAGTGCGAGAGGCCGCACTTGTTTCTTAAAATATTTTTGCTGCAGATTTGGGACTTTGTTGCTATTTTGTGATAAAAATGCAAGACAAATATATGCTTTTGCCCTGGCAGGGTCCCACGGGGACTTCAGGAGCCTACCCTATCCCCCTTTTGTTTTTTAGGGACTTGGTTGAAGCCGAGTACCAAGTTGGCTGCAACACTTCCCGGTTGAAGTGTTGGCAGCCAATTAAATATCAGCAAGCAGACTGTCGGATCCTCGAGATCCATGTCTGTATACATACAAATGTGGCTTTCCTTTAATACTTCAAAAACTGTTAAACAGATTTATTCTGCCTAATTCGGGCTGTAGTCGTGCTCAAAATCCCTATAGGAATTAACAGGGGAAACACACTTTTTTTACCCCTCCTTTTTCTCAGCCACTACTTGACTGATCCCCTAGAAACTTTCCATGCATAACTAGAATCACTGCCACTCTTTCTTTGGAATATTTTGTGAAGATTTGTAAAACGGGGCTAAAGATATTTAGGCAAGTCAAAAAACACTTTTCCAATGGAAGCATGGTCCTAACTACATTTATGTACTGGTGTCCCCCAGTAAGCAATATAACCCCCTTTTCTGACTAAGATCATAACAGCTCCCTGTTGACTGGAGTGATAACAAAGTGTCTCGAAGTAAGTCAAGTCACGGCTCTGCTCAAAAAACGAGGAAAAGACCCAGACAACCTCAACAACTTAAGACCTGTCTCCAATCTACCCTTTCTAGCCAAAACCCTAGATAGATGTGTTCTCTCACAACTAAACCAACACATCAACAACTAAAATCTTCTGGACTCTCCTTTATTGGACTTCAAAAAGGGCTGCAGCAGGGAAACAGCTATTTTGAACAGGGTGGTTGACCTGCATAAGTCAGTGGACACAGACTGATTCTGCCTGCTTATACTCCTAGATCTATCAGCGGCCTTTGGCACGGTCATCACAAGATTCTCTTGGACTACCTCCAAAAGAGGATTGGTGCAGAGGGAGTGGCCCTATGCTTGTTCACATCCTTTCTACAAAACTGCTCAACAAATAAAAATAAACAATCTGACTTCTGACGCAATGACAATCACCAGGGGTGTCCCCAATGCTCTGTCCTCTTGTCCAGACTGTTGAATATATACATAGAGCCCCTTGCTGCCATACTCAACTTCCACTTCCATCTATACCTGGATGACACCCCGTTCTACTTGGAAATCTCCTCACTAGATGACATACACCACTAAATGAGCGCCGGGACACCCCGTTGGGGTAGCTGAGCGCGATACCAAAACACACTAAATAAATAAATAAATCCTCAAAGAAGTTCAACACCGGCTATCTCGCAACCACCATAAAATAAAATAAGACAGAAATTCTGCTCATATCAAAGTCAAACCAATCCCCCCAAATACAAGAATGGCTAAACTCCATGGATGCTTTTAATTTCAATCTTACCCTAGCCAATTCCTCCAAATCTCCAGAAATCAAATTATATTCAAACTGACAACGAAAGATCATATAATGAACAGTGTGAAGAGTGCCGTCTACAACCTGAACCTTCCAAACAAAATCAAACCACATTTACCGCTGAATGACCTTAAATCTGCCACGTAAGCAATGGTGTTGTCAAGATTAGACTACGGAAACGTCACCCTCACAGCAAAATCTCACCTCACAACCCTTAGAACCACTCTCAATGCAGCAGCCAGAATGGTCAAAGGAATCAAAAAATATGACCATATATCCCCTGTCCTGAAAGAGCTGAAATGATTCCCAATTGAAGCTTGCTGCAGCTTTAAATCTGGCTGTGTCATTCTCAAAGCTCTTCACACTGGGAAACCAGCTCAACTTGAAGTAGTGTGGCTCACTGGTTAGAGGCAGCAGACCCGAGAGCAGAGGACGGCCCGGGACCAGGGTTCGATTCCCGACGCGGCAGGTTTCTGGACCAGGGTCAGCGGACTCGAGAATTCTCTCGCCTCGGTGCCCACTCTGATCAGCGATCACACTCGGCAACTCTGGGCATTAGCTTGCCTCATCTTCACTAACGGCCCCACCAGACCGCCGGGGATGCCTGGTCTCACCCTGGAGATACCCACTAAGGGACCATCTCTCAGGGAAGCCAGGAAGGGTTTCGCAGCGGTCGAAGCGCGGAGATACTCCTCCGGGAGTCGATCCTAGCGCTATATAAACCTGCAATTAATTAATTAATTAATTAATTAATTAATTAACTTGCCTCAAAACTACAAAAAGCAGGCCAGTCAAAAACATAAGAAGCTTCAATGCCATACTCCTTATCCCACCTAAGGCCAACAAACAGCAAACCCTGCATCACTTATTTTCAAGCAATGCCCCTGAAATCTGAAACTCCATTCCAGTGCATACCAGGACAAACCCCTCCATCTTAAGCTTCAAGAGACAGCTAAAGGATCTCCTCCTCAACCGACACCTCAACTAGCAGGATGTCAATATCAGCCGCCAAGAATGAACTCAACCCTTATTTTCTACCTGTATTCCTCCCCTGGTATTTGTCCTCCCTCTTGCTCAATCACTGTTTCATCATGATATTATCCCACATGTGTGATTATACTCGTTATTTGTAATGAACATTCTTTGATGTTAACACTGTGATACCCTTAGTTCTTGCCACTGCTATATAGAACTTCTTAAATGAATGAATCAATAAATAAAAACAGTGTCGGTCACCACTGTCTGGTTATACTTAGGTCACTGTTTTCATAGGAAGAGCATTTATTATTTTTTATTAATCACTTTGGCGACTTTTGATGAATATGCACGAAATGTTTTGAAAAAATCATCCACCTAACCTCCTTTTTGGAAAGGTACAAAGGTTCAAGGTGATCCATCAACTAGTGGCCAAGAAAACGGTGTATTCCATGGTAAATACCATGAGAAACTTCGTCACAGGAACAGAAAAAAACAGCTGAACAGAATGACACCAAATGTTGCAAGTTAGAACTTTACTCTGAAAGTGTGCTGTTTGTAATTTGGTCTAAACCTATTCTGTTGTTTTTGAGAAATTTGCATTTAAAGAGATGTTTGCGGAGGCCATGAAGGGGGTTAAAAATGTAGGAATTTCTCGATGGTTGCACCTCATGGAGTCCCGTGGTACCGAAAATTCAAAAATTGGGGTACCCTGATTGGCTGTGGGAACTTTTTCTTATGTCTGCCATTTTGGTACCATGGGACTGGTACTGGTACCGCATTAGCAAGAGATCTTATTGGCTGGTAGCGAGACAGAGAAAAACGTTGAAGCTTCCACTATAGGAACCCAGGGACACCGTTCCCATTTCTTGAATTTATATAGAAAAGTAGTATGCAATTGTAGCTTTGGGACATCCAGACACCCTGGCACCTGTGTGGGGGGGCGGGGGGGAGGGGGGGGGGGCACAGAGACACCCTCCTAGGTGGCAAAAAATAGGGAAACATGTGTGCTGCTGGTACCATGGTACTCCTTTAGAATCCAGTGTAGCTATTGTGCAAGAGCTGCACTGGGCCGGGGCAACAACATGGTGATTGCCAGCAGTGAAGTTGGGTGCAGGATTTAGCTGGAGCTAAAGCCCTACTGTGCACTCCCAAAGGCTATGCACAGTGGAGGAACCGCTCGCTGGAAGCTGGATGTAAGGTTTGGCTGAAGGCCAGGTCCTGCATCCGTTGGACACTGCAGCCAGGAGCTAGCCTATCATAATGGGATAGGCCCCGGGCCAGGGTGGAGAACGGGAACATCGGCCAATCCCCCACTAAGCATGACTGATGACGGCGCACAGCAGGGGTTGGCTGCCCATAGATTGAGTACAAGGCCTGGCTGGAGACAAGGCCTTACGGCCAACCACCCACTTCACTCAGCTGAGGGCCATGAACTTCAGGAGATTGGCTGCTTACAGGTGTTGTGTGCAAGGCCTGGCCGACAGTCAACTTCGCTCCAGCCAGAGGGGAAAGACCATGTGCAGCAGAGGGTTTGGCATGAAGTGTGTGTGTGCCTGATTTTACGAGTATGTATGTGCCTGTGTGTGTGTGGGCATACATAGTGCCAGGACAACTGCTGTAGTGATATTCTTCCGGGAAACAAAATCAATTGAATAGCCGCAATGGACAATTAGTCCTAAAAATTGCTGAAGTGAAGATACTGTGCTATTTACTTTTATTACTCACTCACTCGGTCGCGGACGGAGACTAATAACGGCCGCCTAATTCATATTCTGCTATTTTGCTTACTTCTTTACGTAAGTTTGCTTATAAACCATAGCCAAGCCGACGTCGTACCATTATTAGACGTTTCAGTGATATCCTGTTATTTTGACCGTTTCCCGAAGCTGCATAGCTGCTCGCCCTCTCACAAGGGTTGTTTTGCTCTTTTGGCTTGTCACCTAAGTGACAGTATGGATGGCCACCCGAGGTGTGTTTGTCTTTGTAAGGAAGGAAGCAGGAAAGCTAGCGAACACATTTCTCACTGCTTTTCAAGTAGCAATATGCTTTTTGGCAGGAATCCATTCCTTTGGACTCAGGCCAGCCATCATCGCTCGCATAAATATCTAATGCTACGGTCGAGTGCACGTGACGGAAGGAGCACGCGCTGGGGTTAGCAATGGGTGCTGACTATTGAGTGACAGCTTTCTTTGAATTTGTCAGCTGTTGCTAAACGTCCTGCCATGGCACTGCTTGCAGTGCTTTCCTGCATAGGGGATGGTCACGAATTAAGCCGTGCTGTGGCTGATGCTAATGAGTTTCTACTTCTGCCAGAGGGACTGCAAATAATTTGAGACAGTTTTTGCTTTTAATGTTCTGGGAAAGCTGGCAAGAAAATATATATTACTTTTATGAGCTTTCCGCGCTGGAGAGAAGCCCACGCTTCCAGCAGTCTTTTGCTTTTAGAATATGTCTTCATTTTCCATTTAAATTAAGATTCAGATCCGTTTTCTTCATTTTGTAGAAAAATCTACATACGTTTACTGCTAATTTGCACACAAGATTTAAAATAGAAAATGAGCTACTTTTGCAAAACACAACGGGCCAAATCACAGGCTGGAAAAGAAATGGACTCACACGTTTCCAAAGTGGACTTGCTCCGAAGAACAAACTCAGGCCAAGATTTACTAGATGATTGAGCAGGACAAATGATGCGCCGCGTTGCATGAGAAGGAGAGAGCCATATTTACAGCAATAAGGGCCTCTCCTTACCTCTCCCTAGCGCCAGCGCGGAAATGTGCCGCTGTGTGCCACGGACACAGCTATGCACCATAGCGCACAGGTGTCTCTGTGAGTCTAGCATAGGTTTTGTACTGGTCCAGTACAAAATACTATGCTTAGACTAACTTTAAACTTTTTTCCACTTCTATGTGTTCTGTAGAGTGCGGCACATATGCAAAGTCGGAAAAGAAAGGAGAAAGGAAAGCATTTCTCTTTCACTTCTTCATAGTGCCTATTTGAAATTATCACAGTTTTTTGCTACAAAACCCTGTCTACTTTTGTTGAGTAAATAGGGGTTTACGTCAAAAACCTTGGATGGTTGCATGGGAACACCCGTCTACCACCCATGAAACCTCCCCTTGGTGGTTAGTAATGCAAAGTAGTGCTATGTGCTACTTTCCGTTACTTCCAAGTGATTTTACAGAACTAAACAGGTTAAGCACTGGAAAGTAAATAGGTGATAAAAGATGTTGTCTCGGTTTGCATCACTTTTGTGATGCACACATGGTGTAAAAAAATAATAAATATACCACTCAATGCCTAAATAAGGCCAACTAACATATTCCACAGAGTGAAATATAGGGAGACTGCTACTTTAGAATCACCAACACTTGTGGTTGTAGGTCATCATAGATGCCAAGTGGCCTGTGTCTTTTATGACAACTTGAGTCAGTAAAGACTTCTATTTGGCTCATACAAATTTCTGAATCATGGGTGTAATAATGCTATTCAGGAATTTCATGGATAAACTATTTAGGAGTGAAAAATAATGCCTAGTAAGGTAAACCACAGAATTGATACATTTTTAAGTTTCTTTAAGCTGGCCATCACAAAGAGAAATGTTTTTTATTTCCTCTAACTGTACATCACACATCCGAAGTGTGAAAAGTTTTAAAGTTAGTCTAAACACAGTATATTGTACTGGAAGGATACTCTTGCAGTACCAACCTATACTAGAAATCACACACACACACCTTTACATTGGGATGGCAAGGTGTGTGAATTAAGGCAGACTTTTTGTTTGCCTGTGTGGGGGAAGATAGCAGCAATGCCAGATCTTCTTAGATATGCTATATAAACCTGTGACATACTTGGTAAATGTGCTCCTTCGTGTTCACAAAATGTGTGACATTTTCTACGTTTGACACTCTGTGTGATTTTGCTTTTGGGCAAATTGTTCATTCAGAAAATGTCAGCAAGAGACATTCTGTCATGGAATCAGACATTTTCTTCTCAACAATGTAAGCATGTCTAATTTGAGATACCAAAAACTGTATTTTGAGTAATCTAAGAGCATTTAGTATTCTGTGACTTACAACTTAACTCTTTCTATCAAATTAATAGGTTTAAATTGACAAAATGAAAAAATCTGTGGTTCAAAGGGCAAGACATTTTGTATGAGTGACTACAAATCGGTGACAACATGCCAGCTTGCACTGAAGATGAGATGTATTTGCAGTCAAGAAAACCTAATTGTTTTCTTCTTTTTCTACTGACCCCAAGTACAAATGGAAGTTGAATTTATTCATATTTACAGGGATCTGAAACATGAAACCAGCTCTGGAAATATGGAAGATTTCCACACGAAGCAAAATGGTGTTAGTTGTGTTTCATTATCTTTTTGCTGCATGGCTCATCCGCCATCACACTGTTGGGTTGTGTTGACTTTTTTCCATTTTTTTTTTATAATTCTTTTTATTAATTAACTTAGATCAGCAAATGGCAAATATTCATTGGCAATTTACACATGGGAGCAAGTGACAAACAGATGCAATACTTGCATGGTATGGGTTGAGCCGGGTTGCAACTGCACCATAAACATTTCAGTTAGGGTGATGACTTGTCAGCAATAGGAGATTCACGCGGCGGAGTGCAAATCTCTCCTCGGTAGGAATTCCAGGCTCCCCATTTCATCGACCATTTCTTCGGGCAGCCCCTGGCGGGGTAAACTGTCTTTTTACGGAACATGTAGCAGTCCATGTTCTTTTTCCAGTCTGTTACTGTTGGTGAGGTTGTTGCTTCTCATAACTGGGCATTTGGCAACCATGAGGCCAAGAGTTACCCAAACTGTACCCATTCTGCTCAAATCCGTGGGCTCCCATACATTTAGGAGGCATCTCTTCGCCTCTAGTCGGATATCCATTTTAAGCACCTCACTGAGAATAGTGTGTATCCTTCTCCAGTATGATTGTATGTGTGCACACTCCCATATGATGTGCATGAAGGTGCCTTCGCCACCGCATTGTCTTCTACATTCTCCTCCCCATGTGAACCAAACAGGGCCCAGTGACATATATTCTGTGAAATACCCTCAACTGAACGAGCCTCAATCTAGCCAAAATTACTACCTCTCGAGGAGAGGAGAGTGCCTCCTGCCATTCTTCGTCATCCAGTTCAAGGCCACCTCCCTCCCACCGCTCTCTAACTGCCTGTAGGGAAATCCCAGTGTTGTTTAGCAGTTTCTTGTATGTGATGGAGATCGTCTTCTCCGGTAGATAGCCATAGAGTAATCTATCCTCGAGGGGTGTGTATTGTGGGAGGGTGGACCCTTTAGGAATACAGGATTGTAGGGCATGGCCGGCCTGAAGATATCGAAAGTACTCCATCTGCGCACTTTCGTGTTTTTGTTGCAAGGTGTTGAATGACATTACATCTCCCTTCTCCCAAAGGTCTCTGACAGTCGAGATCCAGATTAGGTCCCACTTGTCGAATCCCTTCGACTTCCAAAGATCCCCAAGTATCTCTGAGTCCCAGAGTGGTGTCGCCATTGTCAATTTTTGCTCCTACCCCAAACTTTTTGTTGCCCTGTACCAGATATGCACCGAGTGCTTAGTAGGTCCCGTAAGTGGGAAGTGTCGCGGTCTAGAGTAAAGGGCTCTGTATAGTTTCCCCCTGGGAGGAGACAGCGGTCCATGGCATAGCCTGGGTCGCCCATGGGGTGGTAGGTGCAATGGTTGATGGCCAAAACCCAGCTTGACAAATACTTCAAAGAGGTAGGGCCATTTAATAGTATCGAATGCCATTGAGGCGTCAAGCGAGAGTATGACCACCGGCTCCTGTAGTGTTGCGCGTCTCCCCATTACCCCATGTACCCTCCGAAGGTTCAGTGCCGTGTTGCGCTGGGGCATGAAGCCCAACTGGTCTGGGTGCACAATGTCGCCAATTACTTTGATTAGACGTTTAGCTAGGAGATTAGCAAGGATATTGGGTTCTGCATTAAGGAGGGAGATGGGCCCATAGGAAGCACAGCTTGTCTTGGGTTTACACTCCTTGTGAATGGTGATGAGTGTGGCTATTCGTTGGTCTAGTGGTAGCTTTCCCCGATCTTTACTGTCTATGAACGTAGAACGCAGATATGGGGATAATTTGTCTGGGGCTAGTTTATAAAGCTTGATTGGTAGGCCATTGAGTCCTAGCGCCTTGCCTGACCTGAGGCCTCTAATATCCAATGCAATTTCAGCATTCGTAAAGGTGCTTTCCAAGAAGCCTCTGTCTAGATCCGCCAGGACCGGAAGGGCAATGTCTCTAAGAAGGGACTGCAAGTCCACTTCCGTGTGGGACGTGTGTGAACAGTAAATATCTCAAAAGTGATCTGCAAATGTGTCAAAAATAGCTTGGGGGTCTGTTATGGCTCGCCCGTCTCCATCTCTCACCTCCTGCACAAGGCGGAATGCCAGTTCCCTCCTATCCAGCTACGCTATAAGTTTACCTGCCTTATCCCCAAGATCGCACACCCTACCCGCCTGCTCTCTCGCCATAGATTTGGCTCTGTCAGTTGCTAAGGCCTTATATTATTTTCTTTTGAGCTGTAAAGTGTGGAGTTTGTCCTGCGTTACTTCCTCACCCAATGCCTCCTCTAGCTTGAAGACTGCCTCCTCTATTTCAACTAGGTTCTTGATTTTCTCCTTTCAGGCGCCAGCTATTAGTGAAAGAGCTTGTCCCCGTATGACTACTTTAAAGGCTTCCCACAGTGTTTGGAGGGATTCTTCTGTGCCCTCATTATCTTGGTAATAATGATCAATTGCCTGAAGCACGGCCTTCTGTATTTTGAGGTCATGAAGATGCAACAGATTAATAGGAGCCACACTCCATGCCCCTCCCTGTCCCAATGTCAGATGGGCCCATAGTGGGAAGTGGTCTGAGAAGCCTCTTGCCATGTACCTGGTTTCATTGATGTGTGTAATCTGGGCAGCTGGAATGATCAGGTAGTTTATACGGGAGAGGCTGTTGTGTGCCCCAGAATAAAACATGTGCTGGATAGAGTCCAGGAGGCATGTTCTCCATGAGTCAACGAGGCCAATAGCCTCCAGGAAGTCAGGCAGCCATCTGGCCGAAGTCCCAATGTCTCTAGGGGATATCTGTCCAGTGTCCCGGAGACTACTGTGTTAAAGTCCCCCCTATCATCAATAGTCCTTCTGGCAGAGAAAGCAACGTGCCCCCTAGGTCCTTAAATGTGTGACTCTGTAGGCCCAGCGGGACATAAACGGACATGAAAGTTATTGTGCGTCCCTCCCATTGCCCCGTGACACCAATGTACCTCCCTAGGTCATCTGGCCATATAGGTTGGGTCATAGAAGGGAAGGAATTTTGCGTCATGATACTCACCCCTTGTGAGCCAGAAGTAAACCTTGCATGTGCAATCAATTTGTATCCCCACCTACTCAGTGCCCTACAGGTATTCCCAATCAGATGTGTCTCCTGGAGGAGGACCACATCCGGAGCTTGTCTCCTAATATATTTCAAAACCATACACCCTTTGATCTTGTCTCCAAGCCAGTTTACGTTCCAGCTCAATAGTTTTACGTTGCTACCTCCATGCTCTCCCATGGTTGGTAGAGTGAGTTGACAATTTCTCCCATGTTACTATAAAATTGTGTGCTGATTCATCAAGCACAAAACTAATCTCAAAAACCCCATCCTAACAACCTCCCTTCCTGCTCCCCTGCACTCTGGGCAGGATATAAACCATAAACACAACTATGCAGAGTGCCTGTTGCCCAAACATAAACTAAAAGTAGAATTGTGAAGTTAAAATAGGTGTCCCATCCTCCCCTCCTCCCCTGTATAGTCCGTCGTATACATTGTCCCATACGTAAATACCGTGTCTCTGGAGATGTGCCCGCAACAGGTCTTCATCGATGTTAGCATTTATATTCGAAGTCTAGTACTTTTAGCAATCTCTAAGTCCAGCAATCGGTCATCGGGCAAGGAGGTTGTGCAGCCTCCCATTGGGGTCGGGTCCACAGTCATTGTCAATAGGGTTTTCCTGGTGTGTCAGCGTGGGCTATGGTCTCCAGCTCCTCACCAACAATCCAGCCACTCCGCTGCAGCTTCAGGGATGTCGAAGAACCAGGCTCTCCCCTCTTTTTCCACCCGGAGGCGTGCCAGGAAGAGCATGATGTACTTCACTCCTTTTTCACGGAGTGATTTTTTGATGGTCAAGAAGGATCTGCACTGCCTCTGAACAGCTTGAGTAAAGTCAGGGAAAAAGGAAATTTCGGTGTTATCGGGCCGGAGCGTAGAGGTCATCTTAGCATTTTGTAAGATCAAATCCCTGTCTCGAAAGTTTAGTACTCTTGCGAGTAGCAGTCGTGGGGGAGCCCCAGACTTTGGCACCCCCCAGGGACTCCGAGTGCCCTCTCTACCACAAAAACTTTTGACAGACCCTTCAGCTGTAGGTGCTTGAGGATAGGTTCTTCAACATAGAGGTCTGGAGCTTGCCCCTCTGCCCATTCCTGCACCCCCAGGATTCTAATGTTGTTGCAGCGGGTTCTAGCTTACTTTCGGCTAGTTTCCTGAAATGCTGAAGCTCACGGACCTCACTCTGGAGTTGAGAAGTGTCCTCCACCAGGCTTTCCTTCTCGCTGATTTTATGAAGGTCCGCCCTAATGAGTGTTACCTCAGCTGAGATCGTTTCCATCCTGTGTTCCAGAGAGGAACGGACTCCTGAAATTGCTTCCATAACGTCTTTAAGGGTCAATTCGGGTGAATTCTCTTCTGAGTTAACCGTTGCCTTGTCACTCACTGATTGGTCCTGTGCCGCAGTCTTTGATATCGCAAAGTGGTCCAGTTTGCTCTGCTGGACCACTCTAGACCCCTTTGTCCCAGACATGACGTCTGACGTTCGCGCCTTTCCACCACCCTGCTGCGATGTCACCCACAAGGCCGCAGCGTTTGCTCCTCACTCTGCAGCGTCCGGGAGGCCAGCCCGTATCCACCGCTAAACTGCGATGGCCAGGATAGTGTTGAAAGACCCCCCAGGTACAGTGCACAGCCAACAATACAAATTAGTACCCCTTCCCTGGGCCCTTGCCAGAGAGCACAAGTCCCCCCGGCGCAGGAAGCCTGCTCCAGGTTTGTTGTGTTCGGGCCCACTACTGGAGGGCCTCAAGGCCCGTCTAAGGCTGGGTGGTATCGCAATTAGTGGAGTGGCTCATAGGGGAGAGGGAGGCATGCAGTAGACAAGCCGGCGGGTCCATAGATGGCCCGCAGGACACTTTGTTCCCTACCAGTCGCAGAATGGAGTAGGTCAGATGGAGCCCCCATCCCAGGAACAGTGGCGATGCTGTCTGTGCTGCGCACGGGGTGGAACACACAAGGGGCCAGCAGTCTCGCCAAGCCGCTCCTCTGCTCGAAATCATGAGAGTCTGTGTTGTGTGCAAGCGGGCCAGTCAGTCTGCTCCTGGGGGCCGAAGCGAATCTACGGCTGCCAGGGTGTGTGATATGTATAGTTTCCCTTCAATGGGGTTCTCAGGCTATTTGTCGGGCACTCCTCCTCGGTGTCACCTGCCGTCTCTTGCTGTGACAGCTTCCGCAGAAGCCGGAGCGGGTTCATGGCAGTCCCAGGTCAGCCCCCGACCACGTGCAAGATGTCTTCGGCTGTGCATTTTTAAGTTGGCGGCCGCCAGTGACACCCCACCGCCCGGTCACGTTCCTGGCTCAGGCCCCAGATCTTGGCTCCACAGATCTCCAGCTCCCAGTCGACTTGGGTGGCGATTTCAGTATCAACAGAGTCATTCGCCGCTCTTATGTCGTATAGCAAATTCAGTGACTGAATCTATGTATCGGATTAACGTGGGTAGGAGAGGTAGGAAGGAGCTACACTATCAGGCGGTCATCGCGCTATGCTGCATAGCCATGCCCCCCTTGTTTTCCATTTTTGTCTGTAATAATTTTTATCATGCTTGTTTTTATCTTTTCATGTTTTATGGGTTGCACCTAAAATAAATAAACTTCTTCCATAAGAATTTTTTTTAAAGTATTGTGTTATAAAAATAGGAACAATCAAAAAGAGACAACCACATTAACAAGAAAACACTATCCAGTGAAGTAAGAACTAAGACCAAACCAACTAATGTACAACTAAGCTTAAACAATCAAACTAAATTACACCAAGAATAAAAATATTGCAAAGACTTAACAAATGAAGAACGAGCTCACTATTAGTTGATTGATCAAAAACAGCAAATTGTAAAAAAGCATCATAATTGCCGAAATTAGAATGCTGGATGGACAAACGTCCGACCCACATTGTTGCAGTAAAGAGACTGGCCAACAGGTAGTCGGCAGTCCCGACTGTGGGGGCAGTCGGAAAAATACCTTTTGGAATTAAGACTTGTGTTGTGGCCCAGAAAAGGGCTGCATCATAAGTCCCAATGTCAAAAGGCACGTTTTTAAACATCCCTGCCCCCTGTGGCATTGTTGTTTGTGCGGGCACCAAACACCCTGGCCTCATGGAGAAGGGACGGGGACCCTGCTAGGGGCCCCCATAGTCTGTTTTGGAAAGCTTTTCAATGGCCATCGGACCGCATTGAAATGTCGTCAGAAAGGGCCATTGTAATGCCTTCAGCGTTGCCTGACTAGGCACCGCCCTCATTGTAGGGATTACATTTCGACTGCCGGGTCGAGGAGCTCCTTGGACCCAATGGAACTGCAGTGGTCGATCCCTCTCACATGCGGTCAGACCAACTGCATTGGAATGCTGCAGTCTGACTGCTGCTTCAGAAGTCGGTGGAACTGACATCATAATGAGCCGTCATTGTTAGTCCCAACACACATCAGAAGGGCTCAGCTCACGCCAACCTTTTAGTGTACATACATAAGATAGTATGCCATGAATCCAAATGGAATTTGCTAACAGAGTGGGCAGCACAGGCTCCTCTGCTAAGGTGGAAGAGCACCGCCTCACTGTGGAAAAGGGAAAAAGGGTAAAAGGGAAAAAAGGGAAAAGAAAATGACAATAACACAACAGTATTATCATTTTACTTTATTTAAGTAGTGGTTGGTGCACTTACGTATGCATGACACTTTGGCCAGCGGTCTTTGGCCGGCCAAACAGTCATAGACACTTTGCATATTCTCCACTAACTGTATTGTACAGCCTGGGTGGAGAACATGCACAGGCTCATAGTCCCCATCTGAGAACCTAACCATGGTGCTCAAATAAATCGCAATGCTGCTGTCATGGTGACAGCAGCATCGTGATTGGCTTAGGGGAGCCTGTGTGTGCTTCTGACAGGAACAGAAGAGGACAGAGGTGAGGCGAGTCAGCGGCCAGCAGCCAGGTAAGTCAATCTATTGATTTATTACCCTTTGCCCGCACATGTTATTGATTTCTACCCCCGCCCCAGCCCATTTAATTGATTTTCTCCCCCCATCCCTGCCGCCCGGTTCTTTTTGCTGGCAGCTGCTACTGGTAGTGGATGTTTGTACTGAAAGACTTGCCAAGGATTCAGCCCTCAGGACTTATGATGAAAAACTCACAAGCGATAAGATATTCTTATCATTATGTTGATTACGTTAAATCAGTGTTAAATAAAAGCTTTGCATGTACACATAACAAATAGTTTAACCCTGATCACATAAGAGCATAACCTCACAGGTGGAAAATAAGTGGATGTTCTACAGGCAGGGGCTATTTTATGAGAGTCCTCCATCACGTTTGCATGACACAGGGCTCTCATATAGAATTATGAAGCCGCCCTGTGTGGCTTTGAGTGGCCTCGTAATTCATGAGTAAAGCGCCACAGTGCAAATTGCAGCATCGCCTAACTCTGAGCCGAGGAGGTGTTCGATGGGTGTTGCAGCGGGTTTTCCATGCACAACCATTGGATTTTTTAACACTGCCCCAGATTTATAGAGTGATGTAAACTTGGGAAAGCATAAAATCCATAAGCCTCCCAAGGTTAAGGCCTAATGAGGAGAAACATGTTAATTTCTCCTACTTTGGTCCTCTTTCCTGTGTGCTGCATTCTGCAGTACACATGGAAAGAGGAAAACACCTCATAGGATTTTTTTGTGCAGGAAGGTGCCCCTTCTGTCACAAAAGCAATCCTGCCTGCAAGAGAGGCACCCTTCTACCATGGTGCAAGGGTTCCTACATTGGTGCTAGGCTGCCAAAATGGCACTAGCGCAGGCAGAATAGACAGGAATGAACCATATTACTTAAATACAGTGCATTCCTGCCCTTTCCCTTTGGCATAGGGCAGTGCAGCAAGGTGCCTTGCTGCGCTGCCCTATGCCAAAATGCCATAAATGAGGCCCGCAGTACTACCAGTCCAGGAGATGTGGTTATATTCACACAATGCACCGAAACAACTAGTCACAACATTCTCTCCTGACTCTGTGGACTAATAACCTGCCTTGGTGTCAAATAGCACACTGTGAAAGGATGATTTGACTCAATAAATATATTTTGCTATCAAAACAATTAACATAGAGTACTGTGACTACAATAATTTTAATTCATGCATAGCACTGAAGAACTCCCATATCTCTTGTGGCTGCATTTGGTTCCTGGACACTCACAGCCTGATTTCGAGTTTGGAAAATAGAATTCTCCATCACAAACAAAACACATTTCTTTTTGATTATATTACAAGTACCATAGGAGATAATGCACTTGTAATACAGCAAATGAGAGATATGACAGATATTCATCATGTTTGTGAAAGAGTATCCCAACTGCCAAACTCTAAATCAGACCCTCAATTCCTAGCCTTAGTCTTGATTTGTTCATTGACCTCCTGGACCAGTGATTCTTTTCTTGAGGTATGTGGCCTACTAACAGGGACTGCTGCTTTCTGAAAATTAATTAATAGGAGTTTAACAAAGTATGTATACAAAAAAAGGCAAAACTGATAATTGAAAATCCGAACCATATGTGGAAATTTGAAGGAATTTGACATTGAATGCTAAAAACGTTTTGGTATTCTATCTTAATGTGTGGAAGAAGGAATCTGAAATGGAGGACTGCTTTCCTTAAATAAAGCACTGGTATATGCATACAAAAAGAGTGTGTGCATTGCTAGCACTTAGCACATCGCTCTGTCTTTTAGAAATGAAACTTCAGTTTGTGTATTTGCTTGATGTTCACTTGTTTCTATTTTTTTGTGCGTTGTTTTGAGGTGTGCCTCATAAAAAATTGCTTTGGTGGGTACCCCACTGTCCTAGACTTTTCCATGCCACCTTAGCTCTACCTTTTGATTATCGATATGTTTCTTCTGGAGAACTTGATGCTACTATTGTAAAGCCAATCCTACCTTCCTGCCTTTCCTCATATTCCTGAGATATGTTTGCAGGACTTACTTCGAAGACATGGCGCATCAAGCAGCATATTTTGAGCTTCTTTTTCAATGTCTGGCGATAGTGGTGTCGTAGTATTTTATAACTTTTCCTTGTCAATGTTCTGATAAAACAGTAACTTAATTCATATGCATAATATTTCCTTCACAATCATTACACACACTATAGAATTTCCCTCTGTACTAATGGACAAAACCCAACTCACACTGATTACACTTCACAGTGGTGTAATATACCAATCTGGCATCATTCTCTCAGGATGTTGTGCTTGGCTTAACAAACGTTTTTTAAGCATATCTGCAAAATACCAGTTTTGCTCATTGGAACCATATTGATTTTACAAGTTGGCCACATCGTCAAAACAACTATTTCATCATTCATCTTACATGTCTGAAGATGGTTATTCACATGGTACCAATCAGTTCAAAATCCATTTTTTTTTAGCAAAAGTGTTTTGCCAATATTTCCAAAAACCACCTTCCCACGTGTTAATGAGCACAACAATGCTATGCTTAGCCTCTGGGATCATGTTTCAAGGATGCAGCTAAGCCACGCAATGACTTCTAGTCAAAGTGAATTAAAAATTACTCCTTTTAAAATGCCAATCCTTGTCATAGTGAACCACTTAAATCACAAAATAAATCTGTGCTTAACCCTCTGGTAGCTTGGCTAAAGCAGTCAGGTTTCACTTGCAGGCAATGTATAAAATATTTAAGCAGCATTCAAATGGTAATAAGGTGAAAGTACAAACAAGAAAAATTGTGATACAATTTTATGAAATGTAGTAAATTGTAATAAATAAAATGACATGAAAACCTCAAAATTAACAAAAATAGAACCAGAGAAAATAATTTTAAAGTTTGATTTAAAAGTAATGCCAAAAAGTACAAGCAGCAACCATGGCTATCTGGTTAAAAGTCAAGGCCGACAGCAATGGATCCCCAGTGGGAGACAGGAACCAGGTTCAGCCCAGTAGAAAGTTTACATTCTCATTTAGAATATTTTCTGTAGGAAAAGTGGTGTTCAATGAGTTGTTGGTGGGGCAAGGCAAGCTACACGCTGGATCCAAATCAGATTCCACTGATGGCAGGATGCTGAACAGCAGGGTCCTGGTGCGGCTCTTGACAAAGGGGCGTATTCCAATGTCGGACGGCCCGGAGTCTGCCCGACATCGGTCAGGAACTGGAACCGTACGACCTCTTGTCACTTGTTCCAGATCTGTAAGTAGGATGCAACAAACCCTATTTGGTTCCAATCCTATACTTAACAATGGGAGAATGCATTCATCAAGGAATGCATGCTTGCATCGTTAAATGCAGAAGGGCAGTTCATCCCTGCGCCCCGTGGCAGGCACCCCAAGGTGCCTGCCACTGGGTGCAGGGATCAACAGGGGGGCCTAGGCCACCATTTGGCGGCCTCGCAAAGACAGTGTCCCACTGCCTTTCTGTGTCGGAAACTGCCATCATAGTCCCTTGGCCGGAATGAACTAGCCGGGGAGTACTAAAGGGTTTCTGAGCCCGTTGGAATCCATCCGGAACACCGAGTCATATTACTTTCCAACTGAGCCCATCGGAATGGCTCAGTTGGAAAGGAATCTGTAGTGGCAGGTCCGATGCGCTTAGGATGGCTACGACTGAGGGTCAGATCCATTATTAACCGCATTGGAAACGGGCCCAAAGTCGTGGAAGTTCAGATTGTACAAAGACTGAAGTCTGTGTCAGGAAATGCCTCAATGTTAAAGGGTTGATGCTCAGCCTTGTTCCCAATGAAGCCCTCCACATTCAGACTTAGAAACTTTTCTGGAAGTCAGAGCTCCTTCAGAGGGGCAAACTAGCAAGTTCAGTCTGACAGGTAGTTTGATGTCAGCAGCTTTGGTTTAATTGTGGTCCCAATCTCGTGCCTGATCTTTGGAAGGAAAGTTGGCAAAAAGTTTCCAAGTACCAGCTTTTGTAGTTTGGATCGGAGGAGTACACACTAACACTAGCAAAGGTTCCAGGACCTAGGAACACCATTCGGGGTTAGGACGCAGTACAATAGGAGCCAACAGTAGGTTTCAGGGCATATCTAGTTTGAACTGAGACTGGGCAGTTGGAGGAAGAGGCCTCTGGAAGTTTGATGTGTCCTTATAACACAAACAGGAGGTCAGATAACTGACACCTAGATACTTTTCTGGGTTCCTGGGTACAATGCAAGCAGGTCCAATCTTATTTATGGATTCATACAGCAGATCAGTCCTTCCTTTGATCTTCACAGGTCCATGAGTGCTCTGAGGAGGGTACTGGGGTTGCCACATTTATGCCCAGTGCCAGCCTGTAGGTAAGGGACAGTCCTGGCCACTCCCTAACAAATGTAGTTAAAATTCCCACTGATTAATTTACCCATGTTTGCAGCACTTCCAGTGTATTTTACTATAGGCTGTCCCTGAGTGCCCCCCTCTACCTAAATCCAACATGTTAGAACTCTTCTTTACTGCTGAAAGCTCCTTGAGTTCATTGAGAGGAGTGGCTATAGAAGATGGCAAACTCCCTTGTGTTCACTCCAAATCAGTTCTATGGAATTTTCCCCATTCCACTCAATTGGGAACCTAGCTGACTAGGAAGACAAGGGGAGGCATGCCTAGGTGTGGGCTACATCTGCCAGGACAGGGCAGGATTCCTTTAATGTTTGGGAATTGGCTGGGGATAGCCCCCAGTCCATTGTGACAAGCTCCCAGGGCTTTTGTCCATTGTCTGTGAGCAGCCCACATCTGACCACAATAGAGTCACTCAACATTTTGGTGACACAGGACACTAGCAGAAAGTATCTTTAGGCAGAGAAAGACAACTTTCTAAAAGAGCAATTTCTAAAATAGTAATATAAAATAATATATATATTAGTATTAAAATGAGTCCCTAAATAATATTTGTAGCAGCTCCCAAATTGAAATAAAGTGTTTTATGTGGTTATAATGTAACCTAGTTCTTCCCTATTTGAGAGCCACCCTTGCTACTGTGAAAAACTACTTTGAGGAGTTTTCACTGCCAGAGCATGTAAAACAGCACATATACATGTTCTAATGTTAAATACTATGCACCTTGTCCTGTGAGCATTCAGTATCTACCATAAGCGTGGCTTAAACGTATTAAAAAGTAAGTATTAGGCCTAGCAAAAGGTTTATTTTGCCAGGTCAAAATTGCAGTTTAAAACTGCAAGACTTTTTTTTATAGTGCTACTTTAGTGTGTGGAACAATGAGTTGCAACCCACTAATAGACTCTAATTTACAGGCACGGGGGACATGTACTATCATATGCTAGGGATTCACATTCCTAACTAGCACATTTAAATTACTTATGTCAGTTTTACCATGTGCAAATAATGTAATGGTGGTTTAACCTCTCTTAGATTCAATTTCTTTAATAGTGAAATAACACAAGAAAATTGGGAGTGTCTTAAAGAGATGTTGAATCACGAGTTCAAAGATGATGTGATGAGACCAATGAACCAGCCTTTGGAAACATTATCAGAATGAACTTGTTGCATTGTCTTCAAACTTGACTCTGGTCTAGATTATCTTGATGAGTCTGCTATATAGATGTATTATTGATATGTACACAGTAATTTCTTACCTCATATTGTGATGAATTTTATAATTACGTATGTTTACTTTTATTTTACTCAATTGTTGCTTTATCTTTTTTGATTTATGTAATTAAAAAAAAGAAAGAAAGAAAGAAGTAATGAATCCGAATTATGGATTATTAAAAGATTGGATGAAATTCATAAACCCTGCCACAACACAAAAGTTGCTAATCAACTCCAAAATTACCAAACTAAAATAAGATATAACAAAAAATTTCTTTGAAACAACAAGGGGCTCAAAACCTGGCTTTTTACCTCTTAGTTTCGGGCCCTATTAGGTTTCCTTTTTCTCTGTCTTTTATTTATTTTCCCTGTTGTGTTATGAGATTAGTGTGCAATTCAAAGCGTCGGGACACTCTTTCGAGTAGCCGCACGCTATATAAAACCCCTGAATAACATAACATAACATAACATAACATAACATAACAACTTTACCTATATGTTACTCATCAATATTAATCTCAATCACAAAAGAGATCCTGGAAAAACAAATGTTACTGATCAATATTATTTTCAACCACAAGAGAAATCCTTCATAAAATAAGGACAGAGAAAAAAGTGCACTCCATTAAATTAGACTTTTAAATCGGATGAGTGGTGTAGTGGCAATGAAGTCCTAAGCAAAATACTTGTCACATTTACATTGGCACCTTTCTCCTCCAAATTTAATTTACTGGCCCATTACAAATGCATAATTTCCTTGACAGCCCCCCCCCCCTCTTTAGGAACCATCTGAACTGTTTATGCCATAGCAGCAGCAAGTGAAGAAACCATAAAAAAACAGGACATTCAACACTTAACATGGATCAATGGCAAGGAACAGATGATGGGCATGAGTCACGCTCCGGCCTAGGGGTGAAACTTACGAATCTACCAGTATCAAAGTCATAGTTCAAAGAGCTTAACAAGGGACTGGAGTTTGCCCCCACCTACCTCTCAATATGATTTCCTCACCGTGACATGTAAACTTGCTGAATTGTTCAAGAAAATTAATTTAAGACTTTACTTCAATGGTCAGGAAACTGAGAACAATGATGAGCCTAATACAGCTCTCTAGATATAGTTCAAATTCCAATCTCCGAATAACATAGTATTTGTGTAGAAGTGTTCCTATTTAAGAAGTGGTTTTGGAGTACTTGAAAAAAAGAAAAAAGTCCTACCTTCAATAATGTATCCAATGAAGAACTACAATCCCTACAGGAATTCTGCAATAATGACAGTATCATATGAAACTTTGTGCTTACATCTTCTCACAGACTACAATAGTTACAAAACACTAACTCATTGTCTCATCTTTGGCTTTCTCACTCACATAATTAACCTCACAACTGATACTGTAAGCAAAGTTTGGTTACCCAAGAGTGATCGGATTTTTTTGGTTACCAAAAATACAAAAACTCCATATTTCTAAACAGTGCATAAAAATAATATAAAACACCAGGCTCCCCACTTGGATGACTTTCTTCTTAAAAGTTTGTATATTTTCTGCCACTTACTTTGGAGACCCTTACTAAACGCATTGTCATCTTATCTAAAGGACACCAAAAATGTCCTAAATCTACTCAAGGATTTAACGTAAAAGCCTTAGACAGAATTATTGATGAGCTCAGATTTAGAGGCCTTATACTGGACTGTTCCTCAAGAAGTTACTAAAGGTGTGATTGAGGAGTTATTATATGGTATCCAAATGAAAACTTCCCATCAATAATTTTCATTGTAATATGCGCATAACTAGCTTTACTGATATTTATTACCAGTTCAGAGTTATCGCAAGGGCAAAAGGTTGAGGTGACAGAGGGAACACCTACTGGGTGCCTCTTGTGATTCATACAGACAGATAGGGCACCGCCAAAGGAAGCCTTTTTCTTCAATACACTATACAGAATCATTACCCTTGATATTAACCCTGGGTCAAGACCCAAGGTTCTCATGAATGTCCAGGGGAACCAGCAGGAGAACCTGTCAAATGCATTTCCAGCATCCAGTATAGTTCAGCTGGCGGGAGCCTCCTCCCCAGGTGCAGTCTCCAGAGAAATTATAGCCATGTTGACTTGTGAGGTCGAATCATGGCCAAGGATAAAACCATGTTGAATTGGATCCACTAGGTCTGGAATAACTACAAATAGCTGATTGGCCAATATCCTCATTTAGATATTCAAATCTGTGTTAATCAAGGACTAGGCTGGTAAGAACCACTACACATGGGGTTGTTACCTTTTTTGGGAAGAATTACAATAATAGTTTCCCCCCAAGAGTGAGGAACTCCACTGAAAAATACTGAGGAATTTAACAAATCTCAGAGAACTGCTGTAAGCACACTTGAAAAGGTTGAGAGTCATTTGATGCAGCCAAGACTCCTTACCCCTCACCAACTGCCCAGTAGCCATTTCAACCTCTGCCAAGGTCGCTCACAGCCATTATCGCTGTCCCTGTTTGAATTTTGGGTGTTGAAATTTCTCAATAGAGATTTCAAGGGATTTTGGGGAGCAACTCAATCCTCCCTGTAGAGGTTTTCATAGAATTACCAGAACGTCTCTCTAATTTCAGGTAGCTTTGTAATTTACTCTCCCTTATCATTCCCAATCTCCTGTTTGACATGTGTAGTTGTTCTATCTTTGAAACAGAAAGACAACCAACCCATCTCATCATTGTTTTCAAAACATGACGTTTGCATAGCCTGAATCATCTTGCTGGCCCTTTCTTTAAGGTAGTTTGTAGGACAACCTTCTGTTCCAAGTCCATGGCAGCTTTGGATTAATCCTGTTGAAGTATGCTCTGCAATAAGTCTGCCTCAATCTGACTAAGGACAAGCAGTGCGTGAGCCTCTGCTATGCTCCATGACCGATTTTGTTGTATTGTAGAGCTCAGAGTTTCGCCTGTGCAAAACAACGAATGTACATCCCAAACAGAAGGTATGAATGTCAAGCCCAACTATGCGTCAAGATATTCCATTATCTTTTGATTCATTACTTGAATATAATCACCATTCAACAACAGCTTCTAATCGAAGGTCAGCCAGCATGGAGTAAAATGCTGTCTGCAACAATCTGAGCTAATCAACATTGAAAGTGAGTTATGATCAGATACTTTTCTCACCTTTAATCAAATGTTAACATATGAACTAAGTAAGTGGCTAACAAAAAACATATCAATCCAATTGAGAGATTTATAGGGGCCAGAGAAAAATGGAAAACCATTCTATTGTGGTTTACAGCTACACCAGACACCAACTAGTGCATAAACACTCACTATTTGTTTCAGGGCATCCCTAAGATTTCTTCCTCATGTAGTACTCTGTGATCCTCATGATGTAGTATCAAGCTCAGGATATAGTGGATCATTAAAGATCACACATAATACTAAGGACTTTGCCTATTCATGAAGTTCACCCAAGAGACAATAAAACATTGGTGGATCATCTTCATTTGGTTCATAAAACGATACAGATAGTACGTTGAACATCCCCTTGTTGCGTCACAGCTATTAACCATTTCCCTCATGTATCCAGTTTTGATTTCAATACCAACCAATTTTGGTTTCAGACTAATAGGGCAACCCAATTATAACCAGAGTGCTGACAACCCTATATCTCAGCTCCTGTAAATAGGGAACTTGCTCATGAGACAAATGAGTCTCCTGAAGACAAATGAATGAGCAGTGGTTTAAGAGTATGTAGTTCCTCCTTAATTAACTTACTCTAATTTAAAGCTTTCATGCCATTGATATTCCATGAGAGAATTTAAAGGTACTGGACACAACCCATCGCACTATCGTCTGTCGAAATCCCGGCATCCTGTATGATGGCCCGTGCACCTTCTCTCAAAAATCATGCTGGCATATAATGTTAAAATACATTATACAACAACAAGGGTACAAGAGAGGACCCTAAGTGCCAGTGAAAAAGGAGAAGAATATGGACTGGTAGGAGTAATAAGTGAGAAAAAACACAATATTTTGAAAAATAACCAACATTCTTTAGGACTTTCAAAACAGAGGGAGAAAGATGGTGTGCGTGTCTGTGTGTATGTAAAAATCCTGGTGAAATCCGACACCTAACTACCCGACTGAAAACACCTGTACCCAACTATTTATAAGAAAATACATTTATTAGGCGAGGTGTAACACCCCAAACAGCCACCCAACTGTTATGCCACCGACTATGTCCAAAAATCATTTGATTTGCGAAATTGTTTGCTTTTTCTTGACTACTAATATTGGAATCAAGAACCGACATTGAAACGTGCTTATACTTGAATCAAATGATTGTAACTTTTAAAAAATAGGCTTATTTTTCCCATTTTTATGTTCAGTTTTCTTTTCTCAGCCGTTTGTATCTTTACTGGGACAGTCATGAAAAGGTCTATATTATACCAAGATAAATTTGTGTCATAATTTCCCCCAGTATGCCTTGCAGTGGTTCCAGTTTGGAATGTCACATTGCAGCACTGTAAACGTTCTTAATTATTATCCATTTCTACATTTATAATACCAGCCATCTGGGACTAGTGAACTAAATTAGTTATTAGTGCAGTGGAAATATGTAAAATGAGTCTTGTATAATTTGCATATTACTATGATTAGTAGAGTCATTATATTTCAGTAACCTTGCACATTTTCCTTCACCTATTTAGATAAAGTCTGTTTGGAAATGTTACTGCATTGAGGCTGTAAACCATTGACAATTTTTATATTTGGCAGAAAATAAATATTTCATATTTTGGCAAGAAACGAAAATTCCATAGTTGGCTAATTGGTAACTCAGAACCTGGGCGGGGCATCCAGCATGGCTCATGTTTTTCCATGCTTGGCCACACCTTGACAAGTCAGACTCAAATATACTGACCCCAACCCCACCACTGTGCCCCCTGGCTCCTAGTATGTGCCACTCTCATGTACACTTGGGGGAAAATGGGAGGCTCTGCATATTGGTTGTGGGTTGGAATATCCTGAGTTTCCTTATCTGTATATGCATAATTGAAAAGCTTACATTCATGCAGTGGGGAATTGATATCCAAGCCCAGTGAGGTACCAGTACATCTTGAAGAGTAACAGGCTTTTGAAAAACTCTAACTCAGCAACCAAAAGTATACTAGAGGGGATGAATTTTGTAACTGACACAATTTCGAAGAAGAACATTATGATCTGTCTATTCTAGAACAGAATCAACAATGGATCCACACTATATTTGGACCAGAGTCGGTCATCGAATAACAGGACTGAGGCTCGATCGCTTCTACAGTAACTGCAAAAAATCTAATTCATTCCTACAAGATCCAGATACATTTGTGGACAACACCTCCAACTAAGTACAAGCTCATGGTAATAATCTGGAACATCGCAGGACTGGGATCATTTCTTAATCAAGCTGAGGCACTAAAATGTATTAAAAAAACTAAAACATTGTTGCCTCCAAGAAACTTGGGCAACAAAACCACAGCTGATCCCGAGATGTTATGAAATACAAAACCCAACTGTCAAAATGAGCCACTTGGCTCCTCCATTTATAGGCCTTTCAACATTTGTTACAGCAATGTAGTAGCTACCCCACATAACAGAACATCTGGCATGTCTGACAGTGGCAACACATGGTCGTAATATTAATGGGGGTTTGAAACTGATTCTTCTAATTAATGTTTATCTAAATCTCCACAAACCAGATAGGAAACCATTTCTTGAAGGGTTCTGTGAGGTAATTAATGATCTATTCTTTAGGTCTGCATTATATGAGTTAATTTTGACAGGGTACTTTAACATGAACACCATGGGCGAGCAATTAGCCGAAAAGCAAACAACAACATTGGATTACTTAATGAGGACCATGAGAAACTGTTTACATACTTACAATATTAACATTCTAACCCCTTGTCAAGCACCCAAGGTATTTACACAGAAATCCACACACATGTACACATATAGGGGAACATCAACACTGGACTATGTGTTTGTGAGTAACTTCCAGGTAGACACCTGTAAAGACTGTATTGTAATTGAGGCCCCTGAAAGTGACCACCAACCTTCAAGAACTATTTTTTTCACCTTGATTCTTACACCGCTGGACAACTATGCGCAGTGGGATTCGGCAAGGTGAAGAAAATCACTTGCAAATAAAAAATTTAAAATGGAGTAAGTTAGCATAAACTGCTTTAATTGGTGGAGAAAATGATGAGGTTTCTCAGAGGCCTTTGAAGGCCCTGCAATGAACAAACACCTTCAAGCAAACTGGGATATGATAACAGACTCCATATATATAACACACATGGAGGCAAAGGGCATCTTTCCCCAATACCAAATAGAAAGTCAAACCAATTAAAAAATCCACTGTACTCTTGATCTTAAAAAAAGGAAGCCAGTTTATAGAGTGGCTGTCAAAACTACAAGACGGATGGTTTTGTTCTTCCATCTGACACAATTGCTGTAGGTGCTAACATTGGAGCTGTATTGGTCGGATTCACGTGGTTTCATTCTTCCACCTGACACCATTGCTGTAGGTGCTTGACTTAGTTTGTCACCTCGACCCTGGATTGCCACTTAAATGGATCAGCCCTCACAAGTGGTATGTGTACCATTGTTTCTTTCTTCCACCACCAATCTATATCATTCACGCTCCCGCTAGGGGCGCAGCATGTACCGGTCTTAAACCTCATTTCTCACTGACACGTTTTTGACATTTCGCATGACTATTTATGTTGGTTGATTCTAGATATCACCACTGGGTTCCCTAATTCTATTTCCTTTTCCCCTACCCTTTTCCTCTTCCACAGGCAATTTCTTAATTTAATCAGGCATGAACTTATCAGTTCAGTGCAAAAGGGGGTGGTGAAGGACGGAGCATCTGAACCAATCAAACACTCCCACCCAGTCAACAGATCTGGGTTTAATCCATCACCGTTCTTTAGCCCACTCTGCCACCCCAGTTCAGAAATGGCCATGTGCAAATCAGTCTGACATTGTGCCTCATGGGAACAGTCCAGCCCGAACTGCCAAGCCATGCCTTCCCTGGACCGGAAACAAGCTCCCTAGGACCGGTTTCTGGCATTAAAGCTGTCTTCAGCCATGCTTGCTTGAATCAAGTGGCAAAGTGAGCAAGGGACTCACGTCTGAGCATACCCTGCCAACTTATGGCGAACAAAGCAGTGCAAAAGGGGGGTGGTGATGGACGGAGCATATGAACCAATAAAACACTCACACCCAGTCAACAGATCTGGGTTTAATCCATCACCGTTCTTTAGCCCACTCTGCCACCCCAGTTCAGACATGGCCATATGCAAATCAGTCTGACCCTGTGCCTCATGGGAACAGTCCAGCCCGAACTGCCAAGCCTTGCCTTACCTGAACCGGAAACAATCTTCCTAGGACCGGTTTCTGGCATTACAGCCGTCTTCAGACAGGCTGGCTTGAATCCAGTGACAAAGTGAGCAAGGGACTCACGTCTGAGCATACCCTGCCAACTTATGTCGAACAAAGCAGTGCAACTTATCAGTGTCCTAAAGAGGATCCTACTATTTCGCTGAAGGGATCGAAACGTCATCGTCGACCCATGTTAAACAGCTTTGTGCATTAATCCATTGTGTAAAACAAGTGCACTGTCTGTTTATATTAAGCTTAAAAAATTCACATTTGACAAGCCAAACCTGTTTTGCCTGAAATGTCTTTTCGTATGTTTTGTACCTATCATGTCTCACATAAGATACAGGATTGTGTCCCACTATATTGATGTTCTCAACTACGGTTGTCTAACAGTTTTGCATTATTAAATTTACTGACTGGCTGGACATGTGAAAGATAGACTTGATTTCAGTCTATAATTATCTTGTTAGTATTTGATTTTGTAAGGACCACTGTTTATGTTTAGGACTATCTTTTTAAAGCGGACACCAAGTTCTGGCCCAACTATCTGATAGCCGCTTTCTGGAAGTCTATCATATATGATTCATCACTCCTTACAGCTGGATCCCCCCTTTCTTTGCATTCTTTGAGGATTATTCTGTGGCCTTTGATGGGGGGATTGACACGTTATTTGGGTCAAGTTAACAAAATGAGGGATTGGATCAACCCTTCTCAAAGCAGTCATCTCTCTTCACTCTGACACATGGGTGTGCATCAAGCTAGGCCATAAAAAAAAGCTGACAGATGTATTTTGGCCAGTCGGGGTTAAAACAGGGAAGTATCTTATCCCCACCGTTATTCAACCTTTATACAGCGGATCTAGGAAGGCGAACACAATTCCATCCCCAACTTTTTATTGGCATTTAAGTAAATACATACATAGTCGTTGAGTCAGATGGGCAGCAACATATTCAAATGCAACAGAGATGCAGTTCACTTAACTTCAACAATAACATAACAGTCAGAGGTCTATGTTACAATCTAATTCAAAGTGATGACCAGTAGTGTGTTAGTGCATTCAGGGATCCCATAGGGTGCTTCCTACAGCATTTTTGGACCAGCCAAAGTTCATCCTGATATGGGCCAGGGGGACATTGAGGGAATATCTGCAACCTCCATACCTGGTACATGTGATGTGACTTCATCTGCTAAAGTCAAGGGTCTAGCTACGTCTGAATGAAGTGTGCAAAACCAATCATGGAACGGAGCCCAGATGTCTTTAGGCCTGAAGGCTGCAGGTATTGATTCCCAGAATGTAGAAAGTTGGTTTTGACAAAAAGTGACCTCCTGTATCCAAGCCTTCACCGATGGGGCTTCCCTCTTACCCAAGTGCATGGTGATCCTACATTTCACCAGTAATAATAACATAGCATGAACTTTGCGGGTTTCCGCTGGAGTGTCTTTCACATAGCCCAATAGCCTCATTAGTGGTTTGGGTGTGTCTGGTATGCTCAGTATATCATGGATCTTGCTAAATATGGATATCCAGTAATTTGCTATGGGGGGGCAGCTCCATGACAAATGTAGAAAAGTTGCTTGTGTGGAGCCTCATCTTGCATCCGGCCAGATTCCCATACGATGGAGCTGGGTGGGCGTTCTATAAAATCGGTGCAGAAACTTAGAGTGGATCAGCTGTAACTTATAGTTTGGGGCAACATTTATAATTGGCCGCAACAGAACATCCACTGCTCATCTGTGACTAGTGGGCTCAGTTCTGCATTCCAATCCAAGAGGGCTTTAAGTTTAACCAATGGGGAAGAGTTCTACATGATATTACATAGCCATGTGATGAGCAAGCTTGGCGAGGTTTCCGTTATGATGTGCTAAAGAGCCTGCAATGTAGGTGGAGGCTGGGGAAGGTGTCGTGCAGTTGACGACATGTCACGTGGATGCGATAGTATAGAAACACAGCGGAGAAACTTGGTATGTTCTCCACTGTGGATGACGGCGGGGACAGAAATTTTCTCCTGGATACAGATTTGCATATGTATTCATGCCTAACTGACTCGATAGAGCTATATTCTGCAAATGGAGAGATTAATGGGTTGTGTGGCAAGGGTATGGAGGGTGCGTATAGCTCCTCCAGTCAGGCTCTGCTTCGAAGGTTCTCCAATGCCCTCAGCATTGTTTTAATCATGTCTATTTCATCTCAGGGCCGATGGTAGGGTTGAAATAGTGCTACCTGGAGTGGGACCGACTCTGCCTTGTCTAACTCCACTGCTACATGGGTTTGAAATGGGGTGGGATGCATCCAATAATGTAAAAATTGGGCCTGCGCGCAGAATGCGTATAGCGGAATATCCGGTGCCTTCAGTCTACCCTGAGTCAGGGTGACTGTTAGAAGTTCTCACAAGACACAAGCTTGTTTCCCTGCCCACACCAGAGAGAACAATAAAGAACATATTGTCTTGAAGAAGGCTTGAGAGAGTGGGAGCGGGAGGTTTATAAATATTTATAGGAATTTGGGTAAGACTATCATTTTAGCTATTGCAATTCTCCCTTCTAGGGAAAGTGGTAGTTTAGACCATGTACTTATCATCCCTCCAGCCAGGATGTTGCCTGACAATAGTACATACTCCAGAGTTCCTCTATGCTACGGCTAAGCCAGATCCCCAAGTATTTTACCAGACCATCCACCCATTTATGGATTTCTCGGAGGATTGGATTTTCCGCCGGGTTATTAATGTATAAGGTAATGTCATCAGCATAAAACGATATGAGAAGCCCTCTCATGGTGAACCCCAGCCCCCTGGACACATGATGCTGCCTGAACTGAGCCGCAAGTGGTTCCATAGCTATGGCAAAAAGGAGGGGGGATTGCTGGCACCCCTGCCTAGAATAACAGGCTGATTCCCAGCCTTGTCAGAATGGCAAACGGATATGGCCATTCCAGCAAATCAAATGCTTTAGTGGTGTCTAGGAGTGCTGCAAGTGCCTGTGTGTGTGGATTTAGTTAATGCATAACTGCAAAGAAAATACGGAGATTGTGTGCCGTGGATCTCCTGTGTATAAAGCCTGATTGGTCGGGTCGGGCACTTAAGAGGAGCAGTAGCAGCAGTCTATTTGCAAGTAGCTTAGCATACATTTTGGTGTCAATGTTCATCAAAGACAGAGGGTGGTAAGAATCTCGTTCGTTTGGGGGCTTTCCAGGTTTTAACAGTGACTGTATGACTGCTTATCGCATGAAAGGAGGGAGTATGCCAGACGTTTGTGCCTCCTCATGTACTGTTAGAAGGTGGGGTGGCAGTATTGATGCATAGGTTTTATAACAAAGACACGGTTAGACCATCTGAGCTAGGGGTCTTGTCTAAGTGCATACTGTTAACGACTTGTATGATGTCATCGGATGTGAAGGGTTCATCTAGGTAGGCTCTTTGCACCCTCTCTAACCATAATAGCTCTATAGAGTCAAGGTAGAGCTGTCGGTCTTCTGAGGTCATCGGAAGAGTGGAGGTATACAGATTGGAATAGAAATGTGTGAAATGGTGTATTATTTCCTGAGGGCCTCTAATAGGTCCCCGGTTCTCATCTAGGACCTCTAAGCAGCAGCGGCACATGCAGGTAAGAACGGTGAGGCCCAGTGATGGGGAATTTCAACGGACTTTGACAAGGGAATTATTCTGATTTATTTTTTTAATTTTCCATCGTCATCGTCTGTCGAAATCCCCCCTACCCGGCCCCACCACTCTGACCTGTACGGGCCGCAGCTGCCTCTCTGACGCATGTGTCATTATGCAGTGTTCGAAGTACGGTCACGAGGGTTCTGCTCAGCCTAGCTCCCTCGCCATACTGCCTGGCTTCAATGTACTTGCCTAGGAATTTCACCTCCTGCTGCGCCTCCGCCTCAAATTCTATAACTTTCTCCTTTAGTGATGCTAATAGGCTCAGATTTTAGGTGGCGTAATCTTATAATTTGATATCTCTATGTGTGTTTCGAAAGATTCAAGTGGTTTCCTGATTGATTTCAATACCCTGGCATGTCAAGATATACATTCCCATGGATCACAACCTTGAATGCCTCCCATATGAAGGCCTGAGAGGAAACAGACCCTGTGTTTAATGCCAAGTATTCTTCTATGTCACCCCATGTTTCTTCCTGAAATACAGCATTCAATAGAGAATAAGGAGGGAGTCCCCAACTGAAATCTGCTGCGGCAGTACCGGGATGGTCAGTTGAAAATGGCAGGCAGCATGGTCTGAAAGTTTCCTTGGTAGGTGTGTGACGTCCGTTGTCAAGGTTGCTATATCTTGGGACACTAGCCAGTAATCTAGCCTGGATCAGGCACTAAGATGTGCCAAAATACAGGTGCCTTCAGCTGTACCAGGGTGCCGTTGCTGCCATATGTCAGTCAGGTTGGCGTCTGATATAATAGCACTGTAAGTATCACTCATATGGGGAGTAGCCTGTCTAAGGCGTTGTCTAAAAGTCCATTAAAACCTCCCCCCAAACAATGGTGTCACATCCAATTAGCCTAATTTTTGCTTAGAGACCCTGGAAGAAGTCGGGCTGATCGGCGTTCAGCCCATATATCACCACCAAGGTCATTTTCACAGTCCCCAGTATGCCGCTAAGTATGACATATCTACCCTCTGGGTCGATGTGCTATTCAGGTGTTGTCCAAGCGAGCCCTTGACGTATTAGTATTGCTACCACTCTAGCATATTTAGAATATATAGAGGAGTACATGTGTCCCCATCTCTTGTGGTGTAATTTAGAGGGACATGTGCTGTTCAAGTGTGTTTCCTGAATGAAACATGCCTATGTTGTGTCTGAGTAAATAGGGTTGTGAAAGCCTGGCTTTTCTATGGTCATTTAACCCTCAGATGTTTCAAGTGTGGAAATTGTATGATGTCACGTCAGGCCATATTGTGTGTGGTAAAGATCAAGGTTCCACCCGGACAATGTGAGTTCCTCTATAGTTTTGCTCATGTTAATATAATCAGGCTTCCGGCATACAGGTGTTCCTAACTGTGGGACCTTCACAAGAATGTAATGTGACCTGTAGTGTTGAAGTACATGTCTATATCTGTGTAATGACACTGTGACCAGAATCTTAACAGTAACATCCCCACCACTCCCACCTCCCATAGCAACCCCCCAATTAGGTTGTGCAGAAAAAAAACACCCCTACAAGTAAACATAACATTGCGCCCCAGCAACAGGCTTGGGGGCTAGAAACGGGAGTTCTCCTTGGAGGCATGAGTTGCCCGGCATACAACCTTGCCTTAAGGTGGGGTGACTGAGCTTATAGGGGAGTACCAGTGGTCAATATTCGAGAGCGCTGCATTACGGGTGAGCACCAGGTACCTCTCAGTGAGAAGCATCTCTTGGAAAACAATGTCTTCTAATTGTGACTTAAAAGTTTGTACTTACAGATTGGGCATGTATCGGAGCAGTATTCTATGAACTTCCATGACGGAGAGAGACAGTCATTGTCACTTAGGCCGGCATCTGAGGGACTGTTTTTGGAAGTTTGTGAAGCACAGTTCTGACCTCCTACATGTTTAGAGAATTTCATAGCAGATTTAGCATCTGTGAAGTACTGGATGGAGCCATAATTCGTCACCTTCAACTTAGCACAATATAACTAGGCATATGGGATCTCAGCTTGTACTGTGGAGTAAAGTCAGGATTGAACAAGATGGGGTTTCCTTTGTGATTAATGCTTCTTCGTTCTCTGGCCAGGCGCAGGATGTTATCGTGATCGCAGTAGTTCAACAGATGAGTCGGAATCGGCCAGGGCAGTGCTCCCACCGGTGGCCTAGGGTCCAGGGTACGATGGGCTCTCTGGACAGTGAACACCGCCGAAAGATCTGAGCCAAACAGTTCACTTAAGAGTTCTTCTACATAGGTTTCCATCTTAGATATCGCGATGGCTTAAGGGTATGGCCGTTATTCGAAGGTGCTTTTAACGGGATCTGACTTCCAAATCATCGTTCTTGGCTCTAATGATGTTAAGTACCTTGTCCATTTGTAATAGATGCTCCTTTGTTTCAACCTGTAACTCGTGAGCATCGGAGGTGCGGTTCTCTAGCTGATCTGGGCATATTTCATGTGTGTCGACCTGCTTCTTGCCTTGGTCCAATTGGGAGGTAAGTACATCCAGCTGATGTCAATGGTTTTCAGGCTGGATTTCATGTCCAACAAAAGTGAACGGAGATCTTTGTTTTGGCCATCCCCTGCCTCACCAGGACCGCGATCAGCAGCCACTTCCACCTCAGCGTCCATGTTCCTTGTGAGCCTCTTATTCTCGATGTTCAATTTGGGTTGCTTGGCATCATGTTACCCCATAGCGGTAGGCGCAGAGGGCCACGGTCAAGGGGGACTGTGAGTTTGGTGCAGATCATGCAGTTCCAGAATGCTTTGGCCACAGCACCCTCATGGCCGGTCTCTTTTTGCTGCTTGGAATCTTTTGCCGTATATGCCACAAAGAGCTCAGAGCAGAGGGTCGTCTTGCTTCTCCCCATTCCGAGTCATATTTCCCTGCTTCTATACTTGTCCCCACTTAGCCATCCAGCTTGTTGCAGAGCTCTGGCCCAGGCTGGGGGAAATGAAGTTGGGGTGCTGGGAATATCAGCACCTGTGTATTTGCTGGATATAGCCCCATGCTCGCTGTTAAGTGGCCAGGGGATGGGGGAGTGAGGCAGCGTCCTTCAGTTCCACAGCACTAAGCTGCCCACATCGCCTGCCAAAAGCAGCACTGTGTCAGGGCCTCTCGGATCCTCAGGTGCCTCTCCAAGCCCGCTGGTGAGCAATCGTGGCCCAACTAACCTTCGATCAGCTGTGGGAAGCAGCACCAGGCCCGTGGCAAACTACCAGTGTGTCAGGGAGGTGCCGGAATGAACGGAGCATACCCAGTCCCAGAGTGGCTCCGCACCCAGGTTCTCGGCTGCCGCTGGCTTTGTAGCTCCGCTTCCCCTGAAGCTGGGTCATTGTTTCGTCATCTCTGAGCCACTCTCCAACACACATCAGAGGCCTGCAACGTGCTGGATCGGAGCTCCCAGTTTGCAGAACTTAGGAGCATTGATTGTTCAACCGGTTCCGAAAACTCAACTCTGCCGATGCACAGCCCCCTCGCGCATTCAAATCAGCTGGTAGCAGGTATCACTGGCTCTCAGTTTGGAAGCATTATGAAAGGTTTATATCTCAGCTAGCAGAGCTCGCTCAACGAGCAGCCATTTTGCTGCTCAGTGAAACCCAATTCCATCAACAATTGGATCACATAGGTTACTAATAATTCAGTACACAGATGACTTGGTCATCCTTCATCATACAAAGTGTGGCATGCAGCGCGCACTTGAAGAACTAAACAAATACAACTTAAGCAATAAGCCAGCAGTCAATGTTAGCAACTCGTTGGGAGACAAAAGAATAAAGATAACCAGCTCTGGAGACTGGGCTCTTAAAAAATAACACATACCTCCAAATACAATTACGTGGGGGTCTGTATGATGAAAAGTGGAAAACCTAGCCAACATTTAAAACATGCTGCAGGAAAAGACAGAGGGGTGATATTTGCATTTTTTAAACGAAAAACCTCCCTGCACAGTTCATCAGCAGAAGCTTTTATAAAAACAAGCATTTGCAATGCAATAGGTCTTGCATTCATACGCGTTTGAACTATTGACATTGTAAATGACAATGTCTTTTATTTATATTTTGTGTTTTAAAACATAAATAAAAGGCATTTTCATTTACAATACTAGTAGCTTAAACTCTCTCAAATTCAAGACCTATTGCATTGCAATAAAGGGCCATCTCTGTCACGATCGGCTCCTCCTCGGGATCAGGGTGATGCTGAAAGGGGTCCACCTCCTGATTTCCCCACACTCTGACTAAAACAATAACACAGAGCGTAGAGGTAATCAAGTGAGGGATAAGTCAGGGAAGGGTAAGGGAAGGAACAGCAACGGAAGGGATAGCTGAAACGACAAAAGGCGAGAATTAAAACATCAAATCTAACTACTCTCATTCAATTCTCGCTAATGAACCTATACATACCCCAATAATCAGGAGGTGACCTCTGCCTCTCTGTTTCATAGATAATTCTCTATACGATATGCTTCCTGTAAGTAAACCAAATGTTACTGTTTGTTCATTTATACTTTAGAATAAGTTCAAGGAAATATACACAACCACGCATACCCTTATCTCACTTCCCCGGAAATTATAAGAACTCTCTCCAGTAACCCAGAGCTGGAAATCCTCATCAATGAATAAAAGGCAGTTCAAGGCACTGGAGGGTAAGGATTCAGTAAAGTCAATAGAACGATACCAGTGCATCCAAGGATAGAACAAAAATATACACCAAATAGTATTCCTAGCTGGGCCCAACTAAATATGGAACACTAAAAAAGATTAAAAATAGATCCAACCTCCTCCGAGACTTACCAGCTTGTAGAGTGATTTGGAAAGCACCTTTAGTGTCCTGTAGCAAATTCGATATGATAATCAATATACCAATCCACGGTATTCGCACTCCGTGCAACAACTGGTCTCCTCCGAACACGTCTAAATCCTTCCTCGCGGCAGCCGCACGCGAGAAGGACGGAAATGCCAAAAACCAGGAGCTGGGATTCCTTCCGCGTACAAAGTCCAAGCCAACAGATCTCTGTTAAGAACACAGGAGCATGGAACCCTTCCTCGCGGCAGCCGCACGCGATAAGGGTGGAGGATCAAGATATGGAAGCACTTCCCTCGGTCAGTAATCCCAAAACAAAGTGTCTCCGCCGAGACATGGAATTCCTTCCTCGCGGCAGCCGCTCGCGGGAAGAAAGGACTGAAAACAACGTTCGTTTTCCGATGTCTCGTCCAAGGCAGCTAATCTTGCACCAGGAATGCCTTCGAGGTCTCAACGCTTCCTTTACTTGAATTCCGAACAATAGTTCCTCAACAAGGAACCCACAACGAAACAAACAAGGTTCAGAATAGTAATCTCTTACCTCTTACAGCGCGCCCTGGTGAACGCTGGGAATATAAAGGTTTGACTCCGCCCTCTTCTTAGCATTCTGGAAGTCGTAGTCATGCAGGCGCAATTAGACAAATCATGAAAATCTCGACCGCTTGTTAGTTTGTTAATATCATAGGAAGAGACCTGCCTGTGACATCTTTAAAGTAGTGGTAAATATTGCAATGTAGATGATGTGTAAATATTGTTCATTATCCAGAAACACATAGTGTGAAGTCAGAGTTACATATGATCCAAGCTATAAACAGTAACAAAGCGGTCCAACACCATTCGCTCTGTGATTACACTATTGTGGCTCAGGAGGAAGAGTGTGGGTGGGCTTTTTCCTGCCCTCTTCGTGATTTTAGTGTGCAGTGTGGCACTGCTTAATGTCATTGCTATCTTTGACCTGATAAAGACACTTCAGCTGTAGTAGGACCCTGGCATCACCTCCTGATGCAGGGGCGGATGTGCTTTATGGCAGGCATGAAGTGAGGGAGGGATGGTCTCGGCTGCAGCTCCGGCCTCATACAGTGCCCCTGTTATTACTAGTGAGTGAGAGGCACTGAGGTGGTGGTATTGGTGGTGGTGGTATTTGTATTGGTGGTGGTGGTTTTGTTGGTAGTGGTATTGGTGGTGCTGGTATTGGTGGTGGTGTTGGTGGTTGTGTTATTGGTGTGGTGGTGGTGTTATAGGTGGTGGTATTTGTTGTATTGTGGTGGTATTGGTGGTGGTGGTATTGGTGATATTGGTGTGTGGTGGTATTGGTGGTGGTGGTATTGGTGGTGGTGGTGGTATTGTTGGTATTAGTGGTGGTATTGTTGGTATTGGTGGTGGTGGTATTGGTGGTGGTGGTATTGGTATTGGTGGTGGTATCAGTATTGGTGGTCGTGGTATTGATGATGGTGTTAGTGGTGGTGGTATTGGTGGTGGTGCTGGTGGTGGTATTGGTATTGATGGTGGTATTGGCATTGGTGGTGGTATTTGTGGTATTGGTGGTGGTGATGGTATTGGTGGTGGTGGTATTGGAGGTGGTGGTGGTATTGGTGTAGGTGGTATTGGTATTGGTTGTGGTGGTGTTGATATTGGTGGTGGTATTGGTATAAACAGTGGTATTGGTATTGGTGGTGATGGAATTGGTAGTGATGTATTGGTGGTGGTATTGGTGATGGTATTGTGGTGGTGGCATTGATGATGGTATTGGTGATGGTGTTATTGGTGGTTATGGTACTGGTGGTGGTATTGGTGGTGGAGGTATTGGTGGTTGTGGTATTGTGGTGGTAGTATTGGTGGTGGTGGTGGTGGAGTTGGTGATGGCGGTGGTATTGGCAGTTTTGACAGTGGTGGTTGTATTGTTGGTGGTGGTGGTATTAGTGGTGGAAGTATTGGTCATGGTGATAGCATTGGTGGTGGTGGTGGTTTTGGGGGTGGTATTGGTGGTGGTGGTATTGGTGGTGATGGAGGTGGTATTTCTGGGGGTGGTGGTGGTGGTATTGGTAGCGGTAGTATAGGTGGTGGTGTTATTGGTGGTTGTGGTAGCGGTGGTGGTATTGGTGGTAGTATTAGTGGTGGTGGTGGTGGCGGTGGTATAGGTGGTGATGGTATTGGTGGAAGAGGTATTGGTATTGGCAGTGGAATTGGTGGTGGTATTGGTGGGGATTTTGGTGGTGGTGGAGGTGGTGTTATTGATGGTGTTGGTGGTGTTGGTGTTGTTAATAAAACAGGCTTTTAAAAAACAACCCGTCAAGTGGAGTAGTGCAGTTGACATATAACACAGATGTGCTGTTGTCAGCTTCAGCCAATTAGAACACAATTATGCGCTACATAGAATTCACATGACTTAATTTGCTAATCATTTCTTAAATCCATTTTACTTGGGAGGCTTGGGGGTTTGAAACAGACACAAGATAATGCTGGGTTAAAGTGATGGAAATTGGACACCCATGTTACAGGGCGGCGGTGCTGCTTAAAAAAAACACAAGCAGTTTCAACTGAAGCAGTGTATGTATAGCCTGCAGTTAGAGAAACTCAATAAAGTAAATAGTGCTTACACAGTCTAAATACCAGGTCCTTATAACAACCGAAAGAAAAGGGTCCAGTAACCATGGGATGTTACAAATGAAGACAAGACCGTACTAAGGAGGGACTAACAAGCCTATTAACGAATCCGAAGGCAGCATTAACGTAAGACAAGGACACCAGCCATTGAAAAATATGGGAGGAGAGTGGGCACTGCTTCTCTGCCATACTCTAGTACAGCAGTCTCTCAGAGTGAGCAGTGCATGTACGTTTCCACTTGGCTCGACCTTATGACCAAAGCTAAGTTGCTTCTGACAGATTCATATGGCCACCAAACTAAAGTTCCCAGCATTTTTGGAGAAACAAAAATGCTCCTCATACAGAATCATCTTTCACTGACCAAAATATACTCGCCGATCCTTGATATGCCTGGAGTTTGGAATAGTAAGGCTGGAGCTGGAGTGCAAGGCAACTTAAAAAAAATACTACTACTCAGTCCACAGGGCCAACTCAGGCATCCTTAATATGGCCCTACAGGCTACTTTAGAGAGGAGTCCAACCCCTGGTCCTCATAATTAACCACAGCTGCCAAGGACCTCAATTTGACTTTTGACAACTTGCTGTTTCCCTCTACTTCCTATCAGCAATAAAAGCATTTAAAAAAATCTGGTGCAAATGCTTTCACAGAAAACAGACCTGGAAGGCTAACACTCTGCTGTTTATGCAATGCTAATTTCAAAATCGTATAAAGGCCTGAAGATGGAACATCTAAAAGTGGCATTAAACAAGGAAGGATGAAACCCAAATTCTTCGGACAAGACTTTTTGGTCCTTCCTATCAACAAATTTAGACTGAGTTGGAACAAGGTGGCTTCTACACTAAATTGCAGGTTTTGCGATTACAGGAGACAAATTAATGTTACTCATTTCAATCTTTATTTCGATCAATTTTAGATCATGAAAGATATACAAATAGATATTCAATTGAAATACAGATGATATCCACCATACATCATTAAAAAACATTAAAAAGAATAATGTTAAAAGCATTTGCTATATATTACAGTTAGAAATCATCAATACACTTCATTTATACCAAATCTTGCACAAGTTTCAGAAAACGAGTGCGGATGTGCCACATCGCAGTTAGAAATTTTGCTACCGCAAACACAATGGGAGGTGAAAGGTCCATTTTTAGAATCCTTTAAGCAGGGAGGTATCTGAATTTGTATGCTCTAGGTGGGTCTCGCTGTTGCCTCTTATACTGGTATTTTCGAGTCCGCCCTGGAGACAGTATCATAGCAAACAGGGATGTCCCAGAGGTAGGCTGCTTTCCTTATCCTACTCCCCTTAGCCTATTTTGGGAACCCTAGGCCTGGGAGAGGACAGGACCGACACAACCTCTGGCATAATCATCGGACCGCTTACTTGTTTAGCCAGACCACCAATTTTGACCAGACATTCTCAGTGTTCTCATTACGTCCAACCATGTCCATTTTACAAACTTCCATTAAATACTTTAAACATTCTGCAAATCTGGGGGGAGCTGTTGACTTCCACTCCATGCAGATTTGTCTCCTCGCAATGACTACTATATAAAAGATAAACTGAGTATCTAAACTATTAATATTATAGTCTTTCAATAAACCAAAGAAAACAAGTCTGGATGAACATATAATAGTTGTTGACAGTACATCACCCAAGAAATCAATTATCGCTTTCCAGTAGTCCTGAATAGCTGGGCAATCCAGGAAAATGTGAATATCGTCAGCTGCACTGTGGTTACAATGGGGACAATAATAATTATTTTGTGTAATCTTGTGCAATTAGGCCGGGGTCCAACAAACTCTATAAACTGTGAATAGATGGTTACGTCTTAAATTGGCTGGTTTAATTAGCCTCTGAGAAAGGAGAAAGGAGTCTAACCATATTTTACTAACTTCTTCAGGAAAATCAGCTATACTATTTCCCCATAAATGTATCACCTCCAAGTGTAGTTTGTTCTCCTCATCCTTAATTATCAGGTTGTACCAATACGATAGTTCTTTTATCCATTTCCCCCCTCTACAAATTGCATCAAGAATATCTGTATCTTTCTCCCGTTGCAGATTCTGACTTGACCACCAGGCAGATAGTTGATAATATTTAAACCTAGTCAGCTGACCATTTGTAAGTTGTGTTAAGGAATTCCAGTTCATAAGACCTGAATCTACCCAAAGATCTCCCCACTTTTGTAGTCCAGTTGTTTTCAAAGGTTGTGAGAGTTGATCCTGGAGGCATAGGGGTGTACCGGGAGAATCCCAGATTGGGGTGTGTGTGTGTGATAGTAAGGAATATCAAATACCTTCCTGATGAACCCCCAATTTTTTAATGCAGTCTGTAGTATCTTAAGACGAATTTTTTTAAAAAAATTCTGGTCTCCGAACTTAAATAGAAAGTAATCGTGGTCATAAGGTAAATCATTTAATAAAGCTTGAAACAAGCGGCCCTGTGATGATGCGTCTAACTTGTTTGCAAGTAATCTAAAGTTTTTAAAATGCTGGTGGCATATATGAGGACAAAAAAAAAAAAAGCAGGGAGGTATTGTGTGAAGCCCAAATTTTTAAGAAGGGGGACAAGCCAATATTTCCTGGGTCTTCGGTAAGCCTTACAGAAAAATGTAATGTGCAGATCATCTTCCAGATGATGTGAGCATGACGGGCAATGCTCTCTAGATGAAGACTGGGCCCAGTATTTGTTAAAAGCCCTTATGGGAAGTGTGCCATAGCGCCATTGCATAAACAATTTTCTAGTAAGGACGGGAGAAAAACCATCTAGCACACGTTCGAGTAGGTACGAGTCTTTGGATTTAATGAACAGTTCTGTCAGGGACCCCTCCCGTATATTCCCCATAGTAACTGTTAGCTTCAGCTCGCGAAAGTCCCTCACTAGGTGTTTGAGTGGAATCCTGGTGCATGTGTTAGCTGGATCTAGGCAAAGTTCTGGTCTACCTAATTTCTCACATGTTTGTTTGATATACCTTAACCATGGGATTTGTCTTGATTTGAGTAGACAGAGAATCTCTTGGAGCTCATTCCTGTAGTTCATAAGTTCAGGCGTGCTCCAGATACGGCGCCAGAAGGTAATTGGTCTTAATCCCAGTTCATCCGAGATAGGTCTTAGACCTAGGTCTAGTCTCAACGGGAGGAGCGGGGTGCTTGCAGGTAGTGCCGCCAACTGCCTGATAAAATTATTTTCTGTGGTCTGGAGGTTTTGAGCGGGAGTGTGACCCCACAATTCCCCTCCATATAAAACTGCCCCTCTAGCCTGCATTTTATAAATTTCAAGGGCGGCGCTAAAAGGTTTATAGGTCGACCTACTTGTCATCCTAGAAATATCACCCGTTAATTGGACCAATTTCATGTTGGCCTCGGTCCGGTGTGTGTCCCACATCATATCCTGATTGATGGTTACGTCCAGGTATTCGAAGGTAAAAACCCTTTCTAGTCTTAATGAACCTATAGTAGGGTTGGGGCGTGTTCAGGGAGGGGGGTTGAGAATCATAAAGTTGGTTTTGGATGTGTTGATCTCAAGCCCCCGCTCTACACAGAACGCGGAAAACCCATTCAGGACTCTTTGTATTCCCATTGGGGATTTGGACAGCAGCAGGGTGTCGTCCGCAAACATAATAGTGGGCACCCTGCTGCCGTTCAACTTGGGAGCATCAATGTCATCGATCCTGGTCGGGTGAGCAATTACCCCGTTGACAAAGAGGCAGAACAGGGTCGGTGCGAGCACACAACCCTGTCTCACCCCCCTATCAACGGAGAACCTGTCCGAGAGTGCCCCGTTTCTTCCACACCTGACGCGTGCGAAATTTCCCAGGTGCAATCTTGTCAAGATAGTCAGGATATCAACCGGGATGATCAGCTCCATCAGTACAGTCTAAAGTCTGTCTTTGCATACTAAGTCGAAGGCGGCTCGCAAGTCCACGAATACCTTGTACAAGCTGCCGCCCTCGATTACCGCAGTCTTCCAAAACAGGAGGTTCAGGCGGAATATCTGGTCCATGGTGGAGACCCCTCTTCTGAATCCCGCCTGATAGGGACTAAGAACGGAGAAATCCTCTATCCAATTTTGGAGGCAATCTAATATCAACCTGCCAAATAGCTTCTGGGATACATCTATGAGGCTAATAGGCCTGTAGTTGGCTGGGAGCAGAGGTGATCCCTTCTTGAATATGGGAACAATCTCTGCGCCCAGCCAAGTACAGGGAACCTCCATACCCCTAAGAACAGCATTGAATATCAGGACTAAGTAGGGAGCCCATACGTCAGGCTCCTGCTTGAATAGGTCGCCCGGCAGGCCGTCGAGTCCGGGCACTTTGCCTGTTGCCAACCCAGCGATGGCTGCTCGGACTTCCGTCTCTTGAAGAGATCCCCCTCCACTGTTGCATTAATGTTAGGAGGAGTGTCATTGATGGCATCATCTGGAACCTTGTAAAGGGACTGGAAGTGGTCCTGCCAGGTCTTAGCTAAAATGTTGGGTTCTATTGCCGAGGCTAACTCCTCGGACCCCGTATTAACAATACGCCAACATTTACGGGAGTTCCTAATGGCTAATGTTGTAGCAAGATTTTACCATTTTCCGTGTTCCCATTCACTTTTGGCATTGGTGATCAGGCACTTGTAATCCCTTCTTCTTGCCTGGATAACAGGCCTGTCTGCACCATCCTTAATTGATGTCAGAAGATCCAGTTTGGCCTTCCAGCAAGCCTGATTATACCAGCTGGGGCGGTCGTGATGCCGCCTCTTTCCTGTGGTGGAAAGGACCTCAGCAACGGACTCAATCAGATTCTCTTGTGTCATCCAAAGCTCCTTGTGTATGTCCTGAAGGGTAGGGAGCACCATTGTCATGCATACCTTTTCAAGGGTCGGTATGAGCCGGGAGTAAAGTTCACAGACCTTCTCCGAGATGGAGGCTAGCTTTTCCCACCTCACTCGCCATCTGTTGTTTGTCAACGCCAGCCCTGGGGCAACGTCATCTAGCTCGTCCCCTCTGTTCTCTAAGTCAGGAATCGCATATTCCAATTCTAGGGTGTTGTGGTCGCTGTCTTCCCTAGGTATTACCTGGAAGTCAGTAATATGCGACCACATGGAGAGTTGAACCAAGATGTAGTCCAGTCTGGACTCCCTGCCCTCTCTATGGTAAGTGCATTTGGGTGGGATGTCTGAGCCTATACGTCCTTTACAAGCCTGCATGCCCCACTTGAGAGTTAGGGCAGTGATTTGAAGAGCTAGAGGTGTCCAGGCTCTGGGGGGAGGGGCTACCGAAGGAGGTACCAGCCACACCGCATCCTCCTCCTGAGATAGTCTGTCAAATAAACCTGGGAGGGGCTCAAAGTGACAGTTGAAGTCGCCTCCCACCAAGAATGGTGTACCCTGGGGGATGGCACTGAGAAAAGCCGAGAGCTGATCAATGGTGTCTGACTCTTGTTTGATATCTACTGGTCTGGAGTAGACATTTACCACAATCAGCCTGCTCGAATTTGGCCACTCCAGCAAGACCCCAAGGATGTCATTGGAAACTGAGGGGATGGGTGAAGACTTACATCCCAGGTCGACGGCCACCCAGATTGCAAGGCCTCCCGAGGGACGCCCCTTCCCTCCCCACTTCGCCGGGATTGAAAAAGCCGCGAAGCCTGTTCGAAGGACAAATTCTCTGGCCCAGGTTTCCTGAAACAAACATATGTCTTTACCCTCAATAAACGAACTCCAGTCAGGACAGTTCAATTTATTCCCCAGGCCGGCCACGTTCCAAGACAGTATCTTGAGTGAAGATAATCTGGAATTCGGAGCAGGAGCAGTAGATGTCACTATGTCCGTTCTACTAAACTGAGATGGAACACTAGGGGGTTGTTCCCATATCTCAATTCTGGGGTCCTCAAGGTTGGGTGGAGGACCCATGTTATTTGGATAAGTCACTATATTGTTATTATAAGCCTCACCGCAGTGATTGTTCTTCAAAAAACTAACTCAGCTTGTAATGTGGGGACTGATATTTCCTTCAATGTGTGTTCCCTGAAAAGTCACCCATCTCCCATCTCCTACCCCGATTGTGTCAGTCCACCATGTCCAGACAACTGTATCTATTGAATGTTGGAAAGAAGTCTGACTGATGTGGTCTGGGGTAGTGAAAGTCACTCCTAGCTCTATCGACCCAACCTCTCCCCCTCCTGGGAATAGTATGCCAGCCCTCTTCCTCGTATGGATTGTACAGTGGTGGATTAAAAAAAGATAGGGGTAGCGACTGGATGGATGTCCCCTGTTCAAAGTGTGGCCAACTACAGATATGGGAGACAGTCCTAGGATCTCTGAAATTAATTATAACGCAATCTCCACTAATTGATTTCTCTGTGTGGCCCAACCATGGGACTCTCCTAACCGTGAGAACCCCACTAGTAATTCCATGAGGTAAGGGTCTATTCGTAGAAAGCCAATTGGTGACCTTGTTCTTAAGGGTGAAGACGGATTCTTTAGAATCGGGCTTCAACTCTGGTACACCAGCCAAAATGACTGTGTACGGGCTTGCCTCTGGCGGCAGATTCACAGGCCTGGGTTTTTTAGTGGTGGCATGTACATCTTGTGTGGCAGCAACTTCTTTTTGTGAGCGGCTAGGTCTTAAATTACAGTCAGTCACCTGGGGAATGACAGTAAGTGCTGACAGAGGTGGTATTTGTAAAGTAGGATCGGTAGCCAGAGTAGTAGCAATGTGTACTGAGGGAGGTTGTGTTTGTAGTGCTTTGGAGCTAGCCAGGCATCCTTGAGAGGGGGCTTGGGTAGGGCCTTCTTACTCCTAAGCTCAATCCCACCTTTCGCTATAATATTATTTATCTTAAGAGTGTCAGCAAGCTGTACCATTGTTTTTTCAATCGTCGCTAGCCTGGCTTCAATCTTTGACAAGCGTGTGTCTAAGGGACTTAGTAGTGTCTTAAGGAGTGCTTCGATCCTGGGTAGGGTCAGATCATGAGCATCTGTGGTTACAGGCGGGTATAAAATTGCCAAACTTGGTGTCTGCAGTGGCAGTGAGACAGTGGTTGGAGGTGTGGTTTTATCTGGTGGAGTAAGCCCCTTTTTACTTGGTCCTTGTTTACTGCCCTCCACTGCTCCATTCTGCTTGGGGATTTTCGTTTTGCGCCCTACATTATTTTGCGCCCCTCTTTTCCTTTTTGGTATGGCACCTTTCCTTTCCCCCTGCATGAGGCAGCCTGTGCTATCGGTGGTAATATCCGTATTAGCCATAGTGTCAATGGGAGAGGGGAGGGTCTGTTGTACTTGGGTATGGGGTAGGGGTAAAAAGGCTAAGCTCATCAGGAACACTCATATCATTATCAATGTGGTACAGGGTAGAATTAGTTAAGTTAGATAAAGCTAACATCCCACCAGTCGCATTTTCCCCATTCTCTGGGACAATATAATCCAGTCTATTTTCCGGAGTCTTTGCATGCGCTATGGGCCCTATGGAAGATCTCCGAACTCATTCTATTTCTTGGGATATGCGCCTTTCCAGTATCGTTATCTCGTCGATCAAGAGGGACCCAGCTTTAGCAAAATAGTTATCCGAAGTACCTTTGCTGCTCCGGCAGTCAGCGTGCTCTTGCTCCTGGTTTCTCTGGTCACCATAGTTTGTTTTTGAAGCGCGGTGAAAAAATTCGGAGTTAGTAACAGGAGCAAGGAGCAAAGGGGGTGGCCCGGTCCCGGTCTCGACCGTTCTCGAACGGCCTCAAACGGCCCGCCCTTTGCCCGGGCTTAGCCCGGCGCACGCCCGCGCGCGTCCCGCGTTGGGAAGAGGACCTAGGTGCGGCTGATTTAGGTGTTGCTTGACCCCCTGGTCCTCGCAGTCCCGCAGCACGCCCTTGGAGGAATCCTGGTTCAGCGATCCTAAGTCCGCGTGCAAAAGCGGCAGTGTCCCAGCACTTGTGAATGCTCCTTCAGTGAGCCCGGTGAGTCAATGAAAAGAACCTAATGTTACACTTGCTCTGCTTCTGTCCACAGTTTTTGCATGCATGTCGCACTTTTTTCAAATCAATCCGCCTGATTCATGAAGCTAAATTGCGCCCGCAATCGCTGCGAAAATGAAATTGCGGGCGCAATATCCGTAATCGGGATTCCACATGAAAATAGCGAATTCGCAAACCCATAATTGCGAAATCGCAATTACAATCACAGAATCCCGGTAGGAAGCATTAGCGAATCGGAAAATGCGACAATCCACTGATTCTGCGAAATAAATTGGCTGCAACATAATTGGACCTGCTGTAGGCGGCCAGCCGGCTCATAAGCTGATGGTGGCGCCGGTGGGCTGCGGTGCGCTGAGTTGTCATCGCTGCAGTGTTGGCCTCCATGGCTGCAGTCATGCGGGCCATTCCCTCCCCCACACCTGCCATGGCTGCAGTCATGTTGTCCATGCGGTCCCCCACACCTGCCATGGCCGCCGTCATGCGGTCCATGCGGTCACCCACTCCGGCCACATTGCGCCCAATCTTGTACAGCTGGAGCTGTATGGCACCTTGCTGACGTGCCTGGCGCTGATGGATACGCAACATGCGTCTTTCGACGCTCATTCGCGCCAGCCCCTGTCCATTGCCCCTCCTGCTGATTGCTGCAGTGGTGTGCTGGCGAGACCTGCCACGCCTGTTCTGCTGGCCTGACACTGTAGCTGGCCGCTGTGTTGCCGCTGTTGCGGGCCCAGATGTAGTAGCACCAGCTGCTGGTGGTGTCACAGCAGGCGTTGCTGGTGCGGCAGGGACTGGAGGCACACTAGTCGCGGGACTGGCTGCGGCTGTAGTTGGTGCGCCAGACGCAGGGGGCACAATAGTCGCGTGTGGAAAGTTAGAGAAATTGATGTACATAAACAGCGTTCATTTCCCTTTTTCCACTCCTCTCCCTGTAAGCACCATGAATACCATAAAATATTGACCACATCACTCCGCCAGTAAAAGCCCGTACCCATATGTACATGACAGCCATTCTAGGCACCCTGGCCTTTTTCCCGCTCATTAGAATCACCGGCTTCCTTTCTGCGCGTATTTGAACCCCCCCCCCCCCTCTCACATGCATAGACCATGAAACCCTCTCCCTCTGCGCGACCCTGCCCTGAAAGGCAACCCTCCTGCTTGACCCACGCAAACCCCCCATTCCCTCTTGAAGAGGCATCCTTCGCCTTAGCTGACATAGCCCTCCCCAGCTGCACCTGACTGCCCCCGCTCTCTCACGCATAAGTCATAAGACCTCTCTCTCTCTGTACGACTCTGTCCCTGTGCACACCCTGGCTCCCCCTCCCTTCTCCTCACACGGGCAAGTCATAAACCTTCTTCTTCTGCAAGACCCTGTCCTTGGGAGTCACGGCCGCGCCTGACCAGCACCTCCTTTCCTTTCGTGAATAACCCCTCTGTTAGTAAACCCTCCCTCCGCGATTGACTGTCCACACATGTCTGAGGTCATCGCCTAAGCCAGGAGATACTGTTTACTGCTTATTGTATGGAATCACTCCTCTTCAAAGGACCCACTATTGATCCTGGCCACCCCACCCCCTGGGCTATGATCAGGCGCACACATCCTAAAAGTTGGCGGAACACTCAGCTGCGTGATTACCCTCCCCTCTTATCAGCAGGTCAAGGGTCCCTATTGTGAACATATGTGGGGTAGGATTGACACGAGGATCATGGGGATGTCTTTTCCGTGTTTCACAATGTCGCGATTGTAATGCTAAGTGTTTTGTAAGGTATAAAAGACGACGTTTCAGCTCACTTGTTAGAGCACCTCCCGAAAGACACTGTGTTTCGTGTCCGAAATGACAGGCTCTCCTCATGAGTAATAAATCCTGTTCTTGTGACTCCGGCTACCAGCGCCCGTCTCTTTATTTTGGTAACTATTCAGAATGGGAACTAAGAGGCAACTTGCGCCATCCATCCGGGCATCGATACTAGTATGGACACACATTTTACAATTGGCGTCCCAACGCGGGGTCCATCAGTGACATGAGGTCCAGTAAGAGAGATCCAGACGATGAGGTGAATATCTAAATGATCGGAGTATACCTGCCTTGAGAGGGCCCTCGTCCGGCTGCCGATTAAATGAACTTCACCGATTCTGAACGGACCTCTCTCGAGTGACCTACTGTCCTGACTGGAATCCCACAGGAATGCTGCATAGAGTAAGAGAACGATCGGGCGCTGGAAGGGGAAGACGAAGAACTATCCGCATGGTCCGGTCCGGGTAAGATTAAGTAGGGTGTTTTTACGCCTGATTGGTAGGGTGGTTCTATCCACCTGATTGATTGATTGATTGTATTGGAATCGGTATTTGAATACTGATATTGTTGTTATTGGTTCATTTAGCTTTGGATGCTACTTGAAATATTGGTTCTCTTCTTGAGAACGAGACATTCTCTGTTTGCAAACAGCGGTGAATAGGAACGTTCGCCCCTCTTTGCAGATAGAGAAGGGTAGGTAATGCAGACTTTTGTCCCCGTTGTAATCCGTCATGCCTACTTTTCTCCCCACTGATTGTTTGAAATCGATTAATAATCGATTGTTGCTCTTTGAGATCTTCCCTGTCTACAAACAGAGACGAATAGAAATATTCTGTCTTCCTTTATGGATAGCGAAGGGCAGGTAATGCAGACGTTTGTCCCCGTTGTAATCCGTCATGCCTGTTTTTCTCCCCACTGATTGATTGGTTGCCTGGACATTGTTGTTCCAGGAATTGTTTCGTTTGAGGTATTTTCTATTTGCAAACAACGTGGAATAGAAATATTCTATCTAGTCTTTGCAAGTAGTAAAGGGTAGGTTATGCCCCTTTGTGAATTCGTCAGTCCTACCCACTCCCCACTGATTGTTTATTTGGGGGGTAGCTCACCTGGTCCGTCCAGGAGACTACCCTAATGGAGGACACATGCCCCCACTTGTTGGCCATTTATTGGAAGTAACCCATCTGGTCCGTCCAGGAGGCTACCCTTGTAAGTGGAGGTACATCATTTGGTCCGTCCAGGATGATACCCTAACGAAGGATATGTGTTCCCCTCTGATTGATAATCTAGTTCCACCCGGACCATTTATTGGAGGTAACTCACCTGGTCCGTCCAGGAGCACCCCTAATGGAAGGACATATAAAAATGAAGTGATCACCGTACCCTACTAACAGAAAACTTTAGCTCGAAACACGCTAAGGAAAAGAAGGAAAAATGAACAGAAATCGGGCTAAGTCAGTAACCCCCTGATGAGCTTCCGACTTCACTAAAAATAAGAAACATTAGGAATAGTTGGTAATGAGAAATATAAAACGGCGAAAGGTTTGACAGCAAGACAGCCACGAGGTAGCTAGGCTCCATTGCCTATTCCTGCTCCAAACATGTCTGCCTCATTTCCCACCACGCCCAAATAACGGTCACATGAAATAGATACAAATCAATAGGTACCTACCCCCATTCCGGAAACTCCCGAAGTGCAACAGGTCCGCGGTTACGCCCATCCGGAAGGCGAGGCCTCGAGGCATGCGGGGCTCGCCTGGCCGCAGTCGGAAGGGGAGGCTGTGGGGCGGACGGCCCAGAAAACCGTGATGGCCTCCTTCTCCCCTCTTCTGCTGCCCTGCAGGCCACGGGGGGGGGCTGTCTTGCCTCAGCCACCGACCACCCCCCCTCTCTCTCTCTCTCGCCTGATCCGGCTCTCATCAAAGGCCGAAGCCAAGGCGAGGACGGCGGCGCTTACAGGTAGTCATGCCACATGTCAACCCCTGGATAGTTTCAGGTAGTCCCGCCACATGTCCACGCCTGGAAGTTACAGGTAGTCCAGCCGCACGGCAACGCCTGGACAATTGCAGGTAGTCCCGCCACATGTCAAGGGGGAGGGGCTGTCTTGCCTCAGCCACCGACCCCCCCCCATCTTCAATAGCCGGCACGGCCAATACCGAAGCGGTGGAGCCGAGGAATGGCGCGGGGTCGCTGGAAGGGGGAGGCGGCGCGAACGAGCCTCCCCCACCTCCCTCCAGGTGGAGGCTTCCAGCGACACCCCAACGCTCTTGCTTAAAGAGGGTCCACATTGAAAAGCGGTCTTTTGCCCGGGACGGGCACACGCCCCATGCCTTCTCTCCTCAACTTTGAAGATTCTATGAGAGCCGGGGGGCCCCCCGACCCCTCCGCATGGGCGCCCCCGTCCCCCTCACTGGGAACCGCGACATCGACGCACTCCTGCCGGCGCCAGCCTCAGTTTGGAAATGGCTAAAACACAGCCAAGGTACAGACTTGTTCAGTTCCGGTGGAACACCAGAATGACCCGGTAGGAAAATTGTTGCCGCCCTCCCCACTCTTTGACTGATGGTCCATCTTGTTAGACTGTTACCACATTGCGAAAAACTTTTGAACTACCAACGGAAGGTTCTGGTCCTACTACGAGTCAGTGGAGGCAATCTGACTATACTGGGACTTGCCTGACCTCGCCCAAAATGGCGCCGACACAAAATTAGACTTTTTAAATAAACCTTGTTGCACCCTGATTGCTCAGCTTTGATGCCCCGGGATATGTATGCAGTTTTTGGACAATGAAAGTAGATAAGAAGGATATTGAGTATGTGCTTGGAAAAGAACGCGATATAAGATGAACATTGATCATGTGTTTGGACAATGAACTGATTTAGGGTGGGTACTAATTATGATTGGGAGCAATGAATTGGTGTGATTTAGGCACTGAGTGAGCATTTGGATAATGAATTAATGAATTAATTGAAAAACCGAATTCTTGACATGCATCATGCTTGCTCTGTAGGAAAGTTCGATACGATTTTATTGCACTGCCGCACTTTATGCAATGAACTGCCACCAACTTCGTTCTTCTTATGTACAGTTCCAGTCTGCTCCGTGGCCGGTCCACTGGGTTGTAGGCCCGTATTTATACACCAACACTTTTTATCAAAGGTATTTTGAAAAAGAAAGTATAATTGTAGCGGTTGCATTAATGAGTTTTGAATGTGTTACTACTGTGAGCGAAGAATAAGTATGATTAAGGCTGAAGGTTAAAAAGAGGCCGATATTTAGCAGCTACATTATGTGTCACAGGCAGCCGGAAAAGTGTTTTAGACGCCCTTAAACGACACCACAGAAATACCACCTGACCGCCACCCTTGCACACGACCTATAAGGCCACGGTCGTGTGATTCATGTAGATACACAGACCATCGATGATTATCTATCTGATGCTACTGATCCCTCTGGGCTTAAACGCCGAGATGGTAGAGAATGCGGCCCATGGAGATAGGTCGAGTATGTGGTAGGTAAAAACATTTTCAGATTTATGCAAGTTGATGTATTTTTAATGCTGCCCCCACCCCCTTCTTCTCCTCCTTTCTGCAGGTCGCATCGGAACGTCGGCTGAAGAATGGAAGAGCAATGATCGAACGACCGACGATAAAGGAAGGAGGGGCTTTGAGCATAGTACTTATGCTAGACTTAGATATGACTGTTCCTCCATTAGAGCATAGCGACTGGGAAAATGGACTGACATGGAAACTCGACGGGTACTGTATGACGGAAATTGACTGGAAATTAGCACGTTAGAACGGCTGGGAGGATGGACTGACATAGAAGCTTGACGGGTACTGTATGACGGAAATTGACTCGAAATTAACACACTAGATAACGCGATTATGACGTTTTAATTAGATAGGGAAAGGACTAGGAAAAGTCCTGAGGTAAGGGTACCCAGACTGCACCCGTCTGGGAAGTTAGAAATGTTGCTGATGTTCAAAATGTACTGCCCCCTTCTCACACTCTTATAGATATAGCCAAGCTGTCCGACTGTTCTCCCGATCAATACTTGCCGTTGCCTTAACCTGGAGAACTTCCCACCAAAAGAAGAAACTCAAAAGTGGTTTAAGATCCAACCATGGGCAATAGCCCGACCAGGTTAATTTCTGACCGACTGACCGAGGTGTAAGTATTGGCAATTGAGAGCGCTCGCAAAAATAGCAAACGAGAAGAAAAGGAGGAAAGGTAAAAAGAGCTCAGCCCATAGATAAATAGGATATTAAAAATACGCGGCATGCGCAAGGAGATTTTTTGTCTGGCCAACAACTGTTCTATGTTTTGTCGTGAATCTTTCTTTTTATGTAAAACACGTACTGCCCCCCCCCCCTTGTTTGATTTTGTGTATGTGTAGTGTAGGGATTTTTGTCTTCCCTCTGTTTTGTGTTTCCGTGTTACCTGACCCCTGCTGTTCTGTGTTGTGAGCGCCCTAAATGACCCATTTTCGTACACGTCTCTCTCTCCCTCTCTCCCCCTCTATCTATCTCTCTCTCTCTCTCTCTCTCTCTCTCTCTCTCTCTACATGTCATACGTGTACCGAATGGCTCGTTTGGGTTGCGGATGACTCTCACTCTCTACGAGAGTCCCCCTGTTCCATCTTCCTTTTTTATGGTAAAATTGTGCCTCGCTGGCACCAGTCTGATTGGATACTTATTGAACGCGAAGGTGTTCAGCGAAATTGACAGAAACTAAAATGATTGTACCTCGCCATGCTACTACCTCTCCTTTCTACAAAATGAATGAACTCGAATTGGCTAAGAAAGAAAGGACAGGTAAGACGACTACGGCCCCCTAATCTGGCCCTCTTAAAAGGGGAACTATATGTCAATGGCACCCTATTTTTTATTGTTGTTGGAAACAAGCGCCAATGTCTAGATTGACCCCCAATGCCCAGATTGCCCCACTCCCTTTGCACCCAAGCGCTAACGCCCGAAGCATCCCCGCCCCATTTGATTGACCCCAGCTGCTGTCCCGGATATAAACATGATGACCATGAGTAACTGTCGTCCCTCGAGAAAAACCTGTTTTACGTGACTCTCGATGATAGCCCCCCCGCCCTGTTTGAAAAGGTTAGCCAGACTTGAAGGGAAATGTTAGACTGTCAAAGGCTCAGGTTTGAAAGGCAAGTCTCCACTGGAAGCTCCAAAATGTTGAAATTGATGAAATGCGCAGTTGATGGGAATATTATTTCTATACATTTATGTCATGAATAGACGATGAATACACTTGGCATGAACACAGTAGGAATGTTGACATATGCACTGCTTGGTAATAGACCTCTGACTGTGACCGATGAGCGTATCTCCCAAGTGCGTAGGATTGAGGGAGGAATTCACCTGCATAAATGACTTCTTCTGTCAGTTCTCTAAAAGCTTGTTTTGTACCTATTCAAAGATTTGCGATCACCGAAGGAGAAGGGTCGGACGTGCCTGGCTGCAGATCTTGAGATACATGCGACCTCGACCAAAGGTGGAGCTGCAGAGCAACAAGATACGGGACGAGACAGCAATTTCAAACGTGGAAAATGAAAAATGACGGGCTGCCCTGAAGCCCTCCGTCTGCTAACCCACGTGTGCCTGGAGTCTCCGTCCCCCTTCTTTGGGCCCGATTGATGGGCCTGCCTGCTTGTTATCCTTTGCTCCCTTGGTCCCTTTTGTGTGTCCCAGGAACTCTGACCCAACTCCGCTCTCTCTCCTATCGACTGTTTGAACAACACACACCCTCTTTTCCATGTGACTTCACGCCAAAAGGAAGAACGGCATTCAGGTGGGAATAGGGTGTTGCCACGGAAATATAGGTGCCGAGCATAAGGCGCCACTAAAAGGACTGGTTAGGGAACAGGACTGTGGTCTAACAGCAGAGGACAGACCGCACCTTGCAACGTGAAAGGTTGAATACGAGCTGGACCTATAGCTCCACCGCCGGTGCTCAACAGCGCCAACTGAAGGATACGGACTAGAGCCTACCAGTGATGGCTCACTGCTAAAAAGACACTGTGACGAAGAGATCTTGTGTACTGAACTGAATTCCGCCCTCAACTACTTGGTCAAGATGTTCATTGGTCACATTTTTAAGTCAGAAACATTTATGCTATGTAGTGCTCTTGAAATGATAGGAACTCGACAAATGCAATTTCCTATGTGCTGCATTCTGCCCATCACATCAACTGTCCATGATTATATGCCAAATGTTAGTATTGACAAATGCTAATTCTTCAACCACGCCTGTTTATTTGTACGCCCATCAATTACAAAAATGAACTCTGTAATGTAAAAAGGGGCGACTGTGGAAAGTTAGAGAAATTGATGTACATAAACAGCGTTCATTTCCCTTTTTCCACTCCTCTCCCTGTAAGCACCATGAATACCATAAAATATTGACCACATCACTCCGCCAGTAAAAGCCCGTACCCATATGTACATGACAGCCATTCTAGGCACCCTGGCCTTTTTCCCGCTCATTAGAATCACCGGCTTCCTTTCTGTGCGTATTTGAACCCCCCCCCCCCCTCTCACATGCATAGACCATGAAACCCTCTCCCTCTGCGCGACCCTGCCCTGAAAGGCAACCCTCCTGCTTGACCCACGCAAACCCCCCATTCCCTCTTGAAGAGGCATCCTTCGCCTTAGCTGACATAGCCCTCCCCAGCTGCACCTGACTGCCCCCGCTCTCTCACGCATAAGTCATAAGACCTCTCTCTCTCTGTACGACTCTGTCCCTGTGCACACCCTGGCTCCCCCTCCCTTCTCCTCACACGGGCAAGTCATAAACCTTCTTCTTCTGCAAGACCCTGTCCTTGGGAGTCACGGCCGCGCCTGACCAGCACCTCCTTTCCTTTCGTGAATAACCCCTCTGTTAGTAAACCCTCCCTCCGCGATTGACTGTCCACACATGTCTGAGGTCATCGCCTAAGCCAGGAGATACTGTTTACTGCTTATTGTATGGAATCACTCCTCTTCAAAGGACCCACTATTGATCCTGGCCACCCCACCCCCTGGGCTATGATCAGGCGCACACATCCTAAAAGTTGGCGGAACACTCAGCTGCGTGATTACCCTCCCCTCTTATCAGCAGGTCAAGGGTCCCTATTGTGAACATATGTGGGGTAGGATTGACACGAGGATCATGGGGATGTCTTTTCCGTGTTTCACAATGTCGCGATTGTAATGCTAAGTGTTTTGTAAGGTATAAAAGACGACGTTTCAGCTCACTTGTTAGAGCACCTCCCGAAAGACACTGTGTTTCGTGTCCGAAATGACAGGCTCTCCTCATGAGTAATAAATCCTGTTCTTGTGACTCCGGCTACCAGCGCCCGTCTCTTTATTTTGGTAACTATTCAGAATGGGAACTAAGAGGCAACTTGCGCCATCCATCCGGGCATCGATACTAGTATGGACACACATTTTACACGCGGGCCTGGCTGCGGCTGTAGGTGGTGCGCCAGACGCAGGGGGCACACTGCTGGTGGACCTGGCTGCTGGTGTTGTTGCTGCGGCAGGGGCTGGTGCCTGTGTTTGTGGTGGCACCTCCTCCTTCTCCTGGGCCTCCTCATCTATTAGCAGCCTTTCACTGTTGCTGCTTTCAGCGCCACCTGTGAGGGTAAGTGGACGATCATTAGTTGCATGTATCTGTCAGACGTGCAGTTGCTACATGCATGCTGGGTGACATTCCCTGACTGGCTGTGGCTTTGCGTACTTTGGAACCTGCCTGGCTGCATTGTGGTACTACTACATTGTGGCCACACTACATGTCCCACAATGCTTCAGGGCATTCCCTGATGTGCAACAATGGCATGACTATGGAACATTATGGGAGTCTATATGGTCATGGGCATTCATAGGGGACAGGGTCGCAGTCGCATGCCACTTACCTTGGGTGTCTTGGGTGGGGCGGTATGAGTCCAGACGTGTGAATCCAATGCACGCCTCCCTCTCAAGGGTGTCTTCCACTTGGTCCTCCAAGGCTGTGTTTGGAGGGACTGTAGGTCCTACCCCTCCAGTGCCCGATGCCTCTCCAAGGCGCTCCGCCACCTTCTCTTTGGCACGACCTCGGAGGTCGTACCATCTTTTTTTAAGTTTGTCGAGTGACCTATCGGCCACACCCACGGAGTTGACGGTGGAGGCTATTCCCTGCCAGATCCTCCTTTTTTCCTGCTCCGGGACCCTCCTGGAGTCTTTGCCGAACAGTTTGGCGTGGTTGGCCACCACCCCTTCGATCAAATGCTCCAGCTCCTGTTCTGAAAATGTCAGCTTCCTCTTCCGCCCTGTGGTGTTGCTGGGGCCAGGAACAGGCTCCTCAGACATGGCAGCAATGTTGTTGCATAGTAGGAATCAACAGTAGAATAGCAGGAGCTCTCCCACTTGCTCACTCGAGGTCTGCCTCACTGTGGTGAATGGGGGTGGGAACTGGCTGCTTCCTGGTTGTGATGTCATCACTGTGTTCGAAATGCGACTTCCCGTTTTCCCGATCTCGCGATTTTGCGATCTCGCAATTAGCGATATCGCAAATAGGGATATCGCTATTTGCGATATCGCAATCCCGACGCGGGTAGCCAGAAATAGCGATTTTTCTGCGATTATCGTTAATCGCAAACTGAATTTGCGCCCGCGTGTGAATCGCATTTTTTTATCGCTAATCTTCATGAATTCAGATTTGCGAATCGCAATTTTTCGCTATTTGAGAATCGCAAATCCCGTTTTTCATGAATCAGGCTGTAAGTTTTTAAAACACGAGATCACAGAATGCAAAGATGTTTTGAGGTTTTATCTGACAACAACACATTCGTCAGAAATTTCCCGAATCAGAAAGTATATTCGCTTAATTTTTAACAGTGTCAAGTCTCAGTCGCTCCAAGGGCAAGGAGGCTCTGGGGCCGTGATCAAAGTGAGCCACAGGGAGTTGACATATGCAAGAACGGGTGCAATCAGCAACCTTTTATGCAATAATGCTTTTGTTTGACTGAATGTATCATTTTATTATCAATCAATCAATACTGTATTCGGTTAAAATACTTAACCATCAAAGTATACATAAGTGCAAAAAACAACCAATATTAAAACATAAGGTTAAACCACGAGACTCAGTGAGTACAGCACCAAACATGTCAATTTCAGGATGATATAAGCAGAGCCTAATATAAAACAGAGTAATAAAACAGAAGCATATCAGAATTTATAATATGCACAAGTAGTGAACAGACAAAACTTCAGTGATCCGCCAAGTAAATCCAGCTACATAAGGAAGTAAAATCACTCCAGTTTGAATCTCCAAAAATAATAAGGGATGCTTCAAAATGAGAAAACATCTTTAAAGTCATGATATTTGCGAGTGTTAACCGCAGCATTTAAGCATCTAGCCACCGAATATAAGTTAGCATAGACTTCCTGTGCTTAATTGCGCCATCTTTGATAGAGGAATGAGGAAAACAGCGTAGAGCATAAAGTGCATTAAATGCTCAAACCAGGAATTATTGCACTTAGAAATACTGCCGAATACTGTGGAATCTCTATCTAACCTGAATAACTCATATTGACATTTCATATGTAAAGTCCTTTTATGATATTTTCTAGGCACTTTGTAACAACTTTAAATAATTGAAATAATAAAAGGAAGTAATTTGTTCATTCATTCACTTGCAATACAGAGAACAGGGCATTCGCCAAGAATGTCTGACTCTTTCAAACTCCAAATAAGTCCCATAATCATTTAAATAAAGCGCTACAGTTGCCACGCGTTCAATTACTGGTTTTGGCTCCTTAACTAACCACACAGCAGTAGCTACTGGGTTAAGAAGCCCCGCCATTTTAACAGGCACTCCATGGCTAGACCTGTTTCTCATCCTTAATTTGTAATCATGCAAACACAGCAACAGGTATTCGGCGTCTTCTTGCTTTTAATGGACCTTGATGAAAACCGTGTTGTGAAGTTAAAGAACAAGCAGGCATTTTGTCAGTTAGTTTGCTATCATCAGAAAATACACTGCAGGAATTACATGGCCAACTTCTGAGGTAACAAATCAACTCATCTGTAATCAGATTTTCAGCACAGGCCTAATGAAAGTGAAATTCTATTAGGGAAGGAAAAGGATTTAGCGTAGTTCATTTTCTTGTCTGAGGAAACAAATAAATGGAACTGCTGCAAAAGTGCGGTATTATCAAGATCATTAGTGCTGCTCATGGGCAGCTGCAGTAAAATGGCGTCAGGAGAATGGATCACTCATTGGACTGAGCGCCAGATGGAGTCATGATTATCCTACTATCTACTAATTGACTATGCCGGTGTCCCTCTGCAGTCTTCTGATTCAACTTCATGTACTTTATATTTTTTATCAGAGTTTGCATTACATTATGAAACAGTACTGATAACTGAAACATTTTAAAACGTGCTATTGTGTATATCAAAGTCAAAAAATGGCAGATTTGCAGACAAAGGGGCATATTTACAAGCACCTATCGCCACGGGAAACGTCACTATCAGTGACATTGTGGTGGCGACAGGGGCTTTGCCTTATTTACAAGGCAGCATTAAGCCTCTTGATGTGGCTTAACCCTGCCTTGTAAATAAGGTACCCTTTCACGCTGTACATAGCGTAAAAGGCGTAGGCAGTGGGTGTTGCGGTGGGGGTTCCACAGCAACATCCATTGATTTTGACGATGCCCCCTATTTACAAGGGTGGCGTAAATAGGAGGCAACACCAAAATTAGGACCAGGGATAAACATGGTCTTAAACAGGCAAATCGAGGAGAAATACTTTACTTCTCCTCATCTTTGCGTTTTCTATGTGTGCTGCACAGTGCAGCACACATAGAAACAGCTAAACTCCATTGATTGTTTCTGTGCAGGAAGATGACCCTTCCTGCATTTAAGCAAATAAAAATGACGTTTTGCAACTTCTATGTGTGCTTCATTACGCAGCACACATAAAAATTACAAAACGCCATTTAAAGATTGTTTATGTGCAGGAAGGGAGACCTTCCTGCACAGAAACAATATTCCCCTCAACACAGACACCCTTGCACTATGGGGAAAGGGTGCCTGCATTGGCGCTAGGCTGCTAAGTTTAACGCCAGTGCAGGGGGGATATTGTTGTAAATATGGTGCAGACCTGCATTTCTGAAGTGGCAGAGCCGGGAGTTAAGCCAAGGAGGCTAATGCCGCGCTCTGCCACTTAGTTGTAAATATGCCCCAAGTTTGTATGTATTTTCTACCTTGTCTGGGTCAGAGAAAGGCTTGGCTGCGATTTATGTGAGTGAATTTATCTCACAGTGCAATGCAGTGAAAATTATCACACAATGGACACAAAAACTTCACACCACTGAATGAGAACTTTCTTCAACTTAATCAAATTCAAACATCGCAATGTCAGTAACAAAGTGCTGTGTTATAAACATCTTTGCATAACCTTACTTTCAATTAACATATATTGATTATTTTTTTCTCAAAAATACATTTCTACAATGAGTTTTGTTGATCATTTGACACGAAAATATGAACACAAGCCAAATGCCTGCTGTTAGAAATGGGGGTCTCTTGTTGGCAGAGGTAGGTACCTTTGTCCAAATAGGGACCCTTGCTTCTAGTCAGGGTAGATACACTTCTAAAAAAAACCCTGCTCACCCGCTTGGTAGCTTGGCATGAGCAGACAGGTTTATTACAGGGGCAGTGTGAAGCATTTGTGCACACATACAGTAAAAACACTAAACATGGATACCACTCCAGGGAAGAAAAATAAGTAATCTTTATCTAAACCAAACAAGACCAAACAACAAAAATCCACAATACAGTAATAGAAATATGACTTTCAAATGGTAGAAATAGTTCAGTTCAAAGCAAATTGCAGATGCAACACTTTCACACAAAGTACCTTGGATGCGTCAAGCACACAAACAAAAAGGGTAGCAGGGAAGGTGATGAGTCTGTTCCTTACTCTCAGAGAAGGTGATGCATCAGTTCCTTGCTCCCGGGGAGGTTATGCGTTGTTTCCTTACTGCTGCAAAGGGGAGGTGATGCATTGGTTCCTTACCGCAGAGGAGGTGATGCATAGTTTTTTTACTGCATGGGAGGTGGTGCATTGGTTTCTTACTGCATCCCCCAACGACGCAACAGACTTGGCGCCTTGATGCGATGCGACGATCCAGGCCGATGTGTGGGTTCTTGCAGCCGCACAGCAGGACTTGCATTGGAATAGGTTCAGTGATCTCAGACTTTGAATATCAGTGCATTCGATGCAGCGTGTGGCGATTTCTTGAGCCGCGGGCAGGCACTGCGACGATTTCTTCAGTGATGCATCGGACACAGGTGTGGATGCGTCACGCTTCTTAAAGTTGCATTACTTTTCCCAGTTTCCAGTGGCAAACAGCCTCCAGAGGTCCAAAACAACAGCAGGCACCTCTTAGCAGGTCAGAACTCCCAGCAAGGTAGTTCAGGGGATCGGGTGGTGAAGTCGCTGTCTCCCTGAGACTCAAGAACAGGAGGCAAGCTCAATTTCAAGCCCTTGGAGATCTTCCTCAAGAAGGCAACATTGCAAATAGCAGAGTCCTTTCTCCTTTCCTTGGCAGCAAGTAGCCACTGCAGGCCAACCCCAAATAGCAGAGGGAAGTATTCCTCCTCAGCTTCTCCAGCTCTTCTCCTTGGCAGAGGTTCATCTTGATTCCCAGAAGTGATCTAAAAGTCTGGGGTCTGGGTCCCTCTTTTATACAGTAAGCTCTTTGTTCTCTCCTGGCAGAGCCATCATTGTGGAAGACAGGCACAGACCTATTCAGGTGCAGGCACAACTACTCCTACCACTCTAAATGCAGACCAGGCCTACTCAGCCTAGCGCTGACTCATCCATACTCTCTGGAGCCACTGCACTTCCCTAGCCCCGGTCACTCCAAAGCCAGATAGTCAATACGCATCCTAGCAGAGGCACACTAGATGGCTAAGCATTAAAATACCTACTTTCTAAAAGGAGTATTTTCAAACACAGAATGTAAATATCACCCTCACTAAACGATGCATTTTAACATTCTGAGTTCAGGCATACTAACTTTATTTTCCTATCTGCTTCTCATAGGATGTTATAAGCAAACTCCCCATTCTATCCTATGGGAACAGACAGTCTTATAATAGTGAAAAACGAAATTTGCAGTATTTAACTATCAGGACATGCCACACACATATGGGCATGTCCTGCCTTTCACATACATACCTTGGGCCTCCCTTAAGGGTGACTTACATGTGAGAAAAAGGAACGCTAGGGCCTGGCAAGTGGGTGCACTTGCCAGGTCAACATGGCAGTACTAGACTGCACACAAGCTCTGCAATGGCAGGCCTGAGATACATTTACAGGCTGCTTTTGTAGGTGGCACAATCAGTGCTGCAGGCCCACTAGCAGCATTAGATTTACAGGCCTTGGGCAAGCACAGTGCACTGTACTAGGGACTGACTAGTAAATCAAATATGCCAATCATGGAATCTGCAATCCATAAACACAATTTACAGGGAGAGCAGATGCACTTTAGCACTGATCAGCAGTGGTAAAGTGCCCAGAGTCATAAAAGCAGCAAAAACAGGTCAGAAACAGAAGGTCAAAAAGCAAAAAGTCTAGGGAAAAACCTGCTGAAAAAGCCAGGTCTAAACACCTGGGTTCCTGCTGCCATTATCTGTAAATCTCGGGTCCTGTGTGTTCCCACCTCTGTTATCTATTCTTCTTTCTGAGGTCTTAACCTAACCAAAAAGTAAGTAATTCTGCAAATATGCTTAGTAATTGTATATGGTAGCCTGATATAATCCTCAAGTATGCAAAACAAGCACTTCACAAAGGTCTTACACCATTGGTCCATTTAAGAGGCCTTGCCTGTATTTTAGCGTACTTTTATTCATGGAGTGCATGCTGATGTGTCTACCCACAATCTAAAGCAATTCAATGCCAATGTATAGTTCTCTAGTGCACCAACATCAATATGCCCCTGTTTTATATTTTTTCAGATGATTTTAACTCGTTAAGTTCTGTCAGGCTGGAGCTGCTGAAATGTAACAATGGTGTAGATTTTATTGCACAGAAACTTCTCACCACTTACAGTTGCAATCCGATCGCCATTTAGGCGAATCTCATAATCGGGACCTTGATGTCTGCCTGGTCCATGGAGTCTTACAAAATCTCCCATACATTCACAAAAGGTCACGGTATTAACAGTGGTGTATGCCCTAGTAATTCAGACAACCGCAGAACCAGTCATATTGTATCCAGGACAAGATACAGATGCTTTCAAAATGCACATAATGTCCTGATTACTTACTGGCAATCCTCATTCCAGTCATTACACATGAGATATATTCCACTTGACAGGAAATGCTTTATGGCTTCACCGACCCTCCTGTCAGGGGCTATATTACCATAGCCAGGACAAAGCCCTTCCTGACATGCCAAGCACAACAAAGACCTGACACAGGGAGGGTGGGTGGGAAATATGAGTGGTTCGATGACGAGTAGGACTAAGAGTAATGAGGATTACGTAAGTAATCAGGATATTACCTGTAAATGCCTCGTCCTCAACCCAGTCATTACACATGAGGCATACCAAAGCAAACACCAAGGTGAAGGCCTTTGGAACACTGGCAGAAAAACAAACCAGACATCCAATTTTAAAATCACAGCATCATCCACAAACTGCAAAAAAGGGGGAGAACAACAGAAAGCAAAAAGCTCCCCCAACCTCTGAGCTGAGGTGATGGCCACCAGAAAAGTCACCTTAAAAGACTAGAATTTGAGATCAACGGATAACAGCGGTTCAAAAGGTGGAGGACTGCAGATAACGCATGACCACAGAAAGATCCCACGCAGGCACTGAAGAGTCAACAACAGGAGAGGAGAGAGAAAGCTCAGAAACAACCGGGACACCAACAGCCCATCCAAAGAGGACAAGAAATCTGTATCCTGGAATGCCTGGACAGTCACCCATTGGCCCTTCAGGGTAGACAAAGCATAACCCTTATGGAACCCATGCAAAAAGAACTGCAGAATCTCAGAGACATAACAAGAAGTAGAGGGCAGACCACGACCAGAACACTAGGAGTTCAAAGAAGATCAATGTTTAGAATAATAAGACAAAGTAGACCTTCTAAGGGAGGCCTGCATCACAGAAATAATGTGGCCAGGCAAACCCCCGCCCCCTAGAGACTGCCGTTCAACTTCCAGACTGCTAAGGGGAGAAGGACCAGCAGGAGAGGAGTGGAAGACTTCAAGGGAGAAGGACATCGCAGCAAGGTCCAAAGAGGACTCACCACCAGATTCAACAAAAAAGGGAACCAGGATTTCTGGGGCCAGTGAGGTAACATAGCCACCACCTGGGCTCCCACCCTCTGAACCTTCAACAGAGATGCAGGGATAAGGGGAAAAGGAGGGGAGGCATACAATAACCAAGGGGGCCACATGAGGGACAAGGCCTCCACACCCCATGCCCCTGTTCCAGCATCCAGGAACAAAAGAGGGGCAGGAGAGCATTGGTCCTGGAAGCAACCAAATCCATCTTGGGAGTTCCGAATCCCCTACAAATCAACTGGAACACCCTGGGAGATAAGCACAAGGTCAGAGAGGATGGAAATCTGTGACTCAGTGCATCCGCCACCACATTGTCCAAGCCCCAGATGTGCTGAGCCAAAATGGCCTGGAGATGAAGTTCCATCCAACCTGCAATAGCACAGGCCACAAGATTCACAGACGGAATGTGAGTACTGCCCTGATAATTCATGTAAGCCACAGTCACAGTGTTGCTAGACCTCACCACAACATTACAACCCAACAGATGACCCTGGAAGTACAGAAGGGCTCGCTCCACAGCAGACAGTTCTTTTCAGTTGTAGTACTGGCAGGACTCCAAGCCCTGCAACAAGCCTCCACAGTCCACTGACCCAGAGTCGCACCCCAACCTAACCCTCTAGGATTAGTTGTCAGTACCACAGGCGGAGCGGGATGCAACAACATACCTAGGGAGAGATTGGAAGAGTCCATCCACCACTGCAGACTGCCCACCACCTCTGGACGCACAGGAACTTCCAAGGAGAAATCTTGAACACGAAAAAAGCAGTGAAGATACCACAGCACAGGTCGAAGGTGCAACCTGGGACAGTGAACACAGAGGCTGCCATGTGACCCTGCACCTCCAACAACTGGAGCAGGGGAGCTGAAGTTCAAAACAGCAGTCTCCCCAACAACGACTGCAGATGCAGGATGCTTGGAGGAGCAGGAAGTTGGCATTTCAGAAAATTCAGGAGAAAGCTTTGGCTTTCTCAATCAATCAGGTGTTTGGTAAGCATGACTATTCACCTTTAAGGGTCTCAAGGCACTGGGGTTGGAGGGGTCACAAGTTCCACTCCATTAGGGAGGGGGTCTGTTGAAGAGCCAGGTTTTGAGGTTTCTTGCAAAGATGGGGAACTATGTTATCTGTCTGAGGTGGAGCAGAAGGTCGTTCCAGGCTCAGGCCACGCAGAAGGAGAAGGAGCAGCCTCCTGATCTGGTCTTTCGGGTGCGGGGGACCACGGCATAGGAGAGCTGGGCTGATCGTAGGGTCCTTTGGGGTGCGTTGAATTTGAGTTGGCTGTTCAGGTTTGCTGGTCTGGTGTCGTAGAGGGTCTTGTGAGCATGGGTTAGCATCTTGAAGGTGACTCAGCTTTGATGGGGAGCCAGTGAAGTGTGCGCAGGTGCTGGGAGATCTGGCAGTGTCTTGGCAGGTTGAGGACCAATCTTGCGGCAGCGTTTTGGATGTTCTGTAGGTTTTTGTTTATTTTGGCATAGAGTGCATTGCCGCAGTCGAGCCTGCTGGGGACTAGGACATGAGTGACGGTTTTTCTGTGTTCGAGGGTGACCCGTTTGAAGGTCTTGCGTAGGAGGAAGAGGGTGTGGAAGCTGGAGGACGAGACATAGTTCATCTGGTGGTCCATTTTGGGCTCTGAGTCCAAGATGATTCGCAAAACCTCAAAAACCATTGGAACCACCAGGCCACACAAACATATAGATAAAAATCCCGAAAATCCAAAGTAGCAATCACACAGCCGGCCTGGATCGATGGGATCACACACTGCAGGGTCTCTATCTTGAAGGAAATTTTGCTGACAAACCTGTTTATGGCCTCGTATTGATCATGACCCGGAAGCCATCCGTACCCTTTGGCACCAGAAAGATGATCGAATAATTCCCCTGACCCCACTCTGACTGAGGAACAGGCACAATCGCCTTCTTCTGAAACAACAGCTGAACCCCATCCAACAGAGCTCGCCATCACAATACTTCCTTCAGAAGCAGAGCCCACACTCTGTCTGATGCAGAGGCAGGGATATGAACTTGATCTGGTAAACCTGATCCAGGACTTCCAGGACCCACTGGTCCTGGGATGTGAATGTAACAGTGTGGAAAATGTAGGATAGCATAGGGGTTAAATAATCATATTTATCAATTAAATAATTTTTGTAAAATAAATAACATATTAATAATTAATTAACTAACATTTTTAATAAATACCAATTAAATTAATATTCACTTAAATAACATTAAATTACTTCCCACACTATTACCCCATTAACACACAATACGCTACTCATAAAAAATCATATTTAATCTTATTATCACTTAATCAATCAATACAAATTATTGAGTAGGGAAAAATTCATTAACAATAAATTAATAATCTACAACAGTAAATAAAAACATATTCATTAAGTTAATTTTATTACTTCCCACCATATTGCCCTATAAACCCATTACACACATAAAATCGCATAACTAATTTAATTCTCAATTAATAAAATATATTACCAATCAATAATTAATTAACAATAAATTAATTAACAGTAACAATAAATACAATTTAATAATACATTAATTATAATTACTATAATTATGAATTAACCAATTATTAAAAATTAAATACCAATTATTAATTCACTAACAACAAATTAATATTCAATAACAGTAAATAAAAACATATTAATTAATTAATTACAATTAAATTACTTCCCACCCTATTTCCCTATAAACCCAGAACCTGCTCTACTAAAACCCAAAATGTACTTAAAAATAATTTCTAATTTGCTAAACATTTAATACATATATTTAAAAATGTATGTAAATACATTAAAAAAATAAACATACATATAAAATACATACAAAAATACATAACCCTATTTTTTTTTCCGATATTATTGACAACGATATTACTTCGATATTACTTACTTCGATATTAAAAAAACGATATTACTTACTTTAAGGTCGATATTCTGGTAAACGATATTCTTGACTTTGATATTCTGTCCCTACGATATTAAAAACTCAATGTTAAGGTAGGTCAATATTTAAAAATAGATTTTTTGACTGTGCATCTTTATCCCTAAAAGCCATAGAGTAGAACCATAACTAATTCAACGCTGCGCAGTCTAAAAATATGTTCAGAGCGGCCCGTGCAGCTAAGAGTGGTGGGGTGGTGTGGGGATGGGATTCGACATACGACAACGAGGGAAACAAATTTTACATTTCTTATTATTGAAATTTTTCTTGTTGTTATACGTCGAATTCCCCCTCTCCAGCTCCACCGCTCTTACCTGCACACGCCACGCCTGATTGTGTTCTTTGTTTGTAAACCAGGGGCCATAATTATCATGGGTTTGCGTTGCCCTTGTGCGACTCAAATGGGCACATGTGCAATTAAAACTTACGTGAGGCTTATCATGCCACAAAAGGCCATCCTGTGTGGCCCGGCATGACCTGATAAATCTGGAGTAACGCAAGACAGCGCACAACCCTCGCTTGTTGTACTCTGCCGAGGGAGGGGTTTCATGGGTGGAGCTTGGGTGTTCCCACGCCCCCCATGGATTTTGGCACATTCCCATATTTTCCATCAGTGGTAGACATAAGAATGCATGAAAAAGCTACTCCTCCCCAGGTGAGGCAGAACAAGGAGTAATATCTTTATTTCTGCTCGTTTTTTCATCTTTCTACGTGTCCTGCATTCTGCAGGACACATTGAAAGAGGAAAATGCCTGATGATGTTTGTTTATGTGCAGGTAGATGTCCCTTCCCTTACAAAAAAAAATACTGCCTATAATGCAGGCACCCTTCCACCATGACACAAGGGTACCTGCATTGGCGCTAGGAAGCCAAAAGCACACCAGAGCTTGGAAAGGGCACAAATGTGCCATATAAAGTTAAATAAAGCACATTCCTGCCCTTTCATGCAGTGCAATTCTATAAGAACAGTGGTCTTTTACCGTGTAGGTAAAAGATAATAATCCACACAGAGATACAATGAAGACTGTGTTATAGGCATGCAATAGGAAAGAATATACTTTAATTCACAACATAAATAGAGAAAGCATAGAAGGTGGGACAGTGTTCAAGAGGAGCATTTCAAAACTTCAGGCATTACAGTGCGTGACCAAAAACATGATCAACAATTGGACCAAAGGCATATAAAAAGCACCATTGCACATGTTTACAATAATCAGTTGAATAAATCTGTGTCAAGGTGCTGAAGTCAACAGTGTTTCGATCCCTAACATAATAATGGGATCATCATCAGGAAATGATAATTAGGGCCTGAGTAGGATGGCTACTGGGAAACGAAAGAGATAGGAAAACGGAAAAAACGGAGAAAGAAAAAGAGAAAGCAAAAATAAGGGTTTAAAAATATGTACATAACAGATCTTAGTGAAGGGGTGTGTGATGAGTGGGAGGTCAAGGTGCACACATGCTGATGAGTGCCGATTGTGGAACTAGTGGTGGGACCGTGAAGTTGATTATATAGGGGCAGAATGTAAAAGAATACAAACAATTAACAGCTATGACCTAATGATATAGGCGGCAAATTGCATCAAAAGCCTGGGCCGGTAGGAGAACTGACACACATAGGGACAATGCAGAATCTAAATCAATTAGACAGAGCAGTGACTTATAGATTACTTAAATCGTCTCGTAAACTTAAGAGTCATGAATAGATACGTGATGCATGTACCCTAGGACACGTTGTGTCTCTGAAACAAAAAATTGTGAGGATCAACTCTGGCAAGGTGGTAAGGAAGAGGTCAGAACCGGATGCAGCTCATGCAACCTAAAATTAAGATGGAACAGGTTAGGTGCAAAGACAGTTATATGTCAAGCAGGTGGTCAGTGAGTATGAGAAAGCATGCCGTACTCGTACCTTGGGGACGTAGCATGTGTCCGGGATGAGAAGATAAAGTTAAGATGACCCAGGCAGCGTGGAAATCACAGTAAATTAATAGCCAGGTCTGTATGTGGTGCTTATATCTGGAAACAATGCATAAGTAAATCAATGCCCAGGACTGTATTGTGAGCGAGAATGGCAGACAATGAGCCAGAGGCAGCATGCCACATGCTTATGTAGATCAGCGTAAACCCCATGAAGAGAGGAGTTGGAACAATCAGGCGCAGTATGTAGAAATAAAGGGATGTGGTGCGGACTTCAAGTGTGATGATGCACATTAGAGCGAGAACAAGAGAAAGACAGGAACGTGCATAGGATCTAAATAAAAGCAGCTGATGGCAGCCATACTGGAGATGGCAAATGAACAAATAATATGATTCGGATCACATATCTTAAGTCTATGCAGCGGGGTGCACTGGGTGGAGTGAGACGTAATTGTATTTACGACATTCAAATACATTTAAATTGAGACAAAATGGGAAGAAGCTTGTAAAGATTTCTGGGTAACTGGTGGTATAATCGCATTCGTGACAGGACATCTGGAATAGAAAATAGTTTGGATGATTGGTCACAGCGAATTAAAGACAAGCTGAGGCAGCCATGCTGAAGATAGAAAAGAAGAATCGGCCGCATAGCATATTGACAGGTCTGCATAACAGTAAGAAAACTATTCAGAAACACAGGGGTGATCCAATTTGTGATTGCAACATGCAGAATAAATCAAATTAGGCAATGTTGAAGACACATATACATACAGCTTAGGGAGAACAGTCGTATAGTTGCTATTGCTGGGAGAAGTCATCACATAAATCATGTGAAGTAGTACTTGTGCATGTGAAAATCTGATGACCCAAAAAAAAAAAATCTGGAAACAGTGAAAAAATGAAAGGGAAACATACGACTGAGTACTGGAAATATACAATCAATACATAAAAAGTGTATAGAAACAGGCAATTATTCGTGTAACCTTGCAAGTTCATTATATACCAATAGGTTATTCTGTATTCAAAGCAGAGGTTTCAGACCACGGTGGTTCAATCCTCTAATGTATTCAATCCAGTGTTGAGACCCCAGATTTGAGACTGTTAGTGTGAAATCTCCATTTAGGTTTGTCCTTATTAAGTATAGAGCTCATGGCCGCTCCTCTCGGTGGTGATTTAACCACGGTGATCACTTGCCAGCGAATCTCGTCCTCAGTATCAGCCAGATTCATCAATGTCAAAATCTGCGATTTCTAAATTGCGAGAAAAAGCGAATCGCAATTTAGAAATCGCAGAATGGCATTCATGAATATTTGCGATAAAAAAAGCGATTCGCAATCGGCCGCAATCGCCGATTGCGAGTACCCAAAAATCTGAAAATATTCGCAGAATGGGCTGATACCCGTGTTGGAATTGCAATCTCGCAATTACCGAAATCGCAAATTGTGATCTCGCTAACTGCGAGATCGCAAAAATGGGAAGTCGCATCCTGAGCACAGTGATGACATCACAACCAGGAAGTAGGCAGGTTCCACCCTCATTCAGCAGTGAGAGCCTGAATTGGAAGCAGCATTGCCAGAGCTCCCCTCCAGAGTGCCTACAGGTGAAAACCAGGAGACACCCCAGTGGCCAGCATGTCACAGGAAGCTGCAGGTGGAACTTCCAGTGGAAGAAAAAGGAAAATTAAATTTTCTGAGCAAGAGCTCGAATATTTGATAGAAGGAGTCTGCAAGGACCACAATCGGCTCTTCGGTAAGGACTCCAGAAGGGTGCCTGAGGCCGATAAAAGGCGGATATGGGTGTGCATCCGCGCGAAAGTGAACTCTGTGGGGGTGACCCAGCGCTCCGTGGATGAGCTTAAAAAACGTTGGTACGACCTCAGAGAGTGGGCAAAGGAGAAGATTGCAGAGAGGCTGGGGGAGCGTGTTGCGACAGGTGGAGGGGAGCCCACTGTCCCACCAAACACACCACTCGAGGACCGAGTGGAGGACACCATTAATCCGCAGGCATGCGTGGGTGTGATCCAGCTGGACTCCCCCCGACCAACCCAAGATACACAAGGTAAGTGCCATGCGACTGCGACCCCCTGTCCCCTAACAATGTCCATGACTCCAGATCATCCCATTTCAAACCCCAGTCATGCAGCCAAAGCACACCACAAAAGCGCTATTGCATTGTGGGACATGTAGTCTGACCACAATTACCATCTAGCCCCATGAAGCCAGACCTGTTCAGTGAGAGTCAATCCTGCACTGAGTCAGGGAATTATAGCCTGCATGCATGTAGGAAGCTTAAATGTGGAAGAAACATGTCACTAATCAACATCCACTTTACATCACAGGTGGCGCTGAAGTCCCCAGTACAGACAGCGATGCCCTGCAAAATGAGGATATCACAGAGGACACTGAGGGAGACTTACATCTATCCCCACAGCCAGGACCATCAGGGCAAGCTGCCGCACCAGCGGTCATTCCACCACCTGCTCCTGTGGACAGTGCCATCTCTGCGCCGACAGGCGCTGCAGTACCACAGTGCGTGACCCAACTACCAGTGGGGCTGACAACACCAGCAGCAGCACGCCGACAAACCTGCCGCCCTGCGACTGTGAGGAGCCAGTCAAGCGGACTGGTGAGAGAGCAGCGCAATAACACGTCCCGCGCTGGCAGGGGACCAAACGTGCGGTCAGGTGGGCTCTCAATTGAGCGCCGAATGCTCAACGTGCATCAGACACAAGCCCGTCATCTTGCAGCTATACACCTCCAACTAAACAAGACCGCCAGGAATGTTAGTCTGATGTCAGACTGCATGGAGAGGATGACAGCTGCTATGGAGGCCAACACCCAGGCCATGTACAGCCAGCGTGACCTAAACCGGTGCAGACACCGGCAGCTGCTGACCCGCCTGTCAGCATACATGCGGTCCAATTACATTATTGGCAACGCGACCTCCCAGCTCTCGTGACGCTCCTTGGCCATGCAGGTCTAAATGGTCCAGTGCTGTCAGGACGTTGCGAGAGCTCTGGAGCAGGTGACAACAGCAGTATAGGGCATGCAGACAACTGGCCATGGCCAGGCGGGGGGGGTGGTGACGACACAAGTGAGGCTATTTCCAGCCAGAGTAGCCAGTCCGTGCCACTGGTGGTAGCACCCCGCCGCAGTAGCAGGCCATCTGCTGCCTCACGGCCGAATCAGGAGGAGGATGTGGAAAGGAGGTTGGGAGCATCTGCCCGGAGGCGGAAATGAACATTTGAACATTACCATGAGGGGCCATGCTGCTGCTACAAGCATGCCCTCCTCTAGAACATGGGACATATGACGCAATATGTCAATCATGTAACAGTTTGGGGAATCCCCACTTTATTGTGCTGTAACAATAACAAATATTCTTTCTGACAATCTGACTATTACTATTGTCATGCATGAGTGAAGTAATGGGTGTGGGGAGTGGGTGCATTAGAAATAGTTCATGCTGATTTGGTTACGGCACCTGTGTCCTTCTGCAGGATTCTCCCCGCGTGCGTGACGCACAAGTGCAGGTGGTCGGTTGTCCCCTTCCGACCCACTGCCAGAGATATCTACTGGTATCCTGCGCTTGGTAGCTATGTTGTGGAGGATTGCACACACGGCCACGATGCAGCAGCAGACCTCTGGCTCGTATTTGATGGCCCACCAGTCTTGTGCAGTATGCGGAATCTGCTCTCCAAAAGGCCAAATGTCCTCTCAATGCAATTTCTTGTGCGTATGTGTGCAGCATTGTAACGCTGTTGCTGTGGTGTTGCAGGGTTGAGATATGGGGTGAGGAGGTACTCACGGAGAGCGTAGCCGCTGTCACCTGAATGAAAGGAGCAGAGGGTGAGTGCATGTACTGCGCAGCTACATTATCACAGTGTACTATTGTGGGGCATGTGTACTTACCTAGTAGGTGTCCTTCCCCAAAGTCTCCCCTGGCCAGTCGTGTGTGAATGCCAATGTGCCGGAATATGAAGGAGTCATGTGTGCTCCCCGGGTACTGTGCCACTATGTCTGTGATGATTGTCTTAGCATTGCACACCATCTGGATATTGAGAGTGGTAGGACTTGCGGTTGCGATACATCTATTCTGTTTGTGCTGGTGGGCAGATGTGGATATGGGTACAGTCTATGCATCCTATTACATGCGGACATTGTGCTACGTTGTAAAATTGTAGCTTGGTGTCATTCAAGTCCTGTTGGCTGGTGGGGAATGAGATGTAGTGGTGTAGCCGGGTCAGCATAGCCTCCAGGAAACTCCTTAGGCAGTGGGACATGGTGAGCTGGGATATCCCCCCTGCAACAGCAACTATCCCCTGGAAGCTTCTGGAGGCCAGGAGGTGCAGGCTGCACAATACTTGGACATGGGTGGGCACTGCATTGGTCCTCCTTGTTGGGTGCTGCATCAGGGGGCTAGGTCCCAGATCAGCTTGATGATCATTGCCCCATTCAGGCGGTACTTAGCGTAAATTTGCTCCCTGGTTTGGTCCAGAAGGGTGACCCGCTGGCGGAATATACCCTCCTGGATCCTACGTCTGTTCCGTGCTGCTCGCTGTAGCCTTCGCCGCCTTACCACCATGTAGAGTCCTGGCATTGTGAGAGTCCTCATGCTCCAGCTGCATATCCTTAAGTGTGTTTAGTCAGGCCTGCACCTGTTGGTAGTTTGTAAACTTTTTTTGAAAGTTTTTTTTTCCTTACTGGTTACCACCTGGTTTGGGTTCTCCTTAAGTTGCGCGTCGCAAATAGCTTTTTTCGGGATTTTCGCATTCTGCGATTTTTCATGAATAGCGATTGCGATTGTTTTGCGATTTCGCAGATTAATTCGCAGAATCCATGGTTTCTCGCAATTTCAGAATCGCAAATGGGCTTCTTCCAGGTTTCTGCAAATCTATTTGCGAAATCGCTATTTATCTTTAGCGAATTCGCATTTTTAAACTTTACACTGTCATGAATTCCTTTTCTTCAAATTACGATCGCAATTGCTTATTCGCAGCTACTGCGATCGCAATTTGGCTTCATGAATCTCGCTGTATGTCCCTTGTCTGTAAAGTGTGCGACCAATGTGCATTGGCTACTTTGCGACAAACAGGGCTTCGGTGCTTGCAAATGCGAATCTGTATTTTTTGACCGATTCAGGGGCAAAGAATATTATACACAACATTTGCAGTTTTACAGTTGGAAAACTGGTTAAGAGCAATTGATCATTGAGCTGCACCAGAAGTGATTGAGCCCATCCGGAGCACAGAACGCAGAACGCAGTGAAGAGTGAGCCGGTGAACAGGAGCCGAGTCGTACCATGTGCCGTGTGCTGCGGTGGGGGCCACGGGCAGGCCCTATATCACAGAGGAGATCTGTGCTAAAATTGTTGGCGCCACAAAGGTTTGCGCCGATCTGCGACGCACCGCACCGTTCCAAGCCTAAGCCCTCAGGTCCAAGGAAAGGTGAAAAATGTGAGACCCGGCAGCGGTGTCGGTTTTCAGGAGACAGAGTCTCACTGGCCAGAGCTGCGGTACAGCCCAGTCTCATGGATGCGGCCGGTGTGGCTAGTGAGCCGGCGCAGCACTGCAACTGCAATTTTAATTCTTTTCAGCATCCCCATCAGGCAAGGCTCAGCCAAAACCACTACGCGACGTACTCCCTGTGATTCCTGTGACAGGGAGCGATTGATGGATCAGGCAGGACTCATGGGAAGTGCTCCCGGAACCTCAGCCGTTAGACCTGATGCCTCCCGTCACCAGCCCAGCAGCCCTATTAGCTCAAGAACCACCCCGTCGCACCCAGAGACGACCAGACACCCGAGGCTTAGGGGGCCTCATCTAGCCTAATATAACCACAGTCAAAATCCAGGTACAAACCAAGGTACCAGGCATAATTCAGGCAAAGAGATAACACAGGGCAAGCTGTAAGTCAGCCAAAAGGGAAAAGTTGTTTAAATGCTGTTTACAGTTGGAACGTCCTTAAGAAGCGAGATTAGGCCAAGGAAAAATACTTGCCAGATCAAAAGGAAGAACAACAAAAGAGCCCTTGTTCCAACCGCGGTAGAGACACAGTTGGAAACAAACTTAGAACAACAAACAATATTGTCCCCAGCGCCTATAAAAGAAACGGCAGGCAGGAAGACAAAAATCAAGGACTTCCCAATTTCTCCAGGGTTCCAAACACAGGACTCCACTACAAGCATTTTGTCTCCATCCTCATCTACATCTACCATTCTGCTTGTGCGGACCAATAACTTGCCAGGACAGCTTTAGTAACCCAAATATTGGGAAAGCATACAGCTAATCGTGAAGGCACAAATAAATGTAAATGAAGCAGCACTACAAACAGCACACTGGGAGCCCTTCATTACCTCCCCCTTCATTTTGGGGGTCTCAGCAGGCAAAGGTCAAGTACCTGTCCCGCCCAGGGATAGCCAGGACAATAACACCATCGCCATCAAAGAAGATAATGTTCTAGGGGATCTGTTAGAGGTCCTGCCAAAGGTTGCAGTGGAAACGTATGAGTTCTTAATTAGCTCATTTGAGCTAACACAGGAAGCCCAGAAGGAAGCAATAGTCCCACCTAACGCCAAAACAATCTCTGGTCCCTTCCACGATTATAACACCTTACTCTCTCCAATAAAGACTAAGCCAGGGCCCGGCTTTATTACTCAATTGAGCAGCGGTCGGGTGCAGGATGCCACGGAGGGCAACATGAACGAATCAAGAGATTACATCCATCTAAGTCAGCGCATGGATGCACAGCAGACAGAGCATTTTTCACCTATCGCAGCCCTGTTATGATCCTCTTTCATTAACATAATCGAGACCATCTCTCCTGCACTTTTTCGACACTCAGAAAAACTAGAGAGCAAGTTGATCTCCTGCAAGCCCTGTCATCTCATGTTTCTGGCATGGAGAAAAAACTCCTAAACTCAATAATTGAGTGGGTGCAACAAGATCCCCACACAACGTATCATGAAACTGAAGGGATGTCAATGTTCCAGCACCATGAATCACCTGAATTCCATCCCGGCTATTCTGACAGATATCTTGACAAAAGTAAAACACGGAATACTGTCTCATCACCTAGCGTTCCAACCAATTCAGGACCGAGTTAACTGAATCTCGCCACTTCCTAGGGTAAACTGGAAAGTGAGAACGCAATTGATAGCATCATGAGAGACTCAGACGAAACCCAGTCAGCAAACGAATTCTCGAATAACGCACCCACACAAATAAATCAACAATGTGGTGGCCTGTCGCCCCATGCATAAGTCACAATTTTGCAGCTGCAAAAATCAAGCGACCCATTAACAAAAAGGGAACACAAGCATCTGAGGAAATCAAGGAACAACAAACAGATGAGGCAGCAAGCAATGAACGCCTCAAAATCAGGCACAAGAGTTACCTCGAATGACGTCCACTACACGCGGTCAGCACCTGCAATCGCATATAGTATACCTCAGAAACAAGGACTTGGGAAATAAGGTTAACATGATTTCTCCTAATAACATGTTTGATCTCAAACCACAAATAGATCATTTTGGAAAATCCAAAATCCCTTCAGTTTCAACAGCATCTAAGATTAGCAGCCACAAAGTCACTTTGCTACCATCTCTCACCATCTCAGATGAAGAAGAACATGGAATCTCACCGCACAATCTCTGGTTAAAACAGCCAATTATATCCCAATATTTCCCAAAACAATCAAATTCACATGGTAGAAAAGGTATGGATGAAACGCAGCCACCAGCTAAAATGTCCCATCTTTTGTCAAACCAAACAGTTCTGTGTTCCACACTCAGTGAGCAAGCTGAAAGCCAGATATTAACAACAGACTGGTCAAAAACAACTTTGATTCAAAATCCAATCGAAATGAAACCCTCAATAGAAGAACATAAATTTAATGGAAATTTTGCTGGCCCATATCATCACAGTGCCGATATGCATTAAAGCAAAGATGGACATATATCACCTGAAGGTTTACTAACACTAGGGTTGATTCCTCACTACAACTCAAGATGACTCCATGACATACTCAACCGTAATGCAATATTAGTGCTTGCAAGCTCTAACGAAAGAATAAAATACCTTAACACAAATCATATTGACTGTGTAAAATTCAAACCAGAAACAATTACAAAAGGGAGAGAAATCACAGTTGTAACCTGGAGTGATCCAACAATTACAATGGAAGTCTGGCGCCATAGAGAACTCTTTGCAAAATGGGGAATTGAAATATAAACAATTGAAACAGAACAGTATTCAGGCCTGTTATAACCAACAGTAGAAGGCAGAGCGTTAACTGTCAACAGATTACTCTGGGGGGCTGCAGGGCCTACCGACAGTCCCCTGGAGAGCTTGCCCAATCTACGCATCACCCATCACGCTGCATCTTGGGCAGCTAGTCAATACAGACATGTTTTTATTTCAACAGCTTGGGACACTCTGATCACAAAGAGTGAGGCATGAGTAAGCGATTTAAAATTGTGCTCTTGGAACATCAACAGCTTTGGTAGCAAGATAGAGGAGGACGACTTTTTAATTTTTCTTCAAAAATTTGACATCTTATTATTCCAGGAGACCTGGGCCATGGCACCTATACCGATCAGGCTTCAAAGAATACCACCAATACGCCATTAAGGGAAAAATATCAGGCAGAGCGTCCGGTCGTTTATCAATCTACCTTACCACAGATATACAGTGGAAATCCGAATTGATCGAGTTAGGCCAAACCTGGATCCATGGCATTAAAATCTCTTTACCGCAAGCTCCTGTTAATGAATCGTTGCGCAAACATGAGAAAGATTCATTACTAATATGTAATGTGTACATGTAATGTGTAGCAGTAGCAGCACCCCCCCCCTCCCTATAGCGCCTTGAGACCCTCACGGGTAAGTAGCGCGCTCTGATTGATTGATTGATGTGTACATCCATCCGGGATCAAAGGGAAAATCTGAGAAAATAGCCTTACTCAAATTGTTGCAATTCACCTACCCGCAAGCAGGCATCGTGCTGTCAGGTGATTTCAATATTTTCTTATTACTATCTGGCCCATTCTAAAGTAAACAACAAACAAACTTCACGGGAAAAACATTCCTTCAGCAATCACAAATCATCACAAATATGATTGACAAGGCAAACTCTGTGCCTCATCACTAGCCAAAATATAGATGCAAACCCTAAACGGTCGTTTATCACAAGATCAACCAGCCGCACCAACCAGAATATCGAGGCATGCTAATTCCGTTTTAGACTATACAAAAGTGGATACGGAGTCACTCCAAATGACTTCCAGCTATCAAATCATCCATCAACCAGAGAGTGACTATAGTCTCCAGGCAATTGATTTTCATATTCATCCCCTAAGAGCTGATGAAATTAATGACCTGTGGAAGTCCCAAGCCCTTATAACCTAAAAATACTAGTGTAGAAAGGCAAAAACGCTTTTGAATTAATGAATTACATAAAAAATATGATGGTAAACAAACTAGCATTAAATGGTCAAGAGTCATGGAAAACTGGGAAACCATGATAACGATTCTTATTTCCAAATTCTCGTCACACAACAAGCGACACGAAAACAGAACCAGGAAAGTAATACCAGAGTTTGGCAGCTCGTTAGCCGGGAAAAAAAAGCATGCTCCACAGGGAAATGAGAAGACTTCGTGGCAAGGCACTAACAACAGGCAAAAAGGTAAATCACCAAGTTAATCAGCTAAGGCGGCAATACAAACTGGAAGTAGGAACAGCAAAAAAATCACATCAAACAAATATCTGGCTCAAGCTGCTACAGACAAGTAAAGCAAATAATAACAAGAAGTTCTGGGCAAAAATAAACAACATAGCAAATGGCTCCTACCGGCATCACAATGCAAATATCCTTGAGGCCGATTGGATAGCCCATCTGAGCCACACTAGTAAACATTTAGCTATGGATGAACATCATCACACCCAGAACCAAACGAAAAGTGAGAGCATTTAAAATGTATCCGATGGTAATAGGATTTGAATTAATCAAGTCGGGATAGCCCTAAATAAACTTAGATCTAGTGGAGCCCGGGGCCCAAATGGCTTGCCAAATGAGCTATTCAAGTCAGATCAAAGTTTCTGGACCGAATTCTTCACACTGCTGTTCAATCACGCTTTTCAATCAAACAGTATACCATCATCATGGAGAGGTAGAAGCCTGCACCTGATATTCAAAGCTGGCAGTAGATCAGACTCTGCAAATCACTGACTAATTGCCCTCATTTATGTAGAAGCCAAAGTCTATGCGCCAAACCTTCTTGTTGACCTCGAAGAATGGGCCACTTCCATCAAGATCCTTCCAATTTCACAAACAGGCTTCAGACCAGGCACAAGCACAATGTGTAACCTTTTGGCCCTGAACCTCCTTGTCGAAAAAGCGCAGCGAAAGTCAATCAAACTGTAGATGTGCTTCGTCAACTTGAAAGCAGCCGTTGACATGGTACCCAGAGAACTCTTATGGCAAAGGATGGGCAAATGGGGCATCCCACCAAGGCTACTAAGGGCCATAATCAATTTGTACTCAGCCACCTGGGTCCAGATAAAGCTAGGAAATGGAGAAAGAACCACTGCAAGGATACCAATGCACTGAGGCCTAAAACAAGGGTGTGTGCTAGCCCCCAGCATATTTAACATATTTACAGCAGATCTAGATAAAAGGCTGACAGAATTCCAAAGCGACCCTACAAAGCTAGCTCATCACCAAGTCAAAAGTTTGCACTACGCCAATGAAATTGTCCTATGTAGACAGAACCCGGTTGGCCTACAGCGCCTGATCCCGAAGCTGTTGAAATACACAGAGGAGCTTGGACTCTCTCTAAATTATAACAAAACAAAGGTCCTCTGTTTCTCTGCAAACACCAGGTCCCACAACAAAAAACATAAGTGGTATGCAGCAGGGAACAGCATAGAGCAGAGTGGCTCTTACAAATACTTAGGAGTGGTGGTAGAATCCAGATTTACATTTAAAGAGCATCTATTCAAAAGACGGGCACAGGTGAACAAATTAGACTTTGCATTAAACACTCTAAGACTAAAATTAATGTGTCCATCCAACTACTATCTTCGTATGGATTCCGGTCACCGCAGCTGTATCTGGTACAACATATATCTCCAACTATACAGCACTTTCTACTCTTGATTTAATTGAGAGCTTTTTGATCAAAACATCAGGGGGCATATTACCAAGCAATAGCGATAATTATCGCTATTGCTTGGTTAGAGACAAAAATTTACCGCTGAGCTGCGGCGATTTTTACCGCAAATAAACCTTGGCATTACTAAACAGCCAGTCGTTACAGTTCTCATGCAGGGCAGCCAAGTTCTTGCAACAAGTCAACAAACTGTTACAAATATCAAACAAATAGTGCTTAAGATGGCACTATTTACTACATGTTTGCCACATCGATTTGTATTTTTGCACCCAAACTCCAATCACACGGCAGCTACAAATGGCACAGTGCAGATGTACCTAAAATTGTAATGGAGGATAACTGTTGTCTGATATTAACTTGCTTATAGCAATTTCTTTTTCTGTATTAGATGTATTCTATGCCCAACTTTTTAAGATTGCGCCATTTACTAAATGCTCGCTACATTGATTCGCATTTTTGCACACAAACTCCAACCACGTGGCAACTAAAAAGGGCACTGAGAAGATGTATATAAAATCTTAATGGAGGCCAACTGTCATCTGATATTAACTTGCACATAGCTCACTTTTTTTCCAGTTTTAGATGTATGTCGCCAACTTTTTTAGACTGTGCTAAGAACTGAAATTACTTATTAGCAGGGACTTTTTTAACAATGGTATGGGAAAAATCTGTACTAGCCTAGCGGTAGACAAACAAAATATCGCTTAGAACTTCCTTACAATCCCTGTGAAGCAGTCAGCAGACATTTCTACATTCTGGACATAAATGTGCAGACTTGGTTTTAGATGCACTAAGTTTCAATGTCTCATTTTAAGAAGATCGAACAAACTCTCAGCTTTGCACAATTCAACATGTAAATAGGAATGTTGTTACACTTGGTTTTAAATAACTACATAATTAATTCTTTACCCATGGTTAAGAGCAATTGTGATATCACCATATGCAGACTCCTTGCTTTCAATTGCAATTTGACACAAATCACAATTTCCACATTTAGAGTGTCTGACTAGAGGGGGAATACCCCATAAGTCAGTGAGGGTGTGGGTATTCTTTTTAACTGGAAAGCTGGCCCTGACTAAGTAGTCTTTGATGATACGATTTTTGTGAAACAAAAAGAGTGGGCACTCAAGATTGAGGTCTCCAGCACTGAGTATTGGCCTATGCATTTCTTAATTTGATCGGGAATCGGTGAGAAGGTTGTAACACAAGCAAGGTGGTCATTGACTGTTTTAGGTTTTGGTTAGAGTAGTATCTGGCATGGACAGAACCCTGCCTATTTGATAGATTTACGGAGCAGTTCACGCGGATATCCCCGAGTAATCAGTCTTGTGGCCAAATTGTTAGTTTTGTGAAAGTTATTCTGTTTAAATGAAGAGTTTCTTCTGATGTGAAGAAAGTGTGAAAAGGGGAGATGGTCTTTCAAAGCTCGGGGTGATGGCTGTCATAGGAGAGAAGAATGTTCCTCTTTGTGGGCTTACGGTATAACGTGGTGAACAGCTCACTGTCAAAGGGTTTAATCCAAAGGTCAAGAAAAGCTATCTCTGACTTGCTATGTGTGAGTGTGAATTTAAGTCCATTACAGTTGATGTTAAGCCAGTCAAGGAAAGTCATTAATGTTGGATCAGTGCCTTGCCATATCAAGAAAATATAGTCAATATGGCATTTCCAAAAGGTCACGTTATTGAAAAATCAATCGGTAGGGGCTAGTATCTTGTTGGTTTCAAGGTCATCCATGTACGAAATGGCAAAGTTTGGAGAACAACTGCTCCCATTGAAGTTCCTTTGACCTGTTGATAAAATTGTGCATCAAAGGAAAAGTAATTGTGTTTAAAGCAAATTTTAAGAAGGTGTAGAATAGAGGATGTCGGGACTTCAGGATTTTTTCAATAACATTGAAACCTACTGTCTGAGGAATGTAGGTGTAAAGAGATTCTACATCTGAAGTGCAGAGAATGTCAGTGCTAGAGTAAAAGGGAAGATGTTCCACTTGAGTGATCATGTCTGTTGTGTCTTTATTGTAACAGCATGCTTTGGGTACAAAGTCATTGATGAAGAAGTCTATGCATTCGTCCAGGGGCTCCAAAATGAATCTGCAGCCTGAAACAATGGGATCGCCAGAGGGAGTTTCAGTGTTCGTGGAACTTTGGGCCGAGTATAGATTACTGGTGTTCTGGGGGATTTTGTATTGAGAAAGAGAAATCTGTGTTGTGTCAGGAAGCTTTCTATTCTGCCTTTTTCTGTGATGTTGCGAAAAGGCTCTTAATTTCGTTGGTAGGGTCAGTACCTAGCTCGGCTCATATAGTGGTCAGTATTTCACAGTTTTCTGAGAATCTGGTTTATATTGATCAATATCCTGAACTACGATGCCACCGCCTTTGTCGACTGGTTTGACATCCAGGGCATGATTTAATTTGAGTTTGGTGATTTCTTGTTTCTCAAGGAGAGGGAGACTTTAAGAAATAAAACCCAGTTTAAATTCTTGGTTAGAGATTTTTTTGAGAATCGCTTTCTCAGAGGTGTGAATCTCTGCCCGGAGACTACCTTGAATAGATGAAAAGGTGGAAGGAGGATAGAATTTGATATTGGCAGTGCAGGGGATACTGAGGTTTTATTGGAAGAAAGAATGTAGCAGCATTTTCGTAGAAGAAAATGTAGCATCTCTACTTGGAATTCCAAAGATTCGGCTGAAGAGTTGGCACAAAAGAAAGACCCCTACTTATTTATGATATTTCATCTTCTGATAGAGTGTGTGAGGATATGTTACACATGGGTACTGTCTGAAGATTGTCCATGTTGGGTGAAGCACTGTTAGAAAAATTGTCACTAGCTACAATCAATAGTATTTCTGCTGAGTCTGACTATCTCCTGGGTGCTGAACCAGTGTTGGTGGTGGTCTCTGCCTCGTCTGGTAGGGCAGCCCTGACCTCGCCTTAAAAAGCTGATTTTGGTGTGTTGGTGGATGTGCTAGGACCCTCACCTGAATCTGAAATATCCGAGTATTTTGTTTGTTGTATCTACCCCAGGGGCATGAAAAATTGAGGTTGGTGTAAGTCCTGTTAAAATCATCTGTCTTATATGGATATTTTCTATCTTTCTTTTATTTTCTAATGTCACGTTTTACCTTGTTTGTCTTTTTATTTAGTTCATTCCTGCAGAACTCCTCTACTGTCAAAATGGTTAAACGCAAGTTAGGGCCAGGGAAGAGGAAAGAGCCTGGATCCCGCCAGTCGTGAAAGGGTACCACTTTGGATGCTTTTTTTATTTGGGCTGTCAGTGTGGTCATGAAGGAGATTGAACTGGTTGAGAGACAGCTGTCTTTGGACCTGGGGAAAACTTGAGTCTTGTCACCTCGCACCTAACACCCTTCATTGTGATACTAATGATGATTCCTTGGCTGTGGGAGCAAGTCCACCGACCCTTCAGAATCCCGTCTCTCCTGAAGAGGGAAGACCTAGGCCAGAGTCAGACCCAACCCCAGTGGTTTCTCATCTTTCATTAAGCTCTGCCATTAGTGAACCCATGGCAAAAAAGAAAAAACTGGAAGATAGGTCCAAATCTTACCAACTTAAAAAAGAAAAAACACAACCTAATACATCATCAGCAGGGACCGAAAATTCTCAAAAAATGGTGGCTTCCCTTATCAGCGATCCAATGATCCATAAAGAATAAAAATGCATAACGAGTGGGCTCTTCGAACCGATAAGAATGATTTTTACTGCTCCCATAACACCCATTGTGGACAGAATTGGTGACTAGACAAAATGATCCTGGACACAGGATCTGGATTAAAATCCCACCCACTGACAAATCCATCATCTCTTCAGCATCCACCTTCATCTGAGGCAACACCACATCGTATAGCCCAGAAAAGTGTCAATACCCAGGGCTCTTCACACCAGAATCCTAGGAGGGCAATTTGCACCCCTCTCCTCTCTTCCACAGAGAGGGATTTACATTTTTCAGTTCCACCCAAAAGATCTCAGATGGGAAGGCAGGGAAACTATAGAGCAACCCCTTCTATTCTAATAAGTCTACCGAATGCAGTAGTAGTGAACAGATGCCCTTCTGGAGCACGTTATTCTAAGCAGATTTTAAATCTCCCTCCAGAATGCTGCTGGTATATGGCAGTTATTGTAGGGGTACCATCTTTACCGCAGGGAAGGGAAGAGAATTTCCCAGACGTCCATCAATGAATAGGACTATATTCTTATACTGATGCCGGTAGGATGAGTAGGCCCTTTGAGAAAAACTCTAGAGTGAGACTGTATTATACTTGCAGAAATCCAGAACTGGTATGTCCATTAATAAACTAGGGCTGCAGGCAAGGCACAAATAATTTACCTGATTCCCCTTCGATTGTACCGTTGGATTTTTCTATCATCCTAGAACAGTTGGGATTGGGACGGACAAGGAGCAGAGGGAAAGGAAGACTGGGTGCAGTCCGCAGCAACACCAGATCAGCGTCACGGAGGTGACAGAACACTACCATCATCTGGCCCACAACTAGACTACTGGGAATGCAATCGGAGTGCCGAGGATGCCAATCGAGAAGGCTAAAAGGTGCTGGCATGATGTGACAACCTAAACCAGGCACCGAAACGCATGATTTCTCCTAATAACATGTTTGATCTCAAACCACAAATAGATCATTTTGGAAAGTCCAAAATCCCTTCAGTTTCAACAACATCTAAGATTAGCAGCCACAAAGTCACTTTGCTACCATCTCTCACCATCTCAGATGAAGAAGAACATGGAATCTCACCGCACAATCTCTGGTTAGAACAGCCAATTATATCCCAATATTTCCCAAAACAATCAAATTCACATAGTAGAAAAGGTTTGGATGAAACGCAGCCACCAGCTAAAATGTCCCATCCTTTGTCAAACCAAACAGTTCTGTGTTCCACACTCAGTGAGCATGCTGAAAGCCAGATATTAACAACAGACTGGTCAAAAACAACTTTGATTCAAAATCCAATCGAAATGAAACCCTCAATAGAAGAACATAAATTTAGTGGAAATTTTGCCGGCCCATATCATCACAGTGCCGATATGCATTCAAGCAAAGATGGACATATATCACCTGAAGGTTTACTAACAGTAGGGTTGATTCCTCACTACAACTCAAGAGGACTCCATGACTTACTCAACCGTAGTGCAATATTAGTGCTTGCAAGCTCTAACGAAAGATTAAAATACCTTAACACAAATCATATTGACTGTGTAAAATTCAAACCAGAAACAATTACAAAAGGGAGAGAAATCACAGTTGTAACCTGGAGTGATCCAACAATTACAATGGAAGTCTGGCGCCATAGAGAACTCTTTGCAAAATGGGGAATTGAAATATAAACAATTGAAACAGAACAGTATTCAGGCCTGTTATAACCAACAGTAGAAGGCAGAGCGTTAACTGTCAACAGATTACTCTGGGGGGCTGCAGGGCCTACCGACAGTCCCCTGGAGAGCTTGCCCAATCTACGCATCACCCATCACGCTGCATCTTGGGCAGCTAGTCAATACAGACATGTTTTTATTTCAACAGCTTGGGACACTCTGATCACAAAGAGTGAGGCATGAGTAAGCGATTTAAAATTGTGCTCTTGGAACATCAACAGCTTTGGTAGCAAGATAGAGGAGGACGACTTTTTAACTTTTCTTCAAAAATTTGACATCTTATTATTCCAGGAGACCTGGGCCATGGCACCTATACCGATCAGGCTTCAAAGAATACCACCAATACGCCATTAAGGAAAAAAAATCAGGCAGAGCGTCCGGTCGTTTATCAATCTACCTTACCACAGATATACAGTGGAAATCCGAATTGATCGAGTTAGGCCAAACCTGGATCCATGGCATTAAAATCTCTTTACCGCAAGCTCCTGTTAATGAATCGTTGCGCAAACATGAGAAAGATTCATTACTAATATGTAATGTGTACATGTAATGTGTAGCAGTAGCAGCACCCCCCCCTCCCCATAGCGCCTTGAGACCCTCACGGGTAAGTAGCGCGCTCTGATTGATTGATTGATGTGTACATCCATCCGGGATCAAAGGGAAAATCTGAGAAAATAGCCTTACTCAAATTGTTGCAATTCACCTACCCGCAAGCAGGCATCGTGCTGTCAGGTGATTTCAATATTTTCTTATTACTATCTGGCCCATTCTAAAGTAAACAACAAACAAACTTCACGGGAAAAACATTCCTTCAGCAATCACAAATCATCACAAATATGATTGACAAGGCAAACTCTGTGCCTCATCACTAGCCAAAATATAGATGCAAACCCTAAACGGTCGTTTATCACAAGATCAACCAGCCGCACCAACCAGAATATCGAGGCATGCTAATTCCGTTTTAGACTATACAAAAGTGGATACGGACTCACTCCAAATGACTTCCAGCTATCAAATCATCCATCAACCAGAGAGTGACTATAGTCTCCAGGCAATTGATTTTCATATTCATCCCCTAAGAGCTGATGAAATTAATGACCTGTGGAAGTCCCAAGCCCTTATAACCTAAAAATACTAGTGTAGAAAGGCAAAAACGCTTTTGAATTAATGAATTACATAAAAAATATGATGGTAAACAAACCAGCATTAAATGGTCAAGAGTCATGAAAAACTGGGAAACCATGATAACGATTCTTATTTCCAAATTCTCGTCACACAACAAGCGGCACGAAAACAGAACCAGGAAAGTAATACCAGAGTTTGGCAGCTCGTTAGCCGGGAAAAAAAGCATGCTCCACAGGGAAATGAGAAGACTTCGTGGCAAGGCACTAACAACAGGCAAAAAGGTAAATCACCAAGTTAATCAGCTAAGGCGGCAATACAAACTGGAAGTAGGAACAGCAAAAAAATCACATCAAACAAATATCTGGCTCAAGCTGCTACAGACAAGTAAAGCAAATAATAACAAGAAGTTCTGGGCAAAAATAAACAACATAGCAAATGGCTCCTACCGGCATCACAATGCAAATATCCTTGAGGCCGATTGGATAGCCCATCTGAGCCACACTAGTAAACATTTAGCTATGGATGAACATCATCACACCCAGAACCAAACGAAAAGTGAGAGCATTTAAAATGTATCCGATGGTAATAGGATTTGAATTAATCAAGTTGGGATAGCCCTAAATAAACTTAGATCTAGTGGAGCCCGGGGCCCAAATGGCTTGCCAAATGAGCTATTCAAGTCAGATCAAAGTTTCTGGACCGAATTCTTCACACTGCTGTTCAATCACGCTTTTCAATCAAACAGTATACCATCATCATGGAGAGGTAGAAGCCTGCACCTGATATTCAAAGCTGGCAGTAGATCAGACTCTGCAAATCACGGACTAATTGCCCTCATTTATGTAGAAGCCAAAGTCTATGCGCCAACCTTCTTGTTGACATCGAAGAATGGGCCACTTCCATCAAGATCCTTCCAATTTCACAAACAGGCTTCAGACCAGGCACAAGCACAATGTGTAACCTTTTGGCCCTGAACCTCCTTGTCGAAAAAGCGTAGCGAAAGTCAATCAAACTGTAGATGTGCTTCGTCAACTTGAAAGCAGCCGTTGACATGGTACCCAGAGAACTCTTATGGCAAAGGATGGGCAAATGGGGCATCCCACCAAGGCTACTAAGGGCCATAATCAATTTGTACTCAGCCACCTGGGTCCAGATAAAGCTAGGAAATGGAGAAAGAACCACTGCAAGGATACCAATGCACTGAGGCCTAAAACAAGGGTGTGTGCTAGCCCCCAGCATATTTAACATATTTACAGCAGATCTAGATAAAAGGCTGACAGAATTCCAAAGCGACCCTCCAAAGCTAGCTCATCACCAAGTCAAAAGTTTGCACTACGCCAATGAAATTGTCCTATGTAGACAGAACCCGGTTGGCCTACAGCGCCTGATCCCGAAGCTGTTGAAATACACAGAGGAGCTTGGACTCTCTCTAAATTATAACAAAACAAAGGTCCTCTGTTTCTCTGCAAACACCAGGTCCCACAACAAAAAACATAAGTGGTATGCAGCAGGGAACAGCATAGAGCAGAGTGGCTCTTACAAATACTTAGGAGTGGTGGTAGAATCCAGATTTACATTTAAAGAGCATCTATTCAAAAGACGGGCACAGGTGAACAAATTAGATTTTGCATTAAACACTCTAAGACTAAAATTAATGTGTCCATCCAACTACTATCTTCGTATGGATTCCGGTCACCGCAGCTGTATCTGGTACAACATATATCTCCAACTATACAGCACTTTCTACTCTTGATTTAATTGAGAGCTTTTTGATCAAAACATCAGGGGGCATATTACCAAGCAATAGCGATAATTATCGCTATTGCTTGGTTAGAGACAAAAATTTACCGCTGAGCTGTGGCGATTTTTTACCGCAAATAAACCTTGGCATTACTAAACAGCCAGTCGTTACAGTTCTCATGCAGGGCAGCCAAGTTCTTGCAACAAGTCAACAAACTGTTACAAATATCAAACAAATAGTGCTTAAGATGGCACTATTTACTACATGTTTGCCACATCGATTTGTATTTTTGCACCCAAACTCCAATCACACGGCAGCTACAAATGGCACAGTGCAGATGTACCTAAAATTGTAATGGAGGATAACTGTTGTCTGATATTAACTTGCTTATAGCAATTTCTTTTTCTGTATTAGATGTATTCTATGCCCAACTTTTTAAGATTGCGCCATTTACTAAATGCTCGCTACATTGATTCGCATTTTTGCACACAAACTCCAACCACGTGGCAGCTAAAAAGGGCACTGAGAAGATGTATATAAAATCTTAATGGAGGCCAACTGTCATCTGATATTAACTTGCACATAGCTCACTTTTTTTCCAGTTTTACATGTATGTCGCCAACTTTTTTAGACTGTGCTAAGAACTGAAATTACTTATTAGCAGGGACTTTTTTAACAATGGTATGGGAAAAATCTGTACTAGCCTAGCGGTAGACAAACAAAATATCGCTTAGAACTTCCTTACAATCCCTGTGAAGCAGTCAGCAGACATTTCTACATTCTGGACATAAATGTGCAGACTTGGTTTTAGATGCACTAAGTTTCAATGTCTCATTTTAAGAAGATCGAACAAACTCTCAGCTTTGCACAATTCAACATGTAAATAGGAATGTTGTTACACTTGGTTTTAAATAACTACATAATTAATTCTTTACCCATGGTTAAGAGCAATTGTGATATCACCAAATGCAGACTCCTTGCTTTCAATTGCAATTTGACACAAATCACAATTTCCACATTTAGAGTGTCTGACTAGAGGGGGAATACCCCATAAGTCAGTGAGGGTGTGGGTATTCTTTTTAACTGGAAAGCTGGCCCTGACTAAGTAGTCTTTGATGATACGATTTTTGTGAAACAAAAAGAGTGGGCACTCAAGATTGAGGTCTCCATCACTGAGTATTGGCCAATGCATTTCTTAATTTGATCGGGAATCGTTGAGAAGGTTGTAACACAAGCAAGGTGGTCATTGACTGTTTTAGGTTTTGGTTAGAGTAGTATCTGGCATGGACAGAACCCTGCCTATTTGATAGATTTACGGAGCAGTTCACGCGGATAGCCCCGAGTAATCAGTCTTGTGGCCACATTGTTGGTTTTGTGAAAGTTATTCTGTTTAAATGAAGAGTTTCTTCTGATGTGAAGAAAGTGTGAAAAGGGGAGATAGTCCTTCAAAGCTCGGGGTGATGGCTGTCATAGGAGAGAAGAGTGTTCCACTTCGTGGGCTTGCGGTATAAAGTGGTGAACAGCTCACTGTCAAAGAGTTTAATCCAAAGGTCAGGAAAAGCTATCTCTGACTTGCTATGTGTGAGTGTGAATTTAAGTCCATTACAGTTGATGTTAAGCCAGTCAAGGAAAGTCAATAATGTTGATTCAGTGCCTTGCCATATCAAGAAAATATAGTCAATATAGCATTTCCAAAAGGTCACGTTATTGAAAAATCAATCGGTAGGGGCTAGTATCTTGTTGGTTTAAAGGTCTTCCATGTATGAAATGGCAAAGTTTGGAGAACAACTGCTCCCATTGAAGTTCCTTTGACCTGTTGATAAAATTGTGCATCAAAGGAAAAGTAATTGTGTGTAAAGCAAATTTTAAGAAGGTGTAGAATAGAGGATGTCGCGACTTCAGGATTTTTTCAATAACATTTTCCTGAAACAATGGGATGGCCAGGGGAAGTTTCAGTGTTTGTGGAACTTTGGGCCGAGTATAGATTACTGGTGTTCTGGGGGATTTTGTATTGAGAAAGAGAAATCTGTGTTGTGTCAGGAAGCTTTCTATTCTGCCTTTTTCTATGATGTCGTGAAAAGGCTCTTAATTTCGTTGGTAGGGTCAGTACCTAGCTCGGCTCATATAGTGGTCAGTATTTCACAGTTTTCTGAGAATCTGGTTTATATTGATCAATATCCTGAACTACGATGCCACCACCTTTGTCGACTGGTTTGACAACCAGGGCATGATTCAATTTGAGTTTGGTGATTTCTTCATTCTCAAGGAGAGGGAGACTGTAAGAAATAAAACCCAGTTTAAATTCTTGGTTAAAGATTTTTGGAGAATCGCTTTCTCAAAGGTGTGGATCTCTGCCAGGAGACTACCTTGAGTAGATGAAAAGGTGGAAGGAGGATAGAATTTGGTATTGGCAGTGCAGGGGGTACTGAGGTTTTTTTGGAAGAAATAATGTAGCAGTATTTTCCTAGAAGAAAATGTAGCATCTCTATTTAGAATTCCAAAGATTCGGCTGAAGAGTTGGCACAAGGGAAAGACCCCTACTTATTTATGATATTTCATCTTCTGATAGAGTGTGTGAGGATATGTTAAACATGGGTACTGTCTGAAGATTGTCCATGTTGGGTGAATCACTGTTAGGAAAATTGTCACTAGCTACAATCGATAGTATTTCTGTTGAGTCTGACTATCTCCTGGGTGCTGAACCAGTGTTGGGGGTGGTCTCTGCCTTGTCTGGTAGGGCAGCCCTGACCTCTCCTTAAAAAGCTGGGTTTGGGGTGTTGGTGGATGTGCTTGGACCCTCACCTGGATCAGAAATATCTGATTATTTTGTTTGTTGTATCTACCCCAGGGGCATGAAAAATTGGGGTTGGTGAAAGTCCTGTAAAAATCATCTGTCTTATATGGATATTTTCTATCTTTCTTATATTTTCTAATGTCACGTTTTACCTTGTTTGTCTTTTTATTTAGTTCAATCCTGCGGAACTCTTCTACTGTCCAAAATGGTTAAACACAAGTTATGGCCAGGGAAGAGGAAAGAGCCTGGTTCCAGCCAGATGTCAAAGGGTACCACTTTGGATGCTTTTTTTAATCGGGCTGTCAGTGTGGGCATGAAGGAGATTGAACTGGTTGAGAGACAGCTGTCTTTGGACCTGGGGAAAACTTGAGTCTTGTCACCTCGCACCTTAACACCCTTCATTGTGATACTAATGATGCTTCCTTGGCTGTGGGAGCAAGTCCACCGACCCTTCTCAAGCCTGTCTCTCCTGTCCAAATTCAAGAGGAGGGAAGACCTAGGCCAGACCCAACCCCAGTGATTTCTGTTCTTTCATTAAGCTCTGCCATTAGTGAACCCATGGCAAAAAAGAAAAAACTGGAAGATAGGTCCAAATCTTACCAACTTAAAAAAGAAAAAACACAACCTAATACATCATCAGCTGGGATCGTAAATTCTCAAAAAATGGTGGCTTCCCTTGTCAGCGATCCAATGATCCAGAAAGAATAAAAATGCATAACGAGTGGGCTCTTCGAACCCTTAAGAATGATTTTTACTGCTCCCATAACACCCATCGTGGACAGAATTGGGGACTAGACAAAATTATCCTGGACACATGATCTGGATTAAAATCCCAGCCACTGACAAATCCATCATCTCTCCAGCATCCACCTTCATCTGAGGCAACACCATATTGTATAGTCCAGAAAAGTGTCAATACCCAGGGCTCTTCACACCAGAATCATAGGAGGGCAATTTGCATCCCTCTCCTCTCTTCCACAGAGAGGGATTTACATTTTTCAGTTCAACCCAAAAGATCACGGATGGGAAAGCAGGAAAACTATAGAGCAATCCCTTCTATTCTAATAAGTCTACCGAATGCGGTAGTAGTGAACAGATGCCCTACTGGAGCACGTTATTCTAAGCAGATTTTAAATTTCCCTCCAGAATGCTGCTGGTATATGGCAGTTATTGTAGTGGTACCATTTGTACCGCAGAGAAGGGAAGAGAATTACCCAGACTTCCACCAATGAATAGGACAATATTCTTATACTGAGGCGGGAAGGATGAGTAGGCCCTTTGAGAAAAATACTAGAGGGAGACTGTGTTATACTTGCAGAAATCCAGAACTGGCATGTCCATTAATAAACTAGGGCTGCAGGCAAGGCACAAATAATTTACTCAATTCCCCTTCTATTGTACCGTTGGGCTTTTTCTATCATCCTAGAACAGTTAACATCTGTGGTCCAGGGCACAGGCCTTTACTCTCACCTCGGAATACAGGAAGGGATCTGTGCACATTCCCAACATCCAATATATTCCAACCACTTTTTGACCTGAATGCAAACGATTGACTTGAACATAATCTTGATAATTTAGTCGAGAGCATATTGGTACAGGACTCTGGAATTTACCCTCTGATCCCTGTTCATACTCATGTAGAAGAAGCATTGGTTTTTAATGAGGTCCTCAAGGATGTTTTTAGATTTAAGGATGCTGCTGCCAATCCTTTGAACCAGGACCCTGGAATTTCCAGCACAGATCCACGCAGTCTGACCCAAAAGTGACAATGGGAAAAGAAGGAACAGTTGCAGTAGGAAATGCGAAGACACTTTGGGGCATATTCTCAAGAACATATGATAACCATTGCAAAAATTACTTAACACAACTTCCAACATCGCAATCTATTGCGGGAAAATGACTCCGTGTTAACCAAACATTCTCAACAAGGCAATACCATGCGATAGTCTCCAGATAACACGTCAAATGTCTGCGTTAAAATCAATGCCATGCTGCTAAAATGCGAAACGCGAACACAAAAAATCTTGCAATGAGGCCAATCGTGGTACAAAAAGCAGCAAAAACCAGTTACAGGCCTGCAAATCTCACACGTCTGGCGGGAAAATGCACCATAAAAACTACAGAAACAACACACCAGAAACAATCCAAATCACGTAGCAACATGGATGCACCTTGACCGAGCGCAGAGGCCAACGCGAACCCCACAACCCCCACAGACCACCAGCAAGGAACAACTGGGACGGGGACGGACAAGGAGAAGAGGGACAGGAAGACTAGGTGCAGTCCGCAGCAAAACCAGATCAGCTTCACAGAGGTGACAGAACACTACCATCATCTGGCCCACAACTAGACTACCAGGAATGCAATCGGAGTGCCGAGGATGCCAATCGAGGAGGCTAAGAGGCGCTGGCATGATGTGACAACCTAAACCAGGCACCAACCCGCTGTCAACAGGAAGGCTGCAATGACGACAGTAGGTGGGAGTCCTGCGCCACAGGAGGAGCTGGAGGAAACCGAGTCCACAGTCATCAGTGTGGAGACGGTGCAAGGAGTAGCCAGTACGGACACAGCTCGAGAGGACCTGACACAACAGCAACAGGGTGAGTAACGACCAGAGACTGGGGGGACGGGGAGAGGGATACAATGGCACACATGCACAACGAGGTGTAGGACACTGCACACCCACAATTACCCAGGATCATGTCCCTGATCCCTGTGGCACACTACAGCACACAAACATAGCACGAACAGCACACTCACATTGGCGACAATGTGGTACAATGTGCAAAGCCGACACTGCAGAATAGAGGACATAACTGGCTCCGCACATGCACAGAAACATGCCTACTACATCTGACAGAGCTAGAAACTGTGAAATGAAAATGTACGCGTACGACCTTGCATCCGTCATGTAGTCCAAATGTACACTGTCCCGCAGCAATATTTAGCACCTCCAAAACAGTCACAAATACATTGTCATACAGTCTGCACGTAAACAAGAACAATGAGCCAACATACATGTCAACATAATGTCAACATGCATCTCCCCTTCACATTGAAGAGGGACACACAACAACTCCAGCAGAGCAAAGAAGACAACACATCTGTGATGCTGAAGAGGACCACCACACCTACGACACCAACGCTCTACAACAGCCCATGGACATCCCACGCAACCCACCACCAGGACCTGGGCAGCCAAGCGGCTTAGTGGAGAATACAGACCCTGCAACAGACACACAGCTGGAAGCACCTGCAAGCACAGCTGGCGCAAGACACTTCACCCACCCACACATGGCACCCCAATGCTAGGTGTCAGCAAGCCAAAACGAGGTGGCTGAACATGTGTGGCTGCCTTCAAACCCATGGAAGGTGAACTAGATCACATACGTTGGTGTCTATTATCCTTCAAGGACCACCTACACCCCACAAAGGAGACTCACACTGTCATAGAGACACATGCAGATGCACATTCACAGTACAGAACCACGCCCAGGGGCCCACAATTAGTAGTCACACACCCACGTTGGCTCTGCGTATGATGGCCCAGGCCACTCCCCTTATGAACGGAGTGGGTGACAAAGCTACATGTCCAAGCTCCTACTCACTGCCTGCGGTGACATGTCTACGCCCGATGTACTGAGCACAATGTAATCTTGTAGGGCACAGGGCATCATGCATACAACAAGACCACAGGGACACACACAGAAATAGTGATGAACTGGCCACCGGCACGTGCGCCCGACCCCTTTATTTGGAGGTCCACATGTACAGTGAAGCCTGGGCTGGATGTGTGTGGGGTGAGTGTACGCCAGCCCACACGGAGTGCTTGGTGCTGGCAACAACTTGAACAGTGGACACCAGTGTAACGGAAACAGAAAACACCTGCATAACAGAGTCAACTTCTGAGCAACATGGAGGGAGCCGGAGCAAGTCCAGAGGTCACCCAACATGCAAACAGAAGTGTCCGTGAGTTGCAGTGCACTGAGGTTGGGGCACTGGAGCTGAGCACGCTCATGTGAAGAAAATGTCTGGGATTGTGTCCCTTCGAGCTATTCAGATGCGGTGGGGTGTGTTAGACCTGCATCATCTTCTTCATCACCATCCCAAGTCTCCCACACTGCTTGAGGTGACATTGCTGTGCAACCTCTCCACAGCACAAAACTCAATCAGTAAAGATCCATGGGTTGCAGTGCAATGAGTCAGTGGCACCAGGAGTGTTGAGCAGGGCATCAGGTAGAAGATGGCATCCACAACAGGTGCGAGCAACTCCGTCAGTCTGCCAAAACCAGCTTTTTGACTCTGGCAGATGGCAGTTGGAAGTGGTCCTGGCGATGGTGGTGTGTGCCTTCTGCGGTGATGCGACATCCTGGTCGGTCAGGACTCGATTTTATGTGTGAGCCCTTGTGGGCCGCAGTTGAGGCTGGAGGTAGCGGACACCACAGGGCCACAGACACATGACATTTTTGACCCCAGGGCCATAGCCTCAGAGGCCACACAACATTTCAGAAGAAGGGGTCCCGGACCAGACCAGCACAGAGTTAGTGGCCCCCGATGCACAGCGGCTGGCACAGGCACCCGGCCACAGGATGGTGACTTGCGGTGCACTGAGGTAGGGCCAGGTGAAATGGGCGAGTCCTCATCGATGTCTAAGGTGAATGTGGCGGAGGGTTGTGGGGACAGTGGAAGGTGTCCTCCAGGGCAGGATGCAGAAGGTCTGATTTTATCCGAAAGCAGCAAATGGTGGGGTGGAAAGTGACAGCCTTGTTTCCAGAACCCATTTGGTATCAGCTACATAAGGATGAAACTACCCCTAGTCCATAGACTCAGACGCCACCATTGTACGACCAGTGAGTGTCCATGAATGTCAGGGAACAGACTTAGTGGCACCAGGGATGGGAGGGGATGCAGTCTGCGATGTTGCAGGTACACTGATATGAACTCCACCATTGCTAAATCAAGACTCTGTGACCTACTGTACTGCAGTGTAGGACGGAGGCAGCGGTCAGTAGTGGCCCACAGCCACGTGTAGTCGGCTCGCAATGCACAGAGTTAGTGACACCAGGGCAGTTGTCGGTAGTGTTCGATCACCTCCGTAACGATGATCCTTTTTTGCTCCTGAATGCAATGCGTCATCCTCTTACACCTCTCCTTGCATGCAATATGTACTCTACCATTGAAAAATCGATGCTTAGTTCCAATTGTGAGACCAACTCAACCGCAGTGTAGGCTGTAGGTGTTTCTAGTAAGGGGCCACAGAAAAGTGTGGTTGTAATGCTATTCATAGACTTGGTGTCACCACATCAAAGGAAGTACAGTGATGTAAAGTCTGCATTGCCATGTGTAGCCGGCCATTGCATGATCAAGACTACAAATTTGTGACCTACTTGAGCTTAGTGTGGCCAGGGAGCAGTAGTCCGCGTGGGCCCACAGACACGATGGTTGTAATGCTATGCATAGACTTGTTGGCACCATATCAAAGGGAGTATAGTGACTTCAGCTCAGTCATACACATCGTCCTCAACCATAGTGTAATCAATACTCAGTTCCAAATGTGTGACCTACTAGTATGCTGTGTCAGCCGGTAAAGTACGTAAATTAGAAAGGAGTACTGCGGGCCTTGCTCGTGGAAGGTGTGATGGTCATAGTAGATTGCCAGGGTAACGGGCCTCGGGCCTAGAGCTAGCATCGGCACGTGGTGGGCCCTCTTCGACACAGACCGGTGTCAGCAGGTGAGCATTGGGGCCTGGGTGGCCAGGTGCGGGTACACCAGGTTCGGGGACCAGCGTCACGGCGTGCAACAGGCACACAGGATCGGGCAGGGTAAGAGGTGCTGCACAGGTAGAGATGTTGGGCATTCCAGAAAAGAACCACGCCCAGAGCTATGTGCCTTTTATTCACACCCCTACACTGGCCTGGCGTATGCCGGGCCAGCCCACTCTGCTCACGCTTTTCAGGGGGACGTAACAAGCTACATTTCCGCATTCTTCCCCACTGGCTGGGGTGACATGGTTGCGTCCACTGTCCACTACACTCCATACACCATGATGTGTGTCAACATGGATATGTGTTTCGTCTGCATACTTAAGTGTGGCCATCACATCCACGCCATACTTGGTATTGTGTTTATTCTTATTCCTGGGTCACTTGCCTCCTTCGCACATGCCTGGTCCCCACCTCTTCCCACATCCTGCTACAGCCCCCAGCTATATTAAGAACAGCCTAGCTAACTACATCCCAAGCAGAACGCTTCGCTCTTCGGAGGTCAGTTTGCTGGTCTGCCCCCGCTCCCGTCTGTCCTCCCTCAGAGGAAGAGCTTTTTCCACCAGCATCCCGCAAATCAGGAACAAGCTGCCTGACAACATACGAAAGGAACACTCTTTGCTTCTGTTCAGGAACAAACTTCAGACCTTACTCTTCCAGGAGGCATGGGGCACACAATAACCTACCCTACTCCCACCAGGGCCAAAGCAGTACCCTGTCACAGCGCTTAGAGACCGTTCGTGATAATGCGCTCTATAAATAGACATTAGCCGTTGGTGGCTAATGTACATGGCTGGCCCAGGTTCTCACAGTAAGTTGTGCTGTCGTGTCTGATGGGTGTACATGTTGTATGTGAGCTTGTGACGTGTGCATTTCCTGTGTTGTGAGTTGCATGATTGTGGAGTTGAGGTGTGTGGTGTGTTAACTTGGTACTGCCAACAAGCTGTGCATTTCCGCGGGTGCCATCCTGGTAGCACAGGTTGATGGTGGACTGTCGGAAGGTGTAGGGCTCATGCACACTGCCTGGGGGGTTGGCGGCGACGTTGGCTGGATTCCCCTGTGGTCCACTTTTGCCTGCACATTGGTGAGATACGTGCGCTTTCTGTTGCCCTTATTGTGTGCTGTGGTTCCAGGGGGCACAAGTATGACATGTGGGCAGTCAATTGCCCCCTGACATGTGCAGGAAGACAGCTGTGGCATAGACGCCTTGCTTGGTCTCTGGCTGTTCCTGCGTAGTGTGTGGGAAGTATAGATGGTGTGGTACCAAGCTCATGGTGCCACCCATGACCGTTGTGAGGAACTTGGATTGGGCTGGCTGTGTGACTCCTCCGACTCGTGCGGATGTAGGTTGGAGGGTACCAGTGGCCAACAGGTGCATCATGGCTAGCATCTTTGTCTGTGGTGGGATGCTGGTTGTCCGCTGTGTTGGTACCATCAGCCTGTGGACAAATTGTGGTGAGGATGCAGAGGAGGGCTGTCCCTTTGAGCATGTGGTGGGCAATGACATTCTCTGGTGTTGGGTCTGCGAGGTTGGTGCATTTTTGGAGGATTGCTGACTTTGTCTGTGCTGCCTCGGTGTTGGCCGGGGCAGTGGGGGTCCAGGGGGGTGGGGGGTGGTCCTGGGGTGGTGGTGGTGGGTGTTGTGGCCCTCTTTCGTGTCCGGGCCACCTGTTCGATGGCTCCATGGCATCTGTTGTTCTTCAGGTGTGGCTCTGACCTTGGGTCCCGTTTGTGGTGCAGGCTGTGGTCCGACTTTACACCAGGCCTGAGCAGTTGTTAGTTTCCTGTAGGTAACGCGTCTTATTGCATGTTTTGTGATCCTATCGCCGATCTGGCTGGTCATTGAGAATGTTGCGGAGTGGTGTTGTTGCGGCTTATTGCTCAGTAATGCCTACTCTGCATCTCATTAGCGGGGAACATCTGTGCAGATGTTTTTTTAGGCTTCTATCGCAGGTAAACTAGTGCTTTGGCCTGTTAGCACAAGCTTGTGAATGGGGCGTACTTTTATTGCAACTTTGGCTGCGATAAAGTGCAGTTGAGTCTGCGATAGCTCCTTGAAAATATGCCCCTTTAGCTTTTATTTCATGGAGTGTGGAGGGTCTTTGCTCTAAGATATGTGATCCTGAAGGAATTATAACCCCATACTATCACACCCTGAACCTTACCTTAACTATACAGCTTAATATGCTCTTAGTAATTTTTCAGGTGAATGTCATCGATGATTTGAGGTCTTTATTTTATGTTTAATTGGTAATGAGTGCAACGGTCTTTCCATACTATGGGCAGATGATTGTAATGTTGCTTAAATGCATTTTTAGTCGAGTGTGTGGAATAGTAGGCAGGCAGGATGCAGCACATTTTTACCAGTCCCCATATGAAAAAGCATTGACAAGGATAATGAAGACTAATAACCTGATTTTTACATCTGAAATATGGGGTGCTTCTGTTGCTCACACTCCAACTTATGTGGAAGGGGGAAGTGGTGTACTATTGATCACTTAATAGTATCTGCTCCATTGATTTCTTCTTTAAGTAAATATGAGATTTTGTATGCTCCTTTTAGTGATCATCGACCTACTAGCCTCATATTTTCTGTTTCACCCACACCTGCCCCGCCTTTCAGACAGAGTTCACCCTTAACTTTCTCTTGAAATCAAGGTGTCCATAGAAAATGGAAAAAGGTAGATCCCTCAAAAATTCATTTGGAATTGATTTTCTCTGGCTTTGAGGAGTTTATGCATTGCTAAGTGAAAGCACTGAACCTGGAATAATTTGGGATAGTTTTGAGAAAATCTGCACTTCCATCTCGGGGTGGTTAACAGTGGTTAAACCTTCAAGGGACCGCACAGAATTTTTGTGGTTTAAAAAGATTGTACCAAGGATCTCACATTTCTGAAAGAAGTAACTAAGAAAGTCCCTCGTGATGCTGGGGCTATTAAAGCAGCAAGGCAAAATTATTCTGTTTTGCTTCAAAAAAGGAAACAAGAGATAAGTACCCAGGCATGGGATGATTTGGAGTGTTCTGCCTCCCTCAAAGTTATCAAGGCCATTTAGGAGATAGTATAAACCACCCTTTTTTGATGTTAAGACTTCCTCAGGTACCGACAGTCTTATTGTTTCACAACACTGGGTCTTGCTTTTAATTGTGAGGATTTGGAGATTTTTGGCAATTCCGTAACAATTGGGGATTTTCGAAAAGACATTGTCAGCTGAGCCTCAGGAAAAGCTTCAAGCCCAGATATGGTGCCAATCGAGCTTTTTAAATATGACTCATACCTTTGGGCCCCTTTTATAACAAATGTTAAAGGAGCTCTGATTATTAAAGGCCCAGCAGACTACTGGACGGAATCAGTGACAATCCTGATTTATAAAAAGGGGGATAAAAACGTCCCGCTAAATTATCAGCCGATTTCTCCTATTGATTCTTCTGCTAAGATCTTTGGGAGAGTGATCCTGGGGAAACTGGAAGTCGGGGCAAAAGAGAAAGCCTAGTTTACGGAGGTTCAATACAGGTTTCAACTACCAACATCCCTAAAGTTGACAACTGTTCTGTTCCTATACTTCTTTATGCGAATGATGTGGTACTTATATCGCACACCAAAAACGGGCTGCAAACTCTGTTGGATGGGTTTTATACTTTTATGTGTGACCAGAAACTCAAGGTTAACTATAAGAAATCTTATATTTTGACTAGGGGCCCCAAAAACACCCACTCTAGGAAGTGCTTTGTGGGAGGTACACCAATATTGAAAACGTCACCTTTTAGATATCTGGGGAATTTTTTTTTCAATCAATTTGAAATGGGATAGACGTGAATCAGAGGTCACAACGTACTGAAGCAAAATGCAGAGCACTTTATTGCAAAAAACCTGGGACATAAACCCCCAAAAGAAATATTGATGTTATATAAAAGTAAGTGTCTGTCCGCAGCTACGTATGGAGTGGGGGCATGGGGCTATGCCTCACAATCGCCCCTACAGACAATAGAGAATACATTTCTGTCTAAAATGTTAGATTCCTGGGATCCAATGAAAGCCTGTTTACAAACAGTGAAACAGGGTTAGGTTTCCTGGAAGATTTGGTGAGGCTAGCTCCTATTATGCAATGGGTTAAAATATGGCCGTTCCATGGTTACATTATGTAAGTTATCCCTGCAAGAATTTGGGAAGTCAGATTTGTGGGCAGATTCTTACTAAGGCGCAGATCAAGTTGAAGTTTTTAGAACATAAAGAAAACTTAAGAATGGCAAAAGCTTTTGACATGACATTATTTCAACAGTATACAGCTCTTTCTATGTGCACTGGTATGGGGCCTTACCTTTTGTGGATGAGAAATCCTCAATATTGCTTTTATCTTTCACATTTCCGTATGAATATGATTAATTATTTAGGAGCGTTCCCTTCCACTGGTTCTTGGTTTGCCTTCCTGCCTCTGTGTCATTGTGCTGGGATCTCATGCAAATCTACCAAACACTTTATATTATTTTGCCCACACTGTGCAGCCTATGATCTCGATTGCTGCAGCCAATCCTCAAAGATAGGGTTTTTAACTCCCACCTTGAAGGGCTGACTATTTTGCAGCACTTCGAGTCCCCACTGATTTGCCTTGCTGTTTTAAATGTTAATATTTAGGCCCTGAGCTTGAGAAAAAGGTATGCATCATGAAGTGAATTTGACGATGTGAGGTTGCATGATTTGTTTTTATCTGATATTTAATTTTATTCTTCTTTTCTTCTTATTATATATTGTTGAGTAGGTGAAGAATGCATGTATTATAAATTTAAATGGGCGATGTGGGCTACAATAATCTTATCCAATATTTAATTTTCATCCTCATCATTTCCTCTTTATTTCAGTTTAAAGAACCATAAAAGATCGCAAAAGTAATATTACAATAAAAACACACTTGATTACATAAACTGTCACTTTTGTTTATAACATTGTATGTACAGTGCAAAGTGTTATATACAGTTCCACCATGGAATAATTTTCATATTGTAGAAAAGGTCTCTCGTCGCTATCTTAATGTGTAAGTGAGTTACGTAAAGTGCATGTACATAATAAAACATTTAAATAAATTATGAAGTTTAATTTGATCAAAAAATATTAAATTAATCATCATCAGTATTAGGGCCAATTTTAGCATATAAAAGACATGTGTCTTTCTAACAAAGCAAGGACATATATATTATATATGTCAATCAAAGGAGGGAGGAGGAAGTACTGATCCTTCAGTTTCCTTTTCTTCAATGCAAATCATCAATGGGGAAGGATCACTTGTCCTGCATGAACCAGGGTATGCAAGAGGTAAGCGAGGTGTCTCCAATAAAAAACCCTCATGCATGTGTTGGGAAGTAGTGGTAACTTTATTCGGTCTGGATTGGATAGCCCCTGTTAGGGGAATGCTAAAAAAAGTGTGTTCTGTGAACTTATTAGGAGTTCAGAACGCGCTAGCAATAAGTGAGGTAAAAAATGGCCGACATGTTTCAGCCCAATCTGCCAGGGAATCGGACTTATGGGCTTTCTTCAGGACCAATAGTGAATCGTGATAGTGGTGCAAGTCTACAATATTCTTGATCTTATTGCAAACAACGTGAGAAATAGGGAAATTATCAACCTGTTTCTTTTCTGTAAGGTCTCAATGTTCCTGGAGTGTGATAATGCCACACTTCCTTCGGGTTTAGTCAAGGGCATCGAGGGGGCTTCATTTCCAATCCTCATGCATTGCTTACGCTGATGCTGCCTCTCGTGACCCGGAAGTGGTCACGAGAGGCAGCATCAGCGTAAGCGATGCATGAGGATGCAGGGGCTATCGGAATCCAGACCGAATAAAGTTATTTACCTGGCTGTACGGATATTTTAAACTGCACACTGTCCACATCACTGGGTCACTACTGTTTTTAACCATGGGTAAGAACCTCCAGGTGGAGGCTGCATAACAAAAACTAACCCCATGATTATGCACACACGTGTATGAAGAGCGGAGAATCAAGATATACCGCTACCACTACTTCCCAACACATGCATGAGGGTTTTTCATTGGAGACACCTCGCTTACCTCTTGCATACCCTGGTTCATGCAGGACAAGTGATCCTTCCCCATTGATTAGTTGCATATATAATATATAGACATTAAAACTTTAACCCTCTCTTTTTCCATAAATAACCCACAGCAAGTACAAATCTGCTAACACCGAATACAATGAGCTATCTGTTTTTAGTATTATTAGAGCCTCCAAATATTTCCTGGTCATCAATCTCAAACACAGTGACTTTATCCACTTCCTTCTGAGGGTGGCATATGCTGGGCAAAAATTAAAATATGTACAATGTCTTCCTCTGACTCTGACAAACATAGGGTGCATTTAGATCCTACCACACTGCTTGCTGGGGTGACCACTTGGCTATGGTTGAATTAGTCAGAAGAGACTCTTATCAAAATGTCAGTTAAAGAGTTTTGGCTAGGTGGGGGTTTAATTTAATCCAAGAACGGTTCAAAACTTGGAGTCAGCTTAAAGGATAGAAATTGTGTAGTGAGTCTTCCAACTGTACAGTTTAATATGGTCCTATTTAAAATTAATTTCCAATAGGTTTGCTTAATTTGGGGTAGCAATGTAAGCATCCGCATAGCTTTATTTTCCACTGCTATTAAGGTGATTAAGGTTTTCCCTGCCCCATAGGTCAAACCCATAGAGTGCTGCTATTTGGGCTCTATACTTCTAGACCTCCAAAGCCGGACAGATTTCCTTAGACTTAGTGGTTTGATGTCTCTTCACAATTGCCATAGTATTTTGAAATAAAATAGGCTTAGGTTTATTTATCTGTGGTTTCCAAGACAGTTTTGAGTCAAATACACACCAAGTTAAGTAAAATTGCCTACGCGCTCTAGTGGTGTATCATCTATGAGCAATATATTTTTTAAATGTTTGTGCAGTCTGATGGCCATATACTTAGTCTTGGTGGGGTTAATTTCTAGGCCCTTTAACCTGCAATAGTTACTGAAACTATTCAGTAATGTTTGCTGTCCCCCAGGGGTCTGGGATAATAGGTTAGTATCAACTGCAAACATTAAAGTACATGTATGGCCCCCTCCTATTTTGGTGAGTCATGGGTACACTTTTGTAGATACTGGACTAGGTTGTTCACCTATTGTAAAAACAGGGTGGGGGCCAAAATACAACTAAGTCCCAACCCCCTCCTGACAGGGATGGCATCTGTAATTTCCCCCCCTGGGCCCCATCCCACTTTAGCACAATTATCTTGATGGAGCCCGACTACCTGTAGCAGGATCTCCTCTGGGACTCTTTGTTGCTTTACGGTTTCCTGCAGGCCGGCCCTTGGTATTGAGTTGAACGCTGCTTTCAGGTCTATAAATGGAACGTCCAGTTGTTCAGCCTTTCATTTTACATACTCCCAGGCTATACCTGATTGCCTAAAGACTTGGTGGATTGGGCTTGCCTTTGGTCTAAAGCCTGCCTTGTATGGTGAAATGATGTATTATTCTATAAACCAATCATTTAGTTTATTCAGTATTTACCTCATATAGACCTTTTGAAGGATGTCTTTTACACTTATGGGCCTATAATTGGCTGCATCATCTTTAGTATCGTTCTTATGGATGGGGTCGATTTCTGCTCCCTTCCATGATTCTGGGAGGGGTGCCCCTGGTGCCACTGCATTGCTTAGGAGATTTGCATACATATCCAGATTTCGGGGGCATGTCCCAGAAGGTCACCCGGTGTTTTTCCTGGGCCTCGAGCCTTTCCTAATTTAACAGGTTCTTTGTCTAGTCTAGTGTCTTCATTACTATCAGACAAACCCTTGAGGGGTGCACTAAGGTTTGGACGAGGCTCAGAGACCCTTGAGTATAGTTCCGAAAAATGTCTGAACCATGTGCTTGGATCTAGAAAATGTTTTGGATCTGTCCTACCCCTTTTTTGGCCATGTGCAATTATTCTCCAGAATGAGGACTGGTCTTTTAGTTTAGCCACAATTATAAGGTCATCACAGGTGGCATCTTCCCAGCTCCTTAACACTGCCTTTTGTGCCTTTTTATATTCAAGTCTTAATTGCTTCAGTTGTGCCATGTTTTGGGCTTTGAGGGTAACTAATACTCTTCATTTGGCTAAAGAGCAATCTTTGTTATACCAGGGGGTATTAGCATTGCTTTAGGTCTGTTTCATTTTTTTTGAAAGGTCTCAATGCTCTCTGCCAGACGATGGTGAATTTGTGTTACAGGTATCAAATCTGGCCAAATGTCGCCATAAAGGGTGATAGCGTCGAAGAACCCATTGTAGATACAAATAAGAGGCTCAGTTTGATCGAGAATGGTAAACCATTTGACTGATCTGCGGTTGTCCCTCACCGACAATTATGGGGACTATTCCCTGTTATGGTGTGTGAGTGGCAATCAGCCTGTCAGGGATAAACATAATACAAAATGATCACTTCCTTCTCTATTGTCCACCTTGAAGTCGTTAATGTATCCCCAGTGTGCTGCACTCATCAAGGTGAAATCTATTTTAGATTTGATTATGCCCCTATTTAAAGATTAAAGGTGTTAGAACATTGACTGTCAGAAGGCAGCCAACCATTTTAATAAAACGAGGCACTTGTTAACTTGAATTAGAGCAGCTTTATTAACACCCACCGGAGAGGCTTTTGGCAACAGCAAAGTGGTAGTTTCAACTGGCATCAGCTTGACACATAACATTCTCGCTGATGTCATGTAGCATTCCTAACAGGGAATGCTAGATTTAAGGGTAAAGTTACAACACATCTCCCTTTTATAATAACACTAGCAGCCCGTCCCGACGTTGTCTGGCTATGAATTGCTGCCGGCCAGTAGAATTTTGTTTTGTAGGATTTCGTTTAGATAGCATTTCTTGTCTGTGACAGGCCTGCGAAACGCTCCGATTCCCAGTGCTCTGCTGATGCACTTAAGAGTGCGCGTTCAGTAGTGTGTGAACTCGAGTTTCCCAACTTTATTTTTCCTTGTCATATTATATAGCGCGAACTTGACAACATGGCATGAGCACAATTCACATTACAGAAGAACACATTCATTTGTGGTAGGCACGGGGAGACAAAGCGATTTGCCTGGAATCACAGGATGTTGAGCTGATGCCGAGATTCGAACGTAGCTCCCCAGCTCTAAAGTTCGCAATTCTAGAACTTGTGGCTGGAGGTGTGTCTAAAAGTGTATGTCGTGCTGGCCATCAATGAGAGAGACCTGTGCATTTTTCAAATGGGTGGTGAAAAAATATGAGTAAGTTGCTGGAGATGTGGGCCGCCGTGCCACCAATGTACTTACAGGGGGAGGGTAAACACCCATTATTCCGCAACTTTCTTTCCGCATACCATCACTCCGCATACTTTCATTACAAAAGTACCATGACTCCGCAATGCCATTATAACGCATGGCATTACATTTTATATGCTTTTACCACGCATACATTTACAACGAAATTCGTTGTAAATGTGTGAATGTTAAAAGCATTTTTTTTTATGTTTGGATAAGGTAAGTATGGGCATAGGGGTATATGTTTTGGGGTACTGATGAATACGTTTGGGGTGTTTGGGTATTTTAAGGGTTCAGATATAGTTTTGGGTTATGGGGTACAGGGGTAGTTTTAGGGTTGAGGGATAGGTATGGGTTTTGGGGTACAGGGGTATTTTTACGGTTCAGGGCTAGGTTTGGGTTTTGGGGTATAGGGGTATTTTTAGGGTTCAGGGGTAGGTTTGGGCTTTGGGGTACAGGGGTATTTTAAGGGTTCAGGGCTAGGTTTGGGTTTTAGGGTACAGGGGTATTTTTAGGGTTCAGGGCTAGGTTTGGGTTTTGGGGTAGAGGGGTATTTTAGGGTTCAGGGGTAGGTTTGGGTTTTGGGGTACAGGGTTATTTTTAAGGTTCAGGGCTAGGTTTGGTTTTTGGGGTACAGGGGTATTTTTAGGGTTCAGGGGTAGGTTTGGGTTTTGGGGTACAGGGGTATTTTAAGGGTTCAGGACTAGGTGTGGGTTTTGGGGTACAGGGGTATTTTAGGGTTCAGGGGTAGGTTTGGGTTTTGGGGTACAGTGGCATTTTTAGGGTTCAGGGCTATGTTTGGGTTTTGGGGTACAGGGGTATGTTTAGGGTTCAGGGGTAGGTTTGGGTTTTGAGGTACAGGGGTATTTATAGGGTTCAGGGCTAGGTTTGGTTTTTGGGGTACAGGGGTATTTTTAGGGTTTAGGGATAGGTTTGGGTTTTGAGGTACGGGGTATATTTATAGGGTTAAGATTGGTTAGTGTTTAAGGGTGTTGGGGTATTTTAAGGAGTAAGGGTGGGTTATGATTATGGGGTGCAGGGCTATTTAAAGGGAGCAGGGTGGGATTAGCACACGATATGGGACATGTCATGAAGGGCGGAACGTACCACACGCCCCCAGCGTTTGTCACGCCCCAGCACACGCCCACAGCACAACGCAGACAGGCCCACAAGGGACTACTTTGCTGGCATGGTTCTTTTACCTTTTAAATGTATATGGTGGGCGTCTGCTTAGCCTATGTCCTTCTGCTGCAACTGCCCTTTCCAACGCTGTATTGGGTGTTTTGATTGGTGCTGTGGTTCCTGAGATTACTTGCCTCAAAGGTTTGGGCTCTCTATTATATTAGTATGGATAAATAAAATGAAACAGAAAAAGCAAATAACAACATTACTTAAGGTATAATCTTGTAAACTCAATGGTGACAATATTACTTAAGGTAATAATCTTGTAAATACAGTGGTGACTTCCTAACTCTGGTATTGCGAGTAAAATGAGAAGGAACATTTTGTGACAAATTGTTAAAACATTAAGGGCCCGATATAGGTAAACGCGATTTTCCGAATTCAAAATACCGAGGCGGGCCGAATCGGTATTCTGAAATCGGAAAACGAGATGTAGGGGAAAAAAAGCGAATGAATACCGATTCGGTCGGCATCGGTAATGAGAATCGGTACGTTCCGATTCGGCACGGACCGAATCGGGAAGTACCGAATCGGCGAACAACGAATCGGAAATTACCGAATCGGCTAACACCGAATCGGATAGTCCTGATTCGGCGAACACCGATTCGGTAAAAGCCGATTCGGTAAAATCCGATTCGGCAATCATAGATTCGTAGCCATGAAAACACACCCATGGCGAAAAAGCCCATAGGAATGCATTGAAGAAACCGAATCGGCTTTTACCGATTCGGATAATACCGATTCGGTAATATCCGATTCGGTAAAAGCCGATTCAGCCAATGAGGTGGCTCCCCCTCCCCCACCCAAACAGGGAGTGGCAACCCTGGCAGGTGCAGCTAATTAAGAAGTTTCTGGAGAGCCAGCCTGAGCTCAACACTCACAGTTAGCAGCAGTGGGAGTAGGAGGTTGTTGTCAACTGTACTGAAGAACATGGCAGAGCAGTGCGAAAGCCAGAAGTCCTCCCAGAAGAGGAAGCCGAAGTTCACCACCACCGAGCTTCAGGTGCTGGTCGAGGAGGTGGTGAGGGTGCACCGCCAGCTGTTTGGAAAGCTGTCCCTCAATGTGCCAGACAGCACCAAGAGGAGGATCTGGGCGGAAATCGCCCAAAAGGTGAATGCTGCGGGTGTCACCCCCAGGTCCGTAGAAGAACTCAAGAAGAGATTCTACGACATCCGCAGCCTCACAAAAAGGAAGATGGCTGAGATACAGAGGCAGGCTGGAGGCACTGGAGGAGGCAGGAACCCGGCGCCACCCCTCACCGAGCTGGAGGAACTGGTCTCCAGCACCATTGAGAGGGAGAGTGTCAGTGGAATTGGGACCCTGGACAGCTCTGCGAGAGCTATAGCTACAGGTAAGAAGCATGCGCATCATGACACACCCTACCAGACACCTCCCCATTAGACACAATGCATAGGCAAACCCCAGCACAGTACTGTCACCAACATACAAGAGACAAGCATCATGGTACATGTAGTCAGCAGAAGTTAGCTAAATATGGCAGTGCAGAATCACAAGACAGGAAACAGTGTGACACAGTGTAAGGAGATGCAAGGACATGTGGAATGCTTTAATTGTACTGACTGTAATACATCGGCACTCAGTTTACAAATGCTTCTTTGTACCTAGGGGCACCATCAGGCGGAACAACATTGACATCAGAGGGAGCAGCATCGTCTGACACTGCACTCGCAGGGCCGAGCACCAGCCAGGCTGGCCAGGAGGAGGAGGAGGACGGAAACACCCTAGGGCTAGGTATGGAGGGAGACCTGGTGATAGACTTCGATGCACTGCACTCCCCACAAATGGCCAGCACACCCCTCTTGCAGTTCTCACCAGAGAACTCCCCTACAAGGGACACCATTCCGCCTACACCAGCTCCTGCCACAACCATGGCCTTGCCACCTGTACAACCTGTCCTGGGAGCAGGGGCTCAGGGACCGGCCAGCACCACACCCCCACCAGTGGCACCCCAGCCCACTCAGCAGGCCGGAAGCAGCAGTGCCCGGCGCCGTACCATCACCACCACTGCTGCACCAGCACGGGAGGGCAGTGTATTCCTGGGCCTCGAGGGACAGATGGTGAAGATTCAGAGGCAACAGGCAAGATCCACGATGGCCTGCCAACGCCAGCTCCTGCATCACAACCTGCAGATGGGAGAGATGGTAAAGGGATTTCAGGCATTTGTGGAATCAAATAAGGAGGTGGCAGCAGGGTTAGGCAGGCTAACCACTGCCATAACCCAATCATCTAACAGACAGGAGGAGCATGAGCTGGTGCGCAGGCGGGATGCTCGGGTGCTGAACCGCGCCATGAGCCGCCTTGCTGCGGCGACGGCACAACTGTGCCATCGCAGCGCGAACATGGAATCCAGCCTGAGTCAGCATACGGCAGAGCTCACAAGGGGGATGGCCCGGATCCCCACTGCTATGGAGGCCATGATTATTTCGAACACGGCTTCCAATCCTGCCCTGGACCTGGGTGATGCTGGGGACAGCAGCAGCCGCAGCAGCCCGGCCAGCGCTGCGTCTGAGCCATGTAGGAGCACCAGGCGCTCCGCTGATGCTGCTGGGCATTCAGAGGGGGCTGAGGGACACCCCAGTGGGTCTGGCAAGCGGGCTAAGAAATAGCCTTGCAAGGGCGGGTGAGGCAACCTGAACCTTGGACTTTTGTTTTTTACCTATACACCATTTTTTGTTGCACATCAGTGCTGTAACTGTGTAGCAACAGTATTAAAATGTGTTTTTTCCCAACAAACATTTAGCTGTCTTTGCATCTGTACTCACTCAGAAATAGTTCTCAGTAATCTCCTCACGTCTGTATCTGCCATCACTTGGTGTACACACCCCAGCTGGCTGTGTCAGTGGCACAGCTTCGTCGTCGTCATGGTCCTCGTAGTCAGACAACTCCACCTCAGTGCCCTTCTTCACCGCAAGGTTGTGTAACATTGCACATACAGCTATGATCTTGCAGCAGGTGATGGGGGTATACTGCCTTGCACCTCCACTCTTGTGCAGGCATCTGAATCTACTTTTCCAGATGCCAAAGGTCCGTTCGACAACATTCCTTGTGCGTATGTGGGCCCGGTTATACCTCCTTTGGCTGGGTGTGGAGGGGTTGAGGTAGGGGGTGAGTATGAATGAGCGGAGGGCATATGCACTGTCGCCTGGAAGAGAAAGGGGTTACATTACTTACATGCATACATGTATTCCACCTAGCTACTATGTGTTATGGGGGTCTGATGATGTGTCTCACCTAGGAGGTATCCTTCACCAAATTCGCCAGCCATCAGCCGTGCATAGATGCCGCTCTGTTGGAAAATATAGGAGTCATGGGTACTCCCTGGAAATTTTGCTACCAGGTCTGTGATGGTGCACTTTGCATTGCAGATCACCTGCACGTTGATGGTGTGTGTAGACTTGCGATTGCGGTATATGTATTCGGTGTCCGCTGGTGGGCAAATCGGAATGTGAGTGCCATCTATGCAACCGATGATTTGGGGAAATTGTGCCATCTGGTAGAAGTCAGCTTTGGTTTGTAGCAGTTCTGCGTGGGTTGCAGGGAAAGAGATGTATTGGTCCATCCTGTGTATCATGGCGTCAAGGAATGTGTGGAAGAACCTTGACAGGCTGCTCTGGCTCATCCCTCCTGCTGCTGCTACTCCACTTTGATAGCTGCCAGACGCTAGCAGGTGTAGGCTGCATAGCACCTGGATGTGCGCAGGGATGGCGTGTGCCCTTGGGGTGTGGTGGTCCAAGAATGGCTTGAGATCCCTGATGAGCTCAAGTATGGTGTCAGAGTCCAGCCTGTATCTCTGTAGTATCTCTGCCTCTGTGAGCATGAACAGGGTTATCCTCTGTCTGTAGACCTGTTCATTTCTTAGCCATTCCCTCTGTCCTTCCTGCTGTAGCCGTAGCCGCCTCGCAATGACATAGAAAGCTGCCATCCTGCAAGTTGCAATGCATTTTGGGCCTGTTTATATGGGTTGGAGTTGGTTACCACCTGATTGCAATCCATGGTAAATACCGAGTGAATTCTACCGATTTTGAGCCGATTTCGGTGTTTCTGTGCCTCCCTACATCTCCCCATGTGTCGGAATCGGGGAATTTCCCGATCGGCGATTCATACGATTCGGCATGTTTTCCGATTCGGCTCATGTCCGAATCGGTCTATCTACCGATTCGGTACATGGACCGAATCGGTGATTTTCCGATTCGGTGTCACTACCGAATCGGTACATGGACCGAATCGGTGATTTTCCGATTCGGTGTCACTACCGAATCGGTACATGGACCGAATCGGTGAATTTCCGATTCGGTGTCACTAACGATTCGGTACATGGACCGATTCGGTGATTTTCCGATTCGGTGTCACTACCGATTCGGTACATGGACCGATTCGGTGTTTGCATCCGATTCGGTGTTTTTCCGATTCGTTACATATCCGATTTTCGGTATGTACGTATCGGATTCTTTCCCATTCGGTACTCATTCCGAATCAGTTTTCACTCCGATTCTTTATGTTTTTTGTTCCCTACATCTCGATGGCTGTTTACCGATCGGTAAGGGCCAAAAATCGGTATTTTCGGCCGTTACCGATCGGTAACGCCCTACCTACATCGGGCCCTTGGACTTTACATTATCATCCCCCTCCGTACATTTTGTCAAACGAGACATACTCCGAACATCACCACCAGCAAGCATGACAACATTATTCATAACTTGTACAATACGTCTTGGTCCAAAATATTTAGATTCACCTTTAGGTGACCACACTGCTTTTTTAATAATAACAAGATCACCCACTTTCCATAAGATTTTCCTTGCTCCAATTTTGATATCAAACCTCAGCTTGTAATTATTTTGATATCTTTTCACTCTCCAATTATTGATAACGCAACCTCTGTCCTTTACACTTAACCATAAATGATTTAATTTTGAGCCAGCCGTCCTACCCTTCAATTTTTTTAATCGAGAACAACCAGTCACACTGTTGGGCGTGTTCCTATGCACCCATAACTTTTCTCTGAGAATGGGCTTGAGTGGAACTCTCAACTCTAATGCGGTTTGAGCGGAAGCCCTAATCAATCTATTCATGCTCTCAACTAAACCGTTAGCCTGGGGAGCATATATAGCAGTTTTGTGATGGGTGATGGATAAATCTTTTTAAAAATCTGACATCTCCTGTGAGGTAAATTGCACCCCATTACCTGAAACAAGGATATTAGGAACCTCTTCACAAGTGAAGGCATCCTTTAAACATTCAATAATGTTTCTTGTTATAACTGAACTCATGCAAGAGGCAGATAACCATGTTGATGTATAACCCACCAGAACAATAACAAATCTCTCTGAAGGAGTCAAATTATCAAAAGGACAAACTATATCCGCTGCCAGTTTAGACCAGGATGTTCAGGTATGGCGACAGGAGAAAGAGGAGTGGTCCTCACCTTCCTTGACTTATCATTTCCAGCACAAATAGTACAATCTCTAACAATTTTCTCAACTTGGCGGTCCACCTCAGGCCACCAGTAAGATTATCTGGCCCTTGCCTTTGTAAGACTATGCCCAAGATGCCCTTCATGTGCAAGATTGATTATCTTTTCCCGCATCATAAATGGGGGTATTAATCTGTCCCTACGAAAAAGTTCACCCTGCACAATGTTTAACTCTTCCCTGACATTCCAGCAATCCTTAGCACAATCTGGAACATCTTTCAGAAGGGGCCGACCATTGACAGTGAAATCCATAACTGGTACTCTGGCTTTGTCACTCACAAAACAATTTTTCCATTCAACCTCATTGAGTGCTGATTCTTTCACCCAAGAAACTTGTTGACATTCTGAATCATTTACCACATATGTTTGCAAAGGCAATCTTGAAAGAAAGTCAGCTAGAATATTCTTAAGACCAGGTAAATATTCCACACAAAAATTATACTCCAAGGGCCAGATGTAGGTCGTCAAATACCGGTCGGTAACAGCCGATTTTGGCCATTACCGACCGGTATTTGGGATTTGACATGTAGGGGGCCTCATATTTACAGAATCGGTATATTTACCGATTCGGTAAATTTACAGAATCGGTAAAATACTGAATCAGTAAATTTACCGATTCTGTAAATCCATATGTAGGTGGCACTGTAATCAGTGCCACAGGCCCTTACCGAATCGTTATTTACCATGGAATACTATTCCATGGTGAATAACGAATTCCAGTGTACATGCACATCTGTGCATGTACACCTGTGCCATGTGGCACAGACATGCCCTAAGGGCATGTATGTGTGTCACATGGCACACAAGCCAGAAACAGTGGTGCAATAGGGTGTCAAAGTGACACCCTGTCCCCCTTGTAAAATTGGTAAAATTACCGATTCAGTAATTACCGAATCGGTATTTGCTATGGAATCCTATGGGCTTCAAGGCCCATAGGAATCAATGGCAAATACAGATTCGGTAATTACCGAATCGGTAATTATTGAATCTTACCGATTCGGTATTTTTACCGAATATTTTACCTACATAGCAATTACCGAATAGTGAATACCGAATCGGTAAAATTCGGTATTTACCATTCGATAATTTGCTATTACCTACATCTTGGCCCAAATGTCCGTCAATCATCTCTTAATTCTCGGGGTAGTGCACTCAGCATTCCTAAAAGAAAACATTTGCACAAGGGGTCAATGATTCGACCTAACTAGAAATGGTAAACCCCACAAGTAAAATCTAAACTGATTGATGGCCCATGAACAAGCCAGAGACTCACGTTCGATCACTGAATAACGTTCTTCAGCACCTTTCAGCGATCCAGAAGCAAAACCAATTACTTTTTCAGTCCCATCAACAATTTGGAATAGAAAGCCCCAATCCCACAAACACTTGCGTCAGTGGTAAAAATCGTCTTCTTGTGTACATCAAAATGCCCTAAAGTTGGCATTTTTGCAATCTCTGATTTCACTTTATTAAAAGCAGTAACACATTCATCATTCCACTTAAAAACAGTGCCCTTCTTCAAGAGTAATCTGATGGTTTGCATAACACTTGCAAAATTGTAAACAAACAGAATAGTATTCGGACAAACCAGTAAATAAACTTGGTCTTTGTTTGAGGGAGATGGAGCTTGCAATATGGCCTCCGCCAGATCAATTTTAGGACTGATTCCCTCTCCAGAAATGGAATGCCCAAGATAAGATACTGAATTAAACCTGAATTTGCACTTTTCATGTTTCAAGGTAAGCCCATGTTTCTCTAATCTTGACAAAACATTAAATAATTCATCATGCTTACCCTTGTCATGTCCATGGACAAGAATGTCATCTTGAAAAAATAATACAGATTCAATACCTGACAAAACATTTTTCATAACTCTTTGGAAGCAAGCAGCTACACTTGCGAGACCAAACGCCATTCTAATGAACCTGTAAGCTCCTAAAGGGGTTACAAATGAAGTTAAGTGTCTTGAATCTTCATGAAGCATAATTTGGTAGTATGCTGCCGATAAATCCATTACGCTAAACATACTTGCTCCACCTAACTTTGACAAGGTCTCATTAATATTCAGCAGGGGTTGTCTATCAACCCACATTGAGCTGTTCAAACTTCTTAAGTCCACACGCATCCTAATTTTAGTTCCTTTGTCCTTAGGTGCCAAAACAATGGGCGCCTTCAATTACTTCTAGATTCAATAATCTGTCAATTTCCTCCTGAAATGGTTTTAACATGAGATTTGGCACCTTCCTTACTTTGTGCACAACAGGTTTCGCATTGCCCTTTAAAATTATTTTATGTTTGAAACCATTCAGGAGACCAAGTTTGTCAGTGAAAACTCCAGGGACTTTTTCAACAACGTCCTGAACATCACCCTGTAAGAAATTAGCATAACCTGCTCAGGTGCATTCGGATTTAAAACAATCCCAAGGTCCCTTTGGTGACGCAAGACTAAAAGATTATCCCCACGCTTAGCAACATAAATTTTGCCCACTGTTTCCCTGTCTTTGAACAAAATGGTCTGTACAGAATATCTAATCAAGTCAACCTTTGACATCCATACCCAACTGGACTTATGTCAAGTGCTAAAAGTTGTATTTTGTCAGATCCAAAAGTTGAGAACCAAAACTTGTCGCTAATCAAAGTATACGGAGAACCTGAATCAGCTAAAACAGGAATGATCTCATCTCCTATGTATATGTCACATTTCGGCATGGTCACAGTATCAGAGTTTACAGACTTTACGTCATTCACAGGTTCAAGTGGCTTATCAGTGATGCAATGAATTGCCTGTTGAACAAATTCTTCTTCATCATCAACAAAATTCACCTTGTTGTTCCTGCACATTCGGGCATAGTGACCTCTTTTCCCGCAGTTCCTGCAATTTTTACTCTTTGCAAAACAATTTCGGAAAATTAGGCCATTGATTTTGACTTCCACACCTGGGACATCTAAACTTTCCATCCTTATTAAAATTGAAATAAGGTTTCAGTCTGGCTGGTTTTGTAAAAATGTTTCCCTTCTTAACATTTGCTTTACTGACAGATGCAACTTGTATTTCAGATTGAAAATTCTCTTGGCTTCATTGTTTATATTTGAAACAGGGTGAGTCTGACCTTGGCCTTTCCCTATTTCTTTGACCCAATGAGAGGTATGTTCAACACTCTCAACTATGGTTATGGCCTCTTTTAAATTCGGATTTTTTTATAACAACTTCTCCTGAATTTTTTGATCATTCGTACAACGGACAAGTTGGTCACGAATGAGAGAGTCAGTCAGCTGTTCAAATTCACATGTTTGTGCTAGTGATTTCAGTGCTGCTACATAATTGCCAAGTCTCTCACCCTTTGCTTGGACACGCATGAAAAATGTGTGCCTTTCCATAACTATATTTATACTTGCTCCAAAATGTCTTTGTAAAAGAAGAACACTTATCTCATATACGTCATTGGGTTCTCCTGCCCCTCTACCTATAGGTATAGGATCTACTCTGTCGTAAATATTCCTCCCCTCAATGCCAAGGTTATTTAGCAAAATACCTTGCTTCCTAGGAGCAGAGAACTTTTCTCCTCTAATAGCAACTTAATAAGAATCAAAAATTGGTTTCCATTTTTTCCATGGTAAAACTGGTTCACCATGTTTGCTTAAAAATTGAGGGGGTTGATTCATTCCGCCGGCCATTGACATCCTGTAAGTCAAGAAAAACCTAACAAGCTAACAAAATAGATTAAAACAATAACTTAAAATAACAATTCAAAATAGGTGTGGAAAAATAACAAGCTAACTCAAACTCTTCCATGAGATTCACAAAATAAACATTGCTTTGCTGTAAAAAAAAAATATAATAAAACTAACATAATAAGTTAAAACAATTAACTTATTTCTCAAATCTCTTCTTTGTTCCACGAAAATAGCTGCTCCACCAATATCACCTTATAATTTCTTGTAAATAGCTTGTTGTTATTTCTTTAATTCAAGCAAACTCCTTAGTTCATTTATTGTGACTTCCATTTTTTTATGGGGTGTATGTGCCACTAACACATCCGTCATAAAATAAATATATTGTGTATGTAATCAGCTTAATGCTCCTTTCTGTACATGCACTGCCAATCCTCTTCTTTATATAAATAGTATTTCCACTATGTTCAGTGAAAACTGTAATGCAACTGCTCCCTTCCTCTGCTTTTCCGTCGTCGATTTCCTTTTTTTTTTTTTACTTAAAACATACATGTCTTTCCGTAAGGACTCACGTGGTGTTCCGCTGCGTGCCTCTCGCTTGAGAACGCTTCTGCTCGCACTACGGAGATCTTACACTTCGCACTGACAAAACGCCTCAGCTTGCACTTCTGCTTGCGCTATGGAGACTCTACACCACGCGCTAAGAAGATGCTTCTATTCAGCTTTCACACGTTGCTGCACGCGCTCCATCGCAGTTTCAAATGACGCTGCACAATTCAAAATCCTCTTCGTGGATACTGCAACTCGCGTAGTAAGAATGCCACGTGCATCCCTTTTTATGTAAAAACGATGTAAATAACAAGCGCGCTCTTTATCCTTAGCAGTTCCAAAAGCTAATTAGTCATCCAGACATCTTTTACAGCCAGACGATTTTCATTCAATTGCTCACCTCTTCAAAATCCTTGACTAACCTTTTTTATTTCACGAAGCAGTTCATAAAAAAAATTCCTCACACTGGGTTCTTTCTTTTCCGGTGGGCGTTAGTCCCTTATCGCCAGTAATAAAGTGATGCACTTGTTAACTTGAACTAGATCAGCTTTATTAACACCTACCAGAGAGGCTTGTGGCAACAGCAAGGTGGTAGCTTCAACTGGCATCAGCTTGACTCTTCTCGCTGATGTCATGTAGCATTCCTAACAGGGAATGCTAGATTTGAAGGTAAAGTTACAACACATTTAAAGCCCTCAGCCCTCGTTCTGTGGTGAAGTGGACTAGTTTCATGGCTGCTGTGGAGCACAACACAGAGGAGTTTATATTTATTGTGGAAATCCCTCTGTCAAAATCGTCATACTCAAAAAGTGTTTCTATCCCTAATAGGTTCATAACAGCAATTAAAATCTCCCCCCCCACGAGGACGACTCCCTCTGGATCTATGGGTTCAAGAGCTTCATCTAGCTATGTAATATTGCTGATTCTTTCAAGAGCAATCTTGGTCTCATATAGATGTCAAAAACATAAAAATGGGTCTTTTTTGTGGACTACAGTATTGAACCTAGTATGTTGGAAGAGCTAATGCTCAGCACTTCTATTGTTATGTTCATGTTCATGTTCATTTTTACCCATATAGCCAGCCCACCTGGTGGTCTCCCCTTCGTTGATTGCAAAGTATCTATACTAAAGGTCCTATACCCTAATTTATATGGAGATTCTGTTAACCATGTTTCTTGGAATAGGCAGAGGTCTTAGTTGGCTATAAAGTCCTTTAGAGAGGAATTGTAAAGCGTTTGGAAACTGGTAGAGTGCATTCTAGGATGCGAGGGAGAGTGGAATACGTTTTTTCACCCCCTTGTATTAAGCACGTGTTTCCTTACCTTTACAGAGCGGGCCTCATTTTTCCTGAGCACGGTCCAGGTGAGGTGAGGTCTAATCCCCGGTCATGCTGGGTGAGTGTTACAATCTTTACTTACTCTACTATGAAGAGAGAGGTAGTGGGACGCAATTCTAACACTATGTCCACGTTGTGGTGTTTGTTATTTCAGATGTACAGATACACCACCTGACACGGAGGATTTGTAATTGACTTACTGTATCCTTTTGAATACTTCCTTTGCAGGAGTATAAGTTACTCACTTCATTTTTTATTCACTACACTTATTGGTTTGATCACTCTACAGTAGCAACGGTTTAGAACAGAGGCCCTGAAGAAAGCCTTGGGTCTTTTCCCCTCATAGGCTGAGACATGTTGGCCCTAATGCAGTTATTTGTTTAAACACTGCTTCTTTGCACTGTTCTTGTTTTTAACTAGGAAGGGGTCAAGTCTTAAATAAAATATGTCTTTTTGCCCCCTATCCCATTTTAACTCACCACTATTATAATTTTTGCACTGCACATGAACCCATCAGATCAATCCCATATGGTCAGAGTGTGATTGTGGGTATATACCCAGCTCCGGTTTAGGGTAAGAGAGTGGTCTCAATGATCAAGAGACATACTGCCCTTGTAGGATGACCAAATGATAAAATTGATCATCACAAGACTTTGATGGGAATCCTAGGAACACTTTGTGGGTTTCATTCAATCACCTGTGGCTATGTGTATTGAATTGATGTCCTACTTTGGAAATCGGATCAGTTTTTTGATCATCGATGCATCTTATTAGACACCATCGACTATAGATTGAGGCTCTTTGATACCCTCATATATAGACCCCTAGGTTTCTTTGTTGTTTATATAAAATCCTGCCATCCGGGGTCTAAGAGTTTTTACTTTAGCCCAGCTACATTCCAGGAGATCATCCTAGTGTTTTCTGGGGTGTATGTTGAGGGTTTGCTGAAGAGACATTTTTTTGTTGGGCACAGTACCCAATGATGTTTTAGTACGTCTCTGTGTATCATGTACTATTGATTGGCCAGCCGTTATAGGAGTGCAGTCAATGTCAAGGTTGATTGATATTGAATCAATCCTTTTTTAGGTTTTATCCTCCTTCGATAGTCAATCTACTAGCTCCAGGTTATCCTGTTCCAGGCGAACTAGTAAATAATTATTATTCTTCTTGGATGAAATTGTGTTTAGCTTGAATCTAGTTTTAGATTCTACCAGGGAGTGTGCACATAAATCCCAGGCTATCAGGCTATCTGCAATGAATTTGGAGTGAAAAGTTAGTTTTATATCGTCCAAGTACCCAGTTTCAGACTGGAGTCGTTTGGCTTCGGTTATGTCTCCTCTTATGACAGATAAACAATGTCACCTGAATCTGATCCAAAGTGCTACTTTCTGCTTTAGAGAAACCACATCTTCTCTATCGCCCTATTTTAGATTTGGAACATTTATCATGAATACATTCTAAACACATTTTGTTTATTGATTGGGATTCACAGCTTGTTGTTGGGCAAGGAGGTGCTTGTTGTTCCTGCATGCCTGTAGTTTTGTCGGGCCCTTTTGATCTGTCATGTGGTTTGGCCATCTGTCTTTAATTAAGGTGGGATTAGGGACATTTGGAATGTGGATTATTCGATCTGCTTTGTGTTTTGCTACCTCTCTAGTTATAGCGTGCTTTCCTACCCTCGATTGCCTACCAGAGGTGTTCTGTCTTGCTCATCGATTGTTAATTCCAAGCCCTGATGTTTCTGATGGGTGTTTGGAATCAGTCAGGTAGTCAGTGCTCCCTATACACGGTCTGAAGAGGTCTGGGTGAACTGATCTACTGCATTGTGTGGATTACAGGCCTGAGTAGTATTTAAGTTTGCAAGGGAATATTCCTTTTGGCTTCTCACATTGTCACTTTTGACACTGCTATTATGTGTGATAAGTCTCCAAATATTTTTTTTAGGGCTATTACCTCTTCCTTCAGGTAGATTTGTTTTTGATGTAACTCTGTAGTGGATTCAGTGCTTTCTAACCTCTGAGTTTGTACTGCCTTGTCCTTACTACTGCATAGGTTAGGCTATCATTTTTGGGTCAAATTTACCAAACCTGGACTGTGGTTAATGGTGCCTATCTATTTTAGCAGTTGATTGTTATTATAACACTGTCCGTGTTCCTGTCTGTGGTCAAGGATAAAGTAACAGGCTTAGCTGTACCAATTTGGGGAGAACTGCCCACCCCACGATTTGGAGAGGGCTTAGAGAGGGTTGGAACCTCTGACTGTATCTTGCCAAGTGCATGATAGACAATAATATTTTGTGCAGCGGGGTTTAGGCCGTTGGTCCTATTCTGTTTACCTTAAAAGGTAGTTATTTTTTTGTACCTTCGCTAGTCAATTTCTTCCCTTTGGATAATATTGTTTCTACCGCCTCAATTAGGTCATCAATCGCAGCTAGGGTGCAGTAACCTGAGGCTGTTTTCTTGTGTTTTACTGTCTTTGGAATTTTACTCTTTCCTGTAACAGACTCAGTAGCCTTTCTTTTGCTCATTTCAAATGAAATGAAATGAAAAGTGAATTTATAGAGTGCGATTGCTGCCCAGGGGCGTCCAAGCGCTAGTATAGGCTAGTAGTAACTGAACACTCAAAAGGGATCAGCCAGAAGAATTAGCAGGGGGTAGTGAACAGGAAGGTTTTTAATTGTTCCCGGAATGACAGCAGATTGGGATTGGACCGAAGTTGAAGAGGGAGAGAGTTCCACAACTTGGCAGCATTTAGTGCAAACATCCTGCCACCAGCTCTCGCTCTTTTTACTTTGGGTATTGAGGCTAGAAAGGCCTGGGTGGAGCGGAGATTTCTGGTCGAGTGATAATGAGCTATTAGATTGCGGCTAATTGCTGGTCCCATCTGCCAGAAAGCCTGATGAGAGATGCACATTGCCTTGAAGGCAACTCTCTGTCGTACCGGCAGCCAATGCAGCTTGCTAAGTCCGAGCTTGACTGATTGTCTGCGAGGCAGCTGCAGCAGGGTGCGGGCTGCGCAGTTCTGGACTACCTGGAGCTTTCGCAGTGTAAATGCCGGGGCACCAAGGTAGAGGACATTACTAAAGTCCAGTCGGGACTGGATCAGACCCAGAACTGCCACCTGTTTTGCCTCCATCGGTAGAAGGGGGAGCACTTTCCTCAACATTCTGAGGAGGCCAAAACAGGTCGCCGACAGTTTGATGGCCTGGGTGTTGAAGGAAAGGGTCTTGTCAAGCCATACCCCTAAGCTCTTTATATTATCTTTAGGTGTTGGGGGGTGCCCAGGCATGGGGGCCAGAGGGAATTGAATGGTACTGGGAATGTTGATCCTAGGAGCATCAGCTCTGTTTTATCCCCATTGAGCTTTAGGGAGGACGTTGTCATCCATTCCTTGACTTCCTCCAGGCATTTCATAAGACCTGATGAAGGAGGTCTGTTGCCTTCCTGCGCCAAGGAAACCACTAGCTGAGTGTCGGTCAGTAGTAAGAAATGATCTTAATACCAAACGGCTGGACGACCTCCGCCAGTGGTTTCATATAAATGTTAAATAGCGCAGGGCTTAAGGAGGAGCCCTGCGGTACCCTGCAGCTCAGTGATCTGCTGGCAGACACCGTATCCCCGTCAAAAATCTGGAATGATCTATTGCTCAGAAATGATTTGAGCCATCTAAGTGCATTGCCTGTTACTCCGATGTTAAATATGCGGTTCAACAGGGTGGCGTGATTGACTGTATCAAAGGCAGCACTTAGGTCAAGGAAGACCACTGCCACTGATCCTCCTTGATCCAGAATCTTTCGGGTTTCTTCGGTGACCGCCAGTAAGGCGGTTTCGGTTCCATGCCTGGGTCTGAAACCTGTCTGGGTGGCATCCAGTAGCAAATTATTCTTGAGGAACTTCATCAGATAGACATTGATGTGCTTCTTGAGAATTTTGCTAACCCAAGGGAGAAGCGAAATTAGGCGGTAGCTGCTAGGATCCTCTGGGTCGAGATTTTGCGTCTTAAGCAGAGCCCGTACCATGGCTTTCTTCCATGCAATGGGCACAGTGCAGGATGAGATGGAGGCGTTTAATAGGTTCAGTATTACAGGCAGGGTAGCCTGGCTCGCCTGTATCATGGCCTCTGGTGGAGCTGGGTCACGTGGGGATCCTGATTTTACTTGGTGGGCTAGTTGGTCAAGAGCTTCAAGATCTAAAAGGGGGAATTGATCCAGTAATACCCGGTCCGGGGGGGGGGGGCTGTTTCAGTGGTGCCTGGTCATGTACTCTTAGATCTGTGACTGCCGTTGGGAAAGAGGAATAGATCTGAGTGACTTTTTTATGAAAAAATTCTGCTAGATCATTACATTGGCCTCGAGTCTTAACAGGAGGTATGGTTGGGCTAGCCACTTTGGTTAATTTTTTTACTAAGTGGAAAATTTCCTTAGGTTTAGATTTAGCTGCCATGATTTTATCGGCGAAGTGAGCTGATTGAGCGACCATTATCTCACCTTTGTAGGCCTTATTGCTTCTCTGTATTGAAACTTTTTTTCTGGTGAATAATCCAGACGCCACGATCTCTCTAATTTCCTACAGAGACGTTTTTTGTCTCTGAGGGTGTCTGAGAACCAGGAGCCGATTTATGTGCCCTTTTAGGTGTAATCTTGTGAAGTGGAAGGGAGGTTTTGAGAGATTTTATAATCCAGTCTTCGTATTCCTGGTGTGCTACGCTAGGGTCTACGTTGTAAGACGGGCAGGTAGCTTCTAAGTTGTGAATCCAGGACTCAATGGGTAATCTGGCCTAATTCCTCATGTTCTTAACTAGAGGTATAGGAGGTGTAGATTTGCAGGTGGACCAGGTAAAAGGGATAAGAGAATGGTCAGTCCAGGGAAGGCCGATCGGTTGGCCGACTACTAGCTCTGTACAATTGCTGAAAACAGGGTCCAGTAGATGACCCTTAGAGTGTGTGGGGGCTGTGACCCGCTGATCTAACTGTAATGCCGCTAGGTCATCCACCAGTTCCATAGCAATATGATCTAGGGTGGTGTTGAAATGTAGGTTAAGGTCACCTAGTAGAGTAAAGTTAGAGGTGACTGTAATTTGTTCAGCTAAAATGGTGGGGAGTGATCTGTGAAATGGTTTGGGTGGACCTGGGGGGCGATAGACCAGAGTGCCAGAAAAGGAGCTATTAGGAGAGAAGTCTATACTAAATGCTAGACTCTCACACTCCGGGATAGAATCGGGAGTGGTGCGGCAACGATACTGATCTTTGAGTATGATTGCCAGACCTCCCCTTTCCCCTCCATCCGATCTAATCTGTTAATTTGAAAACCAGGGGGCAGGGCTGTGACTATGTGTGGCTCAGAATAGGGTGTAAGCCACGTTTCTGTCAGGAAGACTACATCGGGCTTGCGTTCTTCTAGCAGAAGAGCGATTTCTGTCCTGTGTTTAGGTAAAGACCTACAGTTTAGTAGGAACATACTATATTCCTGTCTGGTATCTAATAACTTGTTGGTTCTGAATGTATGTCCGCAACCGAAGCAGTATGGAGGAAGTTCGGTGGGCGTGTAAGTGTGCATACAACATACCGGACCTATTGTCCTCGCGTTATAGATGGTCACTGGACTGTAGGTCCTGATGTGTGGGGCGCGGGATGCAGGGGGTGTGGCCCCTGGTCCCGACCGGTCGCGGACGGGCGCAGACGGGCTTGCCTTTGGCGCACGTTCGGTGCGCTGGCGGCGGGCCCGCTGCGCCCGTCCGCTGCGCGTCCGGGGAAAGCACATCGTTATATGGGTAGGGGAAGGGGGCATGGTCTAAGTTTGTGGGCGTGGCCTAGGCTCCGGGGATGACGGGGATCCTCCTGCGACCCGCTGCAGCACCTTACTCGCCTGCGCGGGGAGAAGGATCAAGGGATGTCAGTGCCTCACGAGGGTTAAAAACAAGGAATAAAGTGCCACAGTGAGTTAAAAACACACAAAATAATAACACAATTGCAGATTTTTAAAAGAAAGCATCTGTTGCTCCCGGCTTCCGCCTCAGGAGTTAGTTACCTCAGACTACAGTGCGTGTCAACCAACTACGCGGCTTATGTAGGGAAGGGGGCGTGGTCTAAGTTTGTGGGCGTGGCCTAGGCTCCAGGGATGACGGGGAGCCTCCTGCGACCCGCTGCAGCACCTTACTCGGCTGCGCGGTGAGACAGATCAAGGGACGTCAGTGCCACACGAGGGTTAAAAACAAGGAATAAAGTGCCACAGTGAGTTAAAAACACACAGAATAATAACACAATTGCAGATTATTAAAAGAAAGCGTCTGTTGCTCCCGGCTTCCGCCTCAGGAGTTCGTTACCTCAGCCTACAGGGCGTGTCAACCAACTACGCGGCTTATGTAGGGAAGGGGGCGTGGTTTAAGTTTGTGGACGTGTCCTAGTCTCCGGGGATGACGGGGATCCTCCTGGGACCCGCTGCAGCACCTTACTTGGCTGCGCGGGGAGAAGGATCAAGGGATGTCAGTGCCTCACGAGGGTTAAAAACAAGGAATAAAGTGCCACAGTGAGTTAAAAAACACACAGAATAATAACACAATTGCAGATTTTTAAAAGGAAGCGTCTGTTGCTCCCAGCTTCCACCTCAGGAGTTCGTTACCTCAGCCTACAGCGCGTGTCAACCAACTACGCGGCTTATGTAGGGAAGGGGGCGTGGTCTAAGTTTGTGGCTCACGAGGGTTAAAAACAAGGAATAAAGTGCCACAGTGAGTTAAAAACACACAGATAATAACACAATTGTAGATTTTTAAAAGAAAGCATTTGTTGCTCCCGGCTTCCGCCTCAGGAGTTCGTTACTTCAGCCTACAGCACGTGTCAACCAACTACGCGGCTTATGTAGGGAAGGGGGCGTGGTCTAAGTTTGTGGGCGCGGCCTAGGCTCCGGGGATGACGGGGATCCTCCTGCGACCCGCTGCAGCACCGTACTAGGCTGCGCGGGGAGAAGGATCAAGGGATGTCAGTGCCTCACAAGGGTTAAAAACAAGGAATAAAGTGCTACAGTGAGTTAAAAACACACAGAATAACAACACAATTGCAGATTTTTAAAAGAAAGCGTCTGTTGCTCCCGGCTTCCGCCTCAGGAGTTCGTTACCTCAGCCTAAGTGCTATAGTATGTTCCCCACACCAATCAGCAGTTCAAACAACTCTTTACTTATAAGAAGGATATTTTAAATAGTACGACAAAATGATCAGCAGGATTTTTAGTTTCAAAGTACCAACTCCCCTCACCAGTTCAATAAACGAAAGTAAAGGTCTTATATGGGTTCCAATTTCCAAGATAAACACCTGCATTTCATATGAGGGAATTTCCTTATCTGTGTACTGCCACCCTGCAAGCAGCTACCTCTTTACAGGCACTTAAAATCTGTCTCTCAGACACAGGGATTGCAGCATCTCTGAACGAGTGTGTGGGACAGATGATACTGGTGTTAAATACACTGCTCCTATCTTCTTTCTGGGAGCTGGAATTTTATAGAGACCATTATTTTCTCTACTTTGTCATCTGCTGTTTTGCTACATCCCTACAGGCCAATGGTGTTGCCCAGTCCTGTATTTGTTATTACCTGGACTTCTCAGTTTCACCTTGCCTATATACTCTTTTACAGCCCTTAAACATCTTAATTTGGCCCTTACCATACCTATCTGTTAGCGTCCTGCAACTTCCGTCTTGCGAGTTACTATACCTTGTACCTTTGTTGACAAACTTTCTGTTTAAAGCTGTGGAATCACAAATATCCAAGGCTGCACTAGTGAAACTGGTGTATGTCCTGCAGGGCCATTTCCGCCATCGCTCAGTCCATATATTCCCCCCAAATAAGCCTTTATAAACGCTTTCCTCTGACTGTTCTCCTCCACATCCCTTTTTACGCATCCCAAGCCTCCTCCTACTGCTATGACCTCTAAAAAAACCCAAATAGGCTACATCCTTCACTTTTTTATCCCTCCACTATCCTTTTCAATCAAAATAACATACTAATATGTCCACTTCTCAAATTTCATATTTCACTATACTAATTCACCAATAATCCTTTATGGGTTCCAGAGTAGCATGCTACTTACCGACAAGTGCTTCAACACCTCATCAGGAGTAGAAAGCACCATAAAATGCAAACATTTTTACCTCTCTTATCCGTCACCTACCCTTCTCAATCCAATTAACTGACTATCATATCCACCACTCAAATTACTTTCATATTTCACTATACTAATTCATTATTAATCCTTTATGGGTTCTGGAGTAATGTCTTACTCGCCAAAAAGGCGCTTCAACACCCCATTAGGGGTCCTAAGCGCCATATAAATGCAAACTTTTTTCCCTCTTCTATCCCTCTGCTATTTATTTATTTATTTTAATATTTCTAAAGCGCAAACAAAGGCCCGTGGGCGTCTCGGCGCTGAGTATCTGTAGTATTTAACCTGAGAGGAGGGAGCGGGATCTATTGATTAAAAAGCCAGGTCTTAAGTTGCTTGCGGAAAGACCAGAGAGAAGGGCTGGCTTTGATTGAGTGGGGCAATGTGTTCCACAGCTTTGGAGCTGACACCAGAAATCTTCTGTCACCCCAAGAAACAGTTTTAGTGCGGGGAACCACAAGATCAATTAGACTTGAGGAACGTAGTGTTCTGGACGGACAATAGGGAATCAGATTGTGGACGAGATAGGCTGGTCCCAGATTATGCAAGGCCTTATACACAATGCATAGAGTCTTACATTTTATTCTGTTTCTGATGGATAGCCAGTGTAACTCTCTGATGGTGTCCTAGGCAGATGGATATTTAGGGATTTTTCCCAGAAGCCTGGCAGCTGAGTTTTGTATTATTTGCAATTTATTTAAGTCTCCTTCTTGTGCATTGAGGAATAAAGCATTGCAGTAGTCCAAAGTGGACAGCACAAGGGAGGTGACCAGGGTTTTACCAGCTGTGTCTGGAAGAAAAGGGAGGATTTTTTTGATGAGTCTCAATTTGTAGAAGGCTGAGGAGGTGATCTGGTTGGCGTGTGGATGAAAAGTGAGGCGGTCATCAAAAATGACACCCAGATTCCTCACCTTGCTAACAGGCTCGGGAGGTGGGCCTAGTGACGATGGCCACCAGTTGGAAGACCACTCAGGAGTTAGCGGTCCGAAGATGACTACTTCAGTCTTATCGGAGTTTAACTTTAAACAATTGGAGGCCATCCAACTCCCAATTGCTACCATGCCTGATTTAAGATCTTCCGCCATTTTATGGCCGTTGTTCTTAATGGCTAGGACCAACTGTTTGTCATCTGCATAAGAGGTAAGGCTCATCCCATATGCCTGAATGACATTGGCTAAGTCCGACACATAGATGTTAAAAAGTGTCAGACTTAGGGATGAGCCTTGAGGAACTCCACATGGCAGAGACAAGGTAGACGAGTGAAAGGGTCCCATTGTGACCACCTGGGTTCTATCGGCCAGAAAAGAAGCCAGAAGTTTGCTGGCATTCCTCTGGACACCCATGTTTTCGACACGGTCGATCAAAGTAGCATGATCGACCGTGTCGAAGGCTGCTGATAAATCAAGCAGTATCAAGACTGCTGTGCCCCCAGCGTCTCAGATAGATCTAACGTCATCTGCTGCTTTAATCAGAGCCGTCTCCGTCCCATGGAATTGGCGGAAGCCAAACTGGGATTCAACAAGTAAATGATGTTGCTCTAAAAAGGCGGAGAGCTGTTGATTCAGATATTTTTCTACTATTTTAGCCAGGACTGGTAGGCTGGCAATGGGCCGGTAGCTCTTAGGTTCTTCCATGTCAAGGTGTGGTTTCTTTAAGAGTGGTTTAATGAGAGTTTTTTCTAAGATATCAGGGTAAATACCCGTGCTAAACATAGCATTGCAGATGGAGGTGATAGCAGGAAGAACCACTTCAATAACCGGTAGTAGTACTTTGAATGGACACGGGTCAGGTGCCGAACCTGATCTGATGGTGGATATTATATCCATAATCTGAGAACTGGAAATTTCTGCGAATTGAGAGAGAATAGGTCCAGTATGGATGGCGGTCGACAGGTTAGAGGGACAGTTGGCATTTTTAGCAAAGGCAGAATAAATGTTGTTGACTTTACTAAAGAAGAAGCTAGCTAATGCGTCACAAAGGGGTTGTGAGGGAGGTGGAGTCAAATTGGGGGAGTAGCCAGCTAACTGCTTAGCGGTTTCGTACAGGGCTTTGTTGGAGTTTTTGGCTATCTCAATTCTATCACTAAAGAATTTTTTCTTGGCCTCATCAATCAAGGTTTTGTATTTGGCAACCGTTTCTTTATAATTCATTTTAGCCTCCTCTGAGTAGTCTTTTCGCCAGTGCCTCTCCCTATTCCTACACTGTTGTTTTTGTTTTCTTAAGGCTGCGGAATACCAGGGGGCCGACGGATTAGATCTATTACGGGACCGTTGTTTGACCGGGACCAGAGAGGATGCCGCCGATCCCACCCACTCATAGAATTGAGTGGTGGCGGTATTAGGGTTGGTTGATAGAGAAGGGGTGGAAGTGATTAAGGAAATTTCCAGGCTGGAGCTATCAATGTCGTTCCACGCCTGGAATGCCTGATGGGAGTTAGAGGGAAGTATGGAGGCACCAGTGTCATGAGTAGTTAGTGACGCCATGATAACATGGTGGTCTGACCAGGTGACAGGGAGAATTTGAGAGACATATATATTTTGCGAATTGGTGAAGATACTGTCCAGTGTGTGGCCCCCATCATGTGTGGATGATTTGACCAGTAATGGTAGACCAAAGGTGGTCATATCCCCTAGAAGCGCGGCAGTGTCTTTGTCCTCCATTTTATCAAAATGAAAATTGAAATCACCCAGGACAGTGAGGGAGCTATCAAGAGCTGATGATTCCAGAATGGACCTAAGGTCAGAGATAAATCCGGTCCTTGATCCCGGTGGACGATACAAAAGGATCCCTTTAAAATTATAGGAGGGGGTCAGCTTAATAGAGAATTGCAGAGCTTCACAGGATGGTAGAGGGATCATATTGGTTCTGACAGTGAAAGTGTCACGTACAATGATGGCGATCCCACCACCTTTCCTGCGTTGTCTGTCCAGTCTGTGGATGGAGAAGCCTTTAGGGACTGCAATTACTATATCTGGCTCGGACGAATTGTCCATCCAGGTTTCTGTCATAAATAGCATGTCTAAGTTGTTGTGCTCCATCAGGTCAGCTATGTCCTGTCGGTGTTTCCCGAACGAACGGACATTTATGAGGGCAAGTGAGAAAGATTTGGGTGAATTGGACTTGGTGGAGGGGGAAGAGTTGAGATAAAAGGGTATCCGTGTTTTACAACAGGGACAGATTTGGGGAGAGTCCACAGCAAGTAACAGCGGATTCAATACGAGACATGGCTGATGTTGAGGGGGTCGCAAAAGCCTGAGCATATTGGTCGTGTATGGTCTAGGTGGATCTGGACCAAGGGGACCCGGGAGACCAGGGGGACTGGCCCTCGGCCCGGTCCAGGTGCGGACGGGCGCATTCGGGCTTGCCTTTGGCGCGCCTTCGGTGCGCCGCTGGCGCGCCCGCTGCGCGGACGGGCGGGTCTGGTGTTTTTATCCATGGTCAGGGGTGGGAGGAGGGTGGAAGAAGCGATCAGCTAGACCGCCAGCCTTCCCCTGCCCAAGATGGCGACTAAAGTGTCTGAAGTAAGTGACTAGCGCCTGATAGCGGCGGCGCTATGTCAGCTAGGCAGGTCGGGAAGCAGCCTTGGGCGACGCAAATCTCGCGCCAAGGTAGGGGGCTAAATTTAAGAACTGCTACCCTTCACAATCCAAATAACTGACTAAGTAAGCAGCACGCAGAGGGCTAATTGGCAGACACCTTTGATTTCTCAACAAACTTGTTCTTATGTATTTTGTAATGTGGGTTACCTTAGCCTATGACGTCGTAGCACATTGCACTTTCTGCTCCCCTGATTGCTTGCCAGTCCACAGTCCGTCGCGGCAGTTCCAGCCAATTGAGCCGAGGCACGTAGCTCCTCCCCTGGCTGCACAAACTTCTGGCTGGTGATAGGCTTGCCGGCTACTTAAGCAGGATGTGTAGCCAGGACACGCAGCACTAAGGAAGCCGTGCACCGAGGGCTAATTAGAAGACTTGCATCTTTGATTTCTCATTTTTCAAACTTGTTCTTATGTATTTTGTAATGTATTTTTAATCTAGTTAGCTTAACCTACGACGCCGTAGCACATTACACTTTCTGCTCCCCTGATTGCTTCCCAGTCCCCGGTATGCCGCAGCAGTTCCTGCCAATTAAGCAGAGGGACATAGCTCCTCCCCCTGGCTGCACCAACTTCCAGCAGTTGATAGGCTTTCTGGCTACTTTAGCAGAATGTGTAGCCGTATGCGCAGCAGTCACACACAGAGGGCGCACCACCGGAACGCCAAAGGCAAGCCCGTCTGTCCCCGTCCGTGCCTGGACCGTGCCTAGCACCAGAGATGCGGCCCGTCAGTCTAACCTGACGGCTCGCCACATGCTCTATACAGGCAAGGAAGTATGGGCTCTAAATCATATACATACTACTCGCTCTACTAAATGTGCATGCTTTGACACTAACAAATTGTCTATCAAGAAATTGACCACCAGTTCTAGCTGTGGTTTCTCTCTAGCATGAATGTCAAGACCTCGCACACTCCCTCTTCATACTTCTCCTTCGCTGAAACCTACTACCAATCCCCTGATAACACTTCGTGGAGCCCTTATTAATGCACAGTCTCTGCTTAATCATAAGTTGGATATTGCTGAGCTGATAGATGTTCAGGGTCTTGACCTGCTCTTTATTACAGAAACATGGGCTGATCAGGCATCAGGCCATGATTTCTGCATTGCTGTTCCACTGGGTTTTATGGTATTCAGACACGACAGAACTCACAAAAAAGGCGGAGGGCTAGCCTTTATCTACTAGGATGCTTATACAGCATCTTTTGAGCCTGTACTCTCTCTAGACTGGAAATCTTTCTTTTTTCATTTAAAGATAAATAACCTCATCACATTTAAAAGGCTGTTGCTTTATTGTCCCTCTGTGGCAACAAATGGTTTCCTTACTTTCCTTAACCCACTTCTTGAAACCTATGCTCTTGAAAACAGTTTCTATACCTTAGGCATCTTTCATTTTGATTTAGAGGATTTCACTGACATAAATACTATTTCCTTACTTGATACCTTGTAGATGGCAGGCTTAGATCAAAAGGTCACCGGCCTTACACATCGGGCAGGCCACACCTTAGATGTCATCTTTAATAATAATGATCTAATCAAAATTAAGGAGATCCTAACTCAGACCTGAACCGACCATTTTGTGGTTATCTTTGAGCGTATTAGTAATAGCGTAATAGTACTCTCAAGGACCAACCAAAAATATCCAACAGGCCAGTCAGATCTTACCGCAACTGGAAACAGGTCCACAACACCTTGCTTAGGCTTCAGCTTTTGCGCTCACAAACAAAAATGCCAGAAAAGGCAGAACAGGCTTCCGCACATTCAGATGATAATATAGCTTCCCTACAAAAAACCTCAAGAAATAGGAAAACTCCAACAGCCCCCTGGTTTTCAGAAACCTTGAGATTAAAAAAGCAAGAGTGTAGAAGACAAGAGAGATGTTGGAGATTACATTATAATGATCATGAACTCGCTTAGTTTAAGATAACATTAGCTGACTATAAAAATCTAATTCTAACAATAAAACCCTTCAATTTTTCTAAACAAATTAAGGATGTGGAAAATTCCCCTAAAGAGCTGTTTCGAGTAGTAACTAGTCTGTCTACCCTACCTGGAAAGATAGTGAGTAATCATTCTCATGATTTTTATAACTCACTAGCTCAACATTTTTAAAGTGAAGTGAAACAAATCTATACTACCTTTGACAATGGTACAAGGTCTGAGATTCGAGATCCAGGATCCTGCGACATTCTAATTCTCCGGCCTTCCAAAAATTCAAATTAGTCACGGTGGATGAGGTAACCCCTCATATAACACTGGCCAAATCTGGCTCTCCCCATGACCCTTTTCCCCCTATAATTTTTAACTCTATGTTCATGAGGGTGTCTTTCCCTCCATTTGGAAGAGGGCTTCGATTCTGCCTCTTCTGAAAAAATCAAATCTTGATAAAGCTGATACGAATAATTACAGACCCATTTCACGTCTCCCAGTTCCAGCCAAACTGGTGGAAAAAGTTATGAATAATCAGCTAACACGATATCTATAGGAATATAACATCTTGGATGAATCCCAATTTGGTTTCAGGGCAGAGCATAGCACAGGGACTGCCCTGATAAAAGCCAATGATGCAAGAGGTGCTGCGGCCCTTTTTCTGCTCGACCTGTCGGCAGCGATCAACCATAACTTATTACTTGCCCGTCAAAATGCCTTGGGCATTACGGACAACGCATTAGCTCTGATCTCTTCTTTTCTATCAGATAGGTTACAATCAGTTGCCTTGGGCAACTATGATTCCCTGTCTTTCACTCTCCCATGTGTGGTCCCTCAGGGTTCTTCAATGAGCCCTACACTCTTTAATGTATATGTATCTGAACTGGCTGTATTAATCAGATCCTTCGGGATGGCTTTAACATCCTAAGCGGAGGACACTCAAATCGTCCTGTCCATCTGTAAAAATGTCATACCGCCGGTAACAAGATTTAGAGACTGCCTGCTGGCAGTCAACGGATAGATGAGTTTTCCTTGCCGGATATTCGCTCCTGTTCCCGCATATTTCTTTTCAGTACTGGTTGGTGCATTTGTCCGAGATAGGATAAACATAGTAATCTGTGCGGCTCATGCTCACTTTCCCAAGATCGCAGGAGCTCTACCCGGACACCAACTTGCTCCCATGTGCTTGTTCCCAGAGTCACGCAGAGTTTAATTGTTCCTTTTATGCTTTTTATAACTTTTTGTTTACAAAAATGTTTCTTTTAATGAGCTTTTATGGTCATATGCCCGACTAAATAAAGATTGATTGGTTGATTGATATATTCTGAATATTTGTATAGGTTATTTACAGGCAATTAAAGTTTCTTTTGTGTCAGAAAAAAATGGCATCCTACAGCTTCTTCTTAATGCTCCTGGTAACCCATAAGATTTTCACAAAGTTCACTTTACAAAATGTTCTCACTTTGCAGTCAGAGAATGAGAAGTAAACGCCAATATCTATGTTAATTAAGCGGCTATTTTTCAGAAGACCAAGCCTGCCATTTGACCTCAGTCACAGAAAATGTGACCAAATTAAACTTTTTAAGTCTTCCTTACTACTTACTTTCTGAACTGCAGCATGCCTATTTTGCCTGCAGTACCTACTGCACGCATACTTCCAGCTCCTATGATAGAAAGGTAAGTATTCTCCAGCTTTGCCTTTTTTAACATTGGCTGGTTCATGTAGCCATTGCTCATTTGCCTCCCAAGTACTGTATGTTCACATAGTTTACTTTTGAAGATGGATGAATTCTAGCTGAATGTAAATCTCTTGCAGTGCATAGGCAATGCACGGCAGTCATATAGGCTTTGGTTGAAGACCAGAGAAAGGGAGATTGAGGAACAGTGAGGTTCAAGGACAGCACACAAGCATCAGAGAACGTTCAGTTTCCTAAGTGACTGAGTTATTGTTATGCTTAGTGCTTTTAAAATATTATATTTGTGAATATGGCATTAATGCCAACATTTCAAAGTTAAAGATTTCTCACTTAGATGTTGGCCAAAATGTAATTTTCCATTGTAACCAGTCATCCAAATATTTCTTAGAAATGTTACTGAATAAAATGTTTTTATTTCTGCACATAAAATGTCTGCAAAAAGCAAGGGTGTATTACACTTGAGAGTCTGCTAATGTGCAATATTTAAATGAGATATTGTGCACCTTAGATATAAAATGATATTCAAAAGGCAATTTGAATATTCAGTCATTTTGTTCCATAAGTGCATACAAATCATATAATTGCAACATAGTGATGTTTTTCTGAGGGGTGTGTGAAATTGCAGTTTTTTTTCATGATGATTGGAAAGTTGCATAATAGTGTCACAAAATGGTGTCTTTAAACCAAATGTGGTCTGCCATTATTTTGTATGAATTTTTTCATAGGAGAGTGAAGATAACATAAAAAATGTCTTGCGAGATACTGAGTGATTCGAGTAAAAACAATCTCTCGATGAGACATTTTCTGGGTGAGCAAGTCTCCTACATGTAAACTTTATGCAAAATGGCATAATGAATAAAATGTAAGAGTTTCATGTAACATGAAATTTGTAAATTATACCAGAGAAATTGCAGCTTTACCCAGGTCTACTTTGTGCCTGCTACAATATCATTATTTTTCATTTATGTCTCAGATTGTAGTTTTCGGGCAGGTGCAATCCCTTTATTCCAGTCATATAGCCCAGAGCAGTGATCAGGCATTACTCCAACTTTAAAGTGGAGGGTTGAAAAAATGGAGAGGGACCAGTGTGTATATTCACAGACAGCACAAAATCATAGAAACCTGTTATGTGGAAAAAACGTACGCGTTTGTAAATGTCTCTATGCATGTGAGATAGTGAGGCAGTGGATTCAGCTAAAAAAAGGGTGACTTGTGGATGGTCTGTAAAGTTTTTTAGTTACATATATTTTTATTTATGCAACAAAGTGCAAACTACAGTAATAGCTATGTAACAAAAATGTAAGTACAATCAAATAAGCATCCTATCAATGATCCTATCAAGATAAGAAAGATTTATTTTTAAAAAAGCACAGGTAGGACGGAATGAAAAGAAAAGTGGGAGAAAGAAAAAGTTATATAAATCTTATGACCGTGAGTATAGATATCATGTTAACAAAGATAATATGGAAAAATAATACCATTTGTAGCAAATGTAACCTGAACAATGTAAAACCACAAAATCCAATATATCGAAAGTACATATGTAGAATCCGAGAAATATTATGAACACAATGTAATCTCTATATGAGGTAATTACTGACAGGGATCCATAATCTGTCACGTTTAATTGCTATTGAAGTTATATGAAGATGATATTTGTCTAATCTATGATTGCGACACAATAAATTCCACCATTGTTGAACTGATATATTATCTTTTGTTTTGAAGTTGGATGCAATCATCTATATAGCGATAACAATCAGCAAGTTGACCAATTTTTAAACAAGGTCATCAGGAGACCATACATCACGTAGCCCTCCCAAAAAGATCTGTTGTGGTCAAAAGGTCAAGACATGTTTTGTTATATCATTAATATTGGACTATACAGACGTCCATTAACCTATTGGGTTAGGACAATTAAAAAAACATGTGCATATAAAAACCATTTAAGCGGTTACATTGCCAAGTGTAACTTTAGATATTTTATCAGGTGTGTAGTACAATCTGTTATAAAAGTAAACTAAAGTTTGTGTTAAAGAGGCCGAACATGAAGTGGAATGTAATTTCATCCAAATCCTATCCCATAAATCAATAGACCAACTGCAGTCTAAATCTAATTCCCATAAACATTAAATGTTGGATTTAGTTCTGATAAAATGTGAAGAACGCAGCAGTTTATATATAATGGATGCTTTACTATGAATCGTGTAACCTATTGAATTATTTCTGTAATTACCGAGGTCCAATGAAGATTGGGAAAAATTAGCAAGCATTGAGTTTATTTTATTATGTAATAATTTGAATTTGTTGGAGTGCGAACTGGGTAAGTTAAAGTTAAAGAATATATATATAACAAAAAGAGTAAGTTATCACTATGCAGTAATTGTGAGACAGTCATTATTCCTTAATTTATCCAATATTTCCAGAATGGTACCCGACCTTTATGTGTAAGGTTTTTATTGTACCAAGTAGGACTAGAAACAAATTGACAGGTCGGATTTGTATGAACCATGTAAGGTTTCAGCACGTTACAAGTGTGTGACAATGTAGATGGCAACCAAGTCCTGGGGGGTGAAAACATATATAATATGAGTGATGTGTCATATATTTATCATTATATGTCATTTGAAAGTCTCCCTACATTGTGCACTTGTTCATTTGCTTAGCCCATATGTTGTTATTCATTTGCAATATCTAAGGCATTTATTTTTATTATTGTGCAATAATGTGCATTACATTCATGATCTGTTTTGGTAGTATAATTCAAGTTCATATATCCATGTATTCATTTCAAAAGATAGTGCCCAGGAAAAGGCGTGCTAGGTTTAAGCTTAAACATGAGTTTGCAAGAGAGCTCTCACTTTATTCTTCTCACCTTAAATTGTGATGAAAGGGTTTAATTCTCCCAAAGTAAACAGTTTTGAGACCACATAAAAGCTTCACAGCCCTTTCAGTGAGAGGGGAAGGAACTTCAAAGACATTACTGACAGTAGAGTAGTATGGCTTTAGGCTGAGCCACAACAAGGTCACCTGTGCTGTTTGTCTTATAACATCTTTCAGGAAGACTCATAATGTGCCTTTCCTTGCTGGCAGGCCAACTGGAAAAACATATTGAAATACGGAACCCTCGTCATAGCAAAACCTTTCGAGATAAGACATGTAGGTGTGCTTAAATAGTTCACGGTAAAATATGTTGTCTACTTTCATAATATTTACATTCTGTGTCTTTTTGCTGGGTACAACGATATTTATTTCTGCATTTAGACTCTTTCATTTAGTCTGCACTATGATTACCTTGAAATAAAATTGCCTTAAAATAAAGCCTTTAAAACTACTTGCAATCCTGGCCTCGAGCTCCAAGATTAATGCTTAAAAGTCAGAGATATCGAAGTTGACATTGGGAGCTGAGGAAGTAACTGGATTGACTACTTTCTTTCTATTTGGGTGGGCCAAGATTACCCATTAAGTACGTGGTAGTGAGTACTCCTCCCTCTCGATGACCAGACAAGTCAACGCCGTCTCATCATCATGCTTCAACATCCTACGCATGCTCAAAAAAATCTTCTGTTGGATCCCCACCGAAACAAGAAAGACGGTCACTCACGCACTGGTCACAAGCCGACTGGATTACGGAAATACCCTCTACGCCGGAACCACAGCCAAACTACAGAAAAAACTCCAACGCATCCAAAACGCCTCAGCCAGACTCATACTAGACATCCCCCGTCAAGCTCACATTTCCGGTCACCTGAAAGACCTCCACTGGCTCCCCGTCAACAAGAGAATAACGTTCCGTCTCCTCTCCCACGCACACAAGGCCCTCTACGACCTAGGACCCGAATGCCTCAACACACGACTATCCTTCTACACCCCCACCCGCCTTTTACGTTCGTCCAATCAAGCCCTCGCCGCAATACCACGCATCCATAGATCCACCATGGGGGGAAGATCCTTCTCCTACTTAGCAGCCAGAACCTGGAATTCTCTCCCCACCCACCTCCGCCTTACACAGAACCACCTCTCCTTCAGCAAGCAGCTAAAAACCTGGTTATTCGATAAGTAAATCACCCACCCCCCCTCAAGCGCCTTGAGACCCTCTGGGTGAGTAGTGCGCTATACAAATCTCTGAACTTAAACTTGAACTAGAAGTGGCTGGTGTCAGGGCTGAGTGGTGAGGCGGTGGGTGAGGGGGGACCAACAACAAGAAAAAAACAAATAAAAAATATCTTATCTACTGCATCGCCACATCGCCACTCTTCTGCTCCTCAACAATACAGGCTCCCAGAATCCCCTGCACCCAATCCTGATGCTGCTCTCAGCAGCATGAGGGTAGTGGCCTGAGCTCCCTTGATTTTCACCCCCAGAAAGAATGGGAGCCTGTGACTGGTGTCTCCAACCCAGCAACGCAGCTTGGGATGGAGACAGCTTCAGTGGCATGTCAGTTTGGGTGTCCTGAGATGGCCAGCCAATCAACATGCACACTGACAAAAGGGCCTACAACTCCCCTCTGTGACTGCCCCCACAATGGCTCCACCCCTAAGAGTCGCCTGGGAAAGAAAAATAAAATGATAACAAAACCTACTTGATTATTATTTTATTTTTCCATTTCTGTTGCCGCTGGAGGGAAGCAACGTTAATCTGCCATAGCAAAGGAGCCGCGTGTGACCGTTGGGAAACTCTTTTATGCCAATTACTTCCCTCAGGTAACCTCCATCAAGAAAGAATTGAATGTTTGGGGGAACTTGCTGCTTTCCTGGCTGGGTAGGATTAACGCAATAAAAACAAATGTCCTCTCATCCTTTCTTTACCTGTTCAAAGCCCTCGCAGTATGGTTGGGTCCTGCCACCCTGAAAATTGATCCAACTGTGGCTGATGTCCTTCATATGGTGGGAATAGGCCCATAGGGCCTCTCAGAGATTATTGCTTCAACAAAGGCGATCCAGGGATCTGGCTGTTCCTAGAATTCTGCACTATATGTGGCAGATCAATTACATGTGGTAGAGTAGTGGTTGATAATGGCATCTGGGAAGAATTGGCAGCTGATGGACAAAACCATTGTTAGGCGACTCCCCTGGGACTTGGTTTGGATGGACAGGGGCTATAGACTCCCTAACGCATACATCAACACCCCTGTTTCCCCTACCCTTGACCAGAAATTTATATATGGGTTCACAGATGCGTGTGTCAAATCCCTGCCCTATATTTCCTTTCATTACAGTGCAGCCTTTACACCCACCTGGTAGGGCCAATCATTTTACAAATATAGGGAGGGGGGCTGAAAAATTATCTTGGATAGGTATGACAACACAACCCCAAATACATTTCAGCAATATAAGACATCATTTAATCTGCTAGTTTTGCAAAGGACCCTCTAGCCCCAGATACAACATTGAGTGACACTCTCTTTAATCTGTGGAGGAGCCAAAACACCATTCGAGACCCTACTCCCTAAATTAGTAGGCACCAGAAGGACAATATCCAGTATCTATAAGATACTATTGGCACATGACATCCCCTCAAAATGGCACCATAACAATGAATCGGAATGTATTTTGCGAACGCAGATCACAAATAAATGGAGGGAAAAGTTGGGCAGGGATATACACTCTTCCTTCATCTCTAATCAGGTGAGGTTGTAGCTTGGTCAGTTAGATTGAGTAAGGCGAGCTTCAGATTTTCCAACAATCGCACTGGCATATAATGTTAACCTCTTCGCCGCTAATGACAAGGGTAACTCGTCATGGAGTTTCCATTGATTTCAATGGAAATTACATTGAAGTGCCAGAAGCACCATAGCATCCAAGTGGGTAAAGTACATCATAGGACAAGCGGGCTGCCTTAGAAGGGCCTAAGGGGCCATGAAAATGGAGAGAAATGTGATTTGGTAGGAGTACTAAGTGAAAGAAAACACAGTATTTTGTGAAATAACCAAAAATGTTGTGCACTTAGCAAAGAGTCAAAAAGGATTTATGAGTCATTTTACATAATATGTGTAAACCATAATAGATTATATTTAGCCTAAATATGCATACTTGTTCTAATTGTAGGAAAGAACGATTGAGAACCTATCTTTGGCCCTGTTAACGTTATCACATTTGAAAAAGAAAAACTACAAGTAAGTGTTATGAAATGCAGTAGGAAGCTGTGTTTCTGCTGAGGTAACCCCCCCCACATTTTTCCAGACTACCGATGCACTTTGACTTGAAGTGTCCTGGGTCCCTGACAATCAAGTTCACAGGGCCTGTGTTCTTTCCCTTAAACTGTACCTTTGTAAGCGTGGGAGGGGGGCTGGGGACACTCTCTGTGCTGGGAACAGGTGCCGCAACAGTAAGAGGCTGACCAGTGTACTTCTTTAGACTTGGCTTTATTTTTAAAGTGCGTCTTGTCCGGTAAGTAAGTCTCTCCCTCGCAAACTCCTGGTTGTCCGTGGTGATGGAATGCGCTACACAGGTGGCTCTGGGCACGGGTTGTCCTCAGGGGATCGTCTTCCCAGTTGCAGCGATGGTGTTACCCAAAGGAAAAAGAAGACGGACAGAGGGAGGCCGTTAGTCGCTAGTCTGATACTAATCTTCACCCAAGGGGACCCAGTGGTTGTGCAGGAACACCGGTGTTGAATTACAGGCACACTCGTGTTTGGTGCTCAGGGAAGGAAGGAGCGAGGTGAGGAATAGAGGTAGGGGGGGAAGGTAGGGGACATGGGAAACGGGTAGCGGGTCGGAAAACACAGAGGAAAGTCACGTACAGGGAATCTCCACACTATTTACATGGGGCACTCTTTCTCCCCACCCAGGCCGCCCAACGCCGCCATACCTGAGCAAGCCACACTCCTCCCTCGGGAGTGTGGCACGGCGGAACACAGGGTCGTTGGCCTCCTGGTTCTCCTCCGCTCTCGGTTGTTCTGTTTCCTCCGTCCTCTCCTGGCTCCTCCGTCCGGTTCTCCTCGCGTTCTCCTTCCCTCGATCCGTCGGTGACGTCACACGCCGCGTATAGGGCTTCCCCTGTTTTCAACCATCCAGGAGTGTCCACGTCAGTAGTAGGCGGGGCCTCACTGCAGTCGTCGTACGCCCACTTAAAGGAACCAGTGGACGCTTCCTCATTCGGTTCCTGTTGTAGTTCCCAATTATCCCTCGATGTTTCCGACTGTAGGGCAGAAGGGGAGGTATCATCAGGGGTCCACCAGTCTTCCCGGCCACCCGTCCCGACCCTGTTACAACCTTGTACCCCCAATTGGCACCTCCCTGGCCACTGTCAGTCCCTTGTAAAAGGTACCATGGGTACCAAGGGCACTGTGGCCAGGTTAGACCTCTAAGGGCTGCAGCACTTATTGTGCCTCCATTAGAGACCCTGTACCTTTACACACACACCCTGCCATTGCAGGCTGCATGTTTTGGTGCAGAACAGAGTGAAGCATCGACATGGCACACATCCCTGTGTACCATACCTACAACCCACTGCCCTGGCATAGGTCTGCCACCCCTCTAGCTGAGTGCACTATACCAGTGGTGAGGTTACAGGTGCATGAGCCCTGTACCCCTGTAGTGTCTTGACCAATTTCTAGACATTGTAAGTGCAGTAATGCCAATAAGAGTATATGGTACTGGGTCTTTGTCATTACAATCTACACAGCACCATAATGGCTTTATTGAAAACTTCTCAACACATTAAACCCACACTGATGCCAGTGTGGGATTTAAAGAAAAATGCACTCAGAGGGCATCTTAGAGATGCCCCGGAAAAACGACCAGCCTCTGGTGGGTTCCCTGATTGGTACACACCAGCTTGCCTACAACAAGACATGTTTCCGGACCACTGGTGTGGGAGTATTCGCTCCATGAGCCCAGAAACAAAGCCTTTTCTAGGAGGAGGTGGTCACACCTCCTCCTGGCCAGGAAGCGCCATATGTGGCAGAGGAGCTCCATAGGCCTTACAGCCTTTGTAATGCAACCCCAGCCTCTCCTGATATCAGGAGCAGGCCCCCTTACTGTCTCCCCTCCTTTTCAGTGGGAAAAATTAGTCAGCCCAGATGGTGTGCCCAATTCTGCCAACCCCACCCCTCAGGTGGGGGAGGTGAGGTAAAGCACACTCTTCAAAGCCCACCATCTTGCAGATGGTTGGCACCCCAATCAGGATTAGGGACTGTACTCACTCCCCCACATGGGGTGAGCACACCAAGGGTGTAGTCACCCTAAGGTCAGTAGCCCATTGGCTCCTGACCTCAAGACCCCTAAAATGCCCCCTAAATACAGTATTTAGGGGGCAGCCCTGAACCAAGAACTCAGACAAGAAATTATAGGAAGAAAAAAAGAAGAAGGACCGAAAATCCATGCTGAAGCTAAGAAGAGGAGGATTCCCACTGATTTGGCCGCAGCCCTACTGGCCTATCCCCACGTCAAACCTGCAGAAGTGAAACTGTAGTGTGTCCTGCAGGAAGCAACCTCAAAAACCCCAAGGACGTTCCCTGCCTTCCAAACAAAAGACTTTGTCTCCCGTGAATACCGGATTTGTTCACCAACAGACTCCAGCGAAATCCACGAGTCTGCACCACTCTGCGCCCGACGCCCACGGCCCGAGTTCGAGTGGTCCAACTCCAAGAGGAGTTCTCCCTGGCGATCCTAACCCGAGATCCGATGATCCACGATCTGCGTCAAGCCTCCAGCCGACGCCTGCAGCCTCAATCCCGAAGCTCCCCATAACCGCGAACAGAAGTTGGTAAGAAGATCCAACCCTAAAAGACACCCCTGCACCCAATGTCCCATGACCTTTGGTGGCTCAACCGGTGGTGTCTAACCAACCCCCGCATTCCAACTTACCTCTCTAAGTTGTGGTCGCACCCAAAAGACCTTCGTCCCCGAGCCCGCAGTGTGTTTGTAAACCGGAGAAAGTAACAGGGCACCCGGCACCCAACAACAAACCAGCACCCTATACCCGGCTGTCCTAGTGCCGCTGAGGGTGTACCTTTGGTGCTATCTTTAACCCCCATTTGCCCTGAGCTTAAGTCCAGGAGCTTTGCTCCCACAACCTTGTGGTCTGCCCATGAGCAGTCCCCAACCGGACGCCCAATATCACCCATTGGATAACATTGGTCCTCAACACTCTGCACCCGGCTGCCCTGGTGCAGCTGAGGGTGTAACAAGAGTGCATCCTTAACCCTGTTGGACCCTGAGTCTAACCCCAAAAACCCAAATCCCACATCAAAGTACCTATTAACCAAAAACACCATTTCCTCCCATAGGATAACATTGACTTTTTTTCTCTGAAAAAGTTTCTATGTGTGGAGTTGGAAAAATCTATAAAAGTCTCTAAAACTGTAACCAAATAACAAAAACGATTTTACTTACCTTTTTACAGTAAATTTCCCAGTGTAATATCCAGGTATACAATACTCTGTAAGAAAAGTAATCTGTGAAGTAATCTACTTGACATCCTATTGAAAAGCCAATACAAAGTATATGTACAATATTTCAAAGTATTGCATTACTACTGATTCTACTGAAATCTAACCAAAGTATATATACAACTGCAATTCAAACTGTATTATAAATGCAAAGTATAAATCACTTACCTGTGCCAGGCTTACTTGGTTCTACGAAATAAAATAACTAAAAGAATATTTTTTACCAAAACCAATTGGTCTGAAATTCAGTCTTTGAGTGTGTGACAGTCATTTGCTGCTTGAGTGTGTACAACAAATGCTTAACACCACCCTCCGAAAAAAACGTACTGCTCACCCACACTACCACAACTAGAGAGTAAGGTGCGATCTACGTTTACCTCTGCCTACCTTTGGGGTTCCACTGGACTCTGTGCAGATTGTACCTCACTTTGGTATAGTATATACAGAGCCAGCTTCCTAAAAATGCATCCATCCTTAGCAAAGCGTCTGTTTTTAAATTTAGATTGGGATTTCTTCTTTTTGTCTCACTTTACTTGCAGAAATTGGCGAATCAGATGTCCACTTGCTTTTTTAACCTCTTTAATCCCCATGCGTTGAAGAAGTTGATAGATCAACTAAGGAGAAACTTGTGCATGAAAATATAGAAGTGTTACATTTAGTTGCCTAACAGGCAACTCAACCATTGGTTTCATTTGAGAACTCCAGGAAACTTTTATTATGCACGTTTAGCAATTTGTTTTGTACTTATACCTGCTCCATTTGTGCTTAGTCAATGTATGTTATGGACCTTATGGTAATCTGCCAGTGGCGGCTGGCATAGATCGGGGTGGCAGGGCTGGTGTGGCATGTGGGGGTGAATTTCTTTACACCTACCTCTTCACAGCCACCATCACTCCTCCTTCGGTGCTTCTCTTCCTGATCAGTCCTGGAAGCACGCAGGCTCTCCTAAGCCAATCACTAAGCTACTGTCAGATCTGAGTGCCATGGTTCAGTGCTCAGACATGGACTGGGAGCCTGGGCATGCTCTCCACCCAAGCTGTGCAATACAGCCTGGTGGAGAATATGCTAAGTGTGCATGACTGTCTGGCCGGATTGGTGTCGTTACAATGCAGGCTATTACAACGCCTGCTGTTACAACGCGGTTTTTACATCGCATACCACTACAACGCATAGTGCTTTTAAGCGCTGGATAGTGATTTATTTAATTTACTATTCCAACTCCAGTCCCCGTGGATAGTAGGGAAGGTGATGGATAGTAAATTAAATATATTCCCTATCCTAGAGCGCCCCCCAGCGCAATGCGTTGTAATGGTTTGCGTTGTAATGGTTGCGTTGTAATGGTAGTGCGTTGTAATAAATGCGTTGTAAGTGATGTTTCCCGTCTGGCCGGCTCGAGGTGGCCGGCCAAACCATCATGCACACTTAGAGAGAGCCTACCACTCCCCCCCTGCTCTTAAGTCAAGTCAAGTCAAGTCATAGAATTTGTATAGCGCACTACATACCCAGAGGGTTTCAAGGCGCTTAGGAGGGGAGGAGGATTACTTGTCAAATATCCACGTTTTAAGTTGCTTTCTGAATGCTAGGTGGTTCTGGGTAAGGCGAAGGTAAGCGGGGAGTGAGTTCCATGTTTTAGCAGCCAGGTATGAAAAGGATCTGCCTCCCATGGTGGTCTTGTTGATGCGAGGTACAGTGGCGAGGGCTTGGCTGGAAGAACGTAGTTGGCGGGAGGGGGTGTAGAAGGACAGTCTTGAGTTGAGGCAATCTGGTCCGATGTCGTAGAGTGCTTTGTGTGCGTGGGTTAGCAGTCGGAAAGGGATTTTCTTATTGACGGGTAGCCAGTGGAGGTCTTTCAGGTGACCAGAGATGTGTTCGTTGCGTGGGATGTCTAATATGAGCCTGGTTGAGGCGTTTTGGATTCGTTGGAGTTTCTTCTGGAGTTTTGCGGTAGTACCTGCGTAGAGGGTGTTTCCGTAGTCCAGTCGGCTCGTGACCAGAGCGTGGGTGACTGTTTTCCTTGTTTCGGAGGGGATCCAGCGAAATGTTTTTCTGAGCATGCGAAGAATGTTGAAGCAGGAAGAGGATACGGCGCTGACTTGTCTGTTCATTGAGAGTGAGGAATCCAGGATGACGCCTAGGTTCCGTGCGTGGTCTGTCGGGATGGGTGCTTTTCCGAGGGCTTCCGGCCACCAGGAGTCGTCCCATGCAGAGGGGGATGTACCTAAGATGAGGACTTCTGTTTTGTCTGAGTTCAGTTTTAGACGGCTTTGTTTCATCCATTCGGCAACTTCTTTCATTCCTTCGTGTAGGTTAGTTTTGGCGGTGCTGGGGTCGTTGGTGAGAGAAAGGATCAGTTGAGTGTCGTCCGCGTAAGAGATGATGTTGAGGTTGTGTTGGCGTGCGATGGCTGCGAGGGGGCTCATGTATACGTTGAAGAGGGTGGGACTGAGAGAGGATCCTTGTGGTACGCCGCAGATGACTTCAGAGGCCTCGGACTTGAATGGTGGAAGGCGGACTCTCTGGGTTCTTCCGGTGAGGAACGAGGTGATCCATTCAAGCGCTTTTCCTTGGATTCCGATGTTATTGAGGCGTTGTAAAAGGGTGCTGTGGCAGACTGTGTCGAAAGCTGCAGAGAGGTCAAGGAGGATGAGGGCGACTGTGTCTCCATTGTCCAGTAGAGTTCGAATGTCGTCTGTTGCTGCGATGAGGGCGGTTTCAGTGCTGTGTTTTGCTCGGAATCCAGATTGTGAGGGGTCGAGGGAATTATTGGCTTCGAGGAAGGCGGCGAGCTGGTTGTTGATAGCTTTCTCGATTACTTTTGCCGGAAATGGAAGAAGCGAGATGGGGCGGTAATTTTTGAGTTCGGTGGGGTCCGCTGTAGGTTTTTTCAGAAGGGCGGTGAGTTCAGCGTGTTTCCAGTCTTCCGGGAAGGTGGCGGAGTTGATGGAGCAGTTGATGACGTCTCGGAGGTGCGGTGCTATGACGGAGTCTGCTTTGTTGAAGATGTGGTGGGGACATGGGTCTGTGGGGGATCCTGAGTGGATGGAATTCATCAGGCGGATGGTGTCCTCAGTGGAGATTGGGTTCCAGTCGTTAAGGGTGTTCACGGGGGGAAGATGATCAGCAAATGGTAGGGTGGGTTGGTTTCCGGGTTGGTTGTCAAAGCTGTTGTGGATGTCTGCAATCTTGTTGTGGAAAAATGAGGCTAGGGAGTCGCAGAGGGTTTGAGAGGGGGTGATGTCGTTGGAGTTGGCCGAGGGATTGGAAAATTCCTTGACGATGTTGAAAAGTTCCTTGCTGTTGTGGGCGTTGTTGTCAAGTCGATCCTTGAATGCTGTTTTCTTGGCTTTTCGGATCAGTTGGTGGTGAGTGCGGGTGGCGCTTTTGAAGGCGTCCTTGGTGCTGGTGGTTGGGTCTTTTTTCCAGGCCTTTTCAAGGGAGCGGCAGAGTTTCTTGGACTTCTTGAGATCATCGTTGAACCATGAGGTCTTCTTGCTGCCATGTTTGCTTTGACGTTTTTTCAGTGGTGCTAAGGTGTCGGCGGTGTTGGATAACCATAGGGTGAGGTTGGCGGCGGCTTCGTTGGCGTTAGAAGAGAGGGCTGGGGAGTTTCGAAGGAGCGATGCGGAGATTTGGTCCGTGGTGATTTTGTTCCAGTTTCTTTGCAGGGTAGGTTGGAGGTGGGTGCTGGGTTTTGGTTTGTTGTAGGTGAAGTGAACGCAGCTGTGGTCAGTCCAGAGGAGGTCCGTGGTGTGGCTGAAGGAGACATGATTGCTTGATGTGAAGATGGGGTCGAGTGTGTGACCTGCAATGTGGGTGGGGGAAGTGACTAGTTGTTTAAGTCCGAGGTTGGCGAGGTTGTCCAAAAGGGTGGTGGTGTTGCGGTCGTTGATCTTTTCAAGGTGAAAGTTGAGGTCTCCCAGAAGGATGTAGTCTTTGGAGGGGAGCGCGTGTGGAGTGATGAAGTCAGTGATGTCTTCACTGAATTTTGCGCGGGGTCCTGGTGGTCTGTAGAGGAGGGTGCCTCTGAGTGTGGTCTTGGGGTCGATGTGGATCTGGAAGTGAAGGTGTTCGGAGTTGGCGAGGTTGGCGTCAGAGCTGGTTGAGATGCGGATTGATTTCTTATGGACGATAGCGATTCCTCCTCCTGTGTGGCTGGTACGGTCTTTGCGAGTGATCTTATAGTCTTCAGGGATGGCAATGGTGATGTCTGGAGCGGAGGAAGCATTCATCCAAGTTTCCGTAAGGAAGGCGATGTCCGGAGAAAGGGTGTCTAGTAGATTCCATAGGTCGATGGCGTGCCTGTGGACTGATCGGGTGTTGAGAAGGATGCATTGTAGGTGATTGGGGTCGGGAATCTGTGGTGTGGTCGTAGCGGAGATGTTGACGGTGCCGATGAATTTGCAGGAGTAGCAGGAGAAAGGTCCATGGGTGTGTCCGGGAGCAGCTTGGACGCAGCTGGGGGCGCGACCGGGGTTGAGGGCTAGGAGGGTGGCGGCATCGTAGGTAATGCGGGAGGGCTGGGCAGCGCGAGGGGCAGGGGGTCTGGCGCTGGGCGCGGTACAGGCGCGGACGGGCGTAGACGGGCTTACCTTTGGCGCACCTTCGGCGCGAATTGGGCGCGGTCGCTGCGCGTGAACGCTGCACGCGGGAGCTCCTGTCATATATGGGTGGTGGAGGGGGAGGGGCGAGGGCGTCTCAGCTGGGAGGCGGGGCGGGCTACAGAGGACGGCTTTCACCAACGAGCACAAGAACAAAACAAATATAAACAAAATGGCAGCGGAGGGGGTGAGCAATGTAAAGCGCCAGGAGTATCGCGCTAAAAGTGAAAGTCACTGTGGCAATTCCAAACGCTAGCAGAGCGAGGCGGCAGTCAAGGCAGTCAGCAAGCAATTATTTTTAAGGGTTAACAATTTGAATGCAGCACAAGTATAATGCTAAGCGCCGGGAGAATCGCGCTAAGAAGTGAGACACACTGTGGCAGAATTCTAAATGCTAGCAGAGCGAAGCGGCAGGCAAGGCAGTCAGCAAGCGATTATTTTAAAAGGGGTAAACAGTGAAATTTCAGCGCTACGATACCAAATCTCGCCAGGGAGACTGGGGAGCGAACCACTCAGCACGCCAGTGAGGAGAGGATCACAGCGCTTCCAGGTATGGGAGCGCTGTATGTAGTCAGTGGGAGGGCGTCTCAGCTGGGAGGCGGGGCGGGCTACAGAGGACGGCTTTCACCAACGAGCACAAGAACAAAACAAATATAAACAAAATGGCAGCGGAGGGGGTGAGCAATGTAAAGCGCCGGGAGTATCGCGCTAAAAGTGAAAGTCACTGTGGCAATTCCAAACGCTAGCAGAGCGAGGCGGCAGTCAAGGCAGTCAGCAAGCAATTATTTTTAAGGGTTAACAATTTGAATGCAGCACAAGTATAATGCTAAGCGCCGGGAGAATCGCGCTAAGAAGTGAGACACACTGTGGCAGAATTCTAAATGCTAGCAGAGCGAAGCGGCAGGCAAGGCAGTCAGCAAGCGATTATTTTAAAAGGGGTAAACAGTGAAATTTCAGCGCTACGATACCAAATCTCGCCAGGGAGACTGGGGAGCGAACCACTCAGCACGCCAGTGAGGAGAGGATTAACAGTAATCTAGTCCTGTATGAATCTTGACTGTCGGAAAATGAAGCTTGTGAGGTTAAAATAATGCACAATTGTTATGGATCACAAAGCGCAAAGAGGCAGCAGCTCCAAACAGGTGAAGTATTATGAATCAAATAAATTATTGTGCTTCTTTAAGGAAAATATGCACCTGAATTACCATTATTTGTAGCGTACCCTCGTATGTGTTGTATTTCTGGGAGATGTAGCTCACCACTAGAGGGACCTTTTCGTCTGGTATAACAGTGCAGGAACATGCTTTTGGGAAACGCGACTTGCCACCCATAAACGTCTACAGGTATCTGTGTATTGGGCGGTGCTCCCAATTTGTGTTCTGAGTTTCAGGGAAGTAGCATGGTGTTTCTGAGCTACAGGAGGCAACCACCATCAAGAGCAACAAGGCCAAAGAAATATATGGAGACTCATCGTGCTGGTGAGTATATTATCCACAATCAGCAGCTATGGAGTGCAGACCACATACTTGGATCATGAGGGAGAAAGGAAGTGCCTGATGCCAAACAACTATGTTCACAGAGGGTAGAATAAAATTGACATGCTAGTTTGGTTAGAAATGTTTTGGAACACTACCTTTGGTGCTAAACATTCCCTCCAGGAAATCAGACTTTATTTTGGAGGTGCAAAGGAATTTGCAAGAGGCTACATGCATCTGTTCTTCCGAGTGGCGCACCAGGAGATAAACCAGAAGGTTCTGTGATTTCATTATGCAATTTGTAATGTGCTTTATTCTAATTAGGCCTTTCTAACATAGCATATTATTGCTCGAATGCTGGCTTGCGACATGCGTAACATTTGTTGTCGTTGAATGTGAAATTATTGAACACCTTTACATAGTTAATGGCTCCTTCCAATATTGCTTTGAACACTCCCCAAGCATAATTTTATTTTTGGAAACTGACCATTATTCTGAAACTGATGGACACATGAACACATATCTTCAGTTTTCCCACTGTAGAGGCATAATAATGAATGTCTGGGCTCCATCTTGTTTTGGTGTCCATGACACTGTGATAAATTGATGCTTCGGTGTCTCTTTGCTTTAAATGTAATTAAATCATCATAGTAAGGCAAATGTTGATATTATTAACAATGGATATGTTTTTGCATTGCACTTCATATTCACCTTCTGCAATGTCTAACTGTAAATATGAGGTGTTGCCATCCCTCAGTTAAAAAAAAATCAATACAGCAACTTTGGAAAGGTAAATTAGCCAGGATTCAAAATCTTTTTCCCCAGATCACAAGAGATTTCTGTCTCATGAGTTTCAGTAAATGAAGTACAATGTTAAATTGCCATGCATACATCCAAGCATCTTACAATAACTAATCACTTCGGGCATATTATCAAGCAGGGCGATAGGCAATTATCACTGCTTTAGCGTCCGTTTTCGGCCGCTAAGGGGCAATAATTCTATCGCCCTATTAGCAAGCTGTCGCTAACTGATGTTAGCGACAGCTTTTAGGCGATAGCGAGCGGTTTGGGGCCCGCTGGGCATTTCAGCGATGTTTATCGCTAATGACATGCAAAGTGGGGCTACCCAACCAGAAAGCAGTCGCTAACGTCACTATCTCCTATTAGCAAGGCAGGCGTAGCGATGGAAATATTCAAGCTAGGCGCGAATATCTCCAAATTCTAACACCTGCCCAGACCAGTTCTTACCCCTGTTATCCAATGGGAGGTGGATAACATGGTGTGAGAAGTTGGCCTGATATAAGATGTTTCCAATTCTGGAACCACCTTATATCAGTCCAAACAATCCCTTATGGTATTCCCTTATGGTGTCTGGTTGTAATTCAACCTTATAGACAAGCTATCTTCATGGTAGCATAGATTAAGCAGCCTTAAAGGCTAAACTCAAGAGGTCGTGTTAAGCGAGCTGTTTTACCAATCACAATCCTGTAATATCAAATGAAAGGACACCACACAAGTATATATTATAAAAATATATGTGTTTATTTCTAAAATAATCCCCAGTACTCTTTATGAGCAATGGGGCACAAGCGTTAAATCAAAAGCACAGTATAACATACAAAGTTGCACAATTATGGATGAGAGCGGGTGGCCACTCAAACCATATATTAAGAAAGTGGTCTAAGAGATACCAATCGAACAGTGGTTAGGCCTAGGGAATCACTGGGAGCAGTCGAGACAGGCAAGGCTGAAGTCGGGCAAAGCCCGCGGGATTCGGGTGCAGCGCTTAAAGCACACGCATGCACCAATGCAAAGTCAATGGTGCGTAAAAGTTACACAAATAGAGTTTAAGGATACTTCCGCTGAACCTAGATGGACAAAACTTTAGACACAGACCCTAGAGGTGTGTACCAGTGTGGGAACACTGGCGTTGCTGAGTTACCTCACCCACAGGAAACGGGTGCATAGGGTCGAAGTGGAGTCGGGTTTCGTCACGCAGGTTGTTGGTGCTTGAAGCTGAAGATGCTGCAGGCGATGTGAAGGAGAAGTGTCCGGTGTGATCCAAGGGTGGATCAGAGTAGAAAAGTACCTGAAAGCAGAGGGGACAGATTCTGGGTCACTCAGCAGTGACCAGGGTGGAACCAGGACGGAACCAGGCAATGTCGGGCGCAATCAGGTGGTTGTCGAGGAGCTTGGGGCATCTGCGACGTCCAGGAGTGGGTCACGAGCTGTCCCACGCAGGCTCTCACCGTCGGCGCTGTCGGCTTCAAGATCGGAGCAAACAACACTTGGCAAGAGCAATCCACGCTGGACTGGAAGATTGCTTCTCACTCGGACCAGGAGGGTCAGAGCGGGTGCTCCTTTTCAGAGGAGCTGGTGCAAGTCTGGAGCAACCAGAATCGCAAGTCGTATTTAGGTTTTCACCGGCACAAGGACCACAAGCCAGCTGGCAAGTGACCGGGCCAATGCGTCAAGCCAGAGAAAGCAGAAGGGCCCCACGCAGCACTCGAGTGTAGAGGGGTGAGCTTCGGTGCAAGAGTGGCTCAGGGTTGGGGCTTCTCAAACCCCGGTGTACAGCTTTGAGGGTCACTCGTGGGCTGCACAGTCAGTGTCTCGTGGTCTTTTCAAGATGGCGTGCCCCACGCTTCCGGTCGCCTCCACTGGTCTCAGCTCTGCAGGGACTGTGGATCGGGCTGTAAGAAGGCAGGCAAGCTTGATCTCGTCGATCTCTGTCGCTCGAGTTCTGGCGGGAACTGCAACAATGCAGACGTTAAGGTGCTGGATGGTGCCTGTTTGCACAGGGTGGTCACTCCTTGACCACAAGGGAGATTCTTCAGTCTTCTACGTTGAGTAGGATGTCGAAGGGTCCAGAGTTTCGTTTCAAATGTTTCATCATTATAATCTGAGTGCGTTGGCACTGCTCCCATTCTTATACCAATCTAGGGGGCTGGATTACCTGCTAGGTCTCCTCCTATGGGTGGGACCCAGAAAGGGGGTGGATACACCCCTTTCCTTTGATCCAGGCCACACTGGGACTGGGGCTGGTGTGCCCAAGAACCGGTTTGGCCGGATTATGCAAGGGGCAGCCTTGTGCGCCCCAGGCAGTGTCTGGTTTCTTTCAAACCTCCCTGCTACAATCCACTATCTCCTGTCTGGGGTGGTGTAACACCGCCCTGCGACAGGAAAGCCTTTGTCCAGGCCTCCTCTGCTGAGTTTCGGTCAGCAGCAGGAGGTCAGACTCGTGTCTGTGGCAGAAGCATCCATTTTGTGGATCTGAGGCTCTTTTAAAAATCAACCCCGTTTCAGTAAAGTAACATGTCTTCTCCCTCTAGAGGGGTGGAATGCTATCCCTGTCGACAGAACTGTCGAGGGGATAGTATTCCAAATCGTATGTCACCTTACACGACATGTTTTGATAAAGCCAAACCAAAGTTGCTATATAACCACGAGGATTATAATGCACTTAATAGTATATGGTATGGAATTATCCCGGATCAGCTTAGGGAGTTGTTCCCGACAGCTGCAGACAGGCTCAGCTCATGCCAGAGCTCCATCTCACATTAAACCACGCACTCTGCCTCCAGGATTGATAAGGCCTTCCATAGGAGTGGCTCACAGGTTTTTATGTGTCCAGATATAGGTTTAGATATAGGTATACTATATCTAAGCAAGGGGTGATTACACCCACTTGCCCCAGCTGAGTGATCAGCCAGTTGTGTCAATTTAAGAACCAGCCAGGGGTGGCAAAAGCTATGCTTCAGCCCCTGGTAGGCCTTGGTGGCACCTATGCCCTGAGCACCTATAGTGCATGGTACAGGGGCTGACAAGGAGTCCATTTCCAATTGGGTTATGTACCTATAGTACATGGATGCAAATTTAGAGAGAGAACAGCAGGCTGGGGGTCTGATTAGCAGGCCCACAGCCTCAGTAAGTCGAAAACCAGTGAAGCAAAAAGCAAAAATTGGGGTGACCATAGGATAGCAGACCCTACTCTCCTACACAACGCCCCCCCCCCCCCCAAACGCAGGGACATTAAACTTAACCTTGACCAGATAAGTCTTCATGTTCTAAGTGGAAGTACCTGGAGAGACCATCTGCATTACCATGGTCAGTCCCTGGGCGGTGCTCCACTGTAAAGTCCATCCCCTGTTGGGAAATGGACCACCTGAGCAGTTTGGGATTTTCACCCTTCATCTGATTTAGCCACAAGAGGGGCTTATGGTCTGTCTGAATTTTGAAGTGAGTTCAAAACCAGTATGGCCTCAACTTCTTCAGGGCCCAAACCACAGCAAAGGCCTCCCTCTCAATAGCTGACCAACGTTTCTCCCTGGGGGTCAGCCTTCTGCTAATAAAAGCAATGGGCTGGTCTTGACCATCTGTATTCAGTTGTGAAAGCACAGCTCCCACCCCCAACTCAGAAGCATCTGTCTGTACAATGAACTGTTTGGAGTAGTTAGGACTCTTCAGGATAGGTGCAGAGCACATGGCCTTCTTCAGGTCATCAAATGCCTTTTGACAGCTAACTATCCACTGAACCTTTTTGGGCATCTTCTTGGATGTCAAGTTATTCAATGGTGTCACAATGGACCCATAGTTCTTTACAAATTTTCTGTAATACCCAGTCAGGCCCAAGAAGGCTCTGACTTGTGTCTGGGTAGTTGGAGGAGCCTAGTCCTGTATAGTCTGGATCTTGCTCTCCAATGTTTGAACCTGACCCCCACCTACTAGGTGGCCCAGGTACACAACCTTGCTCTGCCCTATCTGGCACTTGGCAGCCTTGATAGTCAGGCCTGCCTTTTGCAGGGCCTCCATAACCTTCTTCAGGTGGATCAGGTGATCCTCCCAGATGGAGCTAAGGACCGCAATATCATCTAGATATGCTGCACAAAAGTCATCCAACCCAGCAAGGACTTGATTCACCAACCTTTGGAAGGTGGCAGGGGCATTCTTCAAACCAAAGGTCATTACCACAAACTGATAATGTCCACTAGGCGTAGAGAATGCTGTCTTGGCTTTTGACTCTTAAGCTAGTCTGATCTGCCAGTAGCCAGCTGTCAAATCAAATGTGCTCAGAAACTTGGCAGAAGCCAATTTATCAATGAGCTCATCTGCTCTTGGAATGGGATGAGCATCTGTCCTAGTGACAGCATTGAGACCTCTGTAGTCCACACAAAACCTAATTTCTCTCTTTCCATCTTTGGTATGAGGTTTTGGCACAAGGACCACTGGGCTAGCCCATGGGCTCTCTGATGGCTCAATCACTCCAAGCTCCAACATCTTTTGCACCTCAGCCTTTATACAATCCCTGACATGGTCAGGTTGCCTGTAGATCTTATTCTTCACAGGCAGACTGTCACCAGTGTCCTCCTCGTGGGTGCACCAGTTAGTTTGGCTGGGTGTGAGTGAAAACATATGTCTGTGGGCCTGCAACACCTGTCTGCAGTCCACCTGTTGCTGCTCAGTGAGTCTGCCTGCCAAGGCTACTCCATCAACTGTACCATCATCAGGGTTCTTGGAAAGCAGGTCTGGGAGAGGGTCACTCTCTTCCTCCTGATCCCCATCTGTGGCCATGAGGAGACTCATGTCCTCCATGTCAACAAATGCTTTCAAACGATTTACATGGAGCACCCTGTGGGGGCTCCTCGGGGTTCGAAAGTTAACCACATAGGTGACTTCTCCCTTTTTTTCAACAATTGGGTAGGGTCCAGTCCATTTGTCCTGGAGAGCTGCTGGGGCCACTGGCTCCAACACCCACACCATCTGCCCTGGGTTGTACTCCACCAGAACAGCCTTTTGGTCATGCCAAGCTTTCTGTAATTCTTGACTGGCCTCCAGGTTTTTGGATGCTCTTTCCATATACTCAGCCATCCTGGAGTGGAGACCAAGTACATAGTCCAAACATCTAGCTTAGGCTTTTTGAGAGGTAATTCCCATCCTTCCTTCACCAAACATAGTGGACCCCTCACAGGGTGGCCAAACAAAAGTTCAAAAGGGCTGTGGGACCTCTCTGTAAGCAAAGAGCAAGCAGGGTAATAGGGTATCCCATTTCCGCCTAAGCTTCTCTGGTAATCCTTTTATCATTCCCTTGAGGGTCTTGTTGAATCTCTCCACAAGCCCATTGCACTGTGGGGGATAGGGTGTGGTAAACTTGTAGTTTACTCCACACTCCTTCCACATTGCCTTTAAGTATCCAGACATGAAGTTGGTACCTCTGTCTGAAAGAACCTCCTTTGGAAAATCCACTCTTGAGAACACTGCAAGAAGGGCCTTTGCCACAACAGGTGCTGTTGTGGTCCTCAGGGGAATTACCTCTGGATACCTGGTGGCATGATCCACTACCACCAGTATAAATCTGTGTCCAGATGCTGTTTGAGGATCTATGGGACCCACAATATCTGTTCCAACTCTTTCAAAGGGTACCCCTACCACAGGTAGTGGTATCAGGGGGGCCTTTGTTGTACCACCTGACTTACCACTGGCTTATAAGTGACACAGGAGCGACAAAACTCCTTGACATTTTCTGACATATGAGGCCAGTGAAAGTGAGGGACAAGCATGTCCCAAGTCTTGTTCTGGCCTAAGTGTCCTGCAAGGGGAATATCATGGGCCAAGGTAAGAAGGAAGCCCCTAAACTTCAAAGGTATGACCAACCTTCTGGTGGTACCAGGCTTGGGATCTCTAGCCTCTGAGTAAAGGAGCCCATCATCCCAATAACCTTTATGGGTACATTGAGCATTCCCTGCAGCCTCAGCAGCAGCTTGCTGTCTGAGAGGTTCAAGTGAAGGGCAATCTAATTGGGCCTGCCCAAGGTCTGCCCTTGAGGGTCCCCCTGTCCCCAGAAACTCAACCTGATCAGGCTCCAGTTCCTCAGAGACAGTCTCCTCTTGGACTGCAGAATCAGCTTCCTGTGAAGTCTGATCCTCTGGGGCAAGTGGGAAGGCACAGCCTTAACCCTCTAGCTCCTTCTCTTGGGTTGTGGTTGGTCTAATGTTTCAAGATCCACCACTGGTTCAGGAAGGCACTTCTTAGCCTGAGACCTTGTCACTGCAAGGACATGAGCTGAAATCCCTAGCATTTCTGCATGAGTCCTGTACTCCACTTCTGACCAAACTGAGCTTTCAAGATCATTGCCTAACAGACAGTCTACTGGGAGGTCTGCACTTACCACAACTTTCTTTAGGCCATTTACCCCTCCCCAGGAGAAGTTCACAACAGCCACACTATGTGTAGTAGTGGTGTTGCTGCATTGGTCACTAGGTAATTCTCACCTAGTACAATCTGACCAGGGTCCACAAAGTCAGGTGTCACCATAGTGACACTGGCACAAGTGTCCCTGTAGGCCTGAGCCAGTTTCTCATTTATCAAAGGTGTCTGCCTATACTTGCCCAGGTTACTGGGACTCACATTAGTGGACAAAGATAAGTCCACATCATATAGGAGAACTGCCTGAGTAGGGACTCTGACTAGGCCAGATTCCATCTCAGTACCCAGGGTTAACCCTACTATACCCTTTGGCTGTATACCACCACTGCTAATTGTACTAGGGGGTGCAGGTGCCTTAGGAGCTGCAGTGGTGGGGACTGGATTTTTCCCGGTGCATTCACTGGCCCAGTGTGAAACTGATTTGCAGGTATTACACCAAGGTTTCTTTGGGCCATCATTATTCTTTTTATTGTTACCATTTTGGGAACCACCCTCCTTATTACTAGTTTGGGGGCCTAAAGACTTCTGGTCTTTTTCTTTATCTTTCTGATTCCTACCCTTCTGGTCTGTTTTCTTCTGGTCACCACCATGGTTCTGAGGTTTCTGCTTAATCCTTGTTCTGACCCATTTGTCTGCCTTCTTTCCCAATTCTTGGGGAGAGGTCAGATCAGAGTCAATAAGGTATTGATGCAACAGCTGGTTCTGACAGTTATTAAGGATCTGCTCTCTCATTATAAGATTGTACAATCTTGTATAGTCTGAGACTTTACTTTCCTGCAGCCAACCCTCCAGAGCCTTAGTGGCACAATCAACAAAATCAGTCCAGTCCTGAATCTGTGTTTTTTGGGTGTCTCTGAACAACAACCTGTATTGCTCAGTGGTTAGGCCAAACCCTTCAATCAGAGCACTCTTCAGGGCAGAGTAGTTTTTGGCATCCTCAGGTCTAACTGTGAGGAGCCTATCCCTCCCTTTCTCAGAAAAGGAGTACCATAAAATTGAAGCCCACTGATCCCGAGGAACCTGCTGTACCATGCAGGCTCTCTAAAGAGCAGTCATCCATTTGTGGATGTCATCCCCTTCCTTGTAGGGGGGCACAATTTTTGTCAGGTTTCTATTGTCATAGCTCCTGTCTTTCTCTCTAGGATTATTGCTGCCACCAGTGGCATCTAAGCCACACAACTTCTGTTCTCTTGCTAAAGAAAGTTTAGCTTGAGCCAAGGCTATCTCTTCCCTCTATATTTGGAGTTGGACAGCCCTCATCCTGGCCCCATGCTCTTTCCTCTGGGGGGAAGTCATTCCCCTTTGAAATTCTCTTGATACACTAGAAATATGAGAGTCCCCTGATGGAGATCTCACCCTTCTGTTGCCTGGGAGAATTATGTTATGGGATCTGGGGAGGTGCTGGCCCTCTCCATTCCCATGTAGGTCTAAGTTGGCCTGGTTAAGCCTGGCAATTACAACCTGGTTACCCCTCTGATCCTGATCATCAGGCTCATCTACTTCTGAGCCCTCTTCCTCCTCTTCCTCCTCTTCTTCCTCTTCCTCATCTGGAGTTTTCTCATTCTCAGGGGTGTTCACTCCATCTCCTAAATCTAAGGGAGCTGCACTCGCCTTATCTAAGTCATCCTTTTCCAGGATGGCTATCAGGGAAGGAATGGTGGGGTTTCTACCCCTTTTTAGCCCCCTTGCAATACACAAGGCACCCAAGTCTTTGTGGCTAAGTTTGTCATAGCTGGAAGTTGCCTTGGTAAGGTCAACTGTCACAGGGGCAGAGCCTGAAGCTCTTCCTGTGTCAGACATGACTGCTAGTGAGGTGCAAGTGGTGCACTTACCTACACTAAGTGTTTTCCTACTGTACCTTGCTAGTGAGTTGTAGTCAGGGTGTGCTAATCCCTTTAATCTACAACTACTAAGTTCAGTAGAACTTAAATATGCTAAGCTTTTGATTTATATGTACCTAAGGTACTTGATGTGATCTTTCAATTTGATAAAAAGATTGCAATGGTAAAACAACAGCAAGCTCAAATCCCACCGCTGCCACCAATGTGAGAAGTTGTCCTGATATATGATGTTTCCAATTCTGGAACCACCTTGTATCAGTCCAAACAATCCCTTATGGTGTCTGGTTGTAAGTTAACCTTATAGACAAGCTATCTTAATGGTAGCATAGACTAAGCAGCCTTAAAGGCTAAACTCAAGAGGTCGTGTTAAGCGAGCTGTTTTACCAATCACAATCCTGTAATATCAAATGAAAGGACACCACACAAGTATATAATATAAAAATATATGTGTTTATTTCTAAAATAATCCCCAGTACTCGGGGGCATCTGCAACGTCCAGTAGCGGGTCACAAGCTGTCCCACGCAGGTTCTCACAGTCGGCGCTGTCGGCTTCAAGATTGGAGCAAACAACACTTGGCAAGAGCAATCCATGCAGGACTAGAAGATTGCTTCTCACTTGGACCAGGAGGGTCAGAGCGGGTGCTCCTTTTCAGAGGAGCTGGTGCAAGTCTGGAGCAACCAGAATCACAAGTCGTATTTAGGTTTTCGCCAGCAAAAGGGCCACGAGCCAGCTGGCAAGTGCCGGGCCAACGCATTGAGCCAAATAAAGCAGAAGGGCCCCACGCAGAACTCGTCAAGTGTAGAGGGGTGAGCTTCGATGCAAGAGTGGCTCAGGGTTGAGGCTTCTCAAACCCTGGTGTACAGCTTCGAGGGTCACTCATGGGCTGCACAGTCAGCGTCTCGTGGTCTTTACAAGATGGTGTGCCCCACGCTTCCGGTCGCCTCCACGGGTCTCAGCTCTGCAGGGACTCTGGATCGGCCTGTAAGAAAGCAGGCAAGCTAGATCTCGTTGATCTCTGTTGCTCGAGTTCTGGCGGGAACAGCAACAAAGCAGACGTCGAGGTGCTGGATGGTGCCTGTTTTCACAGGATGGTCACTCCTTGACCACAAGGGAGATTCTTCAGTCTTCTACGTTGAGTAGGATGTCGAAGGGTCCAGAGTTTCGTTTCAAATGTTTCATCATGATAATCTGAGTGCGTTGGCACTGCTCCCATTCTTATACCAATCTAGGAGGCTGGATTACCTGCTAGGTCCCCTCCTATGGGGGGGACCCAGGAAGGGGGTGGATACACCCCTTTCCTTTAATCCAGGCCATGCTGGGACTGGGGCTGGTGTGCCCCAGAACCGGTTTGGCCGGATTATACAAGGGGCAGCCTTGTGCGCCCCAGGCAGTGTCTGGTTTCTTTCAAACCTCCCTGCTACAATCCACTATCTCCTGTCTGGGGCGGTGTAACACCGCCCTATGACAGGAAAGACTTTGTCCAGCCCTCCTCTGCTGAGTTTCGGTCAGCAGCAGGAGGTCAGACTCGTGTCTGTGGCAGAAGCATCCATTTTGTGGATCTGATGCTCTTTTAAAAATCAACCGCGTTTCAGTAAAGTAACATGTCTTCTCCCTCTAGAGGGGTGGAATGCTATCCCCGTCAACAGAACTGTCGAGGGGATAGTATTCCAAATCGTATGACACCTTACATGACATGTTTTGATAAAGCCAAACCAAAGTTGCTATATAACCGCGAGGATTATAATGCACTTAATAGTATATGGTATGGCATTATCCCGGATCAGCTTAGGGAGTTGTTCCCGACAGCTGCAGACAGGCTCAGCTCAAGCCAGAGCTCCATCTCACATTAAACCACGCACTCTGCCTCCAGGATTGATAAGGCCTTCCATAGGAGTGGCTCACAGGTTTATATGTGTCCAGATATAGGTTTGGATATAGGTATACTATATCTAAGCAAGGGGTGATTACACCCACTTGCCCCAGCTGAGTGATCAGCCAGTTGTGCCAATTTAAGAACCAGCCAGGGGTGGCAAAAGCTATGCTTCAGCCCCTGGTAGGCCTTAGTGGCACCTATGCCCTGAGCACCTGTAGTGCATGGTACAGGGGCTGACAAGGAGTCCATTTCCAATTGGGTTATGTACCTATAGTACATGGATGTAAATTTAGAGAGAGAACAGCAGGCTGGGGGTCTGATTAGCAGGCCCACAGCCTCAGTAAGTCGAAAACCAGTGAAGCAAAAAGCAAAAATTGGGGTGACCATAGGATAGCAGACCCTACTCTCCTACACATGGCTAAGAGCCTTTTGTCGCTAATGCGTGAATATCGCTGTATTCTCAGTGATATTCATGCATTTCGCCGCTATCGCTGGATATTTTAGCACAATGGAGAAAAACGTTACTAATAGCATGTTTTCTCTGCTAACATATCCAGCGATAGGCAGCGATAAAAAAAATGCGCTAAGCACATTTTGCGATAAATATCGCTATTCCTTGGTAATATGCCCCTTCATGTATAACTTTGGATCTGATTTAGATCTCAGTGGACTGGGTACTCCATCGCAACGGAGACGGATATCCCATCCTCCGAAATATAAATCCCATAAGATATGATGGGATTTATATTTCAGCGGACAGGATATCTGTCACTGTTGCGACGGAGTAACTTGTCTGCCGAGATCTAAATCAGGCCCTATGTATATACAAGAAAATAAATGTTGTCCCCGGATTTGTAATGTTTCAGTGAGTCATGCGTCCAAAGATTTTTTGGGGGCAATATCTCCTATACAAACAAATTATGCAGTAAAAATGGTACAAATAAGAAGACGGGACTTCATCACAATCAGCCACATTTTAATTAAAATGAGCATAGATATTCAGCCTCTTTTCACAAACAATCATATTGTTTTATGCTAATGCACTCAGACATTAGAAAACCCAGGCATTTAAAGGGTTGTTTAAGTCCTGCAAGCTCCAGCTGCTTAAACAAGATCAGTCTGAGACTGCTTGTTTAGCTTAATGGTAATGATAATGCATCTCCATTATGTAAATCAAAGTATCCACTTAATTGTAATTATAAATATCATTACATACGTTAGTTTGTCTATCTCCGTGTGTGCCTGACCTTAGACCCTAGGTTGGGTGATCTATCTACCTATCTATCTATCTATCTATCTATCTATCTATCTATCTATCTATCTATCTATCTATCTTTCTCTCTGTCTGTCTGTCTGGTTCAAATTCTTTATACTTTGAAGTATAAATTCTTACATAAATATTGCACATTACCCAGTTCAATGACGTAATTCAAATATCATAAAATCACTAATAAATAGCAAATAATTATATCAATACAGCCAACACATAACATCAACTAAAACGGGTTAAAAAATTATATCAAGGGAAATATCATCTACTAAAACTTATAAGGCAGTCTGAAGTCCACTTATCCCACACGGGTCAAAACATTTCAAGGTGCATCAGTTTAACCAACAACATGCAAGACATATTTCATCACATCTGGGCAACCAGAGAGTATTCTACAGGCCATAGTGCACAAATGAAGAAATAGTCAATTCATATTAAAATTTGATTCGTCAGGGCATCATAGGATAATTAGCACTGCTGTGGCAGAGACATCAAATCTCAGTTTCAAGAAATAAAGTGCATTGTGGAGGATCATAATTATACAAATTCACAAGATCTTAATCAGTCTGGCCTCATTTACAGACCCAGCTACCCAGGATTGGGGCCAATGTCATAACACCCAAATCCCATGTTTGTGGCATTAGACCCAACAGTTTTGGTTTGGATGAGAAGCATCATAGCAAGTCAGAATCCTCTGTTCCAAACAGGATGAGTACGATACTCTTGTCATATAACATGTACTCACCTCTTGTAGCTTGGCACTGAGCAGTCAGGCTTATCCTCAGGGCTTGAGTGTAAAGTGTTGGCACAACACTTCTCTCTCAACACACTGTATTTGCCACAAAAAGACTCCAAACCATATGTTGAAAAACACTTGCCTTTAAATTACACTCTCCGAAATCAAAACAAGATACACATTGTATATACACGCTACAGTTATACGCAAATCAAATCAAGCTTTATTTGGATTTTAAAACGAAATCCATGAAATTAAAGCAGACCAAATATATACATTAAAAATCTGTCGACCGTAGACAGTGTAAAATATTGCGATATCATAAAACACAAAAAATAAGAAAAAATCGACAATATGCTATACAAAACATACCTATATATATCGATTACTTTAAAAATCGTACTCCTAGCACCATATGAGATTTGTAAACATGGAAAATACTATGCACTCAATGTGAGCTCATGAATGGTAATATAGTCACTGGAGCCCAACAGAGATAAAGTGATATACCCTCAAGCTTAAAAGAAAAGGATGTTGTAAACCCAGAGGTTGTTTTGTGTCAATACACGGTCCTTGCATGTTAATTGTTACACTAGATAAGGGAATAGGCTTAAAGAACGTGGCCCATTATTTAAACCGCCTCGTAAAGTAGCCGATCTAGGGGGCATATTATCAAGGGGGTTTATCTCCGCTTTTTTGGCTTTAAAAGCCAAGAAAGCAGAGATAAAATTATCTCCCTATTACCTAACTGTCGCTAACAACAGTTAGCGACAGCTAGTAGGAGATAGCGACCATCTTGGGCCCCACTTTGCATGTCAGTGATATTTGTCACTAATGACATGCAAAGTGGGCGTGCCAAGATGTTAACAACTGGAAACAGTCGCTAACATTGCTATCTCCCATTACCAACTTTTGGAGTTATTCGCGCTAAGCGCGAATATCTCCAAAAGCTAACACCTGCCCTGAGCAGTTCTTAGCTATGTTATCCAATGGGAGGTGGATAACATGGCTAAGATCATTAGATCGGTAATGCATGAATATCGCTGACTTTTCAGCGATATTCATGCATTGCGGCCGATTTTTATCGCATTTGCGATAAACCTTGGTAATACCAAGGTTTATCTGCGATAAAAATCGCCGCAGCTCAGCGGTAAATTTTTGTCTCTAACCAAGCAATAGCGATAATTATCGCTATTGCTTGGTAATATGCCCCATGGTGTCTTAATGATTTACGTCTCTTGATTGTGTTCTGGATATAGGTTACAATGGAGTAACATGTGTAAACGTCTGGCAATTTCCTGAGAAGATCAAAGGCCACCTGCTAATAAAAGAGGTCCTGAGATAGGAATAAGGGGCAGAGTACTCTTAATCTGATGTCTTAATAAAATTTGCAGAACAGCATGAAATGCATATTGGATTAACTAGATTTTCCGCTGCATGGGCACTTTGGTAGATTTGAAAACCTTGCCTTTGATGTGGGCAATGCAGCAATATTATGGATAAGTTAAAAACGTAGTCTAGTCAAATAAAGACGGTCCTGATTGTTAATTGTAATAGCCAGGTAATCTTGTATCCCTTGTTGTATCGGTTCCTTGCAATAACTTTCCACTGATGCCTTACTTCTATCAGGTGAATCTCTGTGAGTCCCCCTCGTTCTCAAAAAATACAGTTCTCAAATATTTCTTAATGAATTATAGAATGCCTGCAGGGATCCGAACACTACAATTTTCTTCCACTTCTTTCAAGAGGCCATCTATATACCTAAACCAGGGGATTTTTTTTAATACTGATCAAGTTATAGGCAATCCCTTATGTTGTCTCTAGTAAAATGTGTGCCTTGTTTGGCCGAGGTACTGTGCTAGTCAGGGAGGGACTGGGAACCAAAACCGGCCCCCCCCTTGCGGCACACCGAGGGATTGCCCGGTGCCCGCAACGGCCAGTCCGGGCATGGTGCTAGTTGATAATACTACTAAGATGAAAGTGATCTTCAATATACAAGAGGTCAAGTTGTTTATGGACTTTGTAAGATGGGGTCCAACGGCCTAAAGTGATATTTTCCTATGTCTGGATTAGTTTGCTATTTGTGGTGTCCAGATGGGTTCCCTATATATTGCAACTGGGGGGCATATGCCTTTGTACAGTTTTACCATTTCTCAGATGGGTTTCCTTCCTATTTTTTGGGAAAATCTAAAGATCGCATCAGAAGCTCGAGAATATTTTGAGTAGGCGTTCTTTAGATGGGGTCCCCATAACCCGTCCTGTGAAAATAGGATGCCCAGTCAGCTAAATGTTTTTACCTGGTCAATCTTTTGTCCTGTTACAAAGTGTCCCCTGTCCTTCTTCCATCCCTTGTTGCAGACCATGGTATGTGTTTTTATCAGGTTAAGATTTTATCTTCTGCCTTCCATGAAGGGTACAAAATTAGCTATTAAAATTTGGAGGCGGTTAGTTGTCCTTGATATCAGCACTGCATCCTCTGCTTATACTAAAATCAGGGTATTATGTGAACCAAATTTGGGTGCTTCTGCACTCAAGCTTTGGAGCATAGCGCCATTGATATATAACAAAAATAAAAAAGGGGCCAAGACACAACTCTGCCCAATGCCTTTTGTTATTCGGAATGTATCTGTGAGTTCCCAATTTTCCCAAGTGCACGCAAGCTGCTAGGGGGTGCATACAGCTGTGAGAGATGGTATATTATATCAACTGGGGCGCCCATTTCAGCTAAAGTCTGCCACAATATACAGTGATTCACTAAATTCAATGCACTGCTCAGGACTGCACAGCAGAGATGGATTTGTCTCTGTTGTGCTACTGTGTATTTGCTTATTATCAGATGTAAATTAATACCCTGCTCCACAATGTCAATTTCTCTCCTAAACCCATACTGGCAATCAGAAAATATATGGCTATCCGTAGCCCAGTTTACATGTCTGGCCAAGATCACACTCTCCATTATATTTACAGAGGAGTCTAAAAGGGTTATCGGGTGATAGCACTTAGGGTCTCCCCAACCCCTTTCATAAAAAAATGGTATTATGGTACTATCACTCCATGTTTTGCAGAAATGGCCATGTGCTGCTGATTTGGATACTTGGGTTAATATGGGTGCACATAAAGATTCGTCACACTTAAAAACGTCAACGTCAGTCGCTTTTCCCGGGGAACTACTTAAGATTGCAATAGTAACCTCCTCAATGCTGATTGACCTCAGGGGCTCAAAGCTTGACATGTTAAATAAAGCCACAGTAGAACCAATATCAACATCATTCTGGTTAAAGATCGCTCCAAAGTGGCTCAACCATGCTTCAGGAGCAACTGAGACCTCCAGTGTTGGTATTAGATTATCATTTAGAAAGGGGAATTAACAGTCTTCCAGAACAAAGTACAGTCCCCTGTATCTGTTGCCCTTACTAGGCTCTCCCAAGCCTGCTCCTGGAGTTCATGTTTCCTTGTATTACGGACCGGTTTATAATTCCTTCTTAGTCCTTGGATCTGCCCCCAGTTCCTCTGACTTTTCCGTAGTGCTATCCTTACCTCCTTGCTGGCTTTGAAACAATGGTTATCAAACCATCTATAAGTCTTACTATTACCCCTTTGGCCCTTAATTGTTTCTGCTACTGCAACAGCAATGTTCTGAAACGCTATTAGGAGTCATTCCTGATTTACTTCCCATTCGGTACAGATGTCAAAGGCTTCAGAATTTTCTTTAACTACGGATTCGAACAGCCTGTTTCCATTTATGCCTGCCCATTTTAGACTGACCCTGTTGTACCTACTGGTCTAATGGGCATAGCTTGTTTATAATCCTTTATCTTGTGGGAGGACATATTAAGTATAAGTTTAACCACAGTTATATGCAAATGTCAAACTTCTCTATTGAAATCAAAATAAAACACACATTGAATATACACTTTACAGTTATATACAATTGTCATACTTTACCCTTGTAGAAAGGTCAAACAGTCACCAATCTCTGACTACACCCAGTAACCCGGCCCCTCAATCTATCAACTCCTCACGCCAATGATACATGTTTCCCCAGCTAGCACCCTGTTGACTAGGCAGTCAGAACCACCTAATACAGAAAGAAACAGTTACCTACTTATGTCAATCCGAATTAGACCTCCAGGTGCCCAACGGCACCAGTATGAGTGCAGGATCAGTATCCCATCCCATAGAAAAAACTTTGTGAGCCATGAAGCTGGCTCGCTCCTCACCTGGAGAAATGTTTTCCCCTCAAGCAAAGGTTCTACCTGCCGTAGACCCCCGGCAGTCACATGCAGATGCTCACAAAGCACAGGAGACCCCTCGAGTCTTGTCACAGTGCATTCCACAACAAGGCACCCTTTTGCGTGGGTCCAGGGAGAGGAAGCCAGCTATCTCAGACAGAGGCCACGTTGTCACACATTTTCGTCCTCCCAATCTGGGGGCCAAAAACAGTCTTAGCTTGCATACCCTCTAGAGCATGGTCCCCTGGTTGCAAGCACTGGTCCCTAGGACTCTGCAAGCTTTGCCTATACTCCTTGAACTCCTCACATCCCAGGCACCTCAGATGGCTGCTGTTCTTTGTGCACACACTCTTGCACAGTGAGGTGATGGTGTATATGAGGACGGTCCTTGTCCCAACCCCAGTCACTTCCACCTGTCTCCTCCACACCCAATGCAGTCCTTACATTCTTGTGAAGACAGTGAGATCCTTTGTGTCCATGGGATCTTGTGAGCAGGGGGCCATCTCATCTGCTCTTGGAGAGTACGTTGAGACTGAGGCCACAACAGTTTGCAATGGCTGCAGGCCATCAACGTCCAGGCAAAATCCATCAAGCGATAGTCCCCTTCCTAGAGCACAACAAGCTTTAAAGCACCACAAAGTCTGAGGATAGTCCAGTTGCAGTCCCTCCTGCCCAAATGCTTCCATGTGCCAATGTCCCAGTATTGAACCAGGATAGTATAGTTCCAAATCCAAAAGTGTCTCTACTTTTGGAGGCCAACGCCCCAGTAGTTATAGCCACCATGGCCTTTGAAGATACAATCAGTTCAAAAGGCCACCTTAGAAATGCACAGACCCTCTCTAAATGTTGTCCTGTCTGCCATCCTACCCTGGGAGGTTTGATCACAATCTTTAGTGTGGCAAAGACCCTGCCCCTTGCAATGTAGATGCCAATTCCACCCCCACCTAACAATCCCAGAAAGGCCCTTCGGAGTCAGAGGTCAGCAGTTTCTTGTGAACCTCTAGTTTATGCCCCTCTATCAGGAATGCACAGATGTTGCTGTCCCCTATCACCCAGCTGTGAACTAGGAGACAGGCAGCCAGGCACACAGAGCCACACATATCAAATTACTACTTTTCCAAAGTGAAACTCACTCCCGAAAATTTTGAACCCATCACTGGAGAGGATTTGCTAATACAAACTCATCAATACCAAACACTATACTGATACTATTTTGCCCATAGGAAATAATGCTCAACAGCCTTTCCCTACACCGACTCATGCCAATCTCTACTTAACTTCCTCTATGGCACTCCACAGCACTACTTCACTCTACTCTACGGCACACTACTCTACTATACTTCACTCTTCTTGACTACTCCACTCGACCCACTACACTCAATGCCACTCCACTCTACCACAGTCTGACACTCTACAAAACTGTCCTCCACTGTATGCCTCTTCACTCTGCAGCACTCTACTCTACAACATGCTGCTCTACAACCCTACTCTACGACACTCAACTTTATGACACTAGACTCTACTACACTCTACCCCACTGTGCTCTATGAAACTCCATTCTACAACATGCCACTCAACGACATGGCACTCTATGGCACACCACCCAGACACAACAGTCTACAACACTCTCCCTCACTGTACTCCACAACACTCCACTATACGACACTCTACTCTACTCTTTGCCACTCCACAACTCCTTACTCTTTGCTACTTTATGACACTCTACTTAATTACACTTAACTTGATAACATACCAACTTGATGACACTCAACTCTATGATTTGAAACACATTTTATTTTTTTTAATTGAAATTCAATAAAAAAAAACTAAGATTAAAGCTTTACCAAAGTTAGGAAAACCTAATGTATTAATTCTATACAAAAACAACTTAAACTAAACAAACATTAAAAATTCAAAAGTTACAGTTGGGGTGTGGCCAGGATGCGAATGGAGCGAGACGCGTGAAGCTGAGTCTCTGCTCCACCACGGCCCGTTACAACCTTTGATCCCGGTCCCTGGGTCTGCTACCTGACACCGATCACCCTGTCTGCCAGGGGTAAAGACAAAGCAATGCTCGACCCGGGTGAAGCGGCGCTGCTTGACGAAGAGATCAGGCCCCGAAGCTCATCGCCATTTTGTACCTGGCAGAGCGGGCTGTCCTGTGGCATTTGCGCCGGACGGTGACCCCGTCTCCAGCTCTGGAGCTGTGGAGGTGCTGGAGTGGAGGTGTGCCTGATCCGGCTTCCTCCTGCTGTACCTCCCCTGTGTGCCGGGGACTGAGATGGCCCTCTGGCCTCATGGGTACGTGGAGGAACTGCACCCTGACATTCTTCCATGGCGGAGGAGGAGAGAATGCCTAACCACCAGAGTGAAGTGAAGCTGTGACAGTCAGTGCGTGCGCTCATCCTGGAAAGCCCTCGCTGGACACTGGGGTGGCCTATTTACAACTCAGCGCTTATAGCTTACAGCTCGGCGGCCCTACACAAAATAGGTAGGAATTGTACTCCCCATTGCCCTCATATATATGCCCCCACCGAACTACCCGGCTCATGTCAGGGTTGCAAGCACCCCTTCCGCAATACTCCGTCGGCAAAGGCACAAGCATTCCATATGCTTGCACTAAACTGCCGTTCGTTACCAAAACACCACACGGAGATAGCCATATTGCTCGAGGAGAAAAAACCTGACGCAATCTTCCTGACAGAAACATGGCTCACTGCCCACTCCGACCCAGACGTGGTGCGAGCACTTTCTGCAGGCTATCACATTCTTAGAGTGGATAGACCGGTCGGCAGAGGCGGAGGTCTGGCGATAATCCTGAAAAACCAGTACCAATGCCGTTTCACAGCAGACAACATCCCTGACTGTGAAAGCGCAGCTTTCTGCTTAGAGTTTGATGCAAACAACTCCTTTTCAGGTACCCTGATCTATCGCCCCCCGGAACCTACAAAACTGTTCCACAGGTCCCTACCAGAAATCATTGCACAAAGAATCCTCACATCAGCCAACCACACGATTTTGGGGGACCTCAATCTTCATTTTAATTCCTCCGCTGATCACATCGCTCAGGACCTACTAGAAGATCTGGAGGCCCTCCAACTCATCCAGCTAGTGGCGGCTCCGACCCATGAAAAAGGCAATCTGCTAGACCCCATTTTTTAGTAATTGCCTGGACCTAACTGTTGATCAACCTTCTCCCCTTCCGTGGTCAGACCACTTTCTGATCCCCTTCTCATGGGCCATTCATAAAAATCCCCAAGCACCCCCCCAAGTGACCATCAGGAGGAACTGGTCAAAACTCCCGCTGGCATCCTGGCTGTCCCAACTAGATTCCACCCGCCCCACACCCTGCCCGGATCCTAATGTAGGAAATGACATTTACAGAGACTGGATCACCTGCTCACTAGACTCCACTCTACCGATGCGTAAATCCTCCTCCAAGAGACTTCACGGATCTGCCCCCTGGTTTTCTGACTCTCTAAAACAACTTAAACGCACTTGCAGACAAAGAGAGAGAGCCTGGCGCCTAGATTTCCTCCCAGAAAAGAAGACCTCTTACAAAAAGGCCATTAAGATATATAAAGAAGGGATTAGAGCAGCCCAGGCTACATATTTCTCTGAGAAAATAATGGAAGCGAAGTCAAAACCCAAGGAAATCTTCCAAATCATAAAACAATGCTCCAGCGCCACCACGGCCCCCCCCCCTATCAAATCCCAGGAGCAATGCAATGAGCTTGCAGATTTTTTCTATAACAAAGTTTTAAAAATCTATTCCACCTTCCCATCTGTAGCCACTTCCCCGGAAGCGTGCAAACCGTCTCTCCTCAGACTACCTCCCTGTCCAGGCCAACCGTCGCTCGAGCACTTTCTCCCTCTCGACCTCGACACCTTAAGCAAAGTGGCCCGTACGGTCAAATCAGGATCTCCCCGTGACCCCGCCCCTCCAGACATCCTGATGCAGGCAAGCGAAGCCACCTTGCCTGTAATCCTGGACCTCTTGAACTCGTCCATCTCTGCATGCTCTGTCCCCACAGCTTGGAAGCAGGCCATGGTACGGGCACTGCTAAAGAAACCTAGCCTAGACCCAAATGACCTGTCAAGTTACCGTCCCATCTCACTCCTTCCCTGGACGAGCAAGGTGCTAGAGAAGCACATAAATGCACAGCTGGTACAATTCCTGGAGGATCACTCGCTGTTGCACACATCCCAGACTGGTTTTAGACCACAACATGGGACTGAAACCGCCTTATTAGCAGTCACCGAAGACACGAGAAAGATTCTGGACCAAGGAGGATCAGTGGCAGTGATCCTCCTTGATCTAAGTGCCGCATTCGATACGGTCAGCTACTCCACCTTGCTAGACCGTCTCCATAACATCGGAGTTTCAGGTGACGCTTTAAGGTGGCTTGGATCCTTCCTGTCTGGGAGGTCGTTCCAGATCTTCGACGGTGCAACAGCATCCTACAGCAAACCCCTGAGCTGCGGAGTTCCACAGGGCTCCTCCCTGAGCCCTGTGCTGTTTAACGTCTACATGAGGCCGCTGGCAAGTGTCGTCGAACCGTATGGCATTAAAATCGTGTCATACGCCGACGACACTCAGCTGGTGGTCTCGCTGGCCACCGAGAACAGCAAGTGCTCCCCAGCCGATCTGCTACACTGCCTAGAGGACATAAAGGGATGGATGACCAACTCCTCCCTTAAATTAAATGGAGACAAAACGGAGCTCATGCTCCTAGGCCCACCCTCTCCAGTACCATTCACCTCTCTGTGGCCCAATGCACTGGGTCCCCCCCCTACCCCAAAGGAATGCGTGAAGAGCCTAGGAGTGTGGTTGGATAACAAACTCTCCTTTTCCATCCAGGCTACAAAACTATCTGCCACATGCTTCGGCCTTCTAAGAACCTTGAGGAAGGTTCTTCCGCTGCTACCGCTAGAAGCCAAAAAAGTCGCGGTCCAAGGGCTAATTCAGTCTCGCCTTGATTCGAACAACGCCCTGTACATGGGGGCACCTGAGTTTACACTTCGAAAACTACAGGTTGTCCAAAACTGTGCAGCGCGTGCCTTGCTAGAAATTCCGCGCACTCAGTCTGCTAAACCTGCCCTAAAAACTCTCCACTGGTTGCCAGTGAGGCAGAGGATAGCTTTCAAGGCACTGTGCCTAGCGCACCGCACCTTCTGGAACACAAGCCCAGCGATCAACAGAAACCTTGTCACCCCCTACCATCCTAACAGGAACCTACGATCAAAGGAGGCCTTCCTTGCCGTCATTCCGAGAGTAAAGCGAGCCAGAGCAGGGGGAAGAATGTTCTCGCTGAATACCGCCAGACTCTGTAACGACCTTCCCCTTTCTCTCCGGTCCAACTCAAATCTCCTTTCATTCCGTAAAAATTTAAAAACATGGTTGTTTGACAAACCCATTGTACCATAGCACCTCTTCCGTCACTTTCTGGTCAGCTCAGCGCTTGGACGCCCACGGGCAGCAATCGCGCTCTACAAATACCGTTACAATTACAATTACAATTACAAGCTGAACTGCGAGGAGGACTGTCGGCACCATATTGGACCAGATCCTTTGTTTCAGGCTCTACCTAGAGGTCTAATGGTGAGTGAAGCAGAAACACTGACCTGGGTTGCGTATTAATCGTGGCCATCGGGGAGGGGGAGTGGACACTGTTTTGGCACCTGGAGTTGACCCCCACATCGTGGCCAGATACAGCTTTACCGCCCACTGGGTGGGGTGTATGACACAGCAGGGGGTCTCTGGTGTGTGGAGGCCTGGCTGAAGCTTGGGCCTGCTACTGCATACAGTGCACTGAGGAGATAGAAGTGGTCTGCCTCCCGGTGTATCTACACCATTGACTCCCCCCGCCCCTCTCATGCCGTCTGATTCTGGACTCAGGGGTGGTCCTTGGGTGCGGGCCCTGCGAGCTGGATATCTAGAGCGATGGCCCAAGCAAATAGCTCTGGCCGGCAGGGGGGTCCCTGGCCCTTCTGTAGTCTATGCTGAGACGACATCGAGTGGATCACTGCAACTGGTAACTCAGCACCCCCCTTCTGGGAGACCCTATTCTTGAGCTCTATGTCTGGAACGGGCCCCAGGTAGTTTTTCTTCAGGGCCTAAGTTGGAGACAGAACGCGACTGTGGTGGATTGCCTCACTGAACTGCCTGACCCCCCAAACCCCTCCGGGGATGCTGCTAGCATCTAGGGCAGACGGAGAGAAATGGACTTACCTGGTGCTCTCGGCTAGAAAGCAGACCTAAAGCAATAAACCCACTTGATTTACTGCGCAAGCTGAATAAACCTGAACTCTAGCTGTCACAGCCTCTGATATACTCCGGGGGGGTCTTGTCAGCCATGCCTCCCAAAAATAATGCCATTAGGGATCCGGACAATGCTGCGGCCCGAGACAACCCGGTTACCTCCCTCTGGTCCAAGACCGATCCACACTCACAGGATGGCTCTGTTACATTAAACCTCTGCTCCGGAAAAGGCCATAGCAGAAACCCCAGTCACTCAGGCACTTATTACACCCTTCCTCCAAGATATTAAAGATGAAATTGGCTCCCTTAGACAGGATTTTAAAACTGGCTTGCAAGATATTAGACGGGAAGTCACAGAGATCAGCGGCAGGGTGGATGACCTCGAACACACTATGGAAACTAGGTCAGAGGATCACAAGAACCTTTGGAGGAAATTGGGGAAGCTGGAGGACCAAAACATCAGCCTACAGCTGAAGCAGGAGGACCTTGAAAATTGTGAAGACCACTGATACTTGCCTTTTCCTACATCTTCTGACTGTGGCTGGTGCTGAACCGGTCCTTGGATGATCCAGTGCTGACCCGGGAAGGGATCAACACAATGATTCCTTACTATCCCCACAGGCTGCTGGATGCGGAGATCCACAAACTTCTTTGGTGCCTGCGGCCCCCCCTTGTATCAGGGTCCTTATGGAAAGTGACTACTTCCGAATGGCCTGTCTTGAGGACATTGGAAGGATTCCGGTCCAGGGAAGACAAGGCTTGGCAGTTCGAGCTGGACTGTTCCCATGAGGCACAGGGTCAGACTGATTCGCATATGGCCATGTCTGAACTGGGGTGGCGGAGTGAGCTAAAGAACGGTGATGGATTAAACCCAGATCAGTTGACTAAGGGTGAGTGTTTGTATTGTCAACGCTCCGTCCATCACCACCTTTGGTTTTTCTTTGTTTGCCCTAAGTTGGCAGGGTATGCTCAGACGTGAGTCCCTTGCTCACTTTGCCACTGGAGTCAAGCAAGCCCAGCTGAAGAAGGCTGTAATGCCAGAAACCGGTCCTGGGAAGCTTGATTCCGGTCCAGGGAAGACAAGGCTTGGCAGTTCGGGCTGGACTGTTCCCATGAGGCACATGGTCAGACTGATTCGCATATGGCCATGTCTGAACTGGGGTGGCGGAGTGAGCTAAAGAACCGTGATGGATTAAACCCAGATCAGTTGACTGGGGGTGAGTGTTTGTATTGTCAACGCTCCGTCCATCAGCACCTTTGGTTTTTCTTTGTTCGCCCTAAGTTGGCAGGGTATGCTCAGACGTGAGTCCCTTACTCACTTTGCACCTCGAGTCAAGCAAGCCCGGCTGAAGATGGCTGTAATGCCAGAAACCGGTCCTGGGAAGCTTGATTCAGGTCCAGGGAAGACATGGCTTTGCAGTTCGGGCTGGACTGTTCCCATGAGGCACAGGGTCAGACTGATTTGCATATGGCCATGTCTGAACTGGGGTGGCGGAGTGAGCTAAAGAATAATGATGGATTAAACCCAGATCAGTTGACTGGGGGTGAGTGTTTGTATTGTCAATGCTCCGTCTATCACCATCTTTGGTTTTTCTTGATTCTCTATGTTTGTCATAATTTCAATAAACATATTTGAAATAATAATGACAGTTATAACTTTAGAGTTATTACTTGAAGTAAAAATGTACGCCTTGCCCACAACGTACTAGAACTCATACACATCAGTGCAAAATGCTGTCAACTCACTAACCAGACTACATTAACTAATACTTGGCCCTCTACCTTGCACACTTTTCTCATAAATGATGTCATTTGAGATGTCATGAGTGTTATGAATGCGATGACTTAACATGCTATAAGTGATGTAGGATGATAGAATGTAAGCAGTGCATGGGGAAGTCGTGAGTTATAGTTGATTAAGTCTGGCTAGTAAGTCTACAAGACTCTATCCTCCTCCCTTAAGACTGTGTGTGATGAACTGAGGCAATTTACGCACTGGTCAGCAAAGATATCAGACATTCAAGCAACTACTATACGATTAGCTTCTCAACTTCTTTCTTTTGCTGTGCCCCTACATACCCAGACGTACAGTGCCTCACAAAGATGGAGGCTGTGTTGAGTGTTCTATATGCATGTTAACACTCTCTTTTGAACTCACTCACACTCACTCTCTCTCTCCTACATAATGATTCACTGACTTGGTTATTGATTCTCTCTCTGACTAACTCAGATGCTAATGTTTACTCACCTACTGACTTAGTTTATCACTGGGTGGTGGGAAAGGTCTCACTTTTGCAGTCGATATTTATCAATCAGCAACAACATCTACTCGCCTGTATTGACTACCACTGTATCATTAATGTATGCAGGTGTGAAATTAAAAGCATTACATCTATATTTTGCCTTATGTGCTTGTCTAAACTATACACTGGTAGTCAACATCGTTCAGTCACTATTTTTGCTGTCAATATTTCAACCACAATATTTTGTCATGCATCTGTGTTTTCTTTGTTGTACAAAGAAGATGCACAGTGCCTTCTGATTGGTGGTTTTCACTGAAAAGGTACCAGGTAGTTTACCAATATGAAACTGATGCAGCATACACAGATCACTGTTCTACTGATTGACCATCTGTATTACATGTGACTGGTTGGCTTCAGAGAAGTCACTAGAACATTTGCCTTCATAATAAAGAATCATCAGCTAAGTTGGAATCTCGAGGTCACATTTGCTCTTTAAACACGAACCTTGGAATAAGTAGAGCTCTAATCAACAGAATGCTAGCAAAGCCATTGCAGTTCTCTGATGGCATGTCATTAAGAGCAATGAATAGGAAATAAGATTTGGTATGTGGTCATGATGCATACACAGCATATTGAAGCAGGTACATATGCTTGTGCCATAGAGAGGGAGGATGGCTGCGTGCTCAGCAGAGAATTGATGCTGTCTCCAACACCCGCATGAACTCGCTAACTGCGAGTTTGCTATGATGCTGCAGGGCAAGCAGGCAGAGCTGCATGTCTGCTTCTTGTTTCCATGCACTGTTGACTGCCCTCCATTTTATAACATGCTGTGTTAGTGGGGTAGTACACGTGCAATAGATTGCATATTTTCATTGTTGAATGAGCGTCACATCCAAGCTACTCATGCACACCTGTGCACAGGCGTTTCTTGCTCTGTGTGCCCACCATGTTGAAATCAATTACTTCTTGTTTCCTTTAATGTTTTTAATTATTCTGGGCAGTTCAGGCAACTTTCACTTTTCACACATCTCAAAGAAGGAGTGCAGGTATTGAATCCCTCAACTCACCTAAATCAGTTGTGGTTGGATCCATGTCAAATTTTCAGGATATCTACATATAATTCATGTACTTAATCAGCAATCTTAAACCTCTAACATGTTGTACAAACCTGCTCTAGGCACCATGCCATGAATGTAGGATTACAATGAAAAAAGTCGTGTTTATTTGAAATCTCAGGCTTCTTCACAACACTTCGCAAGGATAACATCCGATGAATGCAATTATGATATGGGAAGGAAAACTCTAACACAAAACCAAATGTATGCTTATAAAACATAGACCCACGTAGTGCTAGCTTATTTTGAGAGTATTCATAGAAACATGGAAAAAAGCTTTAAGTAGAAGGTCTCCACAATGGTGTGCTGACCCTACTAGAAGGAAAAGTAAAGGCAATGGTTGGAATAATTGAATTCATTTCAACCACTGATAATTATTGAGCCTGTATATCCCATTTCTTCATCAAGAGTCGCACAGCAGGCAAAAAGCAATTAATGTAAGCCTCCCTCCATCACCTTGTTGTTATAGTAAATCTCCTAATTGCAATGGATATGCCCAGAAGTAGGTACTGTGCTCACTGTGCCACACGACTCAAGCTATACCACACTGATAACTGTGAATATAGTTTAAAAAAAATCAAAACTTGTGTTGGGGTTGCTTTTGTTCCCATCTGTAGATGACCTGTCCTGACATTCAGGCTAGAGACTGTTCTATTGGAGCAGGACCAGGACCAGGGTTAATGTACATATGCTTGGCCTCTGTTTAGAACAACATAGGTGAAAAAAATTGACTGAAATGTGACCTAAGAGATTGCTAGTTGCTAATATTAATGTATCCATTTCTTCCATCATCTAGTTGTTTGTTATGGTCTTATTAGAAAGGCAAACATTGGTTCTTTATATTTATTTTCCATCAAATCCTATGGTTCGGTACCAACCTCAAGACGAAACTGCTCAAAAAGACTCATGCCTTGGAGAAATCTTCCTCATCACTCAAAACTGACATTGTATTTGGTTAAGCCCTATCTAAACCTGTCAATGAATAGCCCTGCTGTTTAGAGGTAATCTACACTTGCCCTTGTGTTAAAAAATGAAATATGCTGTTTCTGGACATTAATATTTTAACTTCTGCCAGGCTTCTATCAAACAAAATCAAACGTTGTCTCTATTTTTCTTTTTTTATCATGTTTTTTTTCTTTCCTCTGTTTTGTGACTTGCTTCATATCACTAACCAGGAAATAGCATTAGAGGATGAAAGGACATGCAATTTATTTTTTCCATTATTTCCCTCCTTTTTTCCTCTCTATAAGCTTTCCTCGCACCACCCTTTATCTTTAGAACCTTCTTCTTCTCAATTACCCCAACAGCAAACAATAATATGCACCAATAAGTTGGAAATGGGGTAGCCTGCCTAGGGCAAGACTAGCATATCAGAGGCACAGTGTAAAGGTTGCAGACCACCCAAAAGTAATTCCACGCAATAGCACTCAAAAGAAAACACTACACCAAAAATGTGGGAAAATACGTACTGCTTTATAAAAATAATATACTCTCTGTTCTCACAATATAAATAGCTTAGACATTTCAGGTCACTTTAGATATAAATAGCTTAGATCATTTCAGGTTATCTTATATCAACAATTACACTTCTAAAGCTGCTAAGCAATTTATTACTTATTTTCTTCAGTACTCTTAATCTTATTACTTTATCACCTTCAGTAATTAACTCCTTTTCGTCATTCAATTTATCACGTACAACAGTTCAGCTTCTCGAAGTTACTTCACTCCCTTCACAGGAATTATTCTGTGGCTACAGATTAAGCTTGTAATACTATGCGTTTCAGTGACAGTACAGTGAAGGGTACCATTAGCTTACAAAAGGCTTAGGGTTGCAAACTCTTAACTGATCCCACCAGGCGTTAAACCCTTACTCAGTTTGCAAAAACAGTAGGTCTCACTTCAACTAAGCTTGGTGCAAGGCTCATAAACCTAAACGGTGTTACTATCCTGAGCCCCTCCTTTATTTAAGCTCGAGCTCACACACCTGTCCAGGATCACTCGTTTCTACTGAATTCCCCCCAGGACCCTTCCTGTTTCTCCCAGGGCGTGTGAGGGTTAATGGAGAAACTAAATCACAGTTTCTGGTTCTCAACCCTTTTATCAGATGGTTTTATGCTCTGGTTCTGAACCCGATGTAGGTGTGGTCTCTATTCCTGGGTTCGATAGTGTTCTCCCTCCTCATTCAGTGAAGTCCGTCTTCCGGACTGCTTCCCCACCTCCCCCAGCTACCCGGCTTACTTATTTCCTCCAAGCGTTGGAGTCAGACCGCTTCCTGACCTCCCGGATGAAGAGCCACCAAGCCGGCAGCTCCCGCGAAGTTCCCCGCTCTTGTCCTGCTGTCTGGGAAAGCAGGTGCTGGCTCGCTCGGCCGCCCTTGGCACTTCAACACCAAGGGGGCGGAGGTACCGTTACCTCACGGTGCACAGTGGAAGCCAGCGATCCTTCTCTCGTCCCTCGGCGCCTCTCTCCCTCACGGCGCACTCTGGGCTGACGAACCTTCTCTCGTCCCACGGCGCCTCTCTCCCTCACGGCGCACTCTGGGTTGACGAGGCTGGGCTGCGCAGGATCCACTCACGCCGACTCCGCCTCACCAAGACCGGCGGCTCCACTGGGCATGCGCGTCGAGAGAGTGTCTCTCCGCCGGAGATCGCGCAGTGCAGGGGATGCCTCTCCTTGTCTCCGCCCACCCAGAAACAGTCCGGGGACTTCGCCGATCTGCTCCTCACCTCAGGTGCCTCGGCTTCACTCCGTCACGGCGCTGCTCACCTCGTGCCGGTAGTGGCAAAACGGCCTGACAGCTCACTACCTCCGCTGCCACAGGTAGGAAGAGGGGCTCGAAGGGGGGGGGGGGTCCCCAGAAATCGTTCAGCAACCAGGTGGGGGGTTCTACTTCACAAGAATGGGGGCTGTTTCCTCACGAAGGCGGTGACACGCCAGAGCCCAATTCAGCACCCCTTTTCCTCAGGACTTTAGCAATCAGGATACAGTCCTTTGGTTAAGCACTTCCTCTATAGGTACAGGGCTAGATAGGCTAGAAAATGGGCCCGTCGATCTGCAGGGGAAAGCTGCCCTTTTGACCAGTCTCTCCCTACTCCAGCGCGCGCTCCTTCTCACTAGTCACCTTGCTCCTGTCCAGGCTTACTGCAAGACAAAATGGCTGACCAACCCTTGCCCTTTTATAGTCAATCTCCTCAGAGCCCAGTAGGGTCCAGAAGGTTCTGGAAAGCCTAAGGTTATCCTATGGGGTAGTCTAAGAGATGGCAGTTGGAGACAGTTAGGGCCCTCCATTTTGTGACTTACTACAGTTTCCTGACAGAACAGGCCTCAAGGCCTGAGGTGAAAAACCATGAGGGGAGAAAGAACACCTATCCCCATGGCCAACACCTAAAAAAAAAAGTCAGTGGACAAAAATTATCAAGGGTATGAGGGGCAAAAAGGGGACAAAATAAATAATAATGAGGAGGGACCACGTCAAAAAGCCAGACAGGTCTAACACGCGTCCCCCCCAGCTGAAAGTGGGGAGAACTACCCAACCCCTTGGGAGTCCTCATCACTAAGGCGGAAATACCTGGAGAGACCGTCTGCATTGGCGTGGTCCACTCCAGGCCGATGTTCCACCCGGAAGTCCATTCCCTGTAGGGAGATGGACCACCTCAACAACTTGGGATTTTCCCCCTTCATTTGCATCAGCCAACGAAGGGGTCGGTGGTCAGTCTGAACCAGGAAGTGCGAGCCAAAGAGGTATGGCCGCAGCTTCTTCAGAGCCCACACCACCGCAAAAGCTTCCCTCTCAATGGCACTCCACTTCTGTTCCCGGGGAAGCAGTCTCCTGGATAAGAAGACTACAGGTTGATCCAGGCCCTCTTCATTCAGTTGCGATAACACTGCCCCAATGCCATGTTCTGATGCATCTGTTTGGACAATGAACTCCTTGGAGAAGTCTGGGGCCTTCAGGACCGGTGCCGCACACATTGCCTGTTTCAGTTTCTCGAAAGCTTGCTGACAAGCTCCCGTCCAAACTAACCGTTGAGGTTGTTTCTTGGAGGTGAGCTCTGTGAGGGGCGCTACAATAGTGCCATACCCCTTCACAAAGCGACGGTAGTAGCCTGTGAGGCCCAGGAAAGCTCGGACCTCAGTCTGTGTCTTGGGGGGTTCCCAGGCCATGATTGCCTCAATCTTCGCCTGCAGGGGCTGCACAGTCCCCCTACCCACCAAGTGTCCAAGGTACACAACCGACCCCTGCCCAATCTGGCATTTGCTGGCTTTGATGGTCAATCCAGCTTGTCTCAGGGCCTGGAGAACGGCCTGCAAATGCTGCAGATGGTCCTCCCAACTGCTACTGAAGACCGCAATGTCATCCAAGTAAGCAGCAGAGAAACTCTCCAATCCAGAGAGGACCTGGTTCACCAGCCGCTGAAATGTGGCAGGGGCGTTCTTGAGCCCAAAGGGCATCACACAGAACTGGTAGTGTCCCTCAGGCGTGGAGAAGGCTGACCTTTCCCTCGCTCCATCTGTCAAGGAGATCTGCCAGTACCTGAAGTGAGGTCAAAGGTACTCAAATACTGGGCAGCTCCTAGCCGGTCAATCAATTCATCCGCCCTAGGGATCGGATGAGCATCAGTCTTGGTTACTGAATTCAGTCCTCGGTAATCCACACAGAACCTCAGTTCGGGTGTGGTGCCTGGTGGTGCGGCTTTTGGCACGAGCACCACCGGACTGGACCAAGGGCTGTTGGAAGGTTCAATTACTCCCAGCTCTAGCATCTTGGCAACTTCTCCATGGATGCTAGCCTTCACCTTGTCAGACAGCTGGTAGGTCTTCGACTTCACTGGTGGGCTGTCTCCTGTGTCCACGTCATGGGTACACAGGTGGGTCCTTCCCGGGACAAGGGAGAACAATGAAGAGTACTGCTCCAGTATCTGGCGGCAGTCCTCTCGTTGCTCAGGAGTTAGGGTAGGAGAGAGAATCACTCCCTCCACTGACCCATCCTTCTCTTGGGACGAAAAGAGATCTGGGAGAGGTTCGCTTTCCGCTTCCTCTTCCCCGTCAGTCACCATCATCAACATGACTTCGGGCCTCTCATGGTGGGGCTTGAGTCGGTTGGCATGCAGCACCCGTAGGGGCTGTCGAGGGGTCTTAAGGTCCACCAGGTATGTGGCCTTACCCTTCTTCTCCAACACCTCAAAGGGGCCTGTCCAGCGATCCTGGAGGGCGCTAAGCTCTCCAGGCTCCATCACCCACACTTTCTGTCCAGGCTCCAATTCCACCTGGTGAGCATTGTGGTCATACCACTCCTTCATGACTGCCTGGCTGGCCTCCAAGTTGTCAGAAGCTTGCTTCCACAACTTTGCCATTTGGCTCCTGAAGGCCAGCATATAGCTCACCACATCCTGGGGGGGTTTCCTGGGAGACTTCTCCCAACCATCCTTCACCAGGCTGAGAGGACCGCGTACAGGGTGCCCATACAGAAGCTCAAAGGGGCTGAAGCCCACTCCCTTCTGGGGCACTTCCCTGTAGGAAAAGAGTAAACAGGGTAGGAGGACATCCCATTTCCTCCGCAGGCTCTCGGGCAGACTTCTGATCATGCCCTTCAAGGTCTTATTAAACCTCTCAACCAGTCCATTCGACTGGGGGTGATAAGGAGTGGTGAACCGGTAGGTCACTCCACACTCCTTCCACATTGCCCGCATGTAAGCTGACATGAAGTTGGTCCCCCTGTCAGACACAACTTCCTTGGGAAATCCCACTCGGGTAAAGATTCCCATTAGGGCCCTTGCCACTACAGGTGCAGTGACTGTCCTCAGAGGTATTGCCTCTGGGTACCGTGTGGCATGATCCACCAGAACCAGGATAAACCTGTGACCAGCTGTTGTTGGTGGTTCCAAAGGCCCTACAATGTCGATGCCCACCCTCTCAAAGGGTGTGCTAACGACCGGAAGTGGTTCCAGGGGAGCTTTTAGCTTCACCCCTGTTTTCCCACTGGCCTGGCAGGTTACACATGTCCTACAGTAAGTGTTGGAAGCCACTTTCATCTGAGGCCAGTAAAAGTGGAGGACAAGCCGTGCAAAGGTCTTGTCCTGGCCTAAGTGTCCTGCCAGGGGTATGGCATGAGCCAATTACAAAAGAAAGGCTCGGTACTGTTGTGGGACTACCAAGGCCCTTGATGAACCAGGCAAGGGTACCTTGGGTTCACTGTAGAGGAGTTCATCCTCCCAGTAAATGTGGTAATGTCCCGTAACATCACCTGCTGCTTGGGCTTCAGCCTGTCGCCTCAGTCCCTCAAGGGTGGGGCACTCCCTCTGCCCCTTACAGAATTCCTCTCTGGTAGGACCTCCCTCCACATGCCACTCCGCAGGGATGGGTAAATCCTCCAGAGAGTCTACTTCCCCCTCCACGGACTCCTGGTCCACCACCGCAGGTGGCCGATCTGTCTCATGGGGTGTGGAAGCCGGAGCAGGCTTTCTCTGTCTCCGGGTCTGTCCCTTCTTAGCAGCGGGTTGGGCCATTGTTCCAGGCTCCAACCCAGGCGAACTCCCTCTCCGGGCAGTCGCAGACCGTGTGCTGACACAGGCCCAGTCAGGTGTACCCAGCATCGCAGAATGCGTCCGGTATTCCACCTCTCTCCAAGTGTTATGTTCCATGTCATTCCCCAACAGACAATCGACTGGCACGGCAGAGCTTACGGCAACTCGAAGTGAACCTGCAACCCCCTCCCACTCAAAGGGAACCTCAGCCACTGGATAGTGGCCCATTCTGCCGTCAGCCATTGCGGCGGGGTGGAGTACATTAGGAACAACCTGCTCTGGAGACACCAGCTGACTTCTCGCCATAGTCATACTGGCTCCTGTATCTCTCAGAGCCTCCCCTCTCTGGCCATTGATGGTAACCCATTGCCCATACTTTGTAGTATTTGGGGGCACCTGGACCTTTGGCACCATCTCCCGCTCTCCCAGGGACACTAAGGTGACACCCGCCCACTCACCCCCCTTATCTAAGGGCAACTCCTCCCCGAGCGCTACACTAGCTACTCCCGGTGACTTTCCTCCGGTGGGAGGGGGTGGTCTCTTTGGGCATCTGACATCCCCCTTATAATGTCCAACACCACCACATTCAAAACAGTGGAGAACCCTGGGCTGCTGGCTTTGGCCAGGATTAGGGTTGCGGGGCGGGTTTGCCCTAGGGGTGAAACCTGCTCCCTTCCCTTGGAAGTTATTTTGGGGACCTTTAGAGAACTCTTTCTTTTTCTCCCCCCCCCTCCTTCTTCTGGGGGGCGCCCTGTCCGGCTTTTTGAGATTCCCCTCCAGTCCCCTTGGAGGACACCCGGGTACTTGTCCAGATGTCCGCCTCCTCTGCAAGCTTCCGGGGATTGGTCAGCTTGCTGTCCACCAGGTGTTGGCGCAGTTCGGGAAAACATTTCTCGAGGAGGTGTTCTCTCAAAAATAGATCGTACAGCCCCTCATAATCTTTCACCTCACTGCCCTTGACCCAACCCTCAAAGGCCTTTCTGGCGTAGTCAAGGAAGTCCACCCAGTTCTGAGTGCTCAACTTGTGGCTCCCCCTGAACTTCTGTCGGTACCTTTCTGGGGTAAGCCCGAACTTCCTTAACAACGCCAGCTTCATGGTGGGGTAGTTAGTTTGTTCCTCTGGTTCCAGGGCCAGCAAGGTGTCCCGACCAGCAGGAGGCATGTACCTGTACAAACCACCCCCCCAGTGCTTCTCCTGCACCCCATGAACCCTCAGAGAAACCTCATAAGCAGCCAGCCACTTTGCTATATCGTCCCCCTGACTGAAGCTCGCTATCAGGTCTTTTGGTAAATGGGGTTTGGTCTCCCTGGCTGACTCCTTTGATTCGCTGCCACCATTCCTACTAGGAGAGGACCCCCGTTGCAGACTTTGGAGCTCCAGTTCCTTCAGTCTAAACTCGTGGGCCATCCTCCTCTCCTCTTTCTCCTGCTCCAACTTAGCCAACTCCCACCTTAACTGTCTTTCTCCCTCTTATCGGTGAGCTCGGCTTCCGTTAGGCTTCCCCCAGAGATGCTACTGCCCCTTCTGGAGTAGGACACTGGTCCTGGGAGTAAGTTTTCCCCTTCAGTGTGGAATAACTCTTCTACCCCCCCCACCGTGTCCTGGTCGGCCCCTTCATCCTCCTCCTTCTTTTCTTGGTGTGCCTCCACCCAAGCCCTGAGACTGGTCTGGAGCTCCCCCTTCCTGGCACCATGTTTGAAAAATACCCCCATTTGCTGGCAGAACATTTTCAATTGTGACACGGAATAGACCTCTAGGTTTTCCACAGCGAACTCCATTGTGAGTCAGGCAAACCTAGATACACACCAGAAATTTCAGAGTTGCAAGGGCAACCTAAAGCCAACTCCACCCACCACCAGGAATAAATTTGGAAAAATCAAAAAGACAAATTGGGAGGGCCGCAAGGAGAAAACTCCTGGTGTAGGTTTAGTGTATTACGTCAAATTACTAGTGAGTAGCTGCAACCAAGTCAGGATCCCACCGCTAGGCACCAATAAGTTGGAACTGGGGTAGCCTGGCCTAGGGCAAGACTAGCATATCAGAGGCACAGTGTAAAGGTTGCAGACCACCCAAAAGTAATTCCATGCAATAGCACTCAAAAGAAAACACTACACCAAAAATGTGGGAAAATACGTACTGCTTTATAAAAATAATATACTCTCTGTTCTCACAATATAAATAGCTTAGACATTTCAGGTCACTTTAGATATAAATAGCTTAGATCATTTCAGGTTATCTTATATCAACAATTACACTTCTAAAGCTGCTAAGCAATTTATTACTTATTTTCTTCAGTACTCTTAATCTTATTACTTTATCACCTTCAGTAATTAACTCCTTTTCGTCATTCAATTTATCACGTACAACAGTTCAGCTTCTCGAAGTTACTTCACTCCCTTCACAGGAATTATTCTGTGGCTACAGATTAAGCTTGTAATACTATGCGTTTCAGTGACAGTACAGTGAAGGGTACCATTAGCTTACAAAAGGCTTAGGGTTGCAAACTCTTAACTGATCCCACCAGGCGTTAAACCCTTACTCAGTTTGCAAAAACAGTAGGTCTCACTTCAACTAAGCTTGGTGCAAGGCTCATAAACCTAAACGGTGTTACTATCCTGAGCCCCTCCTTTATTTAAGCTCGAGCTCACACACCTGTCCAGGATCACTCGTTTCTACTGAATTCCCCCCAGGACCCTTCCTGTTTCTCCCAGGGCGTGTGAGGGTTAATGGAGAAACTAAATCACAGTTTCTGGTTCTCAACCCTTTTATCAGATGGTTTTATGCTCTGGTTCTGAACCCGATGTAGGTGTGGTCTCTATTCCTGGGTTCGATAGTGTTCTCCCTCCTCATTCAGTGAAGTCCGTCTTCCGGACTGCTTCCCCACCTCCCCCAGCTACCCGGCTTACTTATTTCCTCCAAGCGTTGGAGTCAGACCGCTTCCTGACCTCCCGGATGAAGAGCCACCAAGCCGGCAGCTCCCGCGAAGTTCCCCGCTCTTGTCCTGCTGTCTGGGAAAGCAGGTGCTGGCTCGCTCGGCCGCCCCTGGCACTTCAACACCAAGGGGGCGGAGGTACCGTTACCTCACGGTGCACAGTGGAAGCCAGCGATCCTTCTCTCGTCCCTCGGCGCCTCTCTCCCTCACGGCGCACTCTGGGCTGACGAACCTTCTCTCGTCCCACGGCGCCTCTCTCCCTCACGGCGCACTCTGGGTTGACGAGGCTGGGCTGCGCAGGATCCACTCACGCCGACTCCGCCTCACCAAGCCCGGCGGCTCCACTGGGCATGCGCGTCGAGAGAGTGTCTCTCCGCCGGAGATCGCGCAGTGCAGGGGATGCCTCTCCTTGTCTCCGCCCACCCGGAAACAGTCCGGGGACTTCGCCGATCTGCTCCTCACCTCAGGTGCCTCGGCTTCACTCCGTCACGGCGCTGCTCACCTCGCGCCAGTAATGGCAAAACGGCCTGACAGCTCACTACCTCCGCTGCCACAGGTAGGAAGAGGGGCTCGAAGGGGGGAGGGTCCCCAGAAATCGTTCAGCAACCAGGTGGGGGGTTCTACTTCACAAGAATGGGGGCTGTTTCCTCACGAAGGCGGTGACACGCCAGAGCCCAATTCAGCACCCCTTTTCCTCAGGACTTTAGCAATCAGGATACAGTCCTTTGGTCAAGCACTTCCTCTATAGGTACAGGGCTAGAAAGGCTAGAAAATGGGCCCGTCGATCTGCAGGGGAAAGCTGCCCTTTTGACCAGTCTCTCCCTACTCCAGCGCGCGCTCCTTCTCACTAGTCACCTTGCTCCTGTCCAGGCTTACTGCAAGACAAAATGGCTGACCAACCCTTGCCCTTTTATTGTCAACCTCCTCAGAGCCCAGTAGGGTCCAGAAGGTTCTGGAAAGCCTAAGGTTATCCTATGGGGTAGTCTAAGAGATGGCAGTTGGAGACAGTTAGGGCCCTCCATTTTGTGACTTACTACAGTTTCCTGACAGAACAGGCCTCAAGGCCTGAGGTGAAAAACCATGAGGGGAGAAAGAACACCTATCCCCATGGCCAACACCTAAAAAAAAAAGTCAGTGGACAAAAATTATCAAGGGTATGAGGGGCAAAAAGGGGACAAAATAAATAATAATGAGGAGGGACCACGTCAAAAAGCCAGACAGGTCTAACACACACCATATGAAAGTGGGTTATTAGTAGGTAGGCGTATTCACCTTCAGCTAGTAATAATACCACAATCACCAATGGGACCACTGAAGTCTCATCAAATTAACCCTTGCTCAATTCTTGGTAGATTAGCAAATGAGCAGTTAGACTTAACTTACGAGACAAGTATGTTTAAAGAATTTAATGCCACAAAAACAGTTAATAGGTAAAAGACACAACACTAAAAAAATCCAACAAAAATATGTCGATAAAATGACGATAAAATGACAAAAATCCAATGTAGGGAACCAGAGATATGAATTTCTAAAGGTTAAATAAAAAATGTCACTTTATAGCACCAAAAAGCATAAATTGCCAATCACAACCACTGGGGAGTATGCTACTGGGTAAATGGCAAAGTTTCTGGCAGACCGCAATGGAGCATAGGCCGACTAGGCTGAGGGCTAGGTCCCGGTCAAAGTGTTACCCCCGGAGTTGATCTTTTTCTTGGTTGGCTTGTTAGTGGCTCCTCGGGTCTGCTGGATCCGGAGTTTGAGTCAATGACAGCAGCCTACTGCAGGTTGGCAACTTGTTGAACTGAAGGGCTTTGAATCCTCGGTTTTGACAGTGAGGAGAGTCCCAAAGTGGTCATCCACGGCTTCCCTTTTGATGTTGTGTGTAATTACACCTAGAAACCTTTCAGCAGAACAAACCAAAAAAGTCAGTCCGATTGGCAATAGAATGTTGCAGCTTGATTCTCAATATCAAGCCATCTCCTCCTGGAGCTTTTCTACAAAGCTTTGCAGAAGTTTTCAAACTTTTAAATCTTGGATCCTGTTGGTTCCTTTGGGGGAAACAAGGGTCCAATAGCACCAGCCAAGGTTTCAGAAACTCTGGATTACCTCTTCAGGACTAGGAATGAATCTTACACAATCCACATGCACAATCCAGGAAACTTTAGTTGCAACTGGTCAGATGAAGTAGTCCTCTTTTTGGCTTTGCAGCTGACTTTTTCCATCTCTGTTGTACCTGTTGTTGATCAGGAGTCCACACCTTTTCCTTTGAGCCAGATACAGTCCTTTCTGTGTGGAGCCTTGTGAATGCAGCAGGTGCCGTCTTTATAAGTCCCAACCTTCTGTGGTACAGTCCAAGGGCCCAGAAGGGCATTCCGTCTTCTTCTTTTGTTCCAGTCTGTGTTCCAGAGAGCTCCTCAGAGCTGCTTTATTTATTCCTCATTTGTGGGTCTGAGGAAAGGGATGCACCCTAATCAGTAGGAAATAAGCTAGCTCTCTCTAGAATGACCACTTCCTGTGAAGTGTGGGAAACCGCTGGTCTAGAATGCACTATTCTCTGTAAAGTCAAGATGGAGAAAACCTCTCCTTGGTGTATGTGTCTAAATAATCCAACCCAGGGATGTGGCTAACTATTGACTACACTCCCCTCCCAGAACCTCTCCTAATCTAATTAGAGGGGATTCCATCTGGTTAGGGATGAAGGAAGTGGAGGCTGGCCTGGGTCCTGTGACATCTGTTCTCTTGCCTTTGAAGTCTACCTCATCTCCCCGGCCCCCTTCCTCTCCCTGGCTTCTCCAGAAAGTAAATTTGCCCCCACCAAATGGCTCTATTGTTCCAATCCCAGGCCTTTTCACACCTACTCAGGGAGAAGCTTGGCTAAGGCTGTCATAGGCTGACCAATCAGAAGAGAAGGTTACAGGGCTGCTTTAGGTAACTCGAGGATAGCACATTATAAAACTACTTTCCTGTAATCGTTCGATTAAATCTAACTTTCGGCAAGTGGTTGGATTTAATGTGACAATTAACTTGATACTTTGAATATTATTGCTAGCTTGCTCCAATCCAAACATAGACTTTATTAAATTTAATAGAGCCTTCCACATGTAAGCTCATGGGTCTCTCAACACTACAATTGGGAAAAAAGACGTTGGCTGTTTTTCCTTATCAGGGCATATAAAACTTCTTTTATATTGTCCCTGCTTTTTCTAACAATGCACCTTACCATTGGGGCACCTAGGGAAGATCTTAAGGGTGACCCATAGGTAATACAAAGTTAGTTTAAAACTTTGGAAGTACTTTTAAAACCAAAGCCAAATGGTTTTATTGTAAAACCAGCTTGCAAAGCAGGTCTGCTTTAAACTGACACCAGACATTACAGAAGCGCCACTCTTGCCTGCGAGGCCCAGAATATGGAGCAGGCTGTACCCGTAGAATGGGGTGTGGCAGAGAATTTACTCAACGTGGAGTCAAGTGGGTCAATGAGGGTCCTGCTATCACTGCCAACAAAGAAGGTATGTTCATGGGGGTCACCTCCTTGCATCTGACTATGACTGTTGCTGGGGGCTGTGCTCCTTGCCTGCTGCTCAGACCAATACGTCAGCTCTAGTAAAAGTCAGTAGAGCCCACACCATGGTAGATTCTATGGATTTGGCTGGAGGGCAAGGCACTGTTACTACATTGCCTCAAGCATTAAGCATGAACTCTAAGATTGTATGCCCAATTCAACTGCAAGCCACACCTAAACCCAACAATATTAACCTGGGGCAAATCGATCTGGATCCAAGTCAATTGAAAGCCACCTCTAACCCCTGCAATATTAATATGGGTCAAATTGATCTGGATAAAGAACCTAGTGACTTTTTTTTCCACTGTCTGACGATAGTGGTGAATGGTCAGAGGATTCATCATACACCACAGACATTAGTGATAGCGACCAGGAAGAGCTAGAGGGACCAAATCAAAGACTATTTTAAGGAAAAAGAGACAGGGTGGAAGCAACTGGCCTGGGACACTACCCCCACAAATCAACTTACCAACCGTATGCCTATGCCTATTGATCAATTCAATCCCGATCCGCCGGGGTCAACCCCTCCAAAGCTAGAGGCTACCTTTCAGGCTATCTCACTGCATCAGGAGGAAATGCACCAGGACAGGCACAAGGCTCAGGTTGCCATGCGTAAGATGCAGGGGGTTGTGCGAAAGCTAACCAAGACGTGCAGTGCATTCGGGGAGCGGTTGACTGACCTTGAGTCAAGGATCATCTCTACGAAGCTGACCTGGCCGCAAATCAAATCTTAGTGGAATCTCACGCGGCACAGCTAGTGGACGTCAAGTGGAAGCTGGAGGAATTTGAGAACCGCCAGCAGAGGAATAATCTTTGTGTGCTGGGGGTTCCTGTAGGGGTAGAGGGGTCAAATGTTTGCTCTTATGTGGTGGACCTGCTACAGGACTCCTTGCCAGAACTTACCAACTGAAACTGGGCATTAGAAGTGGAACATACCCATTGTGTCCTCTTTGTTCAGAAGCAGCCAGCAAGGTCAGGGGCGCTCCCCATGCCATCCTGGTGTATTTTGACAACTTTTTGATACGCCAAGCTATTTTTGAGAAAGCAAGGCCAGGAGCAAAAAGATCTAGGAACGAGATTTCTTATTTTGTCCACCTGGACTTTTGCCACTCCACTGTCGAAAGACGGTGGAGGCTACGTTAGCTTATCAAGCTATTTCAAGATAGGAAGCGCAAGCTTTCTTAAACAATTCAGTTCGGCTTAAGGTAATCTGGGGGGGGCAAACTAAATTCTTTCTGTCTGAAATAAAGGCTAAGGAATATCTGGATGAGCTGTCTTGTTAGGGTCTGACCAGCTGTTAATGTTCCAGGTCATGGGCACTCACTAGGGTGAATTAATTTTCGGGTTTGAAGGAGTCAAACTATTATGTGTGTACTGTTAATTTTTTGTTTTGTTGGTTTTTTTTTTCCTAGGACACATGTAGATTGGAATGATACTCTGAATTAATTATATGGTTAAGAAAAAACTGTTTATGAAGCTTGGGGCTCTAGGAACAGCATGTACCAAATATTGTTGGAAGATTTTGGCATCAGGGTTCTAGCTTTGTGTAGCACATTCATCATGAACAGACTCAGGATTGAGTCTGTATGCCTCATGTGGGGAGGTGGGGGTGTTTGGGAGGTGGGGGGTGGGGGGTGGGCGGAGCCGGGGGGTCACAGAAGGGAGGTGGGGAAGGGTAGATTGGTGGTAAAAAAAAACAGGTTAAAGAAAATGCATTTCCAGAAATAAAAACAAAGTTAAGTAGCAGTCAAAAAAGATTAATGAAAGGCAACAAGGGAGATGCAAGCTCGATGAGTGTGAAAGCGAGAGACTACTAAAAGGGCTATCTCTGGAATTCAAAGCCAGTTTAAAATGGGGAGGATAACTATATGCTCGTGGAATGTAGCAGGATTAAAAGATAGGGCAAAGAGGTCTAGATATGTAGAACTCATGCGGCTAAACTCTATGGATGTAGTTTGCTTACAGGAGACACACATTCCCTGGGGGAAAAGAGAACTGTTGAGGGTCGCAGGGTACAATATCTTGTCCTGCACAACTCAGACTTCTAATATTCTTGGGGTGGCCATTTTGGCCAAAACTTAATTAGGCTTAGCTAAATGCAAAGCAGCGGATGCCCTGGGAAGGTGGCTCATAGTTGAATTTGCAATAGGAGTTACACTGTGTTCAGTCTATGGATTAAATCAGGATGACCCCCAGATAGTCAAGGTTTTGGAAAAACAGAACTGGCTACATGGCCAAAACCCTTAATTTTCTATGGAGATCTAAATATCTCGTTAGATGTAGGGAATGGGAAGCAGAGACAAGGGGGCTATTTCAGGCGTAAACCTAGAGTTCACAGGGCTCTAAATTCCTTTAAGAATAGTCACGGTCTGGTTGATATCTGGGACCTTAAAAACTGACTAACCCTGATTATACATACTTTCCCTGCCCTCATAAAAAGTTTGTCAGGATTGACTTCTTCTATGGTACAAGGGATCTACTAGAACGAGCTGGGATTAGGAAACTTCCTAAAATAATTTCTTATCACAATCCCTTGATCTTAGAAATAGATATATCAAGCTTTAAGAGATCACGGAGTAAGTGGACATTTGACAGGAAATGGCTAGTCAACAATGAATATATCGAATTTATTAAAGATTGGGCACAGGAATATTTTAATATTAACCGCTTCAGTGCTAGCAGGGGGGTGGTCTGGGATTCTTTTAAGTCTAGCCTTAGTGGGGAAACTATAAGCTTTGTTGCCAGGGCTAAGAAGCAGCGGGAGACCAAGAACCAACAACTATCTCAGGAGTTGGCCAGGGCTGAAGAGGAGTATGTTCTGACAGTAATGCAGGGACAAGCGGGTGGCCAAATTCAACATCGGATAATTGCCTTAAAAACAGAATTAAATAGCTGGCTAATGCAGAGATCAGCAGAGGAATTATCAATCCCATAGGAATAGTATTTATGAAAATGGAGAAAAAGTTGGTAAAAGGTCAGCTCTCCGCACAAGGCAGAGGATATCCCCTAAAGTAATACTTTCCATACAAATAGATGGTTAAGTATACCAATCCTGAAGAGATAATCAAAGGGTTTGAACACTATTACCAAAACCTGTACCAGGATGATAATAATAAAGATCGACTAGAAGTTGCCCAGGGCTTAGTGGGCTTAATTGATGGTACTGAACTCAAAGGGGGCTTGGATAAGTTAACAAGTGATAACTGGAAGAAGAGATTACTTTGGAAGAAGTTTATTTAGCACTGCTAGGAATGGCATCTGGGAAGGCTGCATGCCCTGATAGAATTCCGCTTGAGGTCTATAAGATCTTTGGCACTGTTATAACACCTTTTCTTCTGGACCTGTTTAAGGGAGTGCAGTATAATGGAATCCTCCCTGACACTTGGAAGGAGACAAACATCGTAATATTCTCTAAAAAATGCAAGCCGGTAGAGAATCCATCTTCATACCGGCCGATCTCTGTGATCAACTCAGATACTAAATTATATTCTAAAATACTGGTTAATCGGCTAGGTAGGATCATAGAACACCTGGTCTCCCCTTTGCAACATTGTTTTATCCTGGGTAAAGGGTAAACTGACCATACCCGTAGAGTTATCTCTCTATTTGACATCATAAATGAGATGGGGCCAGATGGCTATGGTCCTTCTCGATGCCGAGAAAGCTTTTGTCCGGGTCTCTTGGAAGTATTTATGGGGGACACTAGAGGTAAATGGTTTTGGGCCACAACCTAATAAAGCCTTTAAGGCAATGTATTGCCAACCAAGGGCCAGACTGCAACTTATGGGGTAGAAATCCAATAATATCAACATATCAGGAGGGACCAGGCAAGGATATCCCTGCTCCCCGATTTTATTTGCTCTTTATATTAATCCGTTAGTGGTTAAACTACTACTGAATCATAATATTAAGCCAATAAGTACAGGCGGTAATTAGACTAAAGTACTGGCTTATGCCTATGATGTTGCAGTTCTAACCCCGAACCCAGCTGAGGCAATTATTGAGATAAATAAAATCACTGAGAGCTATGGGCTTCTTTTCAGGTATGCACTGAATAAGAGGAAAACTATTGTACTATGCACGGACAATAAAGATTTTATTGATCCAAGGAAAGCAGACACAGTGGTCTATCTTGGGGTCACTATAAGTGCTAAAGTGGATGAAATTATTAAATGTAATTTCGAGCCTATGATAAAAACCATGGGGAATGATCTAAAGAGGGTTAACCGGTTGCATCTGTCCATCAGGTAAAAGTTTTAAAAATGACCATGCTACAAAGATCCTGTATTTGTTCTGTGCAATACCGCTGGCTGTGGAAGATAGGATACTGAGGGCAATGGAGTCAATTTTTTCCAATTTTATGTGGCATTAAGTGAAGGTAAGAAGGATGATAAAGTTTCTTGCCTTACCACAAGATAGGGGCGGCCTTGCAATCCCCAACATCACCCTTTTTTCCTGGACAGCTCTTCTCCATCAAATGGCCACCCTATTTGTCGTGGATAATGATACGGGAACAGGGCAAGGCCCAAAAATACCCACTATTTACAAATTGTCCATAGGGAAGGAAGTGCCTTGGCTGTTACTTAGGCAACTCAAACTGAGTTACTATAAAAAGGTACAGTTTAAAGTGATTTACAGTGCATGGAAGCAGGTCTCCAAGTTCATGGCTGTCCCGAAGGTCTGTAGATATACCCCCCCTTTGGCATTCATCTCTGTTTCCACCCCAGATCAATGATGCCATGGGGAAGGAGTGGGAAAGGTATGGTGTGGGAACAATTAGGGATCCCTGTGGGGGAGAGCAAGATTTTCAATTTCCCAGTCTATACCGGGCAACCAATATCCTAAATTTTTTCAGATTAGGAGCATCCTGGAAAGGGGCGACCACTCGGTCCCCCCGAACGTATGGTGGAGTACCCCGATCCCCCCGGGAAGCCATTTTGGGCGGGAGGCGCGTCTCGGCTGGTATGCCCAAAGCGGCGTAGCCGGGGCGCGCTTTTTTCCCGCCCAAGAGTGGGCTGTCCTAGACACTGAAGCCGTCAGCCACGCCCCCGGAGGCGGGAGGAGGCGGGTTTACGCCCGCCCAAAGAAGAATAAAAGGAGCGATAATACAAGGAAGCATCCTCTTGTTCCTGTGCTCTGAAGCTGCACCTCCTCGCTGCACGTGAGCTCGAGACGGAACGAAGAGCCAATTTTGAAATTTGTAATTTCTCTCTTTTCTCTTCTAGCACTGCAAATCTAGTCCAGGACCTTCTACCTACGTGGGGAAAATGCCGGGCAAAAGAGTCGCAAAGAAGGTCAGCACCGACCAAATGCTCCGGATGTTGGTGAAAGACATGGCAGAGATGAAGAGGAAAATGGCGGCCAGGGACGGTGCGGGTAGGCCAAAAAGATCCAGCCCGGTGGAGGTCCCGGCCGGGAGAAGGAAGAGGGCCAGGAATGGGGCAAATGAGGACGAGGTCCCAGTTCCGGAGGCTCCCCCGGCGAGCCCTCCTAGACCAGCGGAGACTCCCGCGCCGGCTCCCGTTGAAGGCCAACCGATCCCCGTGGTGGTTACCCCAGTGAACGAGGGGGACATGCCCCCGGAGTTGGCCGCCCAGCTGGCGGCATGGTTGAGTAATAGCAGCGGGGGTTCCGTGGCTCCGGGGGACACGGCCGAGGAGGCCAAGCAATTAATGAGGCAGTTGCGGCAGTCACAGGAGGCCGCAAAACCACCTTGTCCTTTTGTTTCCCCGCAGGCTCCAGTAGGTCAACCCGCAGCGGGCACGAGTTCGGCAGCAACTGCGGTTACAGCTTCTAGCTCAGGTAAGCAGCTAATGCCGATTGCGGGGAAGGGGTCTGTACCCTCGAGAAGGGAGAAATTGGCTCAGCATATCCCGATGGAAATCAAAGGACGGATATGGGCTGAGAAATATGTAAACATGTTTTCCTTGCTAACTGATCATTACGAGATTGAGCATGTGAAAGTTCAGAAAGAGCTTATGCATCCGAGTGTTTGGTGCGCCAAAATGGCCGCTTTTAGAGTCGATGAGACGATAGGTAATTGGGGCAGAGCATTTGGCATATTCACTTCAATTATGGGGGAACGGAGACCTGAACTGTTGGCCGAGTTACCCGTGTACCAGACACGTATTATGGAGTTTTCTCAGACATATGCGGGCAATGAGTGGTTTTGCTATGATAATATTTTTCGCAAGGCCAAGGAGTTCGACACGTGCCTGACGTGGGATTGTTACGACTCCATTTCTTGGCAAAAAATGGAGAACTCAGGCATGTTAAAGGCGCCATTGTTGGGGGGGAACAGGGGTGAGTTTTCCCGCCATTCATCTGGGGCGCCCTTTCGGGCGGGGGCAAGTAATGAGCATCACCCAAGGTCGAATGGCAATACAGGTAAGAAAGGGGTATGCTGGAATTTTAACAGGGGAAAGTGTACGAGACCCCAGGGGTCATGCAAGTTCAGGCACGACTGTGGGGGGTGTGGACAGTCCTCGCATCCCGAGACCATGTGCAGAGCCAAAACGGGTGATAACGGAAGTAGGGGAAGTGCCAAACAGGTCTGACATAGTCCGAGGGGCGCCTTTACCTACACCAGTTGATACCATGGCAATGATTCCTTGGCTCAGTGAATACCCGGATCATGTCTCCGCTGGGGTGTTGCGAGACGGTTTTTCCTATGGTTTCCGCATCCCGGTGGGGAATTTTCAGGGTAAAGCGCATTGTAGGAACCAACTATCGGTCCTGCAGAATACGGCGGTGGTGCAAGCGAAGATTGGGAAAGAGGTGACCCGGGGTCGGGTTGCGGGACCATTCGACATGCCACCAGTTCCTAATTTTGTTTGTTCACCCTTGGGAGTGGTCCCCAAGAAGGACACGGGTGAGTTTAGACTGATACATAATTTGTCAGCTCCGAGAGGTCTGTCAGTTAATGATGCAATAGACCCGGAGGTTTGTTCGGTGCGGTACGCATCCTTCGATGATGCCGTCGCCATGTTGAATCGCCTGGGGCCCGGAGCGCTGATGGCCAAGTCAGACATCGAGTCAGCGTTCCGGTTGCTCCCGGTACACCCAGACGATCAGCGTCTCCTGGGCTTTATGTTTCAGGGGCGCTATTACATGGATAAATGTATGCCAATGGGCTGTTCCATATCTTGTGCTTATTTTGAGAAATTCAGTTGTTTCCTGCAGTGGGCATTCACAAGAATGACGGGGTTTCAGCATGTTATGCATTATCTTGACGATTTTCTGTTCCTGGGGGCTGCCGGGGATACAGAATGTGCACAGGCTTTAAAAGAATTTTGTGGTCTGATGAGTCAGTTTGGTGTGCCATTGGCGCCAGGTAAGACTGTGGGGCCATCAACTTCGCTCGAGTTTCTTGGAATAGAGCTCGATTCCGAAGAAGGTTGCTTCCGGTTGCCCGAAGAAAAGGTGCGGAAATTCAGGGCCTCGCTTGAGGCATGCATTAGGGAGACTAAGGTGAACTTGCATCAATTGCAACAGACTGTGGGTCAGTTGAATTTTGCCCTTAGAATAATGCCAATGGCCCGCCCTTTTTCCCGCTCGATTGCACAAGCCATGGTCGGTCTTAAAGAGGGGCACCACCGCACGAGGCTCTCGGCAGAGATTCGCCAGGACATGCGCATTTGGTTGGCATTCCTGGCGGATTTCAATGGTCGGGTTGTCTGGACCAAGCCGGCGGTGTCCTCCGAGGAGTTGGGGCTGTGGACAGATTTGGCGGGGAGTATAGGCTTTGGCGCCATATTTGGCAATCACTGGTCGGCTCAAACGTGGCCGTCATGGTGGCACGAGTGTGGGCTTACAAGTAACATTGCTTTTCTCGAACTGTTCCCTATTCTGGTGGCTTTGAAAACATGGCCTGAGGGGTTTAGGGATCACTCTGTGGTGTTCTGGTCTGATAACATGACCGTGGTTGAGTGTATCAATAGTCAGGCAGCACGATGCAAATGGATTCTGAGGTTGCTCAAAGAAATTGTTTTATTATGTATGCAATTGAACGTGCTCTTTAGAGCGAGGCATGTGCCAGGGGTGCTGAATCAGGCTGCTGATGCGCTTTCTCGTTTACGTATGCAGGCCTTCTGGGGTTTTCTGCCCACAGCGGACCCGGTGGCGGCACCATTTCCCGAAGCTCTCTGGTCTCTCGATGCCCCGAACTACAAAACCTCGTGGGAGAGAGTTTAGCACCCAGGACAAGGAAGGCATATGAAGGGGCGTTCCGTTCCTATTGGTCCTTTTTGGGTTCTGATAGGGGGGAGCTTTGGGGCCAGGAAGAATGTGTCATAAAGTTTTTACTGTCATTACGCAGGGCAGGCAAATCGGTGGCCACGGCCCAGAGGCATCGGGCCGCCATTTCCTTCATGGCGCGGGCCCATGGTACCCAGGACCCTACAGCGTCTTTCGTAGTACAGAAAGCGCTGCGTGGGTGGCAACGCCTTGAGGGTCGCAGAGTAGATGAAAGGCACCCGATAGGTCTGGATAGGTTGGCCCTGTTACTGTCCGTACTCCCTGCGACATGTTCATCCCAGTCGGAAACAGTGTTATTCCGGGGCGCTTTTGCATTAGCATTCCATGGGGCTATGCGGGTAAGCGAACTGGTGGCAAAAAACAAGCAGGATACGGGGGGTGGACTGTGCCGAGAGCACATTCAAGTAAAGGGGGAGACGATGATTGTCTCGTTTGTCAGGTCCAAGACCGATCAGGGGGCGATCGGGGACAGTGTAGTAATCCAGCGGATTCCCGGATCTCCCATGTGCCCGGTTGCATGCGTTGAGGAGTATTTGGCGCAGAGGGCGGCATCATGGGGGGGGACCTTGCTGAGGCATGCAGATGCCACCCCACTGACGAGGTTTCAGTTCCAGCGGGTGCTTGCAATGGCAATTTCGGCCGCGGGCTTGAACCCGGGCGAGTTTGGGACCCATTCCTTCCGGATAGGGGCTGCTACAGAGGCTACAGCCAGGGGTCTGAGTGTGAAAAAAGTGAAACAGTTGGGGCGTTGGTCCTCGAATTGTTACAAAAGGTATGTGCGGTTGCACATGTTGTGAAGCTGATATCATGTACTCACGCTTCTTGTCTTTGTTTGGTTACAGTTTCGCAAACCTACGAGGCGGGGCGGACTGTGCAGTCGACCCGACACCTGGGAAACAGCGGTCAGAGATCACCGGCTGAGGAAAGAGTGGTGTGGGTCGTGGGCCACTCATACGTGAGGCGTGCCGCGGACGTATTCAAGGCAGGTGACATGATTCACACGGCTGGGGAATACGGGTACAGGGTGACCTTCTACGGAAGGGGCGGGCTCTGTATTGACCAGTTTCAACCTTTTCTTGAGGGTTTGTTAGGGCGGACAAGGTCACCGCCATCTATAATCATAGTACATCTTGGGGGCAATGATTTGGTGACCACTGGTAGACGACTACTTCTCGAGGCGATACTATCCACAGTAAGTTGGTTGGCGAGAAGGGTTCCAGGGTGCACGATTGCATGGTCCCATATGATTCCACGAAAGGTGTGGCGGGGGGCTAATTCAGTGTCTGCTATAAATCATTCTGTGAAAAAGGTGAATAACAAGCTTGGTAGACTGTTCCGTACCAGTACATTGCATTCGATTCCTCATGGTTGTATCAGGGGGGACAATATGTTTCTAGAGGATGGGGTCCATTTGTCCCGGGTGGGGAATTCTTTACTCATAGGAGACCTCGTAGCCTGGTTAAGGAGTTTACAGCATGACCTTTAGGTAGGAGTTTTGTGGGGGGTCCGGATAGCCGGTCAACTATCCCGCCTGTGGCGGTAAGGTCATGATCGGTGAGCAGTCATTGGAAGATCCCTAGGGGGGGGCGTCACCCATTACGGATGGGAGCGCCCGGGGGGAGGTGGCCATTGGCCCCTCAACGGGGAGGCGGTCCCTTCTAAAGGACGGGACGCCTAAAGGAAAGGGAAGGCGGTCAAGGCCCCTCCCTGGATAGGAGGGGCTACGGGCCCCTCCTGGGAATTACCCGGGCCAGGACGTCTGCGACGGCAGATGTGGTAAGTTGTGTGGGGTGGGGAGGGGGGGTCTACGCTACCTTCTAGACACCTCACACGAGTCCTCGGACGAACACGTAGATGGCGTCGAGTTAACAGGGGCCCCCGTCAAGACAAGGGAAATTGGTATGGCACATGAGGTGCAGACCTCTGTGCGGCCGCCCCTCACAAGTGAGGGTGGAGTTCTGGTTTAGGGATCTGACACCGGTTACGACCTTGCCGTTGGCCCTTAACGTTAGGATGTACAATTTCAATTTGAAATGCATTTGTAAGGATGTTAGTATCGGCTAGGAGAACCTTTGTATTAGAAATGTGTTAAGGTTAGCCAAAACATCGTAATGTGGATATGAAATTGTACATGATATGAAACTGTTATTTTAATGTTTTAATTTTGTTTCATATTTTAATAAATACGGCCGGGAGGGTAACTCCCTCCCGCCTTCCAAAAGTTCAGAACTGTTTCCGGTTTCCCAATTCTTGGGAATTGTGTTGAGAGGGGGTGGCGGGTATCTCAGCCATATAGAAAGGGGCGACCACTCGGTCCCCCCGAACGTATGGTGGAGTACCCCGATCCCCCCGGGAAGCCATTTTGGGCGGGAGGCGCGTCTCGGCTGGTATGCCCAAAGCGGCGTAGCCGGGGCGCGCTTTTTTCTCGCCCAAGAGTGGGCTGTCCTAGACACTGAAGCCGTCAGCCACGCCCCCGGAGGCGGGAGGAGGCGGGTTTACGCCCGCCCAAAGAAGAATAAAAGGAGCGATAATACAAGGAAGCATCCTCTTGTTCCTGTGCTCTGAAGCTGCACCTCCTCGCTGCACGTGAGCTCGAGACGGAACGAAGAGCCAATTTTGACCCACCCACCAGCCCCTGAAGACAGCAAGTTGTTTTGGAATAAAGTCAATTGACGTAGTAGTTGTTTTCTTACAGGTTGTTCTGCATAAAGTTTGTGATTCTGTTTGCAATAAAGCGGTTAATCCTTCGCAGTATGCTGTATTAAAGACTTGCATCAGAGTGATCAGTAATGTTTTTAGAGAGTTATACTTGAACTGCTTGAGGTATAAATGTCTTTTTTCTCTTTAGTAATTAATCTTGTCGTATTTATTGTTTGGTCGGGCGGTAAGGTCATGATCGGTGAGCAGTCATTGGAAGATCCCTAGGGGGGGCGTCACCCATTACGGATGGGAGCGCCTGGGGGGAGGTGGCCATTGGCCCCTCAACGGGGAGGCGGTCCCTTCTAAGGGACGGGACGCCTAAAGGAAAGGGAAGGCGGTCAAGGCCCCTCCCTGGATAGGAGGGGCTACGGGCCCCTCCTGGGAATTTCCCGGGGCCAGGACGTCTGCGACGGCAGATGTGGTAAGTTGTGTGGGGTGGGGAAGGGGGTCTACGCTAACTTCTAGACACCTCACACGAGTCCTCGGACGACCACGTAGATGGCGTCGAGTTAACAGGGGCCCCCGTCAAGACAAGGGAAATTGGTATGGCACATGAGGTGCAGACCTCTGTGCGGCCGCCCCTCACAAGTGAGGGGGGAGTTCTGGTTTAGGGATCTGACACCGGTTACGACCTTGCCGTTGGCCCTTAACGTTAGGATGTACAATTTCAATTTGAAATGCATTTGTAAGGATGTTAGTATCGGCTAGGAGAACCTTTGTATTATAAATGTGTTAAGGTTAGCCAAAACATCGTAATGTGGATATGAAATTGTACATGATATGAAACTGTTATTTTAATGTTTTAATTTTGTTTCATATTTTAATAAATACGGCCGGGAGGGTAACTCCCTCCCGCCTTCCAAAAGTTCAGAACTGTTTCCGGTTTCCCAATTCTTGGGGATTGTGTTGAGAGGGGGTGGCGGGTATCTCAGCCATATCACCATTTGCAGCCCTAAGATTAAGCTCGACAAGATACCAATTTTGGATACTATAATCTCGAAGTCCAGTAGAATTAGGAATTTTTATAGTTTACTTCTCGATAGGATAACAGATGACCTGGAAAAAATGAGACTTATTGGGCAAGGAATCTGGGGAATGCCGATGTGAATATATATATGAGCCTCTCTTTAACGGCTAAAATACTTTATCCTTGAATCTCAAAGCCCAATTGTATAAAAATATTTTTAATCTCTATTTTACACAAGCTAAACTGTATGCATGGGGGGAAAGAATAGACATAAATGCCCCAGATGCGGGCTAGGGCCTGCCACTCTGATTCACATGCTGCATGACTGTGACAAATTAGATCTGTTAAAAACAGGGCTGCTAGGGTACTGGGAGGAAGTATTAGGCCTCAGACTAGAATTATCTCCTACTTTGCTGATCCTTCGCTACGATAGCACTTTGGGCCTGAGCACAGAGAAAGAATATTGAGTGTTCCTTGGGACAGCGGTATACCGGATTTTATTAGCAGAAAGATGAAAATATTCTGAACCACCAACGTTTCATATGTGGCTTGCCTGCATCCGCTGGATTTTGAATCAAGAGAGGGCTATCTACGCCTGTCGGGGTAGGCAGGCCAGAATTCGGGGGTGGAAATTTTGGGCATATATTGCCGATTGGAGTAGAAACGTGAGGGTGGTTTAGGAGAAAGCTAACTGAGGGGGCCTCCAGCAACAACAGGGGTAGGATGCAATGAACTGTTTGATTTTTTTTAGATTTCTCCAAAGTAATGTGTGGGTCTTATCTGCTTCTTTTGTATGTATTAACTGTTTTTTCTCTTTTATATAATCACTCTATTATTTATTGGATATTTATATGGTATTGACTGATGTTTAATATATCTTTATTTTCTGGAAATGCTTAATAAAAAAAATGTTAAAAAATTTAAAATCTATAAATACTTTGCATGCCTAGCTCTGCAAACTTAGCAGCATGGGCAAATTCTTTGGATTTCAACCCATGGAATTAATCAGGCTATCCTGTCTTTTATTATGGCAGAAATTAACAAACTTTTATATTCTGAAACATGTGTCCATATAAAGCGGGCACTAAACTCTTGCGGAAAATAAAAATGACAAAGGGTCTAAAGCAAGTGTGTGCTCTCACCCGCTGATGTTCAACATCTATATCTCAGACTTGGCATATGATTTAAATTGCATAAATGCACACCTCCCAAAACTTAAAAAAATAAAATAAATAAAAGACATTACAGAAGGGCATACTTAAGTGCATTAAGTTCACTGGGGTCTCTAAACCTACATGCCCTACCATATACCGGGGACTTCCATGTAGGTTGTCTTTGCCAATTAGAATTGCACCAATTACCATATCCCTTTGAGGACATATCACTGGTCTGGGCCTAGCTATTAAAGCCCAGTGTACTTTCAGAGTCAGTAACCACAAGTATCAATCAAAAACATAAGGGTTATCAATGCACATAAAATGGCTTTCCTACACACACAATATCTGAAGCTTGCCATACACTTTCACATAGGTGTGGATGTGGGTCGCAGGACTGCAGCAGTTTACAGAGCGCCAAGCATTTTAAAAACCCTCAATGATGAGGCAGTTGTATTGATTACAAGACGCTCACTCAGTAGTGCTAAAGGGTTATGTACATGGTGAGAGAAGCACAAAAGACATACAATAATAACAAGAAAATAAAAGCTTTTGCTTTGCACTTCGGTGATGTAGTAGATTTACACACTGAACGCCCTGTCTGCTTCTTCTTACATCATTTCCAATTTCAAAGACCGAAGATAGGGGCTCATTAGGATCGCGGTTTTCCCGCATCCTCCGGGCCGGAGGAAGCAACCGCCGGCCCGGAGGATGCAGGAAAACCGTTGCTGAGCCTCAAAAGACCCACCGCCATATTAGGATGGCGGTGGGTCTTGAAATCTTTCCGCAGCTTTTCCGCCGCGGTCGCCTTCCGACCGTGTCGGAAAAGCTTTAACATGGCTGGCGGTGTCTATCAGACACCACCAGCCATATTATGATGGTGTAAAATGTATGCTTTTCCGCAGCGGCTTTACCGCCGTGGAAAAGCATACAGACCTTCACTTCGGGGGCCCGTTGCGGGCCCCCTGGGTGAAGGGGGGGGTGGGGGATGCACATGGGGGCTACCTATGATACCCCCCTGCATTTGCGTGGACAAAGCAGCAGGCACCGCGCAGTGCCTGCCGCTTTGTGCATGCAAATGCACAACTTACATTTTTAACATTGCGGCGGGTGCTGCTTCAGGCAGCACCCGCCGCAATGTTAAAGAGACAAAATGTGACCACCAGGGTGGCGGTCACATCCTAATTTGAACTGAGGGACCGCCGCTGCCCCTGCGGACGGTCCCTCCTACTCTATGGTGGCGGACGGACTCAGGTCCATCCGCCATCATAATCGGCCCCATAGTTTGCAGAATTGAGTGCACATTTTGAATTTTTTAAGTACAAGAACATTTAAATTGTACTAGAATTTGACGGGAAACAGTGTAACAGTCAAAACATTTATAGTAAAATACAATATATTTGACTTTTGTAAAAAGCGCGGCTCCTTTAAGAGCAGGTTTTGTGTCAACTGTGTGACAGTATGTCCTCGAACTTATTTGTCACCCTACCCATGCTTTGTGGTCCCGACTGCACGAAAAGCATTTATGCAGTTCAAAGGGTACCATTTACCTGGAATGGGAATGGGAATCAAATACTTGCATCTTGGCTAATCAGCTGATAAACGTCGACCTCCAATTACCGCCATTAGCTCTGACTTTAGTCATGTTAAGTATGGCACAGAGCGTGTGAAAACCTTTTAAACTAGGTATACTGTTTTGTCTTGTCAGCTTGAATTGCTCTGAAGTTTACATATCACTAGAAAACCGGAAATTATAATGGCAGACTATTCTTCTACTTATGTTTATGTGGAGGAGTAAATAGCATCCGTTGTTCTGCCCTCAGAACAGGTATATTTATTAGGCTTTACATTGAGAGTGAAAATTATCCAGATTGTGACAGTTGGAGAGCGGAGAGAATAAGGAATTTATAAATTAGAATAGAATTTAAACGGAAAACATCCGCCTTGACGGCAACTTGACAGGGTGAACTCCTGGAGATCTGAAAGATCAGGGCAGCCTTCTGCTACCACTTAATCATGGATGTTTATTCAACAAATTACTTAGAGTAGTGAAAGTGGCAGAACACATCCTCGGATATCTCAGAATGTCCTATGACCTTTGACCTTGACTTTAAAAACCTTTAAACAAGAGTTTACCTGATATTTTAAAAGGCCAGTTAATGATACAAATGCAAATCTATTTTGTTTAAAAAGAAAGATAAAGTGCGGAGCACTTTGCCTGGGCCAGTTTTCGTTCCCAGTCCGGCCCTGCATGTGATACATCAACATTCAGGTGGATAAAAGAGCAGATAAAACATTGACTAAGGTCCGGTGTCCCAATGAGTGGGTATACGCATAAAACAGAAGATAGAAACAAACACAGTGGGGCATTACATCATGCTGAGTCATCTGACTCCAGAGTAAGTAAATAGTCTCGTAGCGGTTGCTATATGCCTTTGGGCCAGAAGATTTGGGGCTGCAAATGAGCATCATCGTTGCTAATTTTATAACAATAGATTATGTGTTTCAATCAAGCTTTCTGCTGCCCCACGGAATGCCAGACCTTGGTTTGCAAGCAGCAATACAATGGTGGTAAATCGAATCAAATCAATAAATTTACTTTATTCAGATTCATAAGAACCATAAAAGTACATAAATACAAAAAATCATTAATCAATCGACCGCAATAAAAGTACATACATGCAATAAAAAGATTTGGAGCACTTTCAGTCACAAAGCCCCTGGCAGCCATTAGAACACTCCTTGTAGCCCAACCAGTATCTGCGGAGAAAAACAACCTGTCCGCAGGCTTCACAAATGCATGACAGATTCTAAAAACAGGTGACACTAAAAATCACAAATTCATCATTCAACATCTTTAAAAACAGAGCAGGATGGACTTGATGAAAACCCTTATCCTTCAGAAGTGGGATGATATAAGTTCTTATTGGGGCAATAAACTATTTGTAAAACATTACAAAATAATAGGTATCCTGTGGAGACACAGCCAGAGGCACCCAAAGACCCCAAATCAAAGCATCCTCGGGGGGAGGCTGACAATAAGTGTAGCAAATTAAATCTGAACCTAGTGAGCAGATAGGGATCTCTGTTATTTTTCAATAAGAGGAGATATGTGTTGTTGTCAACAACATGTACTTTCACACCATGGGTTTCTGAAGGTCTAACTCTTCTCGTACAATAGTTCTTCTTTCTAAGAAGTTGGACTTTGTCCGTTGCCTATTTCCTTTACAGATATCCATTTGGGCTAGAAAAAACTCCTCCAACCCCAGGTACATAAAAGATTCCTTGATATATTTAATCCAAGGTATTCTCAAAGCCCTGTCAAGCACAAGGCACTCTCTCAATATCAGCCTGTTCAGAGAAAGGGCTTCTTGGACCACAGTCTAATCCAGGCCAACAATGGCCACAGAGCTAAAAGCCACTCAGTTATCCTACCCCCAATTCATCATGAGCACACATTGAGGGAGTACTCTGAGGAACACGTGCCCTATACCCCCAGATCTCACTGCCATATGAAGCCTTAGAAATGTATTTAGCCTTGTCCATCTTCATCAGAGTCTTGAGTGATTTACTGCTCAGCCTTGACGCAAATAGGAGATCTGCTGCAATAGATCTCAAAAGCTCCTCGTCTTAACACCCACCAGGGGTTTCCATGACATAATGGAGTCAAACATAACTCCTAGATAAGAAACTACCTTTACCTTAGCAATAGTTTGATTACCAAATCTAAAAGGGTGCAATTCGGCCAACCTTGAGCCCGCACACATAACATATGATTTAGAGAGATTACCTGCCAGGTCTACCCTCCCATAAAATCAACAAAAGAGTTTAAAAGAGCTGACAATACCCTTGCAGTCCGGGCCATCAGGACTGCATCATCTGGGTATAACAAGACAGGGATCAGGTTGAGGGTTATCATCTTTTGTCTCCAGCAAAGACTGTTTAAGGTTGTTGATATAAACGGTGAATAAAAAAAAGCCAAGAATGCACCCCTGTGTGATCCCACTTTCTATATTGAAAGAGATAGTATTGGCTCCCTGACTACATACAGTACCTCACTGACTTTGTGGTGTGTACATGAATATACTGGATGGCTATAAATACATTTAAAATGAGTCACCCATTGACTAACAGCAATGTGAAATCACCGCCCTCCTCAAGAAGCCCAAGGCGGACCCCAAAGACCTCAAAAACTTCCGGCCCATCTCCCTGCTCCCGTTCCCGGCGAAGGTCATCGAGAAAATCGCCAACATGCAGCTGACCAGCCACCTAGAAGACAACAACATCCTGGACCCATCCCAATCCGGATTCAGACAAAACCACAGCACCGAGACAGCCCTCATCGCTGCCACAGACGACATCAGGTGCCAATTAGACAACTGTGAAACATCAGCCCTCATCCTCGTGGACCTATCTGCCACCTTCGACACGGTCTGCCATCGCACACTAAAGACTCGCCTCCAAGAAGCCGGTATCCAAGAGAAGGCCCTCGACTGGACCGCGTCCTTCCTCTCCGGCAGATCCCAGAGCATCCGCCTCCCGCCTTTCCGATCCGAAGCCACCGACATCATATGCGGCGTCCCCCAGGGCTCCTCCCTCAGCCCGACGCTGTTCAACATCTACATGGCCCCCCACGCACAAGTGGCCCGCCAACACAACCTCAACATCATCTCCTACGCCGACGATACTAAGCTCATCCTCTCCCTCACCAAGGACCCATGCACCGCCAAAACCAACATCCATGACGGAATGAAGGCCATCGCCGACTGGATGAGGAGCAGCCGTCTGAAACTGAACTCGGACAGGACGGAGGTCCTCATCCTCTGGCCCAACCCCTCAGCCTGGGACGACTCCTGGTGGCCTACCACTCTGTGGACAGCACCGACACCCACCGACCACGCACGCAACCTGGGATTCATCCTCGACTCCACCCTCTCCATGTCCAAACAGGTCAACACCATCTCCTCCTCCTGCTACAACACCCTCTGCACCCTTCCCAGGATCTACAAATGGATCCCGGCTGAAACAAGAAGGACACAGGCCCTCGTCAGTGGCAGGTACGGCAATGCACTCTATGCCGGAACCCCAGCCAAAAACCTACCACGACTCCAGCGCATCCAAAATGCCTGCGCCCGACTGATCGTCAACGCACCCCGCTGCTGCCACATTACCCCCCACCTGAGGAACCTACCCTGGCTCCCCGTCGACAAGAGGATCACCTTCAAACTCCTCACCAGCCTCGCCCTCGCCACCATCGCCCGCATCCAAAGAACTACCTCCGGCGGCAGATCCTTCTTCTACCTCGCCGCCAAGACCTGGAACACCCCTCCTACCCACCTACGTCAGACGGAAGACCTACTCGCCTTCAGAAAACTCCTCAAGACCTGGCTCTTCAAACAGTAGTGTCGCCCCCCCCTCAGCGCCTTGAGACCCTCACGGGTAAGTAGCGCACTTTACAAATCCCCTGATTGATTGATTAATTGATTGATGTTAAGGCAGAACGCAGCTCCATTTCCCTGAGCAAAGTACGGCGGATTTCCAATGATCCAGAACGTTGTGCTATCGTTTGATATACTTGCTAGACCTAGATCATCCAATGCTTGCACTCTCAATTCGCCTTTCCATCTCTTCAACTCAAGCTGATAGCTTTTAAGACAAGTAGCATCAAGTATACTATTAGTCGAGGTAACTTTCAATACTGTTTTTAGGGTGCTTGGGGCGCTAGAGCAACCTGACTCAAACAATATATGGGCAGAAGCGATGGGATTGGAGACCAGACAAGAAAATAGCATAGCTGTATTTTTAGACATTTGCCCGAAAGCCTCTAATATTGACAAATCAGCTGCAACGGGGTCTAAGCACTTGGCAAACTCCTGTACACAGCTATGAAACAAAGAATGCTTGAATCTTTCAGGCTCAACCATTGCCCACCTGACAAGCCTGCCTTGATGAAAAAGTGAAAAAGAAAAACAAGGGACCCCTGAACATAGGATGAAATGGGCTGTCGCCAGCTTAGAGTGGTGGAAACAGGGTTAAGATCACTAAAGATGCTATGTGAAATATTGAAGCAAGTCATCAACAGAAAAAGAAGGGTGGGGGGCAAAAATAAACTCTATAGTAGAAGAACAGCTCCTACCCGTAAACGTGGGGAGAATTTGAGGGTTTGGAACATGAACCAACTTGTCCAAGGTAAACAAATAGTTGTTACTGCTTTGAATTTTATTTAGCTTAGAGCCTTCTTTTGTGTGCACCTTATGTAATCCCACCTGAATCCTGCATACAGGCTGAAACTTGCGGCTATTAATGGTGTGTGTTAAACTCCCCGGCAATAATTAAGCTGGGAGAACCACCCCCATTCTCTGACAAAGATTCAATAAAAGAACCTAGGAGGGATATGTTCAATGGAGTACGGGAACCTGATGGAGCATTATAAAGGTGCAGTAAAAAAAAGAGTACAGCCCAACATTGACAGCCTTAATGTCTGTAATTTGGTGCTGCCCAAAGGAAGGACCTCAATGCAAATATTAAGTATCACAGCGATGTAAATAGTTAGGCCCCTTTTGGCCTTGTTAGATGCTGAAGCGAGCGCTGGGACAAAATAGGCTTTATAGACCCCAAAATATTAATGATTCAAGATCTCCCATGTTTCCTGCAAGCAAACAACATTATATTTTTATTAAAAGCATGCCAATTTAGATCACTGAATTTTGAAGCAAGTAAAGCAGTGTTCCAACTCACTAAGTTCAGTTTATTATGTTGACACACAGCAACATCATCTCCAACAGGGATAGGAGAGAAGTTACCCAGAGCACTGAGTGAGTTCACAGGATAAGCCTGGGGGGTCAGTCAATCGCAAAAATACAAAGCACTCAAAGGGGCAATACGGTTCACAAAGTCCAGGGAAGGAAGTGCAAAAGCGTTCAGGGGTGGATCATAGTCCTGAGGCCCTGCCTCGGTCCACGGAGCCATACAGACAACTTACGGTCTATATAAGAAACTCAATGGGAGTGCTTGGATGGAAGACAGAAAGATGCAGCCAAGACTTGTGCAGCAGCCAGGGTGCAGTTAAAGTTCACCACCACTGAGTCTCCCTCGTAGGCTTTAGTACCTTTCTCCAACCATCTGACTCTCCTCACTATGTTTATCTGCTCATGAAAATGGGGTCCTGAGTTAGAGTGATGGCCAATCCAGTGCGTCATTTTATTTTTCCAGTGGACAAAAGATTCACTTGCCCCCTGTAACAAGGGGGGGGGACATTCCCCAACATCCCTACATAGGAGAGGCAAATCAATTACAGCCTCACTTTTGATGGTACTACTATGACTGTCTGGTGGAGACGAGAAGAAACAGCACTTGAGAAGAATAACCCAAGGCCCAGATTACAACATCCCCTTGAGTCCGCAGCAGCAATGACCCACTGAGGGAAGCTGGAACCATGAGGTTGTGCATATGAACTCACTGGGGAGCTATGTGGCAGTGAGGGTTCGGCGATTATTTTGACAACCAGAGCGAGTCTGAAAGTGGAGGTTTCGGAAAGAGATGAAACTGGAAAATATTGCTAACATCTTCAGCACGCTTGTCCAGAATCTCTTTAACTGGAGCCAGGCAATAATTTATAATCACAGTAATTTTGGACAAGATTAGCAACCAGGCCAGATGATCATTGGCATCAGGAAGGATTCCAATGGTAGGCAACGTGGTGCCAGTGCTGAAGATATGCAAGCCCTTTGGTCTGGGAGTCTAGTGTCTGGACTAATGCTTCTGTTTAGCTGCAGGGGTATGATTGCAAGGTGACAGCGGAGGCCCTGGTTCCAGCAAGTGACCCATGGCAAAGATAGTGGCTAAGAACTCCTTGCTATCCAAAGTAACTGCATGTGTCCTAAAGTCTCTGCATTGTCATCAGTAGGCAATAGCATTGAAGTCAAGCTTGGGTGATCTAAGGACAAACAGCGCTCCACTAAGATGATTTCCTTAGAAATAACTTCCACAGCCATCACTATAAAAGTGTCTATTGTTTTGCCTTTAGGGCCTTATGTAGGTCTAGGGTTTACCATCTTCTTCTTCTCCATGACAATCAGACCGAACTGTAGAGCACACCACTCTACTGGACAACAGTACTGCTAGAATAGGCTTGTCCACCAGATCTAAAACTGGGGTAACTGAAGTGGATCACTTCCTTCCTTCAATGTGGTGGTCAACCCAGATGAGGACAGCAAGAAGCCAGGAGATTAGGCCCAGCCCAGCCATATCCGGCTGCAGAGATGTGCAACCAGGCCCGCACTTGGTCCAATATTTGCCCAGGTATGTACCTCGGCATGTCCTCCATGCATCCCGCAGAAGAAACAGAGTGCTTTTAAGCACTAGGGTGACGTGGGTAGAAGCAGCACCTCTTTCCAGGTAGCAAAGGAGGCTGGGGGACATAGTCTGCCCCAGTCTACAGGTGAGTGCAGCAGAGTATGTTGCGGCATCCTGTGCCATGGGAAAAACAAGGCACTTTTAAAAGCAAGGGCAATGTGGGTGGCAGCAGATCCTCTTTCCAGGGAGCAAGTGAGGCTGTGGGACATGGTCTCACCCCAGCATACAGGTGAGTGTGGCAGAGTCTGTTGCATCATCCTACGCCATGGGAAAAACAAGGCGCGTTTAAGTGCAAGGGCAATGTGGATGGCAGCAGCATCTCCTTCCAGTGAGCAAAGGAGGCTGGAGACGTAGTCCAAACCCAACCTTCATGTGAATGTGGTGGGGTCTGTTGTGGCACCCCCAGTAAATCTAAGAATGCTCTTTGGGATATCTTAAACGTAACCCAGAAGGGCCCCTAGAGGAGAAGACGCAATTATGAATCCTTTGACAGTAGAGATTAGGTAGAACATTTTGGCCTACTAATGCCCTATGTTGTTCACGTCCAGGTTAGATGAGCGAAATCAGTCTGCATAGTATAGCATTTAGGGCATTGGGACAAGAAAGTGGGATTAATTTGCACCAAATCTCAGGGTGTAGTATAGGCCCAGTTATGAATTTGAAATGGAGGAGTTTGTGTTTGTGATTGACAGAGATTTGTTTACTCTTGGTACAGCACTAATACCAGACTTAGTCGGACAGGGGTTGCCCTAGGTCACTTTCCTAAGTCTGCCTGGCCCGTCTGAAGGTCTCGGGCTTCATGGCTAAGCAGGCTTGGTATAATATGGAAATCAACCCTACCCCCGTCATAGTCATAGATAATGAGTTTCAATAGAGGGAAGTGCTCTGGGGTTAAAGGTAAGCATGGGCGGAAAATCCGTTCCGCTCGCGGATTTCACGGATTTTCGGTAAATTCGCAATTCGCGAGATTCGCGAATTTCCTGCAAAATCCGCGAATGAAAATCCGCGAACGGGGATTGGGTCAAAAGTTCAAGCTAACTTTTGTAACTCTTTTAGAATGGCGCCAGCAAGCTGCCAGAGCCATTCTAAAATAGTTACAAAAGTCGGCTTCAACAGGAAGCTCTAATAGATAAAGTAAAGGAGGTGCTGCTCAAATTCAGTTACACAATCATTATTCACCCCCAAACTTGGAGTGATTAATGATTGTGTAACTTAATTTGATCTTCAACTGGAGCACCTGCTTACTTTATCTATTAGTGCTTCCTGTTGAAGCTATTTCTAGCTATTTTAGAATGGCGCTGGCAGCTTGCCGGCGCCATTCTAAGTGGGGCAGAGGGCAGAAGGGCACAGAAACAAGTGGTACAGAGGGCAGATGGGAATAAAAAACAAGAGGGTGGCAGTGATTAAGTAGGCAAAAAAAAACCTGCGAAATTGCAAAGCGCCTCGCGAACACCTGCGAACACGCTAAGCGCCTCACGAACACCCGCGAACACGCAAAAATAAAAAAATCCGCAAATTAGCGCGACTTCGGGAATATTGCGGATTGCCAATTCGCAAATCCGCAAATTTGCGAATTGCCAATTCGCAAAATTTGCCCATGCTTAGTTACAGGGTATGTAGGCAATCAAGATTATAAGGTATTGTGAAGTCGCCTAAGTACAAAATGGTCCATACGGGAGGAGTTATACAAACATGCACCTTTGACGTATGTGAGTACATGGCGATCCGGAAAGAGGCCTCCTATGGTATACTGGTCATGGCGTTGCAAAGTGCGCTGAACTAGCTTCTTGAGTTTCTAAACAAACGTTGCAATATTCTTTGGCACACCATGGCCGCCACTACAATGAGTCAACCTCCTCCATTGCTTTGTGAAAAAGGCGAACCTCTGTTGCCCTGGAAAAGATGGAAATTATTATTTGTTATTATTTGGTTGGTATTAGTGGCAAGAAAAGTTCTTCTCACTTATAAGAGCATTGATGTAATCCCTGTGGGTGAAAGTGATGGTGAGCCGTCTGATGTGGTTGAGATGTCCATAAAAATGTTAGAGATGTATTTTGGATCACATATTAATGTTGTTTTGGAAAGGCACACATTTTTCATGAGAATCCAGGAACCTTCTGAAAAGTTTGGGAACTATATAGCTTCTCTAAAGACACTTGAACAGACCTGTGAGTTTGGTGACCTCATTTTCTCGGTGATTCGTGATCAGCTGGTCAGGTGCACCAACAGTTCTAGGGTGCAAGAAAAACAATTATCTAGGAATCCTCCACTCAAAGAAGCTGTAGCCATTGTTGAGAGGATAGAAAACACCTCTGGCTCGGTCAAGGAGATGCAAGCCCATAAACCAACAACTGATGATGTTCCTACCCCCAGTAGCATTCATGAATTGACCCATCAGAACTCTTCTAAGGAAAGGAATGCCTGGTCACCTGAGTGTGCTGCAGCCTTTAAGGCCATCAAGCAAGCAACAGGGAAAATGCCAACCCTAGGCCACTTTAATTCCAAAATGAAAACTTTCCTGACCACTGATGCTAGTTTATGTGGCCTTGGGGCTGTACTTTCCCAATTTGATGGTGGTGAAAAGAAAGTTGTTGCGTCCGCCTCTAGAGCGCTGAAGAAGCCTGAGCAACAGTATTAATGCATTGAGAGGGAAGCATTCGGCATAGTGCGAGCAGTAAAGCATTTCAAGTTTTACTTGTGGGGAATTCCATTCTTAGTAAGGTCAGGCCACCGTCCTTTGGTTCATGTGTTCTCTTGTGTGGAACGTGAGAGTCTTACCCCAAGACTTAAACGATGGAGAGAAGGATTAGCAGAGTACAATTTTCTGCTAACAGAGCACCAGATTGTTTATCAAGATTGCCTATTGAGTGTTGTGGAGATGCTCTTGACTCTGATTTATTTCATGTTTTTTGGGTAAAGGAGTCGGCTATTCAAGAATCTGAGTGGGAACATGCTTTGGAGGAAGATCAGTTACTTCCTGTTGTGACACTTTTTGTCATTGAGGGTTGGCCTAACAACAAAAAAATTGATTCTGAGCTTTTGCCTTTTTGGTCCATCAGAAATTAACTTACCATTTGTCAGGGCCAACTTATGTGTGGTGAAAGGTTAGAACCTCCTGATGCCAAGTGTACCCACAGGGGGGTGAGAGGCGCACTCTTAGTTTTACCGCTTAATATATGTTCAATCTATTTTGACAAGGGTGCTACACTGAAAACATGTGTTGGCTCCACATGTATAAACCAAATAAGACCCGGAACAGGATTAACCTGCTCTAGTGTGCACTGTTCCTAATGAACTGACTGTTCACAATTTCAAACATAAATCAATTTCAATTTCAAATCATACTCATTATAGTTATACCACAGCATCATTTTGTTTTGTACTGTTATTTACTTATTGTTTCAAGACATAATCATATGACTTTTACACATACAATTCAATTCAAAAAGCTTTTATTCGATTTGTACATACAAATCATATAAGCAAAAGATACATAGTTAAAATGTTTAAAATCACCATATGAACACTTATAAGAAAAGATGGGAAGACGATGCGCAAAAGGCTGGAGTGCAACAATTAATAAGTAATCTTGCCATTTTGAGTCAACGTACTATTATAAAATGCAAGACATTCATAAATGAACAGACAGGAGATCAGTAAGGATTACTCAATAGGCCTTTCCTGGCAGCTGAACATCAAAAATTTTAAATAATCATAATATACTGTGGACATCAACAAATAAGAATAATACCTTAATTACAAAAATTGATATAAAACTTGAAGGCGTATATATACAGACAGGAATGTAAACAGTAATACCAACATAATACGATTCCTGGCAGCTGTATAACATAGGTACAGACAGGTAAGTATAAAAATATTATAGTACAATACTTTTCCTGGCAGCTGTACACTTCAGAATAAAAGTAGCCAGAAAAAAGCAGATCTCCTCATTCTCTAATGAGGATAAAAGTATCAGTGCTGTTTCTGTAGTACGGATATTATATTTAGTAAAAATTGGCTTAAGGTATTTTAACCTGAAAAAATGAAAAAATTTACAGAAAAGTAAAAAGTGGCAACTACTCTGCCGAGAAATACTGTCACACGGACAGGGTATATCTGAACTGGTTCTTGTGTTTGGAAATGCAACCAGATGGTGAACAATACCCAATCTGACACGTGTTAAAACATACTGATGAGAGGGACGGGTCACATACGCAAGATAGGATTGGAACCCCGAAGTCAAATTTAAATCTTTATAAAATTTCACGGTAATAAGATTGCCAGAAATTTTATCTCGCTCTGTCTTTCGGAAGTTTAGAAACGTTGTCTTAATTTCTTTTTTTGAGATAGAAACAACCTCTTCAGGCTCACGGAACACATCAATATTAAAAAGAAGGAGATACCAACGGTGGATGTATCTCAACCACTGTATGCGTGAAGAGTGGTCCAAGCCTATACAATCAAGAATAATATCCTGAGTAAATCGAGTCTCTGGCTTAGCCCAAATAGAACGCCACAATAAAAGTGGCCGGACTGCTGCTAAGTCAGAAATGAACTCGATCCCGACTTCTTCATGGATCAGCTGGATGGAGGCAGAAGGGGGAACACATAACAACCTCCTTAGAAACTTGTTTTCCTCCTTCTGCAGGGATATGCCCTCACTATGGCCCCATACACCTGCCCCATACAGTGCAGAGGAGACACAACAAACATTGTATATGTTCATCATGTCTAAAATGCTTCGTGAGCCAAGTTTAGAGGCAAAACGAAAAATACTGCTAGTAGACCGCAGCATTTTTAGTCTGATAGAATCAAATTCCGAGGTCCAAGACCCACTATTATTGTATGTAATTCCTAGATAACAAAAGGACTTGACAGGAGTCAACTTTTCCTTATCCAGGAAAAAGGTATGCTTTACCTGCTTAGCTGCCCGACCGCATGACATAACATACGTCTTGGTTTTGTTCACGCGGAGCCGCCTAACTTGAATAAACTGCATAAAATTATCGATTAGGCGCTGAAGGCCCATCTGTGTTCGGGATAAAAGAACAGCGTCGTCCGCGTAAAGTAACAGCGGAACAGGTTTACCACCAATCAGGGGGGCATCTGCTGGGGTGTCACCCAAGGAACGATCAATGTCATTGATAAAGAGGGAAAATAAAAGCGGGGCCAAAACACATCCCTGGCGTATGCCCCGAGACACTTTGAAAAACGGGGTACATTCGCCAAGGGTGCCATAGCGGACCTTACAGGAGAGTTTTTCGTAAAGTCTAGCTAAAAAATGAACTATTTCCCTCGGAGCCCCTGCATCAAGCAAAACCTCCCAAAGAATGGTGTGATTAACCAAATCAAAAGCGCTGCTCAAATCAGCAAAACATAAAAAGAGGTTGCCATTTTTGGCCACAGTATATTTGTTAATTAAAAGGTCCAGATTTACACATTGGTCCAATGTGCCCAGGCCTTTCCGAAAGCCATATTGGACTCTAGTTAAGATGTTAAAATCAGTTGCCCAGTCTTCCAGCCTCTTGAGCAAAATCCTACTCATCACCTTTACAGAGGCGTCCAATAATGAAATTGGACGGTAGTTAGAGGCCTCTGATTTGTCACCTTTCTTATGTAGGGGAATAATGACCGATTGACCCCAAGTGGGCGGAAAATTAGTTTCTGCCGCGCAATTAAATATCCTCGCCAGGATGGGAGCCCATAAAGCTGGTTCATCTTTGTATAAATCCAGCGGGACCCCATCGGGGCCAGGGGCCTTGCCTCCTTTGCTTAAAGAAATTGCTTCATGGCTTTCTTCTAATGTTATTCCTAACGGGAGGGGTAGCCATGGGGTAGACTCAGGTAACAGTGACTCAGAAGATAACCCTTCTGGATTGAAAATGTTGGAAAAATGACTGACCCAATCGCTACATGCCACATAGGATGTTAATTCTGGAACATCTTCTTTATTGAGAAACGGGCTGTTAATTGTTTCCCAATACAGTTTGCAGTTTTTAGTCCCGGCTGCTTCCTTCAACTTGTCCCACGCCTCAATCTGTAAAACCCTTTTCCTAGTATTAATTGCTATTTTATATCTAGCCCTAAAATATTGTATATCCGCCTTATCGCGTGGTTTGGTGCCTAAAGCATTCTTTAAATCACGGAGGGCGATTATACAGGTCTTATCGAACCACCCCTGCTTCGGACCACTATTGGATAACGGGGCCTTAGTAAATATGCCATCAATAATACTGTTCATGGAGACAAAGTGAGCTAATAGGCAGCCTGAGTCACAGTCATCATCCAAACAGAAACTAATTTGGTTCTTACAGCTAGTAAGAGCCTCCTTCTGCTTAACCTTAGAATTTAATCCAGTCCATTTAATCCTTAGACCCTTCGGTCTAATAGGTACTAAGTCAGTTGAACATTTTCCACCTGAAACAGTCGAGGTACCATGCCCCAGGAGGGTGACACGAAGGCTGTTATGGTCACTGAGACTTTCTTCATTTACATACAGATCAGTATAGTCTCCACTGCTAGACAACAGAATATGATCTATAAATGATCCTGCATCTCTGCCTGTAAATGTAGGGCATATTATTGCCTGGTTGTTTATGTTACAGTTTAACAGGGTCATGTCTAGTGTGACTAGCATATTGTTTAATGTGGAACCATAACTGCAATGTTGGAAGTGAGGAGAATCCTCCCTCACACCCAAACCCCCCCAATGGCTACTCATTGCTGCACCAAAGCCGCAGATGTTCCCGTTAGACAAATGGCAGGGCTGCAGGTTAAAATCCCCTGCCCAAACAACCTCGGCCTTTCTTTTCGAAATACCAAGGGCCTTGGCAATTTCCCTTTCTAGAGGCGGTAGAATATCCCCTCTGGTAGCATCAAAAATATTGTTGTAGAAATTTACTACAACTAAATCAATATTCTTCCTGCACTCCACCCTTATAACTTGGCTATGGGTCCCAACTGTCGTGCTGTATTTGACCATACAATCACACAGCTTGGTAGATAAAAGCAACAAAAGGCCCCCCTTAGCCCTACCCGAGCTAGATTTAGTGGCTCTGAGACAGTACGATGCGTACCCTTCGATGTTAATGGGGTCCAGACACCAAGTTTCCTGCAACAAAATTAGATCCAATCCCTCCCCCAAAAAACTGGTCCAGAAGGGTGTACCTAGTTTGCTGGCAAGGCCAGCAATGTTCCAGGAAACAAGAGAGAGTCCTGCTGGTTTACCTGAATTACCAACAACAGGCGACTCTGGCTGAATTGCTCGTAATAGAGTAGGACCATCTTCCCAAGAGATGATATCTGGGCTTAATCTGAGGGTAATAGTAGCTGTACATGCATCAAGGCTATCCCTATTTTCTATACGCGGGAGGGGTATTAGCGATGACACCATTGGGGGTTCGGGAGATGCGGCTAAAGGTGTAACTGGAGAAGCACTCGCCATATCTAAATAGGACGTAGAGATGTTTAAATCCAAAGCTTCAGTAGGGCTGAGTCAATCTACCTCGTCTAACACTGCATATCTGTTAGGATGGGCAAGTTGTGAGTACAAGGGATCTTGGGAAGGGGGCAAGCCCTGCCATGTTTGTTGCCACTGGGGTTTAACTGGTTGTAGTGGCTGAAAGGGTTGCTGCCACTGATGGGCAAGCTGAAGTAGGGGTGGTGGAAAATGGGGGGGATGTTGCCATTGAGGATTAACATGGTGCAATGGAAAAGATGGAGCATGTATTGGCTGCTGCTGAAAATTATCATAATGTGGAAGAAAAGAAGAAGGGTGTAGTGGTTGCTGCCAGGGTTTAGTAGCATGTTGCGGTGGATACACAGATCCTCTATTACTTTGGAAAGTGGAACAAGGAGGGTTTGGTCTTGAAGGCATCGGTAAAAAATAAGACAAAGGGAGTGGGTTAATTTGAGTTGCAGGACCACTGTTGGGTGCATTACATATATAACTAGCTGCCCCTATATCCCTGAAATTAACTGTGATTACATCCCCTACTATTGTTTTCTTGCTTCTGCCCACCCAGTCCCCTCTACGCACAGTAAGAATTTCACCGTTCATATTGTTAGGTAGAGGTTTATGTAAGTGGAGCCATTGAGCACATTTATTTCTTAGCTCAACGAAAGTTTCTTTTACTCCCTCCTTCAACGGGGGGACTGCTGTCAACACAACCACGAAAGGGGAAACCTCTGGTGGTAGATTAATTGACCTAAAACGTGCCTGCTTTGGCTTAGGACCTTCAGGTTTGTTCGTAGGAAGAGGTACTAAAGGGGTATTAGATTTCCCTACAACATCTTTTACTTGAATAGTGGTGGTATTATTACCAACAACAGAGTGTTGGTGAGTCGAAATAGGACCCACCACCTTCGGAGTGGGTATAGTTGTGGATTGAGCAGAATTATTCCCTGTTTGTGACAAATGAGATAAAACTGGGTTCCCGGGGGCTACGGTTACTTGAACGTTGTTCAATACATCTTTAGGGGGCTGGATACATGATGAACATTTAGGGGCTGCTTCTATAATCCCTTGTGGCTGATCAGGCCCTTGCCCATTCGTTTTATGTGGCCATTTCGAATGTATTAAAGACGTAAGCCTGTCCAGTTTGGAGATTAAAGGCTTGATTTGTGCTGCTAATGTGGCTTCAAGGTCTCGTTTTAAATCTGTTACCATGTTTTGCACCCAGCAAGGAATACCTGATGTCGTTTGTGGAGTGGGGGAAATCAGATTGTGATTCCTAACTGTTACTTTTACTTTCTTTTTGCTCTTAGATATAGCCTTTGGGAGATTGGTAACCCTTCCCCGAGGAACTATTGGTACAGGAGCTGTTTCCACATCATTAAACCCGCTCAGACTTGGCGCCGCTTTGCCAGGTGACTGACAGGCTTCTAGATCTGGTGTAACCTCCAGATCAACAAAGGACGGGTCTGAGTCTGATGGGGCAACCGATAAATCAACAGTATTTGGTACAGTCGGAGCACTATTAGTGGGCATGGTTAGGGGTAGGGAACAATTATTCGAAGACTGCAAAGCGGGTGATTTAGCATTTGCAAGAGAACCCAAGGATGAGCGCTTAGCATTTGCAAGATCCATGGAGACTCTCTTTTCCAGTAAAACAATGCTTTGGTCAATAGTCTCATTTACACGGGAAATAAAAAGATCTATAGGTCCAGTCACCTGTGCTACCGCCGTAGCTTTTTTCGCACAACTTCTGGTTCTATTGCGCATGGCCGACATCTTAGACATTAAATGATAATTAAGGGCGAATAGGCAGGGGTTCAGGGCCAGGGCCGTCCTCAGCCGTCCTTGAACGGCCTTAAACGGCCCGCTCTTTGCCCGGTCTTCGCCCCGAGCTGCGTCCCGCGCTGCGGGAGAACACACACTGTTTATGGTAGTTTTGAAAGGGCGGGGGGCGGAGCTAGAGGGAGAGCGGACCGGAAGATGGAATCGGTCTCGCAGGGACACCTGGATCAGGTAGTCCCTGCACGCTCGCAGCCCTCAAGCCTTCCGACTCCCAAGGCTTGCCCTGAAGTACCCCAGTAGAGAGCAGGCAGAGTCAGCAGCTGGACCCTCGGCGAAGCGGCACCCGCGGAGCGGGTGCGGCGAGCTGCAAAGCTGAGTCCAGAAGGTGAGCGCGGGTCCAAGGATGAGTTGTCAGCACAACAGGCAAGCAGGCAAAGTGTCCCAGGGGTCGAGGGCAGCACAATTGATTTTATCGGCCCTCCGATGGGCGGGGGGCGGAGCTAGAGGGAGAGCGGACCGGAAGATAGAATCGGTCTCGCAGGGGCACCTGGATCAGGTAGTCCCTGCACGCTCGCAGCCCTCAAGCCTTCCGACTCCCAAGGCTTGCCCTGAAGTACCCCAGTAGAGAGCAGGCAGAGTCAGCAGCTGGACCCTCGGCGAAGCGGCACCCGCGGAGCGGGTGCGGCGAGCTGCAAAGCTGAGTCCAGAAGGTGAGCGCGGGTCCAAGGATGAGTTGTCAGCACAACAGGCAAGCAGGCAAAGTGTCCCAGGGGTCGAGGGCAGCACAATTGATTTTATCGGCCCTCCGATGGGCGGGGGGCGGAGCTAGAGGGAGAGCGGACCGGAAGATGGAATCGGTCTCGCAGGGACACCTGGATCAGGTAGTCCCTGCACGCTCGCAGCCCTCAAGCCTTCCGACTCCCAAGGCTTGCCCTGAAGTACCCCAGTAGAGAGCAGGCAGAGTCAGCAGCTGGACCCTCAGCGAAGCGGCACCCGCGGAGCGGGTGCGGCGAGCTGCAAAGCTGAGTCCAGAAGGTGAGCGCGGGTCCAAGGATGAGTTGTCAGCACAACAGGCAAGCAGGCAAAGTGTCCCAGGGGTCGAGGGCAGCACAATTGATTTTATCGGCCCTCCGATGGGCGGGGGGCGGAGCTAGAGGGAGAGCGGACCGGAAGATAGAATCGGTCTCGCAGGGACACCTGGATCAGGTAGTCCCTGCACGCTCGCAGCCCTCAAGCCTTCCGACTCCCAAGGCTTGCCCTGAAGTACCCCAGTAGAGAGCAGGCAGAGTCAGCAGCTGGACCCTCGGCGAAGCGGCATCCGCGGAGCGGGTGCGGCGAGCTGCAAAGCTGAGTCCAGAAGGTGAGCGCGGGTCCAAGGATGAGTTGTCAGCACAACAGGCAAGCAGGCAAAGTGTCCCCATGTTACACATACAAATTCTTAAATATTTAACATTCAAATACTGTTTTCATTGTTTGCAGTGATTGTCCATATTATTTATGCTCATACAGATTCACTCATTGAATTTTTCTACAATGATAGTTTTGCTACTGAACCCTGATTACTTTCTGGCCCAATGCATTTCGGAACAGAGGTTCCTTCCTCAGGGGCTGTGTTCTCGATAATACAAAGGAAAAATTCTTCCTTATGACTGTTACCTCGAAGGATCTTCAAGCCCAGATGTCTACCTTCCCTGCAATATTGTGTGTGGAACTCAGCTCGTAGTTAATGCCCCGCAGCAGCGCAAGTGGAAAGGCGTGTCATCAGATGCTGCACCTCTTTGCGTTTTGTAAGCTGACACTTGAACAAGCAAACAATGAAAACAGTATTTGAATGTTAAATAATTAAGAATTTGTATGTGCAAAAGTCATATGATTATGTCTTGAAACAATAAGTAAATAACAGTACAAAACAAACTGATGCTGTGGTATAACTATAATGAGTATGATTTGAAATTGAAATTGATTTATGTTTGAAATTGTGAACAGTCAGTTCATTAGGAACAGTGCACACTAGAGCAGGTTAATCCTGTTCCGGGTCTTATTTAGAACCTCCTGATGCCATTAAGCCAAAGCTCATAAATCTGGCTCATGAAGGGCATCTAGGAAGAAACCTCACCAAGTCACGCCTCAGTGAAAGGTATTGGTGGCCAAAAATGGATGGCCAGGTTGAAAAGGTGGTCAAAGAGTGCTGTCAGTGTGCCTCCAGTGACAAATCCAGAGTCACCAATACTGTTCCACTGTCACCTGTAGAGGTTCAGCAGGAACCTTGGGTCAAGCTTGGTTTTGACCTCATGAGGCCTTTTGAGCTACTTAATCCTGCAGAAGATTTGCGATTCTTTTGGTGGATTACTCTTCCAAGTGGGTTTTGCACCAAATGTGTTAGTTCTGCCAGCACGAGAGTGGTTATTGATTTTCTTAAGGATGAATTTGCCAGTGAGGGCATTCCCAAGTTCCTCATTACAAATAATGGGGTGCAGTTTGTCTCTCTGGAGATGCATGGATTTTTGAGAGACTATGGCATTATTCATCAGAGAACTGCACTCAATGCACCCCAAGCCAATGGGCTTGCGGAGCGCATGAACAGAGTAGTCAAGTCATGTGTGCAGAGAGCAATTGAAATGAGAGTTTCCCTTAAGGGTGTCTTAAGATACACTTGGTGGGCACATCGCACTGCTTCCAACACTATAGTGCAAACATCCCCTTTCCTTGTTGGGTGGGAGGGTTTTATTATCCAAACTCAATCCTGGGTGCCTACATCTCATTGACGATTCTATTTTGCATGAGGAGGAGGTGAGTGATAAGATTAAATCATTCCAAGATAAGTACAAGGAGAGGTTTGATTTCAAGAAAGCTACCAAAACCACGATGTGGAAGGTTGGTGAGTGGATACTTATTATGAGACCACAGTGGCATAGGAAGGGTGTCACTGAATTTATTGGTCCATTTGTCATTACTTCTGTCAATACAAATGTAGTTACTGTTCATATTGGTGGTAAGTGGAGCATGTCTCATCTTGTGTAGTTCCAAGGTGGCAAGTCAAAGTGTACTTCATGCCCAGATGTTCTTCCAGGTCCAAGTTTGCCCATGCCTAGTTCTTCTTCCTTTTCTCCAAGGTCTCGTTGTCCTCCTAAGCAGTACGAGGACTATGAAATGTATTGATTTTTCTTGTCTTGTTCCTGGACTGATTTTGTACCATGTTGTGACACTGATTGATTGATTAATTTTATTGTTTGGTTACTCAAAACCATTACATTAAAACCAAAGTACAAAGTTACAAAAATTAAAACAACAAATAAGTCAGCTGGCAAGTCTAATTGATGGGTCCCTGGACGCTGGTAGGCTCAGAGGAATAGTATCCATAATAAGGCGGCCCTGCGTGCATCTCCCAAGTCTCTAATCATTTGTGTCCTAGGTGGCCATCAGCTTGGACCGTGTCTGTTGGATGAACTTACCAAATGAGGCCATCTGCTTTACTATGGTCAATGTGTATAATTGATGAACCGCCTCCTTTGCGGTGCGTGTCCCCATTTGTCTTAAGATAGGCCTGAGGTAAAGGCTGCGTGCTGTGCGCAGGGCAGGGCAGCAAAGTAAAAAATGGGCCAGCGACTCAGATTTGTAATTGCAGAGCCTGCATTCCGGAGCTCCCAATCCTGCCAGTTCAAGGGCATATAGTTCTTTAAGGGGCAAGGGGTGTAGTCTATAGGCTAAAATCTTGTGAAGGGCGGAGCGGCCTACGGCCTGCGTGAGATGGTGTTTGGGGTTGTGCACTGTGTGCGGCAGGCATAGGGTTTCATGGAAATCTCGTTTTGCCAACAACTCCAAATCTAGTTCCCGGGAGCGGAAGAAAACTTGTTTTTTAATCGCGTTTTTGATTGCCATGTAATTGACTAGCTCAGGGTTCCAAAGATCGATGGCGAGGTTGAGGAGATCTTTCGCCGCGGTAAGGGTGACTGACCAAGGGTTCCCAGGTTCCGTGAAAATATATTTCAGAACTGCCTTCAGTGTCTTGTCTTGTGCCGCTGTTGTGAGATAGTAATATTTGCTCAAGGCAGCCATCTCTTCCAGCTTTTGTAGGTTGAGCGAAAATTCTAGGCGAACAGGAGTGTTTCTGGTGCACTTGGGTAGATGGAATAGTCTCTTGTAACCTCTGCAGTTGATTTTTTCCAGTTCCTTATTGAGTTTGCCCTGGAATGCTTGTTGGGCGTAATTGAGGGCCGGCATTAGTATTGCCTTAAGGACTCTTTGAATGGCCGTTGTAGATGGGCTATGTAGGGTGGCTTGTAATTTGCAGAGGGAATAGGTGATGGTTTTCCCTTTGTATTGGATTTTCTTTAAGTGAGCGCCAGAAAGCCCCGACTCGTGGTAGCAGACGCCTAAATAGGTATATTGCTGTGTGCTTTCCAAAGACAGGTGACCAAGCCTCCATTTGGCTAGTTTTTATTTGGGATAGCACCCAAAGATTACTATTTTTGACTTGGCAGGGTTAGCTACCAACCTGTTTCGATCGTTATATATTGCCAGGGCCATCAGCGCCTTTTGCAGGCCTATCTTAGTGTGATCCAGGAGTACCAGATCGTCGGCGTATTGCATTAACTGGATTTTGGTCCCCCCGATCCTTGGAGTGGCTAAGGCTGCCCCAGACAGGGCTATCTCCATATCTGCTGTGTATAGATTAAACAACAGTAGTGAGTAGTTTTCCCCTCCCCTCCTTGGAGGAGTTTGGCAGCCTGGCTCTTACGATCTCATCTGGCTCGCCTCTTGATCCTCTCCCTCCAAAACTTTGGAGGGTGTTTCAGGAGGAACTCTTCCAGCCTTTGCACTTCATCTGCTGCCAGTCGTTTGAAACAGGGACTGTACCGGACTGCTGGAAGAAGGCAGTGGTATCTCCGCTCTTAAAAAAATCTACGCTTGACCCCGCCTGCCTCTCCAACTATCGGCCAATTTCCCTGCTTCCTTTTCCAGTCAAAATCATGGAAAAATTGGTCACCCGCACTCTGGCTTCCTAGAAGGGAACACCTGGTTGGATGAGACGCAATTCGGTTTTCGCCCAGCTCATGGGACGGAATCCGCGTTAGTGACCGTGTTAGACAATCTGCGGGCGCGAGTCGACAGTGGTCGGGCAGCCTTCCTGGTGCTGCTCGACATGTCGGCCGCGTTCGACACGGTCAGCCATCCTACCTTGATCTTGAGGCAGGAAGAGTGCGGGTTCAAAGATAAGGCCAGGGACTGGCTGATTTCTTATCTGGACAACCGTCAGCAACGGGTATCGCTCCCTCCCTTCAGCTCAGAGGAGCGGAGAGTAGGACAAGGAGTACCCCAGGGCTCAGCCATCAGCCCTATACTCTTTAATATTTACCTCCGCCCTCTAGTCCAGCTTATTAAATCATTTGGGATCTCCGCATTTAATTATGCGGACGATACCCAGCTGGTCTTTTCACTGGAGGGACAGGATGCAGTCCCATTGGATACCTTCCACGGGTGCATGCAGGCTACAGCAGAATGGCTCCGATTGAACTCGTTGCAGTTTAATGGAACTAAGACAGAGGTCCTGTATTGTTCCAACGACCGAGTTCCCCGAGATCTCCCAGACGACTTCTGGCCCTCGTCATTCTCAGAGACGGTGTCAGCTGCACAATCGGCGCGCAATTTGGGTGTCATTTTTGGGCCCAACTTACAGCTAGATCTGCACGTAAATAAGACCACCTCAACGTGCATGATGCTGATCCGTATGCTGCGCAAAGTTTTGCCCCTCCTCCCTGAGCAAGCCAGACCCGAAGTAGTGCGGAGCACCATCCTAAGTCGACTCGACTATTGTAACGCACTACTTCTGGAGGCCCCGGTAACACTACTGGGCAAGCTCCAAAGAGTGCAAAACATGGCTGCCAAACTTGCCCCCTCCCGCCCCTACCACAGCTCATCTACGGCAGCGCTACAGGAACTCCATTGGCTGCCGGTCCATCTACGCGTTTGCTACAAAGCAGCGTGCATTGTGTTCAGGGCTATCCATGGCCTGGGTCCGGTCCCCTTGCGGAAAATGTTCGCCTGGTACCTTCCACCCGAGCTTTACGCTCCTATTCATCCAGGCTACTTGTAGTACCGCATTTCCAGAGAGTGAGGATGGGTGGCCGATCGTTCAGAGTAGCGGCGGCCAAACTCTGGAACTCCCTGCCGATATCCCTAAGGAGTCTTGAGGATTTCTTAGCCTTCAGAAAGGCGTTAAAAACCTACCTTTTCCCCAGGACAGGCTAAGTCGCTGAATTTGCTGGTTCATCGTTCAAAGCGCCAGGATGCCCTTGGTGGTGACAGGTTTGCGCTATACAAATATACCACAATACCACAATACAACAGTGGTGCTAAAACGCACTCTTGTTTGAGACCTCGGTCGGTGTCAATCTTCTCAGATGCAGAGTCGCTCGATAGTTTGATTGTGACACTGTATTTTGTTCTTCTTCTTTTGTTTTCTCCTTGGGTCTCTTCTTTTCTATTCCGTACTTTTTCTTCTGTTTCGCTGTAAAGGGGATGAGTTGTAATGATTCTAAATAGCTGCTGAGCCATGTCTGTTCTATCTCCATGATGGCATCTCGTGTGAGACAGTTGTACCAGGAGAACTGACAGAACAGCACCTGGAGTCGGTGGCTGTGCACCAGAAGTAAATAAAGATACTTAATCTTACCAGTGTGTCTCCTTGTAACACTATTGATCAGGGATAAGGTTGGTGAATAAAGGATGCCCCCTTCTAGTACATGGCAAAGCTTTCACCATGCCGAGCTGGTGGTCAAAATGGCTTGTATGGTCATAGGATCCATGGAGATGCACTTCAGCAATAAGGAGGACAGCTGGAATTCAACAGATTGATCTCTCTCTGGTTTCAGATAGGGGATGCAAGCATTCAGGTGGTGCCAGTGGTACATGAATTGGCATTGTGCAGTGAGACTGTATAGTTGGGGGTCAGGAACTGCAAAGCCAGCACACTCATAAGGGAGGATTAGGTGGTGCCATTGAGCGAAAGGTCTGGCCCCATCCCATAGGCGCCATAGCTAAGTATTGATGAATTTTGCAGATCCGCGCTCCGGGAATTCGCCCGAAATGGCAAAATAATCTGCAAATTTGCGGATTTTCCCGCAAACTCACTGATTTTTTTGCCATTTGCAATAATGTGATGTAGTGTACCTTGTGTGTGTGTGTGGCAGGGCCAAACGGGCAGGGCTTCCATGTGAGTTCACATGCCTCTTGTTTAAAAAGGGTCAGAGACCGATCAGAGCAGCAGATGAGAAGGAAGCAGCCTCCTGGCCACAGGAAGTACATGGGGATTGCGCTCGAGAAACTCGGGGATGCAAAGGCCTCCATCAAGGATTACATCTAATTGCAGGCGGTAGATATGGGGAGGAAGCAACCCTGCCTAGTCTCGACCATGCTCACTAGTTGTTTGGGCTGATTATAATGCGTGACTGAATTTGAGCTTCAACTCGGGCACCTGCTTTATGTATATCTGTAAGTGCTTCCTGTTGAGGTTTATTTTTTGTGACAGGAGCATCGTGCCAGAATGAGTCCTTCCTGCATATTTATCCACAAAGATGCCACCCTCTACTGAAAAAAAAAAAATCTGCAAATCCGCTCGCGAGCGGATTTTTCGTCAATTTCGTGAAATTGCCGAAAATACGCAAAATCCACGGGCGGAACGCTTAGCCATAGCAGAAGGCTGAGCAGAGTGGTAAAGAAATGTTGAGTCAGTGGTATCTCTGTCATATTTCCCGTGCAGGCCCATTGTCATTTTCGCTATGTTAGCATGAGCAAGTTGCAGACTGCCATCTGCTTTGCGCATGTTACTATACAAACGTATTTTACTTTGTGCAACACTGTACTTTCAAACAGAATCTGCTGTTGTTTTTGTATTCTGTCCTTTCCTGGTATTTAGTATGCACACTGTAGACATGGTCAAACAACAATAGCCCTTGTTGTTTTGTTCTGGTCAGGCCTCAACATCTAGACAAAACACACAAATGCAGCTGTTGTTTGGGGAATTAATTAAATCAATCAATATTGGAAACTTATGAAAAAACTTGGAGAAAAAAAATGAAAATGTACTGAATGGTGCAATATTGTTCCTTTCCAAAAGAAGATACATTTCATGTACAAAAAAACTAGGCCCCTACTAAAACTGCAGATCACCCACCACTATAAATGTAAAGAATTGAATAAAAGTGCAAAGTACAAATAAATCCAGGTGCATGCCCCCAGTCAAGCAAACAACACCCTTATTCACCAGTTTTTCAACTTACTTATGATAACTCAAAAACAAAGTCCATAAATCCATTGGTACATATGCAGCAGACAAGGAGAGTGATCCTTCCAGTTCCAATCCCAATGAAAAGTGGCCAGGAGAGAAATAAAGGATTGGGAGGAGCCTGCTCGACAGGAACAGGAAGTTGGTAGCTCTGGGGCACTTCCTTCTGGTTTGAAAGAAAATATATTTTTTAAATGGCTTCTCGCTCAAAAAACAATTCCAATGGCCAGTTTGAGAAGAAAATCCACTTCAAAAGCCTCTCCGCTGCAATCTTAAGCACAAAAGCTGCTCGACCGCTCTTCTTAAGATCACGAGATTGGGTGCAGTCAAATCTGGACGTCATGCAAGCGAGCGCGAAGTCTCGCTGGGGCTCTCTAGCAGTGTGAGAAGTCTGGCATGTGCTTGTAAGCAGCCTTAGAGTCTTGGCGCTCGCGGTTGAGCATCAAAAGAAGACTCGAACGCACAAGGGAAAAAAACTCCGCTTTGCATCGGAATGGCGAAATTCAGGAATTTCGGGTTCCTCCGCAGAACGCTGAGTGCCCGAATTCTGCAAACTCCGTGAGCGCAATTTAATGCCTGGGGTTAGTTAAACTATGGCTGGCTAAGCTAGAATTATCTGAATTTTGGGTGCAACCAACATCAATGATCAGCAGCTCCCACAATATCATTTAAGAGCACTATTGGAATGTTGCTCTTGGCTCCAAAATTTCTGCTGTTCCCTCAAGCTGTTTAACAGACCAGTGCCTGTCTTTTAAATGTGGCTTTTATTTCAATGTATGGACTATGTGAATATGCCAATGTCCAGGTCTCTTTAGATAAAATTAAGACTGGAGATTTTACCAATTGCTTCTTTTACTTCCTCTTGGAGGATGTAAGGTTAACTCCTCCAATCTTTGCCCCATGGGTTTTCGGTCAGTGGAGATGAATGAGCGGCTAATGCTCTTCTGTGGTGCATACACCAAACAATGTGCCCACTGAATAAGCCCTCTGTGCGGCCTCCTTAGGCTTTATAATAGGCACTATGTCTTGAAATATGCAGGGCATATATTAGGAGCTGTTGTGTACTCAATTGGCAGCTATTAAACTCTGTATGGCATCCCAGAAAAAAGTTAGGAATACCCTAACCTACTATGCACTTCAAGTTTAAGGTTTCTGTCTTATTTAAGTGACTTTAAGGTACTTTTATGTTGGCACAAATGAACAGCTACTAGAAAATAGGGATTATCAAAAGGTCCTATGTTTCATGTTTGTTGGAAATAGATTAAAAAAAAAATTATGTTTATTAACGTTAATCAAGGATTAATAGAGCGCACAGCTACTCAACAGAGGGTCCCGGCGCCATGACAGAAGAGACGAGAGAGCTAGAGCTCGGAGACCAAGAGGGACTATTAAATTAAGGTGATTGCTGAAACATCCAAGTTTTTAACTGCTTTCTAAACTCCAGAAGGGTCGTGGTCTTTCTCAGCTATAAAGGCAGGCTATTCCAAGCGCAAGCCACTTGCACATGGAAAGATCGACCTCCACAACGGGCACCATGATCAAATATTGATAAGCTGATCTAAGCGATCTACAAGGAGTGTAGTAGAATATTATTTTCCTGATGTAATATGCCCCCAGCCCATGAAGAGCTTTAAAGGCAAGAGTAAGAGCTTTGAAAAGAATTCTGGACCGGACCGGAAGCCAATGTAAATTCTTCAGATAGTGAGACATCTGTTCCCTGGCCCCTAACTGCAGGACCGCTCTGGCCACCGAGTTCTGAACAATCTGCAACCTGTTCAATAAGCACTCCGGGAGACCAAGATATAGGACATTAAGATAGTCCAACCTGAAGATGATGAGGGTCTGTACCACTAACTTTCTATGCATCGTTCGTAGAAGGTAGAGAAATTTCCTAAGCATTTTCAGAAGTCCAAAACATGTGCCAGTTACTGTCTGAACTTGAGTTTTCATGTCTAGCCTGTCATCCATTTTTACTCCCAGATTTTTAACTGTGTTAACTGCCGCCTGGGGTGCTGACATTTCGTCAGACCACCAAACATCCAGAGGGGGAGCCAAAGAAGATAATTTCCGACTTCTCAGGATTGCATTTGAGTTGGTGGAGTCGAAACCAAGAGAACACTTCTGTCAGACAATTTCTAATCCTCTGTCCGTTAAAAACCTCCCCCTTCCTCCATGTGAACAACAACTGAGTGTCGTCCGCATAAGATATAATATTTGCCTTGCCTGCCTCCGCTAACTTGGCTAGGGGGGACATGTAAAGATGAAAAAATACAGGGCTCAAAATGAAGCACTGGGGGATCCCCACATTCTAAGGCGGAATCCTGTCTGTGAAGAGAAGAGGTCTGGACCTCTTGCCTTCTGTCCTTCAAAAAGGAGACAAACCATTTCAACACCTTGCCACCAAAACCACACTCCTGCCATCTCTGCAGTAGGCGATCATGGGGCACGGTGTCGAAAGCAGCGGACAGGTCCAAGAGAATCAGAACAGCTTTTCCTCTCTCATCGATGGTCTCCTTGATGGTCTCAGAGACCTCAAGTAGGGCCACCTCAGTGATAAAGTTGGAACGAAAACCTGATTGGCTTGAGTGAAGGAGGTATTTGTTTCAGCAAAGTACATATTTTTCCTACGTTTTAGCAAAAATCAGGAGAAGGAAGATAGGTCTATAGTTGGAAAGCTTAGTTTGGTCTGCTGAGGGTTTCTTCAACTGTGGAATCACTTTCGTACTTTTTAACTTCCCCGGAACTAGACCAGTACTCAATGACAGATTCAGGATACGGCTCACTGTAGGATTCAGTATCTCTGCCATCGTAGCCAGATATTTAGCGGGCCAGGGGTCTGACGGGGAGCCAGACTTCAGCCCCTTTATTATTGATAAGGAAGATTCCAAAGGGACTGGGTGAAATCAGGAAAGGGAAGTATTTCCTAATTTGTTCAAACAGTTGTGCAGGAGGGAGTCCTTGTTTTCAGGACCTTTCTGCAATCTGAACGAAGATTGTATCTCTGGTATTTTCGTATAGAAACAATTGGCTAGCTAGTTGATCCGATCAACGGAGAAGGAGGGATGGTTAGATTGGTGTGACGAGAAACTTTTCACTATGCTGAAAAGTTCTCTACTTTTGTTCCCTTTGTATTCAATTTTACGAGCAAAAAATGATTTATTTTCCTCCTGTATCTTTTTATGATAAGTTCTTATAGTTTTTTTTATACTTTTCTTTCTTTTCCCTACTGAAGTCTCTCCTCCAAGCTCTTTCCAGACGTTTGCAGTCTTTTCTGGCCTGTTGAATTTAAATGTGTATACTCCATCATGTCACAGTAGAGTGTAAACATGTCAATTGAAAATGCAGCATTAAAAATTCTGTTTAGGTATACGTATATGTTTTAAAGTGTCCTGCAATACTCTATTATTAAGCCCCCTGGCGGGTCCCTAGGTCCTGGGACATGCAGCCATTGTTGTATAAAACTAATAAGGGGGTCTCACAGACCCCCCCTGTCCCCAGGGATCACCACCTCCCCAGGGCTTATGCAGAAGTAATGGGGAGTCTTGTGTACCCCCGTGCCCTGCGGACTGCCACGTCCCTTGGACTATAAATTAAATTTGTGCTGGAGAGGCTTGTCTGAACTCCACAACTGCCCTGGGCACTGCTACCTCCCTGGGCTATTAAAAAATAAATTGGGGGCCTTGCAAACCTCTCATGCCACAGGGACCACGACCTCTCTGGGACAGTTTACTATAGTAATGGGGGCCATCATGAACACCCCTAGGCCCAGGGGACCATAACCTCCCAGGGGCCAAATTAAAAAAAGATAACATGGCAGGGAGGCCCCGCGGCCCCCCTCCTGAGCTGTTTTCAATCTGTGGGTCCGCCAAATCCCCGGGGCGGGCCCTAAAAATATGAACGGAGCCATAGATGGCCATAGGCACCTCCATCCCCCCAGGGCCTGGTCCTGCTATGTCCCGGAGTACCCACCCTGGGACATAGCTGCTTGCTGTGGCTTGGTGGGACCTTTACCCCTCCCACCAAGCCACAGCAAAAGCTCCACTTCAAGCAAGCAAGAGCATTAAAAGGCTCCTGCTTGCTAAAAGTGGGGAAGAATTGCTTTCAAACACAGAGAGCTGCCTTTCCAGCAGCTCGCTTTGTATGAAAGCAATGCCGGCCCCTGCAGGATCGCAGGGGCATTGAGGCTCCCCAGTGGAGACTGGGTGCTCTAGGGGCACCCAACAGACATTGCCGGGCCCCGGAGGATGGGGCCCTCGGATCCAGAATCAGCCTATGGAGGGGGGCCACACAGCCCTCCTCCTTTATTAAAAGTGGCAGGAAGCAGGGAATGAAGCCCCCAGGTTAAAAATTGACCGTGGGATGGGGGCCAAACAGCCCCACTTCCTCAAAAGTATATTTTTTTTGTTGAAAGGTTGGTTCCCAGAGATGGGGTCCCCGAGGCTGAAGTTTGCCCAGGGAGGGGGGCAGTGCCGCCCCAATACTCTAAATTAAAAAAAGTAAATGGCTGGGCCACGGTGAATGAGGTTCTGGAGGAAGAATTTGGCCCAGGGTGGGGAGCCACATAGCCCATTCTTAAAAGGCCTGGCCTTAGTAGATGGGGCCCCTGGGGCTGAACTAGGCCTTGGGAAATGGGGCATGCACCCCCAGTTCCTATAAAACAAGAAGAATTGAAAAATAATTGACCTGCTTGAGAGCCTGCCGGAGGCTCAGTCCCTTTCATAATCATACTCCTTTCTCCTGGTGCACTGTTGGTTGGGGACAAAGTCCTCTTGGATGCTGAGGGTCCTTGGATGTCAAGAAACCCTCCTGCTACTTTCCAGTAAGTCCCAAAAACAAGGATTGCTGGGAGATCATCGAAGGTTATGCTCCCCTTCTGCACCACTCTGCAAATATGCATCCAGGCACACTACTTATTGGGGTCCCCTTGACTGCTTAGGGTAGTTGGGGGCCAAGAGACCATTCTGTTACCTCCCGTAAGTGCCATACCGTGGGATTGCTGAGAGGTCATGAGAGGTCACCCCCCTTTCTCCACCACTCTGCAATATACCTCTGGCTGCAGTACTGATTGGGGCCAAAAATCCCTCCTGTTACCTCCAGTAAATTCCACACAGTGGGATTGCTGAGAGGTCGTCAGAGGCCATGCCCCCTATATCAATTCACTGTATAGACCGATACAGCCACTCACACTCCCACTCACAGACCCACACACCCACACAGGCAGTCACTCACACACTCACAGACCCATACAGCCACTCAGACACCTACCCATAAACCTATATAGCCCTTCACACACCCAAACATCTACTCACACACTCACTCATAGACCCACATAACCACTCATAATCCCAGTCACAGACCCACACAAGCCCTCACACACACACTCTGAAAGGTTAACGGTTACAGTTAGGAAATTTAATTAAAAACACTTCAAAATTCAGTAAAAAAAGAAAAGGTTACAGGGACGTTATAGTTAGGAAATAGAAAAAAACGTAGAAAATCACTGAAAAAACAAAAGGTACTGATATCTCTATGACATGACTGATGACATCAGTGATTACATCATCCACCAAACCACTCTCACACCCCATACAACCTCTCATACACCCACTCACACACCCAAATATCCACTCACACACCCATTCAACTATTGCTACACAGCCACATGCTCGGTCATGCAGCCACTCATACACTCATCCATACATCCACTCACACGACCCCTCACCTACCTTTACAGCTACTAACAGAGCTACTCACTCACCAATATGGCCTCTCACACATACATGAATTCAACAAAGAGGGAGGAGAGAGAGAACAAGTGGATTCAGTCTCCCTTAGCAATATGATTAAACAAAATGGAATCCACTCAGAAAGTGGTGGTGGTCCCTAAAGTGATGGGGAGCACACAGTGTTGTTTAAATGCCCCTCACACACCAACAGGCCCCTTGGTGTCATGCTTCATCATCGGGGCCTTCGCACCCCTCTACGGATTGCGGCGTGCTACGACTAACGACTGCGTAGGGGCACTTGGGAATGAACTATGTGAGGGTGTGTGTTTAGGGAGAAAACTGTGAGTTAGTGAGGTGAGGTGAAAAAGTGAGTAAAAAATACCTGGCTCGTAGGAAGAAAATAATTTATTATGTCCTCGGCTGGTATTATTACAAAGGTGCAGAGTGAGGTTTATTATATACGTATTAGGGTATATCAACCATTAAGAGTGTCAACATGTTTCGGAGTACAAAGACTCCTTCTTCAGGACAAGGATATGCACGTTATCCTCACCTTACTCACATGTAATGTTAAAGTGTATTCTACAAAAATATATATAAACAAGGTGAAATGTACCTATCAATGTTGTTTATATGAGTAAGCTCAGTTGCGCCCAATTGGCGTTAAAGAGAACTTATAGTTCAAAGTATGATGACCTCATGAGCCTAAGCGTGGTATTGGGGATTCCTTCCTCACTGCTCAGTAAAGCAATGGTTACTGCATGGTCAAATCGCCTGCCTTCCCCTCAACGCTGCTCCGGTGCAGCATTGAGGGGAAGGCAGGCGAGGACATAATAAATTATTTTCTTCCAACGAGCCAGGTATTTTTTAAACTCACTTTTTCACCTCACCTCACTAACTCACATTTTTCTCCCTAAACACACACCCTCACATAGTTCATTACCAAGTGCTCCTACGCAGTCGTTAGTCGTAGCACGCCGCATTCCGTAGAGGGGTGCGAAGGCCCCGATGATGAAGCATGACAGCAAGGGGCCTGTTGGTGTGTGAGGGGCATTTAAACAACACTGTGTGCTCCCCATCACTTTAGGGACCACCACCACTTTCTGAGTGGATTCCATTTTCTCTCACACATACATTCACACTTTCACAAAGCCACTTACAAACCCATTCACACATCAACACAAGCACTAACATACCAAGACACTCATGTATGCAGCCACTCATATGGGCACTGACTGAACAATATAGCTACTCACATGCCTACTCACTTACCCACCCACTCACTAATTCAGCCACTCACTCAGCCATACACCCACTTACCCACTCACTCACTCACTCACTCACTCACTCACTCACTCACTCACTCACCAATAGAGCTACTCACACTTCCACTTTGTCACTAATACAGCCTCTCACAGGACAACTCATCAACCATACAGACACTCACACAGCCACTCACTAACCCATACAGCCACTCACAAACGGTCACCCACAATTAGAGCCATTCATACTGCCACTCACCTACCCTTAAAGCAACTCACATACCCATTCACTCACCAATACAGCCACCCACAGTCACTCACCTATAGAGCAGCTAACACACCCACTTCTTCACCCATACAACCACTTACACACCTACTCACTCACTGATACAGCCATTACAACACTTATATAGACAGTCATGCAGCCACATAAAGGACATATGTTAGAAATAGTATCCCTCATTAGTTGTACAAAATTAATAGTAATATATCTTATGCAGTAGCTTAGTATATATCTTTAAGTCTGAAACAAAATTCAAAACAAACTCACTGGATGAAATCATCAATAAAGACAACAGGGATGTAATTTGAGATGGCATTAATGAGGCACTGACGATGTTATGAGTGATGTTGTATGTGAGGTCATTAGCAGTGCATTGCGGGGGCGTAAGTTATCGTTAGCTCAGGTGACTGGAAACTGCTGAATTTCAATGGGTTTGTATGAGTATAATCTTAGCCTAACTTTATTTTAACCATCGTGTCACTGTAACCTATATATATATATATATATTATATATATATATATATATTACCTACTGGCGGTCGCCAGTAGGTAGTTATAGTTAGGATTATTTTCAATAGGGAAATCGCAACATTCTATTGTGAATAACTTTGGCGCCGGTTGAGGAATAAGCCTGAAAATTTCCTCAAATTTGCCTCCCGACGCTCCGGTCCTTCCCTGAAAGTTTGAGGGGGATTTGTCAAGCGGGGGACGAGAAAAAAGGGGGGTCCCAAAACGTGTTTTCCCCTATGTTAATTTCCATAGGGCGGTCGATCTCACTTTTAGCCCGAACGGCTGAATGGATTTCCACGAAACTTGGCAAAATTGTAGGGACTGGTAGCCCGTTGTGCCTTTGCTATGTCTCAAGATATGTGCTCCAGTGGATTTTGAGTAATTTAGGTTCTAAAAAATATATATATCTATCAGCGCGCCCCGGTACGCGCACCGGGGCGCTAAACAGCGCGCTACGCGAGTTCGCGCGCGGAAAGCTGATTGGCTCTCGGGTGTCTTTCAACATTGAATGAATGAATGATTACGTATTTGTATCGTGCATGGCTACCCGAAGGCATCCCAGCGCTTTAGACAACGTTCATTAACCAAAGCTAGACGAACAGCAGAGTTTTCAGCATCTTCCTGAAACTAAGATGGTTGCTTTCCATTCTGATGTAGAGTGGAAGGTTGTTCCAAAGTCTTGAGGCCTGTAAGGAGAAGCGTCGACCACCCATACGCACTCTCCTTATTTTAGGGATTGTCAAGAGATTTTTATTAGAGGATCTTAATTCCAGACCAGGGGAGTACGGGCAGAATAATGATTGCATCAATGCGGGTGCTGTTTTATAGACTACTTTGTGGACCGTGACCAGAGCTTTAAATTCGATCCTCTGTTGCACTGGAAGCCAGTGCAGCTGGCGGAGTCGGGTTTGGCAGATGTTCTCCGTGGGACGTTCAACAACATATGAGCAGCGCAATTCTGCGCAGTCTGCAGTATCTTAATTGTCCCTTGAGGGGCATCTAGATATAATGCATTAGAGTAATCTAGGCGTGATAAGATCAACGCCTGAACCAGGATCCTTCTGGCTTCGAAGGGGAGGAGGATGATAATTTTCCTCAGAAGCCTCATGAGTGCATAGCATGTGGCAGCTACCTTCCGGGCCTGTACTGAGAAGTTAAGAGCTGGGTCCATCCACACCCCAAGGCTCTTGATTTGGGTCTTAGGCTTGGGTGGTTGGCCTAAACTGTCCGGCCACCATTCCTCCACTGTGGTAGGTGCCTTGTATCCCAGCATCATCACCTCAGTTTTTGCCCCGTTAAGTTTTAGGAAGGATTCATCCATACATTCCCGAATTTTAGTAAGGCAAATGGAAAGGCTTTCAAAGGGGGCATCATGCGTGGTTAGAGAGATAATTAATTGCGTGTCATCTGCGTATGTGACAAGTTGTACTCCCCAGGGAAGCACCACCTCAGCCAAAGGCCTCATATAAATATTAAATAAGGTGGGGCTGAGGGACGAACCCCGGGGGACACCGCAGTTAAGACCAATTTGGGGGGAGGAAGCCTCGTTTTCAAAGACCACAAAGGTCCTATCAGACAGGAAGGAATGCAGCCACTGTAGTACGCGGCCCGAGACACCAACTTCCTCCAGCCTGTGAAGCAGGATGGAGTGGTTCACGGTGTCGAAGGCCGCGCTCAGGTCAAATAGTAGTATGGCCGCATGGTTACCCTTGTCTAGGATCTTCCTTGCTTCCTCAACCACTGTGATGAGAGCTGTTTCAGTGCCCTGATTTCTCCTAAACACTGTCTGAGTGGCATGAAAGGAGTTGTTATCCTCCAGAAAGGTAGCCAATAGAGAATTGACATATTTCTCTGTGAGTTTACTGATAGTGGGCAAAAGGGAGATGGGGCGATAGTTTGCCCAATCTTCAGGGTGAAGGTTAGGTTTCTTCAACAGAGCCTTAACTTTAGCCTGTTTCCAAGTGGACGGCACCAGGCCTGAGGCCTGAGAGGCATTAATCACCTCCTGAATAACTGGGGCCACAGTGTCTGATACAAGGTTTACTATGGTGGGGGGTGCAGGATCATTCAGGGAGCCTGATTCTAAATTACTTAGAAGACGCTGAGTAGTAAGAAGGTCTATCGGATTGAATTCCTTCAGTTGGGTCAGAGCCATGTGGGATAAAGAGGGAGATTCAATAGGAATATTATGGAAGGATGAATATATGGTGGCCACTTTATTGAAAAAAAATGTGGCCAGTTCCTCACATCGCACCTGTGCACGTCCTGGGTCTTAAGTGGGGGAAGGAGGGGTGACCAAGGATTTAAAGATTTTAAAAATTTCTCTCGGGGAGTTGGCGGCTGTACTAATTTTTGTCTGAAAGTAATTGGATTGGGAGATTTTAATCTCCTTTTTATACTTTTTCAAGGCAAGTTTATAGTTGGCCTTATCAGTTTCAGAGTAGTATTTTCTCCACTGTCTTTCCTGTTGTTTACATGCTAACTTCAATATTTTCAGATCAGGCGTGTACCAGGCTTTCTTATTCTCCCCACTTCTATGAGACAATTCAATCTTAGGAAGGGTGAGGTCCAGGGAAGCCTCAACCCACTGAGTGAAAGACATATCAGCTTGCAGAGGGTCATTGGAAATTATGGGTGAGGTGTTCTTGAGGTTGATGTCCCAAGCTTGGGAGTTTAGACCAGCCCCGACAAAACATTTTCGCGAGTGTAGCATGTTCGGCTTGCTTCTGAGAGGGCAAGGAGAACAGTAATAATGAGTGGTCATACCAAGGGACCCTAATAACATTGTCGTAGCTAAGAGAGTCTACGTTGGTGTAGCAATGATCCAGGATATGTCCTGCAGTATGTGTAGAGTTGGCCTTATCAGTTTCAGAGTAGTATTTTCTCCACTGTCTTTCCTGTTGTTTACATGCTAACTTCAATAATTTCAGATCAGGCGTGTACCAGGCTTTCTTATTCTCCCCACTTCTATGAGACAATTCAATCTTAGGAAGGGTGAGGTCCAGGGAAGCCTCAACCCACTGAGTGAAAGACATATCAGCTTGCAGAGGGTCATTGGAAATTATGGGTGAGGTGTTCTTGAGGTTGATGTCCCAAGCTTGGGAGTTTAGACCAGCCCCGACAAAACTTTTTCGCGAGTGTAGCATGTTCGGCTTGCTTCTGAGAGGGCAAGGAGAACAGTAATAATGAGTGGTCATACCAAGGGACCCTAATAACATTGTCGTAGCTAAGAGAGTCTACGTTGGTGTAGCAATGATCCAGGATATGTCCTGCAGTATGTGTAGAGTTGGCCTTATCAGTTTCAGAGTAGTATTTTCTCCACTGTCTTTCCTGTTGTTTACATGCTAACTTCAATAATTTCAGATCAGGCGTGTACCAGGCTTTCTTATTCTCCCCACTTCTATGAGACAATTCAATCTTAGGAAGGGTGAGGTCCAGGGAAGCCTCAACCCACTGAGTGAAAGACATATCAGCTTGCAGAGGGTCATTGGAAATTATGGGTGAGGTGTTCTTGAGGTTGATGTCCCAAGCTTGGGAGTTTAGACCAGCCCCGACAAACCTTTTTCGCGAGTGTAGCATGTTCGGCTTGCTTCTGAGAGGGCAAGGAGAACAGTAATAATGAGTGGTCATACCAGGGGACCCTAATTAACCCTGGGCGTAGTGGGCGTAGTGGGGCTTCGTGGAGCTACGCGAAGTGGGCGAGAAACTACGCCCACCTCCGCACTCCGCGTAGCCCCACTACGCACCACAGGCCTGCCTCCCTCCCGCCCTCCCTAAATACTTTAATCTAAATGGTATAAAGAATTAAAAGGCACTTACCTTGCCCGCCGCTGCCCGCCGCGTCCCCGGGGCTCCCTCTCTTCATCTCCGCCGTCTTGGATAGTAATGCGCATGCGCGGGCGGCCCGCATGCGCATTTCTCGTGAGAAATGCGCATGCGCGGCCGCCTGCGCATGCGCATTACTATCCAAGACGGCGGCGATGAAGAGAGGGAGCCCCGGGGACGCGGCGGGCAGCGGCGGGCAAGGTAAGTGCCTTTTAATTCTTTATACCATTTAAATTAAAGTATATAGGGAGGGCGGGAGGGAGGCGGGTGGCGGGCAACTCAGCTACGCCCACGGAGTGGGCGTAGTGCTGCCGGCTACGCATACTCCGCAAAGTGCGGAGTAGGCAGCACTACGCCCACTCCGTGAGCGTAGCGGAGTTGCCCGCCCACCCTTAACCCTAATAACATTGTCGTAGCTAAGAGAGTCTACGTTGGTGTAGCAATGATCCAGGATATGTCCTGCAGTATGTGTAGAGTCTGTAACTAGTTGTTTCAAATTTAGAACTTCCAGACTGGTAGTCAAATTTATACAGGCCGGCGCATCAGATTCCTCTGCATGGATGTTAAAATCTCCCAAGATGGTAAAGTTGGGGATGGTGCTAGAGTAGTTTATAGCCGTGCAAGAGAGGTCTTCACAAAATTGGGCATACCGGCCCGCGGGGGTCTATAGAGCAAGACTCCAGAGAAGGTGCAGATAGGAGAAAAGGAGATAGCAAATGTAAAGCTTTCAGCTCCAGAGATTGAGAGGTTTTCTATTCGACATCCTAAGGTGTTCCTAAATATGATGGCAATCCCTCCCCCCGACCATCAGGTCGGTCTTGTCTATGTATGGCATGATTGGAGGGTAAAGCACGTACAATATCTGCTTGGGAGCTTTCATTTGTCCACGTTTCGGTAAGGAAAAGTACACCTAAGTCTCGTTCCTCCACAAGCAGAGCGAGCTCAGTCGCATGTTTTGGTAAGGAACGACAATTAAGTAAAGCCAGTCGGTATTTATCAGCACCAACCCCCATGCGACATGGTTTGTCAGGGAAGAGATTATATCTGTATCCAGTACAGGAAGTAGGGGCGCAAGTGTGAGCACCCAATATGATACAGTTAGGAGTTACACCTTTCTTTAGATTAATCAGCTCATTACGACTGTACGTGAGAGCGGGTCTCACCTGTGTCGCAAAGGTTAGCTCCGTGGCCCCAGGTCCCGGTCTGGCCCGGACGGGCACAGACGGGCTTTCCTTAGGCGCTCCTTTGGCGCGATGTTGGCACGTCCACATAGCGCGTCCTCTGCGCGGAGATATGGACGTATAGTTAAATACTAGCGCCGAGTGCCTTGCGCCTGAGCAGCTAGACTGCACCCAACCTGGGAGATACCTCCCTAAGATGGCCGCCGCGTTCCTTGCACTTTGTCTCCCAAGATCGAGGCCGGACTGAGCCCTAAATCGGCACAGTCACTCGAGTGAGGAATAAGTGATTTAAAAATGCCACCAAGGCTAAAGAAATAATACAACACAAATTTTTAAACAATGTTTTAAAAACGAAGCTGAAATGGAGTTCAGATTGTGCTGGGCAGTGTGTGTGTCCCGGCTTCCGCCTCAGGAGAATAAGCGTGTCTCGCGAGCAGATTAGATTCCCTGGTTAAATACTAGCGCCGAGTGCCTTGCGCCTGAGCAGCTAGACTGCACCCAACCTGGGAGATACCTCCCTAAGATGGCCGCCACGTTCCTTGCACTTTGCCTCCAAAGACCAAGGCCGGACTGAGCCCTAAATCGGCACAGTCACTCGAGTGAGGAATAAGTGATTTAAAAATGCCACCAAGGCTAAAGAAATAATACAACACAAATTTTTAAACAATGTTTTAAAAACGAAGCTGAAATGGAGTTCAGATTGTGCTGGGCAGTGTGTGTCTCCCGGCTCCCGCCTCAGGAGAATAAGCGTGTCTCGCGAGCAGATTAGATTCCCTGGTTAAATACTAGCGTCGAGTGCTTTGCGCCTGAGCAGCTAGACTGCACCCAACCTGGGAGATACCTCCCTAAGATGGCCGCCACGTTCCTTGCACTTTGCCTCCCAAGATTGAGGCCGGACTGAGCCCTAAATCGGCACAGTCACTCGAGTGAGGAATAAGTGATTTAAAAATGCCACCAAGGCTAAAGAAAAAATACAACACAAATTTTTAAACAATGTTTTAATAACGAAGCTGAAATGGAGTTCAGATTGTGCTGGGCAGTGTGTGTCTCCCGGCTTCTGCCTCAGGAGAATAAGCGTGTCCAAACAGTCCGGAGCGGCCGCCATCTTGTGTCTCGGTAAGATCGAGACACAAGAGGTGGCAAAAACAAAGGGGGAAATGATCATAAGGGGGCAGAGTAGACCCCCTAGGTTTGATGTAGTGGCTATAAAAGGGCCCCGCGGGACAACTTTTTTTTTTTCCCGATTTGCGCGAGGGGAGCGCCCGGTACGCGCACCGGGGAGCGTACCATGGGGAAAAAAAGAATGACAGAGATTTTAAAAAATGTAGCCTTTTTTATAAATTGGAGGTAGTTCTAAAAAGAACTGGTTTTTTTCTTCTTTTTGTTGTTTTATATTTTTGGAACATTTTGTACTTTTTTTGGCTTTTATGAACTATTTTATATTTTTTTGTAATTTTTTTTTTAGGGCAATTGTGGTTGTCACCAGCACGGTTGATGAGCTTTATGCTTTGCCCACCATAGGTGATGGTCTTACCACAAAATATACAAGAGATCTTGTATTCCCCAAACTGTGGTTGTATGTTTGGGACCATCTCCATTGTCTCTGGTCCCGCTGGAGTGGGTTGCTTTCGTTTGGAGGTGCTGGGTGACGATTGGGGAGGGTTGCTGGCCAGTTCTCTCACCTCTGCCGCAGCATAGTTGTTGGGATGCTTGCGCTGCATGTGCCGAATCATGGTGTTATTGCCAAATGAGTATTTTTTATTAGGGTTCACCCTTGAAAGTTCAATGCCACAGATTTGGCAAGTCACCTTTGGCGCATTCACTTTCTTCTTGCCCTCTGGGATGGAAAAAACTCCCATACAATGTGCTGCTTTGGCCTATGTGGGGTATTGTCTTCTGGTAGGAATGTCCAACTCCCATCCTCCTCCTCCTGCTCCTCTTCTTCATCTCCACCACTGTGGTGTTGTGGTGGTCTTCTTGCTGGTGGTGGTGGTGGAGGTGGTGCAGATGCTCCAGCTGCTGCTGCTACTGTAGCCATTTTAAAGTGCAAAATATTAGTCACAGATCTCCAAATAGGTCTTCCTCAGTCAAAGGACAAAGTCAGAATAAGGAAAAAAGGTGGGGGCTTTCATCATTTGGAAGAAAAACTGTTCTGCACCAATAAAAAGTGTTATTTTCAGGTCACATGACCCGACGCGCTTACGCTACGCGCCCCGGGCTCACTTATATACATCAAAACTCACATACACTAGATTAAAATATATGTTGTTACTAATAAAGACAATAGGGAGACAGTCATTCACTCACTAACACACACATATACACACTCATCCACCCATACAGTCCTGCACATATACTGTTTTCAAAACACATACAAACAGTGAGTCAGTCACAAACCCATGCAGCTACTTATACACAAAGTGAAACACTGATACATATATTTCAATATTTAAAAGTTACTCGCTAATATATGTATTCAATAAAATACACTTAATAAGGCAGTTAACCAATCATTTTTTTTTAAAAACATCCATTTACACACTTATTTACCCATTTATTCTTCCATCAACCTTTACAAATACATATATAAAACATATTCATTTTTCAGAAAGACACACATTCACTGGCTGGTGTCATCAGTGATGTCATGAGTGATGTCACTGATGATGTCATGAGTGATGTAATATGTGACGTCATCAGCAGTGCATTGCAGGCGCGCTTGTTATAGTGAGTCGCTTGTTATAGTGAGTTCAACTAACTATAACGTTGGAATTTCAATGGTTTTATGTCAGTAAAATTTCCAGCTAACTATAACTGGTGTGAAACCTATGGTTTTTTCAGTGAATATATATATATTTATATATATATATCCAAATCCTTTCAAACAATCCAAACGTACGCTCTCAGGAAAAGAGTCAGAGACCACGAATGCAGGAACACAGGTTTATTCCGCACAACGCGTTTCGCCTTACGGCTTGATCACGTGATCAAGCCGCAAGGCGAAACGCGTTGTGTGGAATAAACCTGTGTTCCTGCATTCGTGGTTTCTGACTCTTTTCCTGAGAGCGTACGTTTGGATTGTTTGAAAGTATTTGGATTAATAATCATCGGCACGCTCCGCCGGAGTGTACACCACCCCTCTTTGGGTCCCAGTATCTCGGCAGGAGCCGTCTTGTTTTGATATATATATATATATATATATATATATATATATATATATATATATATATATATATATATACAATTACCGCTCCGGCGCTTGTGACCACCAACGGAGAAAAACACAAACTCCAAATTAGCATACACTGCTGGCTGCAGTGACTTTATTAAATTACAACTGGTGTGAAATGTAGGGCAGGATGACGCGTTTTGGCTAGCGTGTAGCCTTGCTCACATAATCTCGCTGCTCAAACAATTGTGTTTAAATACATTCATTGATTGTGCTCAGGTGAAAAGTTGAACTACACAAATGAAAACAAGTGAAAAAATACTGCGAGTATAAACTACAAGTCTGTCTTCGAAATATATATATATATATATTGCAGCTCACTACCTTCTCAATTAAGAAGAAAGACGGACAACACCAGAGGTATGTTGCAAAATGTCTTTATTTGCAGTCACACATATATATATATATATATATATATATATATATATATATATATATATATATTACCTACTGGCGATAGCCAGTAGGTATATATAGTTAGGATTTTTTTCCTATGGGATTTTTGAAAATTCTATGTCGAATAACTTTGGCTTATGAGGACAGAATTGGCTGACATTTTCAGGAAAATGGAACATTTTGTTTCTGAGCAGCCCCTGAAAATTTGGGGGGTTTTCGTCAAGGGGGGGCCGAGAAAAAAGGGGGGTCCCAAAACGTGTTTTTCCCATGCAATTTTCCATAGGGCGGTTGGCCTCACTTTTAGCCTGAACGGCTGAATGGATTTACACCAAACTTGGCAAAATTGTAGGGACTGGTAGCCCGATGTGCCTTTGCTATGTCTCAAGATATAGGCTCCAGTGGTTTTTACGAAAATTAACTTTGAAAAATATAAATTGGGCTACATTGGGCTATATATATGTTGGAGCCCAAATGTAGCCCAATGTAGCCCAATGTAGCCCAATGTAGCCCAAAGATGGCCACCAGAGACAAAAAACCAAATGTAGCCCAAATATCAGCCAGATGTAGCCCAACTATAGCCCAATGACAGATTGTCCCAGAGTGTTCTAAAGAACAACTAGAGTGCTAACAGTCCTACTTATTACAAAGGTATGGCACACCTGAAGCCATCTTGATTGGAATAAAGTGGTAACTCTTAAAACATTTAATTTAAAAAGGAACAAAATGAGGGGGTTCATTTTGCCATAGAAAGTATGATTAGCGAATATATGACGAAATCCCGCATACCATCAGTCCGCAAAAAAAATCCTGCATGTACTATTAGGCCGCAAATTAAAATAACGAAAACTTTTAGAACAAATATGCCTTTAGTATACACTAAACAACTAAACTACCCTAAACCCTAAAACACTACCCCCAGCATGACCCTACACTACACAAACAGTACAACACTACCCTAAACCCTAAAACACTACCCCCAGCATGACCCTACACTACACAAACACTACAACACTACCCTAAACCCTAAAACACTACCCCCAGCATGACCCTACACTACACAAACACTACAACACTACCCTAAACCCTAAAACACTACCCCCAGCATGACCCTACACTACGCAAACACTACAACACTACCCAAAACCCTAAAACACTACACCCCAGCATGACCCTACACTACGCAAACACTACAACACTACCCTAAACCCTAAAACACTACCCCCAGCATGACCCTACACTACACAAACACTACAACACAACCCTAAACCCTAAAACACTACCCCCAGCATGACCCTACACTACGCAAACACTACAACACAACCCTAAACCCTAAAACACTACCCCCAGCATGACCCTACACTACGCAAACACTACAACACTAACCTAAATCCTAAAACACTACCCCCAGCATGACCCTACACTACGCAAACACTACAACACTACCCAAAACCCTACAACACTACACCCCAGCATGACCCTACACTACGCAAACACTACAACACTACCCTAAACCCTAAAACACTACCCCCAGCATGACCCTACACTACGCAAACACTACAACACTACCCAAAACCCTAAAACACTACACCCCAGCATGACCCTACACTACGCAAACACTACAACACTACCCTAAACCCTAAAACACTACCCCCAGCATGATCCTACACTACGCAAACACTACAACACTACCCTAAACCCTAAAACACTACCTCCAGCATGACCCTACACTACGCAAACACTACAACACTACCCTAAACCCTAAAACACTACCCCCAGCATGACCCTACACTACGCAAACACTACAACACTACCCTAAACCCTAAAACACTACCCCCAGCATGACCCTACACTACGCAAACACTACAACACTACCCTAAACCCTAAAAAACTACCCTCAGCATGACCCTACACTACGCAAACACTACAACACTACCCAAAACCCTAAAACACTACCCCCCAGCATGACCCTACACTACGCAAACACTACAACACTACCCAAAACCCTAAAACACTACCCCCAGCATGACCCTACACTACGCAAACACTACAACACTACCCAAAACCCTAAAACACTACACCCCAGCATGACCCTACACTACGCAAACACTACAACACTACCCTAAACCCTAAAACACTACCCCCAGCATGACCCTACACTACGCAAACACTACAACACTACCCAAAACCCTAAAACACTACACCCCAGCATGACCCTACACTACGCAAACACTACAACACTACCCTAAACCCTAAAACACTACCCCCAGCATGACCCTACACTACGCAAACACTACAACACTACCCTAAACCCTAAAACACTACCCCCAGCATGACCCTACACTACGCAAACCCTACAACACTACCCTAAACCCTAAAACACTACCCCCAGCATGACCCTACACTACGCAAACCCTACAACACTACCCTAAACCCTAAAACACTACCCCCAGCATGACCCTACACTACGCAAACACTACAACACTACCCAAAACCCTAAAACACTACCCCCAGCATGACCCTACACTACGCAAACACTACAACACTACCCAAAACCCTAAAACACTACCCCCCAGCATGACCCTACACTACGCAAACACTACAACACTACCCAAAACCCTAAAACACTACCCCCAGCATGACCCTACACTACGCAAACACTACAACACTACCCAAAACCCTAAAACACTACCCCCAGCATGACCCTACACTACGCAAACACTACAACACTACCCAAAACCCTAAAACACTACACCCCAGCATGACCCTACACTACGCAAACACTACAACACTACCCAAAACCCTAAAACACTACACCCAGCATGACCCTACACTACGCAAACACTACAACACTACCCTAAACCCTAAAATACTACACCCCAGCATGACCCTACACTACGCAAACACTACAACACTACCCAAAACCCTAAAACACTACCCCCAGCATGACCCTACACTACGCAAACACTACAACATTATCCTAAACCCTAAAACACTACGCCCAGCATGACCCTACACTACGCAAACACTACAACACTACCCTAAACCCTAAAACACTACCCCCAGCATGACCCTACACTACGCAAACACTACAACACTACCCTGAACCCTAAAACACTACCCCCAGCATGACCCTACACTACGCAAACACTACAACACAACCCTAAACCCTAAAACACTACCCCCAGCATGACCCTACACTAAACAACCACCACAACTCTACACTACACTAACACAACACTACACTACACAACACTACACTACACTACACAATCACTAACCCACGAAAAAATTAACACAAACCCACTTACCTCTCTCGTCATCGTGGTTTTCACAACGCAAATGCATTTACCATACATGCCTTTAAAACGTAATTCTTTGTAAAGGCATGCGCGATAAATGCACATGCGTTTTGAAAAAATGCGGGATAATGGTATGCGAGCTCAATGACCTTGCGGGATAATGGTATGCGGACTGAAAGTCTGCGGGATAAAAAATGCGGGAAAATGGCTGCAAACCATGATTAGCAGCAGACTTCCCTGGTGAGCACTAGCTTTACTACAGTGATCTAATGAGCAACTAGAGTGCTAACATTCAGAATTTATGGCAAATGTGTGACACATCTGAATGCCTTCTTGATAGAACCAAAGTAAACAAGCATTGAAAATGCAATAGATCTCGCCCTCGTTTAAGTTAAAGCCATTCTGTTTGTAATGAGGTGGCTTTTTAGCTTTGCTTTTATTAGTGTTTTTAAAACTTTCATGTAAATAACATGCATATGTATGCATATATGTATATGTATGCATGCATTTATATTTATATAGATATGCAGATTACATATGTTTATATATGTATATTACCTACTGGCGATAGCCAGTGGGTATATATAGTTAGGATTTTTTCTCTATGGGATTTCTGAAAATTCTATGTCTAATAACTTTGGCGTTTGTGGACGGAATTGGCTGAAATTGTCAGAAAAATGGCACATTTTGTTTCTGAGCAGCCCCTGAAAATTTGGTGGGGTTTCGTCAAGGGGGGGCCGAGAACAAAGGGGGGTCCCAAAACGCGTTTTTCCCATTCATTTTTCCATAGGGCGGTTGGACTCACTTTTAGCTCGAACGGCTGAATAGATTTACATGAAACTTGGCAAAATTGTAGATATGGTTTGCCCGACGTGCCTTTGCTATGTCTCAATATATGTGCTCCAGTGGATTTTGAGAAATTAACGTTTAAAAAAATATATATATCTGTGACAGCGCTCCGGTTAGCGCCCCGGTTCGCGTACCTGACGCGTAACGGAACTTCGCGAAGCGAATCTGATTGGCTCTCCGGTGTCTGTCAACATTCTAAACAAACCGGAGCGGCCGCCATCTTGTCTCTCGGTACGATCGAGAGACAAGATGTGGTGAAAAACGAAGGGGGAAATGAAGGAAAGGGGGCAAGGTAGACCACTCCTGACCCCCTAGGATTGATGAGGGGGATATTAAAGTGCCCCGCGGGGCAAAAAATTTTGCGATTTTACGCCGTAGAGGCGCGTCCCGGTACGCGAACGGGGCAGCTCACCGGGCAGCTAACCGGGCAGCTAACCGGCAGCGTAGCTGTCAACATTGTAAACAGTCCGGAGCGGCCGCCATCTTGTCTCTTGGTAGGTTCGAGAGACAAGATGTGGTGAAAAAAGAAGGGGGAAATGAAGGAAAGGGGGCAAGGTAAACCCCTCCTGACCCCCTAGGATTTATGAGGGGGATATTAAAGTCCCCCGTGATTTTTCGCGGTAGAGGCGCTTCCTGGTACGCGAACCGGGCAGCTAACCGGCAGCGTAACGGGAGTCCGCCATCTTGTGTTTTTGGAGCGTCCGGTTCGCGTACCGGGTAGCGTCCCGGTAAGCGTAACAAGGGGAAAACCAAGAGAAACAGTAAAAAAAAAATTAAGGGAATAGATTTCCAGCAAACTTTGCAAAATTGTAGGGACTGTTTGTTTGATGTGCCTTTGCAAGGCCTCAAGATATGTGCACGTGTGGATTTTGTCTAATTAAGGTTAAAAAAAATATATATATCTGTAAGCGTGCTCCGGCACGCTTACGTTACGGGTTTTGTTTGCGCTGCAGAACCGATACGTCACGGTTATGCGACGCGTCATGAGGCGTCTCACGTGGCTACGTGATACGTCACGTAATAAAGAATATATTTTACAGCTATAGATATTAGCTTTTAAAAAACCAATGAAATTCACTGAAAAAAACCATAGGTTATAGACCATATATAGTTAGGAATTTGCATTTACAAAACCTTGAAAATTCACTGAAAAAACCATAGGTTAGAGACCATATATAGTTAGCTGGACATTTTATTGACAAAAAACCAATGAAATTCCATATATAGTTAGTTGCACTAACTATATATCGCGCACCCGCAATCCACTGCTGATGATGTCACATATTACATCATTCATGACATGGTCAGTGACATCACTGATGACATCACTGATGACATCTCAAATGACATCACTGATGACATCACTGATGACATCTCAAATGACATCAGTGATGACATCATGACACACCAATACCAGTTACTACATACGCACTCACTGATTCCTACGTCTACACACACATTCACTCATTCACCCATACAATCACTCATACATACAGTCACTCATTATTACACTATCATATGCACTCATACACCTATGCAGACACTCACACACTGCCACTCATCCATGGAGTTACTCACACACCTAGTCAGTCCTGTAAAGAATCAATCACACTTCCATTTCCTCATCTATACAGTTAAACACAGAACACCATACTTCAGTGACATCACTGATGACATCACTGATGACATCTCAAATGACATCACTGATGACATCTCAAATGACATCACTGATGACATCATGACACACCAATACCAGTTACTACATACGCACTCACTGATTCCTACGTCTACACACACATTCACTCATTCACCCATACAATCACTCATACATACAGTCACTCATTATTACAACACTATCATATGCACTCATACACCTAGTCAGTCCTGTGAAGAATCAATCACACTTCGATTTCCTCATCTATACAGTTAAACACAGAACACCATACTTTTCACACATATACTAACACATACTTACTCTCTTATACAATCACTGATACAAGTACACATTGATATGCACAGAGTCACACACCTCCCAGCCAGCCACACACACACTCAGTCTTCCATACATCCACTCATTCTTCAATATGTAAAACATATTTAAACTTTACAAAAACACACAGACACTAGATGATGTCATCAGTGATGTCATTTGAGATGTCATCAGTGATGTCATCAGTGATGTCATTTGAGATGTCATCAGTGATGTCATCAGTGATGTCACTGACCATGTCATGAATGATGTAATATGTGACATCATCAGCAGTGGATTGCGGGTGCGCGATATATAGTTAGTGCAACTAACTATATATGGAATTTCATTGGTTTTTTGTCAATAAAATGTCCAGCTAACTATATATGGTCTCTAACCTATGGTTTTTTCAGTGAATATATATATATATGTATATATATATATATATATATATATATATATATATATATATATATATATATTACCTACTGGCGGTCGCCAGTAGGTATATATAGTTAGGATTTTTTTGAATATGGATTTCTGAAAATTCTATGTTGAATAACTTTGGCGTTGATCGACGGAATTGGCTGAAATTTTCAGGAAAATGGCACATTTTGTTTCTGAGCGTCCCCTGAAAGTTTGGGGGGTTTTGTCAAGCAGGGGCCGAGAAAAAAGGGGGGTCCCAAAACGTATTTTTAACATTGAGTTTTCCATGGGGCGGTTGGACTCACTTTTAGCTCGAACGGCTGAATGGATTTTCACAAAACTTGGCAGAATTGTAGGGACTAGTAGCCCGATGTGCCTTTGCTATGTCTCAAGATATATGCTCCTGTGGTTTTTATGAAAATTAACTTTGAAAAATATATATTGGGCTACATTGGGCTATATATATGTTAGAGCCCAAATGTAGCCCAATGTAGCCCAATGTAGCCCAATGTAGCCCAAAGATGGCCACCAGAGACACAAAAAACAAATGTAGCCCAAATATCAGCCAGATGTAGCCCAACTATAGCCCAGTGACAGAATGTCCCAGAGTGTTCTAAAGAACAACTAGAGCGCTAACAGTCTTACTTATGACAAAAGTATGGCACACCTGAAGTCATCTTGATTGGAATAAAGTGTTAACACTTAAAACATTTAATTTGCAAAGGAACAAAATGAGGGGGTTCATTTTGCCATAGAAATTATGATTAGTGCTGAAGAAAGAAAAATTAGGGCACATTTTGAGTGACTTCTCAAATCCTCTTATATTTCATTAAAAAAATTCTGATATGCAGTCTCCCAAGATGGCCACCAGAGACAAAAGAGCCCAAATGTAGCCCAAATATCACCCAGATGTAGCCCAACTATAGCCCAATGACAGAATGTCCCAGAGTGTTCTAAAGAACAACTAGAACGCTAACAGTCTTACTTATGACAAAAGTATGGCACACCTGAAGTCATCTTGATTGGAATAAAGTGGTAACACTTAATACATTTAATTTGAAAAGGAACAAAATGAGGGGTTTCATTTTGCCATAGAAATTATATATATATATATATATATATATATATATATATATATATATATATATATATATATATATATATATATATATAACCTACTGGCGGTTGCCAGTAGGTATATATAGTTAGGATTTTTTGGAATAGGGATTTCTGAAAATTCTATGTTGAATAACTTTGGCGTTGATGGACGGAATTGGCTGAAATTTTCAGGAACATGGCACATTTGGTTTCTGAGCGTCCCCTGAAAGTTTGGGGGGGTTTCGTCAAGCGGGGGGTGAGAAAAAAGGAGGGTGTCAAAACATGTTTTTAATATTGAGTTTTCCATAGGGCGGTTGGACTCACTTTTAGCTCGAACGGCTGAATGGATTTCTATGAAACTTGGCAAAATTGTAGAGACTGTTTGCCCAATGTGCCTTTGCTAGGTCTCAAGATATGTGCTCCAGTGGATTTTGAGAAATTAACGTTCCAAACAATATATATATCTATGACAGCGTCCCGGTTAGCGCCCAGGTTCGCGTACCAGACGCGTAACGGAACTTCGCGAGGAGAAGCGGATTGGCTCTCCGGTGACTGTCAACATTCTAAACAGTCCGGAGCGGCCGCCATCTTGTCTCTCGGTAGGATCGAGAGACAAGACGTGGAAATAAACGAAGGGGGAAATGAATGAAAGGGGCAAAGTAGACCCCTCCTGACCCCCTAGGATTGATGTGGAGGCTTTTAAAGGGCCCAGCGGGGCAAAAAAATAAAATAATTTTTTTTTCGATTTTTCGCGGTGGAAGTGCTACCCGGTACGCGAACCGGGTAGCTCACCGGTAGCGTAACGGGAGTCCGCCATCTTGTGTTTCGGACAAATTTAGTCACGAGATGGAGGATAAGCAATGTTGGGAATGGGTATAAGGGGGCACGGGAGACATATCCTGACCCCCTAGGCTGAATAGAGCTGTTGTGTTGTGTGGGTGATGTAAGTACCAACATGTAGGTACAAATGAAGAGTCTAAAATTCAATGTACACCGTCTCCTCTGTAGATATTTTGTATGTTCTAATATGGGTTATTTAAATGTAAATGTGTGGAAAAGCACTTCATGCTTTAAAGCAATTGTATTTTTGAACTGATTGTTCTTTCCTCTTAGTCCTCCTCTTTGTTTTTTTCCCCCCACACTCTTCTTCAGCATGATAGTTGATAAATTCGTTCCCTCAAAAAATGTATATACATAAAAAAATTATATTAAATACATATAAAATATATTTTTCCTTTAAAAGAAGAATACATTTTACAGCTTTTGATATTTGCTATTAAAAAAACCATTGAAATTCACTGAAAAAACCATAGGTTATAGACCATATATAGTTAGGAATTAGCATTTACAAAACCTTATTTTACTCACACAAAACCATTGAAATTCGCATATATAGTTAGTTGCACTAACTATATATCGTGCACCCGCAATCCACTGATGATCATGTCACATATTACATCATTCATGACATGGTCAGTGACATCACTGATGACATCACTGATGACATCTCAAATGACATCACTGATGACATCACTGATGACAACATCCAGTGACTGTATGTTTCTGTAAAGTTAAAATATGTCTTACATATTGAAGAATGAGTGGATGTATAAGTGTCTGGATGAAGGATTTAGTAGGTGCATGCCTGACTGTATGAGTGAGTGATTAAATGTGTCTCACTGAGTGCATGGGTTAGTGACTAAACTGTCTTAATTTGTGCATCATTATGTCTGTTGCTCTGTAAACTGCTGCATGTGTTGATCAGTAGCTATATGAGTAACTATATGGGTTATTGATTGGTTGCCCAAGTATTTGTATGGGAGACTGAGTGTGTGTGTGGGTGGCTGGGAGGTGTGTGACTCTGTGCATAGATGTGTGAGCAGTTGATTCACTAGATGTATGGGTTCAAAAGTGCATGTGGAAACAGCTGTATGGGCGGTTGACTGTGTGCATGAGTGTATTGGTGAGTGAATGGATATCTCAGTGCTACATGTCAAAGTAAGTACATATGTAAAACACAGTACATGTGAGAGTTGACATATATAAATAACTGTGCATAAGAGCCAGTGAATGTGTGAGTGGCTGTATGGATCATTGTGAACTTGTATCAGGGATTGTATAAGAGAGTAAATATGTGTTAGTATATGTTTGAATAAGTAAGGTGTGTATAACTGTATAGTTAAGGAAATGGAGGTGTGATTGATTTTTTGCATGACTGACTAGGTGTGTGAGTAACTCCATGGATGAGTGATAGTCTGTGAGTGTCTGTTTACACTGAGTGTTTCTAAGGTTATATTAGAGTCTGAAGAGGTTCATCGTATAATCACATGAATGATGTCATCAGTGATGTGATCAGTAATGTCAAATGAGATGTCATCAGTGATGTCATCAGTGATGTCATTTGAGATGTCATCAGTGATGTCATTTGAGATGTCATCAGTGATGTCATCAGTGATGTCACTGACCATGTCATGAATGATGTAATATGTGACATGATCAGCAGTGGATTGCGGGTGCGCGATATATAGTTAGTGCAACTAACTATATATGCAAATTTCAATGGTTTTGTGTGAGTAAAATAAGGTTTTGTAAATGCTAATTCCTAACTATATATGGTCTATAACCTATGGTTTTTTCAGTGAATTTTCAAGGTTTTGTAAATGCTAATTCCTAACTATATATGGTCTATAACCTATGGTTTTTTCAGTGTATATATATATATATATATATATATATATATATATATATATATATATATATATATATACTTTGACTAATTTCTAACATAGGACATAATTATGAAGTTTAAAAGTTTAAAAGAATGCTGATTTTAATTTGTACTTTACATTTTATAGACTGCAATCAGGTAAACACTCTTGAGCTTCATATGAATTAGTTTAATATGTCTCAAAGTGGACCCCTCATAAAGGTTAGGTGGTCATAACTGATCATGATATCCAAAATGTATTTAACATATATGGGAACAATTGATCAAAAAAACTAAGGAACAAAATGCATTTGTCCACCCAGGGGTCTTCTCCCCTTTCCCCTCCCTTCCCTTTCCCTATTTTCCTATATTCCCTTTAAAATCATATGAAATGATGGCTCTGTGTTTTAAAATGTACAATTTGAATAAGATACTTTTGTCCTGCACTTGCTTCTTGACACAGAAATGTTCTTTACAAGTGATGTCAAAATGGCGACTGAATTGATCCATGTTTGTTAAAGGAGGCTAGCAGTCTAGTTGTTACAAATAGAAAACACAAACAAGGGGTTAAGCACTAAGCACTTTCTTTAAATACTGTCTAGATGCGAGGGACTCTATGGTCCAGAAGAAGGCTAGTGGTAGCCGATTTGTCTAGGTCTTCCTATCTTTGCTCACTTTATACAATGATGTGGAAATAAATAACATTTTAAATCAGTAACTTGCTGTGATGCTGTGACTTTCGCCGTGACCTGTGTCGAGAAACTTCACTACAGCTCTGATTCCCAAAAGGATGGACCATCACTCATGATAGAGGTTAAATCCTCACTTGGGATTTATTTGTACAGTACAAACAAACGTATTTCGGCAGTGCGCCTCTGTCAATGTCTATCGTGTGTGCTGGTCCATCCTTTTGGGAATCAGTGCTGTAATTTATACTCAACGTTGCTGAGTGGGGAAGCAATTGGCACAAGCAAACAGAGTGTAGCATATATATAAATATATAAAGTCGCCAGTAAGTAGTTATAGTTCGGACCTAGTTTCCACAGGAAAAGCGTTTTTTGTTTTCCCATAACTTTGGCGCCGGTTGACGAATCTTTGTGAAATTTTTAAAACGTGTGATCAACTCAGGTCAGCTCCTGTTTTGAATGTTTCGGCTGAGAAAAAAGGGGTTGCCAAAACATGTTTTCCCCATGGTATTTTTCATAGGAAACTTGAGACATGGCTACAGCCCATACTGCTGAACTGTATTACACCAAATTTGGCAAAAAGGTGGCCCTTGGTTCAGAAAGAGTCCTTTTTGTTAAATGATGTAAATCCGTTTAGTAGTTCTTGAGAAATTCAAAACATAAAAGTCAGAAAATCTACTTCCCATAGGAAACTTAGAGTCCGACTGCTGAACGGAATTACACAAAATTTGCCAAAAAGGTAGTGCTTGGTTCAGAAAGTTGTCTTTTTTTTAAATGGTGTAAATCCATTCAGTAGTTGCTGAGAAATATAAATAAAAAGTTTCAATATCTAGGGATGCTGTGGGTTCGCGGACCCTCCTGACCACAAGCTTACCTGTGATTGACTTCCAACACTCCAAACCTGGAAGTGTTGGCAGCCATCTTGTGACTCGGTAGAACCGAGTCACAAGAAAACAGTAAAACAAAGTTAAAAGTGAAGAAAAGTGGCCAGGGTAGAAACACCCTGACCCCCTAGGGTCGCTGGGTGCTGAATATGGATAAAAAAAAACAAAAGGAAGAGGGGGCACCCTACTTCATTTAAATGAGTCCCCAGGTGGGCCAGGGCCCGGGACAATCGTATACTTATACCGCCACCTCCATGGGGCTATGTAAATTAGGTGCGGGAGGGCACACGGCCCTCCCGCAGCTCCAGGGATCACCGCCACCTAGGGGCTTCGAAAATAGAGGGAGTGGGGCAGCGCGGCCCCCTCCAGGAGTGCTTGATGGCCCTTGGGACCGCCACCCTCCCAGGGCCAGCTTCAGCAATGTCCCGGGGTGTTTAAAACCCTAAGGGGCATATTCTTAAGGACACATAGTCGACTTAATGCCACTTTATTGCAGTCAAAATGGTGATAAATTTAGCGCACGATTCACAAGCTGGTGCAAACAGCCCATATCACCAGTTTACCAGCGAAAGCAGCCTCAACACACATCGTGACAGATGACTCTGGCAAAAATCGCTAAGGAGATGCAGAGTAGGCGTTTCGGTGCAAAAAGCAGCGAACACACCACTTCGCAATATTCTCAACGACCAGCAAGTTCGGCGAAGAAAACTCTAAACAAGCGATAAGGTGCAATAGCACCAGCAAGTTTACACCTGCTCTGGCCTGGTGTAAAGTCTGACTACAACCTGAAATATGAAAGAGAGCGCAGCCCACAGCCAAACTTGAACGACAACAGATGCCATGGAGCCTACGAATATGCAGCTCGGACACCCAAAAGTGCCCGATACCCCCCACCACCCTCTTCTCCGCCATCCCCTCGACCCACCCTACAAACAAATGTGTCACCAACCTTCCCAAATCTGGAACGTATCAAATTGGCTGATGTTGCACAATTATAACAATGAAGAACTATGTGAGGTTGGACAAATGAGAATCACAGTCATCTATGGATTTATATATATAAGATTTTACTTACAGCAACAAAATAAAAGTAGGTACAGCCATGGTGTGTCATCCTTCTTCAATTTGTGAAGCATAGCCTGCAAGACTAAAAGCAAGATAAGATTGTGTGTCATGCGCCAATCAAAGGAGAGAGAGAGAAAGAAAGAGTGTGAGAGAGAGAGGAAGAGAGAGAGAAAGAGTGAGAGGAAGAGAGAGAGAAAGAGTGTGAGAGAGAGGAGGAGAGACAGAAAGAGAGAAATAGTGAGAGATAGAGGAAGACAGAGGGAAGGGGAGAAAGAGTGTGGGAGAGAGAAAGGAAGAGATGGAGAGGGAGACAAAACCCTCACAGCTCACCTTTCTACCACTGGTGTGTCTCCAACCACATGCCGGGACATACTGCATCCCTCAAGCTCACTTATCTAATACTTAGTATATAATCAGTAATGGCAGAGTACATACAACTGCAGACACCTCCATTGCTGTGCCGCCCCTCCGCACTCAGGCTGGTGCACCCCATCCACTCCCGCTGCCCAGAGGTGTTTGCCTGCCCCTGCGTACCCAGTCTGCTGCACCCCATCCACTCCTGCATAAAGGTGTCTGTCTGTCCCTGCACAAATAGGGTGCTGCACACCATCCACTCCCACCGCCCAGAGGTGACTGCCCGCCCCTGCTCACCCAAGCTGTTGCACACAATCTACTCCCACCACCCAGAAGTGACTGCCCACCTTGCACACCAATGCTGCTTCACACCATCCACTCCCATCGCCTAGAGTTGTCCGCCCGCCCCTGCACACCCAGGCTGTTGCACGCTATATACTCCCACCACCTAGAGGTGACTGTCGGCCCCTGCACACCCAGGCCTCACTGCTCACCTTTGCGTCACTGGTGTGTCTCTAACCACGTGCCAGAACACACTGCAGCCCTCATGCTCACTCATCTGAAACATAGTATAAAATCAGTAATGGCAGAGTACATATAACTGCACATGCCTTCATCATTGTCCCACTCTTGCGCACCCAGGCTGCTGCACCCCATCCACTCCCACTGCCCAGAGGTGTCTGCCTGCCCCTGTGCACCCAGGCTGCTGCCCCCATCCACTCCCACCGCCCAGAGGTGTCTGCCCGCACCTGCACACCCAGGCTGCTGCACACCATTTGCTCCCACCGCCCAGAGGTGACTGTCCACCACTGCGCAAACAAGCCTCTCTGCTCACCTTCCACCACTGGCGTGTTTCCAAGCTGGTCCACCATGTGCCAAGCAACCTCCTCAGCTGTTGCTGGATTCCGCGTCACAGGCCCCCAGCACATCCTGCTGCACCGGGCCAAGAGTCATGCCTGTACAGCAAGCTGCCTTTGGCGTACATGCGGTCCAGCTGAGCTCACAATTCAAATCCAGTCTTAATTGCAAGGATGGTGTATAGAGGCCACGCATCATCGCAGGCTGCACACCTGCTCAGCTCTGGTGGCATTAACTCAGTGGCAGGAGGTCTATGTTGGGGGGTCGACAATCTGTGAATCACAGCCTGCAATAAAAAAAGTAAAATAAGATTGTGAGTCATGTGCCCATCAAAGGAGAGAGAGAGAGAGAGAGAGAGAAAGAGTGAGAGAGAGAGGAAGAGAGAGAGAAAGAAAGGATGGGAGAGAGATAGATAGAGGAAGACAGAGAGAAAGAGTGGGAGAGAGAAGAGAGAGAGAGAGAGAAAGAGAGAAAGAATGAGAGAGTAAGAGAGAAAGAAAGAAAGGAATAGAGAGCGAAAGAGGGAAAGAGGGAAAGTGTGAGAGAGATAAAGGAAGAGATGGAGAGTGAGTCCCGACACTGCAGACAAAACCCTCACAGCTCACCTTTCCGTCACCGGTGTGTCCCCAACCACGAGCTGGGACATACTGCAGTCCCCAAGCTCACTCATCTGAAACAGTATAGAATCAGTAATGGCAGAGTACATTCAACTGCACATGCCTTCATCGCAGTCCTGTTACTGCGCACCCAGGCTGCTGCACCCCATCTACTCCCACCATCCAGAGATGTCTGTCACCCCTGCACACCCAGGCTGCTTCACCCCATCAAGTCCCTCCACCCAGAGGTGTCTGCCTGCCCCTGTGCACCCAGGCTGCTCCACCCATCCACTCCCGCCACCCAGAGTGTCTGCCTTCCCCTGCACACCCAGGCTGCTGCACACCATCCACTACTGCTGCCTAGAAATATCTGCCCGCCCCTGTGCCCCCAGGCTGCTACACACCATCCACTCCCACTGCCAGAGGTGTCTACCCGCCCCTGCCGCCCAGGCCTCACTGCTCACCTTCTACCACCTGCGTGTAGAAAAGAGGACCCACCACGTGCCTCAGCAAGCCCGAGGCCCTCGGACAGGGCACCCTCCACGTCATGCAGCCCCGCTCCGTAGGCCACCAGGTCTCCCATTTGGTGCTGGGTCTTGATTTGGCCATGGCAGAGGACATACCAGTGCACCCAGCATCATCGCAGGCTGCACCCCCGCTCAGCACTTGCAGTGCCACTAACTCTGTGAGCAGCAAGGCCAGGCCAAGTGGCGGTAGGCCCCGCTGTCCAATGGCTCAGGACTACGCTGCGGTCCAGCAGGGCACACAAAACCTGAGCTGTCTGGATCGCCAGGATGGGGCATCATCGCAGGCTGCACATCCGCTCAGCACTTACGGTGCCCTTACCTCAGTGCACTGAAAGTCACCATCCCATGGCGGTGTCCCTGTGCTGGCCGTAGTGCATCTGGTGCCACCAAGTCTGTGCCCCAAAAGTCATGGTCCCTCTATGATTGGGTAAAGTGGCGCAGACACCATCATGTCCCCTCCGGGCCAGTGAAATGTGATGTCGCCGGCCCCTGGGCCCCCATGCCTACATGCACACCACATGGATATACCCCAAGAGAGGTCAGAAATGGTGTTGAGGATGTGGCCCAGCCCTTTATATTGGCAGGGTCATGTGTCATATGACGCTTCTGTTTGATGGGTGTGGTCTGGGTGTAAACCAGCCATGAGGGAGTGGCTGTGGCATACTGACAACTAGACCTGTGACCAGCAGATCACTACAATGAAAACCTGGGCTATGTAGCTTTGTCGTCCCTCCCTGTAAGCGTAAATGGAGTGGGCTGGACTGGCAAGTGCCAGTTCTGCAAGGATGTGAACATTGACTCCGGAGCTCTGGGCATGGTTCCGTCCTGGGCTGTATGATTAATCAACTGATGTGGGTGTCCCTGTTGTAGTGTTGATGCCACCTGGGCTGCAAGCACCAATGTGTTACCCTGTGACCCAAGTCCCACAACATGGAAGGCAGAGGGAACCACTGACCCTAAAACCATACATACACACATGAAAGATCGTGGTCATGACACATCTGTGTTTATTGCACATTCAGTGGAGTGTTGCAGCTGCACAAATACAGGGCCATGCAAAGCACAAATTTCAGTTTTTGGCACATGGAGGGCAGCCAATTAGAGCCAAGCTTGTGCTCGGGGTTGTAAATGTAAATGTAAATGTATTGCGACTTATATAGCGCACGTATCACCCAAAGGCATCAAGGCGCTTGCCTTGGGAACCCGCCCTGGCTTTTCCCTGTGAGATAACCCCTACTGGGCATCCCCAAGGAGAAAGCCAGGCATCCCGCAGCGGGTGGGCCGCCGTAGTGGAGATTAAGCAGCTATTGCCCAGAGTTGCAACGTGGGACCCCATGATTAGAATAGGCACCGAGGCGAGAATTATCGAGTCCGTGGACATTTTTGGGTTCAGGACCCTTGAGGTGCCGGGTTTTTAGGAACCCGGTGGTGCCAGGGGATAACACCCGAAGACCTCTGAGTTCTCCCTGTTCCGGACCACAGAAACAAAGAGTCTTCTAGGTGAAGTCAGAGATCGAGTTTTATTGGCTGCAACCAAGTAACAAGTGTCCTAGAAGTACGACAGCACGGGGTGTAAGTTCTCAGGAGACTGTTCGTTTTTACAGAACCAGCCTTCTCCTTTTATACAAAAATAACAGCTGCAGGCAAGAATTCTTCAGTTTACAATACGGTCATATACATATTTCCACAATAAAGCGAAAAGCAAAGTCATGTCGGCCAACCCATATTTTAGATGTCCAGTTTGTGATAGATGACCCAGCCCGGCCCAGAACTACCATCAGATATCGATGAAACCCCAATAAAATCGGGCACCTCCTCATCGTAAAACTGGCCATAAACAAGAAACATGGACAGGTGTATGTGTGTGGATAACATGGTTTGTATGTAGTGAATGGTTTATGGCATGTTGTGCCTTGATGCTATCTTACTCGACCACTGGGCGAGGGACTGCCCGAACAGGTTTGGCTGGAGGCAGTGGAGTCAGCTCGGCCAGGTCATGGGGAAGTCAGCTAAGGTGGACGTGTCCTTTCAGATCAAGCTCGGCCTCAATCAATTGACTATATGAGGGCAAGCCATAAGATGGATGCCGTTCACAAAATGGAGTCCGAGGGTTTGGAACGGAAACCACGATTTAAGGGTGTTAGCATCACTCAATCACGACGCAAATGCATAGGGATAATGTCCTAATCATTACCGGTCTGCCGACACCAAATTCGTCATGGTACGATGATATTTTGTGACACGAGGGTTGGGCCTCGGTACCATATTACAGCAGGGTCCAGAATTTCAGAACCACAGACCTCCTTTTGCCCTCATATTAGGCAATAACTCATGCTAATCTGAGTCCAAATCTGTATTCATGAAGTCATGGAGATGCTGCTGTAGCATCATTCTGTTGCTCAATTCGTCCCTTGACACAGCCTTCCTTACACATGAAGTAGCACAGAGGCCACATATTGCAGGAGCACACTGCACAAACAGGCAGAACATAAACAGAATGGCTAAGATCATCCCAATGAAGATCAGAGTTTTCCATCCCTAGGCAGAGATCAGTTCCCAGAACCACCCTAGCAGGGACCAATCCCCTTTATCCACGTGAAGGGAATCAGAGATTTTATGCAGTTTGGAGATGGCCTGGTACACTGTCGGAGCATTATCAGGGATGAAAATGCAGCAACTGGATTGGATCACTCTACATACACCACCACGGTCTGCAAGTATGACATCTAGGGCAACCCTGTTCTGAAGAGTCATAAGTCGGTCCGACTGGAGCTCAGCTGTCAAGTTACTAAGGGCACCGGCCGTTTCGGTCACGGCGGATTCAACTACCCTCGTTAACTGGCGAATGTTCCTGCTGTTCACCATAGGCCCCCAAAACGGCAGAAAACCCTTTGCGAAGTCTCCAAACTCTTGACCCGCAGTGTCGTCTTTACTCACGACACCCCTAACTATCGTTGTCCGATGGTAATCTGCCCCGGCCGTGCAGGTGGGTGGCAGCAGAAACAAGATAAAACATGTGCCCGAGAAGTCAGGGGGCAACCATGTGTATGCTTTGTCATGGCAGACAAAGTAGGTACCCTTAGCCGCTGAGAATGGAGGGGAAGTTCGAGATGCAAACTCATACGTTTCCGTGCATACGCTCTTCCCCAACTGTGCTTTGGGATCCCTGTCAATACCTTGCAGACATAGGTGACCTCGGTGGGGTACTATCCAAACTGGGGAGGATTTCTTTGCTTTCTGGCTTTCACTCAAGGAAATCCCATATTTAGTTATGTTCCAACGACTGTATGGGGTGAGCTCATCTTTAGGAATCGTTTGATACGTGTCAAAATCCCTGCTCATATTTCTTATTCCTGCCACTAGTGCCTTGTTGCTGGAATTGCTCCCTGTGGAACGAGGGGGATATGGTTCTATGGCGAAAAGGAACATGGTCTGGAAAGCCCACAGAGAACCATAGTAACTAAATGGCAGAACGAAGTATGGGATACCCTTATCCGTGGTGTGTGGCATAAGTCCACATACCCAACAGTTCGTGGTGTTCATTACGGATTGGTGCCGGTGTAGGAGTTGGATGAATGAATTATTTACGAATTCTAATCTTCTGGCAGACTCGTGTTCAGGTACGGGGTGAAAAGAATGCGGGGAAACAGTAGGAGGAGGTGACACCTTGACAAACCTGCCTTGCTGTTTGGATTGCCCGTGGATTCCTTGCATCTCCACCAACGCCTTGCGGAACCCGCTGCGCGGGTCCCGCTTCGCAGAGGGGCGCTCTCCTTCGTGGGCTGTTAGCTGCTGCTGGGGTAAGACAGGGGCTGAGGGCTGCGAGCAAGAGGGCTGGGACTACATTTCCCAGGAGTCCCAGTAACCCCGCCCGTTCCACCTGGGCTGCTCTCCCTCCCCGCCCCGCCCCCAACGACCGGGCGATCAAATACCGGCTTGCCCTGCACTTCGTGGGACACCTTGACAAACCTGCCTTGCTGTTTGGATTGCCCGTGGATTGCTTGCATCTCCACCAACGCCTTGCGGAACCCGCTGCGCGGGTCCCGCTTCGCAGAGGGGCGCTCTCCTTCGTGGGCTGTTAGCTGCTGCTGGGGTAAGACAGGGGCTGAGGGCTGCGAGCAAGAGGGCTGGGACTACATTTCCCAGGAGTCCCAGTAACCCCGCCCGTTCCACCTGGGCTGCTCTCCCTCCCCGCCCCGCCCCCAATGACCGGGTGATCAAATACCGGCTTGCCCTGCACTTCGTGGAACACCTTGACAAACCTGCCTTGCTGTTTGGATTGCCCGTGGATTCCTTGCATCTCCACCAACCCCTTGCGGAACCCGCTGCGCGGGTCCCGCTTCGCAGAGGGGCGCTCTCCTTCGTGGGCTGTTAGCTGCTGCTGGGGTAAGACAGGGGCTGAGGGCTGCGAGCAAGAGGACTGGGACTACATTTCCCAGGAGTCCCAGTAACCCCGCCCGTTCCACCTGGGCTGCTCTCCCTCCCCGCCCCGCCCCCAACGACCGGGTGATCAAATACCGGCTTGCCCTGCACTTCGTGGGACACCTTGACAAACCTGCCTTGCTGTTTGGATTGCCCGTGGATTCCTTGCATCTCCACCAACGCCTTGCGGAACCCGCTGCGCGGGTCCCGCTTCGCAGAGGGGCGCTCTCCTTCGTGGGCTGTTAGCTGCTGCTGGGGTAAGACAGGGGCTGAGGGCTGCGAGCAAGAGGGCTGGGACTACATTTCCCAGGAGTCCCAGTAGCCCCGCCCGTTCCACCTGGGCTGCTCTCCCTCCCCGCCCCACCCCCAACGACCGGGTGATCAAATACCGGCTTGCCCTGCACTTCGTGGGACACCTTGACAAACCTTCCTTGCTGTTTGGATTGCCCGTGGATTCCTTGCATCTCCACCAACGCCTTGCGGAACCCGCTACGCGGGTCCCGCTTCGCAGAGGGGCGCTCTCCTTCGTGGGCTGTTAGCTGCTGCTGGGGTAAGACAGGGGCTGAGGGCTGCGAGCAAGAGGGCTGGGACTACATTTCCCAGGAGTCCCAGTAACCCCGCCCGTTCCACCTGGGCTGCTCTCCCTCCCCGCCCCGCCCCCAACGACCGGGTGATCAAATACCGGCTTGCCCTGCACTTCGTGGGACACCTTGACAAACCTGCTTTGCTCTTTGGATTGCCCGTGGATTCCTTGCATCTCCACCAACGCCTTGCAGAACCGGCTGTGCGGGTCCCGCTTCGCAGAGGGGCGCTCTCCTTCGTGGGCTGTTAGCTGCTGCTGGGGTAAGACAGGGGCTGAGGGCTGCGAGCAAGAGGGCTGGGACTACATTTCCCAGGAGTCCCAGTAACCCCGCCCGTTCCACCTGGGCTGCTCTCCCTCCCCGCCCCGCCCCCAACGACCGGGTGATCACCGTAAGAGCCATATATTAACGTGTGAATACCGCTGCGCGGGAGCGCGCGGGAGCTCGCCGGGAGAAGCCCGGGACAAGGGCGGGACCGTCTGTGGCCGTCAGAGGCCGAGTGAGGCCGGGCCGGACCACCTTCCTAACATTTACCACTCAATATTTATAACATCTCATGGTATCACCTAACAGACGTTTTAAATGTTTATTTTGTAAACATTGCATCTGACCATAACCAGGCTTGTGTCCTCACTGTTAGTATAACCGCTTTGACCTAACTTTGCCCATTATTGTACATAATTTGAGGTCTGAGGTTGGTGTTAATTTGGTTACTTGTATATCTAAAGATGACCCTAAGATCTGGCAAAGAGAGGCAAGTCCAGGTCTCCACCTCTAATGGCACTTTTACGGGTACAATTGACCAGTTTTTTAAACGCTCTACTGCCATACTGGAGAAAGAAATCGCTCTAGTTGAAAAACGTCTTTCACTAGATATAATTACAGGCAAGCGATCCTCTCTTGGGAAAATTAATGAGGCAGTCTCCCCCATTCCGCTTTCCCTTTTAGACACTGATAGCAATGATGTTAATACAGATTTAGTGCTTGTAACTGTTCCTGAGACCCAAACTGTGGAGTTAGCGGGGTCGGGTCAAGATAGCTCATATACCACTGCACATGATAATATGCTAAATGGAGGGACTACTATTTTTTTAGACCAGCCTGGAGAGAAATCAGGTCTCTCGGACTCACCTAATCTTAATATCAGTAAGGAGCAAGTGAATTCCCCTCCCCTTTCACAACTTCTACCCTCACAGAACCCTGGGAAACGTAAAAGGTTAGACTCTCCCGACTTAGATGAACATATTGAGGGGGCGGGAAGTACTATTGATTCACCTATACAGTTGCCTAATACTAATGTGGTGGTTCAACTTGAAGACCATAACACCACAGTTAGTATTGCAGAAGGCATACTTCTGGCTAAGATAGAGTTACTAATGAAATCCCTGCTCTTACCACTATTCGAAAGGACAAGACTATTAAATACAAAAATGGATTCCTTGGATAGGTTGGTTAAAGATAATATAGCATCTACAAACAGAACTCTTGCCAGTTTAGCCCCCAAAGGCTTGCCCCCCACTGCCCTGTCATCATCGAAGTCTACTCTGGTGAATAACAAAGCAGGGGCCTCAAGTTCAAAAGCGGGACCCACTACGTTAAAAGCCCCGCAGCCAACAACTGTATCGGCCCCCAAGAAAACAGTTAGCTCTGAGGGCGCACCTAGACAGAAGGCCGCAAAGCAACCCCAGGCCAAGAAAACTCTTAGTAGTCACGACCAAAACATCCGGCCCTATATCAAACCTATCCCGAGGAAACAATGTGTTAATCTCCCCCCAGAGTCACAGCCTTACACCATCATCTTAACTGGCGTGGCTCCTTTAGTAGATGGTAAAAGAGAAACACACAAGGACCTCTACAATAAAGTAACATTCTGGCTTAATAAAAATCGCCCGCTCCCACCCAACATGAATCCTGAAATTCTTAATGTAAGAAGGGTGGATTGGATAGGTTATGGTAAGAAAGATCTTGAGGGGGACTGTGTGGTGATAAGTTTCAGAGAGCCATGGGTGGCTGAATTGATCAGCAGGGAACCTAGCGGAAGAGTTGGGGATGTGCAAACATTATTGTTGAATTATTTCTATCCTGCTTTATATACAAGTAGACCCCACACCCCATTTCAACATTCTAGAAGAGACAGGCCAAGAGGGAGATTTCACTTTGATACCCCAGTCTACCCTTTGTTTTACCCGCACCTCACAAACCGGTTTGCTCCGCTTGGAAGGTGTGGATTGACTTGACAATCTACTACCGATTCCCGGGCCGAGTGAAGTTGTACTGAGTTCCCCTAACCCTACTCCATCTCCCAGGGCTGAGATTGTAACAGGGCTGAGTGGTAATTCCCAAGGGGAGGTAGAAAGGGTAAAACTTCCAAATCCCACATATAGACCCCTGGTCCCTGAGGAGACTGTGAATCCATTTAACAACTTGCCGAAAGAAACAAGTAATACCCTCACAGTCTTGTCTTGGAATATAGCGGGATTAAAAGGGAAAATGTCTGAGGATGACTGGGGCTCTTATGTGGACTCTTTTGATGTTATCATTTTACAGGAAAGCTGGTCAACTGATGCCATCTTTCGGGTTGGCTATCTTAACTACTATAAACCAGCCTGTAAAGGACCTAAAGGTCGTCCTTCAGGTGGTCTGGTTATTTGGATCAGACAATCCCTAGCCTTTAAAATTATAGACATTCCTACCTTAAGTAGTGATATTCTTGCCTTGAAATTGTCTGGTAAAAATAACGAGGACTTTTTTCTGATTAACATATATGCAAGAGGGCAACCTGGTGGGAAGCCTGCGAGAGCAGCTAGCGATTTAGATTCCCTATTAAACAATATTACTAGCGACAAATGTATAATGGTGGCAGGTGATTTTAATTGTTCTTTTGAACCTTTTCCTAGTCTTGACAAAGAAGGATATGGGGAAATCGATCAAATTTGGAATATTCCACCATTATCCATCCCTCCAATTAAAAAAGTTACCGAGGCCGCAATGCAGTGGTTAGGCCTCTGCCTTGAATGGGATCTGCGCGCAGCTAACGGTAGAACTAAATCAGATTCGATGGGAAAGGTCACTTTTGACAATTCCCAGCATTCGAGCCGTATTGACTACTTCTTAATAAAGATAGAGTTTTGGAAAATCCTAGAGGATATGGAAGTAGTCCAAAGACCTGAAAGTGACCATAATCCCCTGGCAATTAAATTACTACTGAATGAGGGTCTCAGATTGGATTCTGCATCCACTACCGTTACAGCCGAGGCTGTTCTCACGAATGACTGTAGAAGGGTACGCTGGACTAGGCTTATAGACAACCCTACCGTATTAGAAAGGGTTGCGGTGGAGGTCTCAGCAGCCACCAATTCGATGGTACCCATAGTTAATGAAGGCACTTCCCTGGAAGAAATAGGGTCGATCCATGAGTCTCTGTTTAATAAGATGAAAACTTTTTTTAATGAACCCACAAAAGGAAGGAATAATGGTCCAGTACCAACTAGGACCAAATGGTATGATAAATCTTGTCGTCTTGCCCATAGCACCCTAATAGCTGCTATTAAATCCAAGTCAGCCAATGATATTAGGCTAGCTAGGGTTAATTACAAGAAAGTACTTAAAGAGGCAAAAACCAACTGGGACGAACAGCGCTGGTTAGATTTATACCAAGCAAGCACCTCATCTAACCAACAAAAATTCTGGGAGGTTGTGAGGTGGGGTGGGACTGGGGACTCGAAAGTCCCTGTTAACCATGTGCCTGCAGAACAATGGGTCAAGCACTACGCGACGCAGTTTAGTAACACGGAACGGATCTCCCACACTTGGGAAGATGCCAGTGTACAGACTGCGGTGCCCATACTTGACCACATTGTCTTCACAGAAACAGAAACTGTAGTTGCTCTTAAACAAGTCCAGAACGGTAAGGCCCCCGGTATGGACTGTGTCCCAGCGGACCTTTTTAAGTATGACCAGGTGCATTGGGTTCCGTACATAACTACCCTAGCAAATGCGATAGCTAGAGGGACCAGGATCCCAAATTCATGGAAAGGGGCAGAGATCCTGCCCGTGTATAAAAAAGGGGACAAAACTGATGCAGGAAACTACCGACCCATCAGTCTTATTGATGCCCTACAAAAGGTAGTGGCTAGAATGCTTTTAGGAAAAATCGACACCTGGATGACCGAAGCTGACATTCTCTCTCCATTACAAGCTGGCTTTAGGGCTCACATTAGTACTGTAGATCAGATCTTAAGATTTGTTATGATCTACTGGAAAACTGTGTTTTTGAGAGGTGGCACGATATACGCTGCATTTGTGGACCTCAAATCAGCGTTTGATTTGGTCCCCAGAGGAAAGATGTGGGCTGCATTAAGAAAGATGGGAGTTCCTTCTGCGCTCCTAGAATTTACCATCAGGATGCACGAGGGAAATTTTGCTAGAGTTAGGTGGGGCCGCCAGGGCCAGGTCACAGAACCCTTCCCCGTGACTCGTGGAGTGAGACAGGGCTGCGTCCTGGCCCCTACCCTTTTCATACTTTTTATTAATCAAGTGGTTAAGTTTCTCTCAGAAACCCCTACCGATGCCCCATCACTGGGTGGGACTAAGTTCCCCCTTTTAATTTTTGCTGATGACACGCTCATATTGGCTAAAACACAGAAGGGTCTGCAGGTAGCTATAGACAAATTTGTGGATTTCTGCAATGAGAACGATTTAGAAATTAACATCAACAAAACCAAATTTATGGTCTTCACAAAGAAAAAACCACAGAGGGGCAATGTTACGATGAACGGGTCTAGTCTGGAACAGGTTGAAGTTATGACCTATCTTGGTGTGACAATGGACTATAGATTACGCTGGAAAGAGCAAATAGCGGCGCTTAGCTTGAAATTTACGCGTCTGTCCGGTTGTCTGGTGAAGGAGCAGCGGAGTTCTCTGACCAAAAGGGTATTGCCCGCTCTTAAAATATATAGTGCAAAAATCAGCTCTGCCATATTATACGGGGCTGATATATGGGGTTGTGTGGACCTGGCTGTCCTTGATAGGATACAGAACAAATTTTTCCGAAACCTAGTCAGTCTTCCTCCATCAACACCCGCTCTACCACTATTGATGGATATGGGGTTCCATTCAATTAAACATCAAGCCCAGTACAGGATGGTGGCATTGTGGAGACGCATATGGTCCACACCGGAACTTGCCATGTTTGCCCAAGAGCTTCAGGATGTTAGATCACAACAGGGGGCAGGTGAAATTCCATGGTTTAAGTCAATTAGAAACACTCTTATCGGAATGGGCCTCCCCCAGTTGTGGTTTGAGCCGGGCTCTCACATCTTTCCCTCTAAGAAAGATTTTAAATCTCTCTTCTGGTCTATGGTTAAAGATGAACACGTTGCTCTTTCAGAGAAACCGAACCTGACCGGTCTGTTTCTGCTACATAAAATAGTCCCTCATACCGAGTGCTTTTGGGATGTAATTGTCAAAACCTTAGATAGGAAACTTTACTTTCAGTTCCGTCTAGGTACATTGCCATTACGGGCCTTCACCAGTGGTTGGCAGAAGCCGGCGACTTCACTTTGTCAATGTTGTACTGACCATAAAGAAACAATAGGTCATTTCTTGTTTGTTTGTAATGCTTACCGTGAACCACGCCACAAGTGGCTAAAGCCTATATGCTATAGATTAAAGACCCGGTCAAGCAGTGAAGCCTTGCTCATTCTAAGAACTAACACCTCTGAATGTCTTTCCATTGGATTGGCCAAATTCCTTGGATGGGCTTGGTTATTAAGGTCTAAGACAGTTTGTAACATACCGTCATGAAAAACCCATATAGTACGTTACTTTACTAGATTGTGTCTCCGACCAGTATTGATGTTGTGTCTTTTTATATGCATTTGTTCAATAATAATCTTCTCTTGTCGTCTTTATGCACATATTTAATCGAGGTTTTAATCAATTCTTAATTCTTTTTGTTCTATTGTTCTTTACGCTTAATTTTCATATAATGTCATTGATTATGTAATATTTTTATTATTCATATGTATGTAAATATTTTGTCTTTTATGAAGAATATTCGAAATAAAGACGTTAAAAACTGAAACTGAGTAGGAGGAGGTGTGGGCTGAGTGTTATGTACAAAGGTAACTCGAAAAATGGACAGAGCATAGCCCACCAAAAACACAATTATGCTACACAACATTAAAATGCAAATTACTAAGAATCGTTTTCTTGACATCACAGCGCAAACTCTCTTTTCAAAGTTCGTAGATCTAGCAGGTCTCTCTACCCCTGGAAACCCCATCCTCTAGTTGCTGCCCGCGGTGGAAGATTGATTCTGCTAAAGAGTGCTTTCTGTTAAGCCCAGGGTAATTCCCTCAGACCAACCAGAACCGTTGACATAAACGTCTCCAGCTGCACTCCCCAGACTGTCAACCGCGACCCTAGCAGCAGAACCGGATGGCGGTTCGAAAATCAAAAATGAGCAAGTTCCCTGGGCGAGAGAGCTGTAAAATCAAAAATAGTTCTTGGGGGAAAAAAGTCTTATTAGTTTGCTTTCATTAGTTTGTTTCTCTTGGCCTCAGATTATACCGTTGTTTCCCAGGTACGGTGTGGTCTTCAAACAATGTTTCAGGTTCTGTAGTGTCCAACTGCATTGACGGTGGCACAAATCCTTGCAGAATACGATCACTCTCCTTATCGGTACCAGTTCCTTTCAATCGTGTATCGCTGAATGGTGCAAAGCGTGGTACGGACTCGTCTCAGAGTCAGCAATTCCCTCCTGGACCCACCGGTCATATGGAAGGGGCAGCGGGACCCGTTTACAATGGGCGCCGTGCACCCAATGTTTTTTTCCGTGGACACGTACTGTAGAGCGGGTAGTTAGCAGGACTTGGAAGGGTCCGGTCCAACGAGACTCCTCGTTCTTGGTTCGTCTGAAGTTTTTCACCAATACCCAGGTGCCAGGTTCAATTGCGTGACCTGGATCATCAGATGCTGGCGGAGAGGAACTGTGAACCTGTTGGTGTAAAACACGCAATTTAGTTGTCAATTCGTGCAAATAGTCAAGCCGTACAGGGTGCTCTATTTCGCTTAGTTTCTTTGGCCTTGGCACGCCCCAGATGTTAGCTGGGCGGCCAAGCATGATTTCAAGAGGGCTAAGTCCCAGTCTAGAATGGACAGTCATTCTTGTAGATAGGAGTGCTAGAGGCAGGGTGTCAGGCCACTTAAGACCTGTGCTGGCTTGGACCTTGGCCAATTTTAACTTTAACGTGCCGTTGTAGCACTCTACTAATCCCGCTGATTGGGGGTGATTTGCAGCGTGGAACTTCTGGTGTATGCCTAGACATTCGCGCACTCTCTTCATCACTCGTCCCACAAATTCACTTCCATTATCAATCCAGACCATTCTAGGCATACCAAATCTAGGGAAGAATTTTTTGACAAGGGCTTTGTGAAGTTGACGAGGCAGTGTTGTCCTTAAGGGGATACGCTTCCACCCACCTGGAGAAGGCGCAAACAACAACAAGCACGTATTTCAGATTGTTGCATCTTTCCATGTGGATGAAATCGAGCTGCAAAACCTCGAACGGATACGTTGGAGGCGCAAAATGACCAGCTGGAGTTGGAGTTCCCCTACCGGGATTGTATTTCAAACACACCATACAGTTCTTGACCAAATTCTCTGCGCATTTCTGGATACCACTATTCTGCCATACTGGGGCCAACAACTTACAGATTCCTTTCGCACTAATATGAGCCATCCCATGGGCCATCGTCACTACTGCAAGTACATATGCATCGGGTAACAGCCATCTTTGATGCTCAGACAATTCGACCCAACAACCATTCGCATCCAATCTACCCTTGCTTTCTCTCCATTCATTCACCTCTTTCTCAGTCGCCTCGGACTGTATGGACTTCACACTTTCAATAGTGTCCTCACACATACCCACATTGGCAATCCATCTCGCAGGACCTACAACATACATTCGACTCATTGTGTTCCTTGCAGTCTCGTTCGCGACTTCGTCTGCAAATGCATTCCCACGACCGACATAATCTTGAATCTTTCTATGTGCACTGCATTTTACAATCGCAACTTGTAGTGGCAAGGTCACTGACTCGAGAAGCTCGTTAACTAGCTGACCATGCTGTATCTTTGCACCATGCGATGTCAGGAACCCACTTTCATGCCACAATCGTCCAAAACTGTGAGCCACGCCAAAGGCGTATTGGCTATCAGTATACACATTCACTCGCTTTCCTTTTGCCAACACACACGCTCTTGTAAGTGCAATTAACTCGGCTGCTTGCGCGGAATTATGGGGAATGCGCGCAGTCTCTACAATCGTGTACAATGTTGTCACCGCATATGCTGCAGTAGTATCACCATTTGGCAACTTGAAGCATGAACCATCAACCCATAAAGCATCATTACATTCAGGAAGGGGAGTGTCCAATAAGTCTACTCTCCCTTTTGTCTCTTCTTCTGTCCTAAAACAGCAATCATGTATTTCGACCTTATCTGTCTCTGTTGGAATGGGCAATAACGTGGCTAGGTTGAGTGTATCGCACCTCTTTATGTGAATGTGACTCGCTAATAGTGTCAGTTCATAACTTGACAGTCGAGCACTAGTTAAGTGCTGTGTCTTCATTCTGTTTAGCAAAATGTCTACTGCATGTGGGACCTTAACGATCAGAGTGTTATTCATTACTAACCCAGCAGACTGTCGAATACAGACAGCCGCTGCAGCAGTGGCACTCAAGCAACTTGGTAATGCCTTAGCTACAGGATCTAGAGTCGCGGAAAAGTACGCGAATGGACGCTGTTTGTCCCCAAAGGATTGTGTCAGGACTGATAATGCGCAACCTTCCCTCTCAAGGACGTATAGTGTGATAGGCTTACTGTAGTCGGGGTTGCCCAACACAGGAGCCGAACACAATGCATCACGCAACTCGTGAAAACTCTTCTGACAATCTTCAGACCAAGGCATAGGATTGGGTGTATCTTTACAGATTAGTGCCAGCAAAGGTTTAGCCAACAAATAAAAATTCGGTATCCATTGTCTGCAATACGATGTAATGCCCAAGAAAGCACACACTTCTCTCTGTGTCCTTGGGACACCCAATTTTGTAATTGCCTGTATTCTCTCTGGGGTCAGCTTCCTTCCCTCCTTCGATAAGATGTGACCTAAGCAGTTTTGAAAGAGAGACTTTGTGCTTCATGTCACATAAATGACGCAACAACGACAATGTGGCTTGCTTGCAAATCTCTTCAGTATCTGCAGCGATCAGCAGATCATCTACATACTGAATCAGAGTCGCACCATCAGGTAGCACAATCGTGTCAAGTTGTGTTTTCAGAGCCTGACTGAATATCGATGGACTTTCACAATAGCCCTGAGGAGCGCGTTTGAAGCGGAAACTTAGTCCTCCTAAATTGAAGCCAAAAATATCTCTGCTCTCCTCAGCAATCGGGATGCTGAAGAAAGCGTTCTTCAGGTCAATCACCGAGAACCAAGTGGCTGAAGCTGGAACCATAGTCAATAGGGCAGTAATGTCAGGGACAACTGGAAACTGTGGTACAACAATCTTATTCACTTCTCTGAGATCAATCACAAATCTGTACACAGGTGGTTGTGAAGGATCAGTACGCTTTAAAACAGGCAAAATAGGACTGTTACAAATGTTGCCTGTTGTTTCTTCAATGACATCTTTCTCAATCAGATCGTAAACGATCTTTAACAAAGCCTTTTCACATTCGCTTGAAATCTTGTATTGGGGAATACGTGGCAACCTAACATTGGCTCGAAATGTAATGACATATGGCGCTATCTCCAAAAGACCCACATCATTCGAACCACTAGCCCAAAGTATATCTGGAAGAGATGACAATTCAGTTGGGATATTCTCCTTTGCCAAATACATTGGGGAAACCAATTTCTTACCTAGGGTAAGTTATACTCCTGAAGGAGAACAGTACATAGTTGCATATAATCTCTTTAACAAATCCAAACCTAACAGATTTTCACCACAACCTGTTGTAAGAATGAGGGGTGCTTCTAATTCACATGGGCCAACAGAAAGGGGCATAGGACTAGAGATCGGGTTTCTAACCGGGGCGCCAGAAAAACCTACTGAAACATTCATTTCGCCAGACAAAGGTGCGCCAGGAAGTTTTGAGTGCATATTAGAACTTTTTGTAGCACCAGTATCCAGCAGAAAAGGTTCTGACACACCTGATGTAATCACCTCAACATAGGGTCCATTCTGATCTACTGGAACTGAAACAACTCCCTCTCTTTGTCCATGGCTGTCCTAGCAATCATTACCTTCATTCTCGTTTTCTGCATAGTAGTCATCAGCATAGTACTGAGCTGACCTAGAAGACGCATTATTCTGTTGATCAAAGCTATTCATAGAATTCTGAGGCGGAAAAGAAGTGGTATTCTGGGGGAAATTTCCACGGCCCCTACCCCTAGGAGCCTGTTGAACACCTCTACCTCTTGCACCAGAAACACCATTTAAACGTCGCAATAAAGCTGGACAACTATTCTTGAAATGACCCTCTTCCTTGCAATACGCACACTGATTCGGACCATACTGTACACGCTGTTGAGGAAACTCATTTCTTTGTGAGTTTCTCGAATACTGCTGAGGTTGCTGATAATCGGGCTGACTAGGAGTGCGAGGCGGATAGGCTTGCTGGAGAAGAATTTTAGTTTTTAAATCTTTAGTCTTTTTGTCTGCCTTATCTAGCTCGTCTTTGCGCCTATTTTCGTAGTACTGGGCTGTGGCTAAAATCTGCACTGACGTGGAAACAGCCCAAGCACTCTCTGAATCTTTCAATTTATTACACAGTTCAGGAAGCAAATTATGTACAAATTTGTCTACAAACAATCTTTGGCCACCCTCGGTAGCCATATCCTGACCACTGTGGTCGACAAAAGTTTCTTCAAATCTTGTGAAAAAGTCAGACACATTCTCATCTTTCTTCTGCTTGCACGCAGACAACTTGTCCCAATTTACACGCAATTCAGGCATTAAGGTCTTCATGTACGTGATAATTCTACCAGGAAGTTCAGCTACTAAAGGCTCAGGTTTGGAATCACCAACTTGTCTAGCATCTGCAGCAGTAATATTAGCCCATGTGTCACCTAATTCTTGGTCATGGTCTGTATGGCGAATCTTACTCCATAAAGGCTGTGGAACAACATTCCCAAACAACATGTCTATATCTGCTAAATTCATTATACATGAGCCGGCAGTCTGTGATAACTCCTTATAATACCCTGCAGGATTTTTGCGAGGATCAGGTAATGTCTGTTTGAGTGCTAAAACTTCAGATCTTTTCCAGGGGACATGTACCCATATACGCTGGAAATGCGGTAGAATTGGTGGATTTGCATTCGCATCACCTTCCCTCCAAACTGGAGGAGCCTCTCTCATGGGGTACTGTCGCACCTTTTTCTTACCTGACATGTCATCCTCATACAGTGATCTAGAAACGTTTCCCTTACTCCTATAAGATAACAACAAGTCTATTGCTTGTTCAACATCGGCACCTACAATCATGCCTTCATAAAATTTGAATTGTATACAGAATAATTCCTGCATTTTGCGTTTGTGATCATTTGTCTCCAAATCTTCGCAAAGATATACACACATTTCTTCGAATACATATCTCTGAGTGGGTGCATCCCACTGACGGAAGACTTCCATAACAGACTGAACATCATACCTAACAGTGTCAGTAAACCATTTGCGTGCTAACTCATTCAGCACTTCGCTTTCCTGATAATCAGGCAGTTGACTACGCAACTGTCTACGTCCTGTTTAAGGGGTCGTCTTAGGCGACCCAAAGAAAGGTGAGAACAGACCAGTGACAGTACTTGCCACTCTCTGTCGAACAGAAGGAGAAGCTTGCGGAGAGGCAGATGTGCCGGAAAAGACAGGCTGATGCAAAGAGGAAGTCGAGGCAAAAGCAGAGGAAGTCGAGGCAGTGGCAGAAGTAGTATCATGAAAAACAGTTGGAGCCGTAGGTAAAGTCGTAGGAACAGTAGAGGTAGTATGTAGCAAAGGTGGGGGCCCTTGAGAAGGCTGCGCCGGAGAAGTAGGAACCAGCTGAAGAGGAGCTGGTGCTTGTGCAAGAGCTGCATTTCGTGCGCCGGGGCGCGGTATAACAAAACGCTTCGGGGGTGCAGTAATACTCAATGTATATGGGGGTGGTGAATTCAATAAATGGGACATTAATGGATCTTTCTCGGATGTTCCCTTTGAACCTTGTCCTTCATGCGGCAACATTGGGTAGCATTTATCTACTGCTAACTTCTTGCTTCAGAGCATTTGTTCACTTTCCTGCTCTTCCTCATTATCCCTGTATGCAATGGCAGCTTGCACCATTGACATACCTCTTTTATTTTTCTTAGCTAGTTTCATTTCTTTCTGTGTGGCTTCTTTGCGCCATAAGCGAAAAGAGTCAAACATCGCCAGCCTGGCTTTCTTCTTGAAGAGTTTGACCTCGAGGTTATCTAAAATTTCTGCGTCAAAGCTACCATATTGGGGCCATTTTAAAACACCATCCTTTCTGGTGTACTTTATCCATACCTCATTATATGTGATAGGGCCTACTCCGTGCTTTATATAAAGTTCATATGTTGGAGTTCCAATCGGAGGAACCGGACACGAATCCTCTGATCGGGAGTCCTTACTACAACCAAGACAAAACAAGTTTCCAAGTCTGCTAAGACCAGGCATCTTCGCTCACTAGTCTAGCTTCAAACTTCAAGGGATTATCGATTTACGATATTCTCGTGAATACACGAATCCCTCGGTTTTGGCGCTTGCAAGTTCCAAACAAGGTGTATCTCAAGGATACCAAAAACTAAGAATCAAACAGGACTGGGAGACGCTCCACTTATACTTTACTGAAGTATTGATGATCGATGACGTCACTAGAAGACTCGTCTATCGTTTCGCTCTACCAAGGATAACTGGGTCCAAAACAGGGCGATAGTCAGGGCAGCAGTCCTTCGTAGCCGTCGGGACGCGGGGAACCTCGCAGCAAAGACCTTCGGAACCACGTCGACATACAGGGGTCGCTGAAGTGGCTGGCCGTCCTCTGGAATTTTCACACGAAGCTCCTCACGAACATCTGGCTTGGACCGATACTGCTTGATACCGCCCCGAGTTGGGCGCCAACTGAGGTGCCGTGTTTTTAGGAACCCGGTGGTGCCAGGGGATAACACCCAAAGACCTCTGAGTTCTCCCTGTTCCGGACCACAGAAACAAAGAGTCTTCTAGGTGAAGCCAGAGATCGAGTTTTATTGGCTGCAACCAAGTAACATTTGTCCTAGAAGTACAACAGCACGGGGTGTAAGTTCTCAGGAGACTGTTCGTTTTTACAGAACCAGCCTTCTCCTTTTATACAAAAATAACAGCTGCAGGCAAGAATTCTTCAGTTTACAATACGGTCATATACATATTTCCACAATAAAGCAAAAAGCAAAGTCATGTCGGCCAACCCATATTTTAGATGTCCAGTTTGTGATAGATGGCCCAGCCCGACCCAGAACTACCATCAGATATCGATGAAACCCCAATAAAATCGGGCACCTCCTCATCGTAAAACTGGCCATAAACAAGAAACATGGACAGGTGTATGTGTGTGGATAACATGGTTTGTATGTAGTGAATGGTTTATGGCATGTTGTGCCTTGATGCTATCTTACTCGACCACTGGGCGAGGGACTGCCCGAACAGGTTTGGCTGGAGGCAGTGGAGTCAGCTCGGCCAGGTCATGGGGAAGTCAGCTAAGGTGGACGTGTCCTTTCAGATCAAGCTCGGCCTCAATCAATTGACTATATGAGGGCAAGCCATAAGATGGATGCCGTTCACAAAATGGAGTCCGAGGGTTCGGAACGGAAACCACGATTTAAGGGTGATAGCATCACTCAATCACAACGCAAATGCATAGGGATAATGTCCTAATCATTACCGGTCTGCCGACACCAAATTCGTCATGGTACGATGATATTTTGTGACACGAGGGTTGGGCCTCGGTACCATATTACAGCAGGGTCCAGAATTTCAGAACCACACCCTGCCGCGTCGGGAATTCAACCCTGGTCCCGGGCCAGACTTCTGCATCAGGGTCTGCCGCTCTAATCAGTGAGCCACATATGTACTTATCCAATTACTCTGCCAATCCCCAAGCACTTATAAATTCACTACACACTCTCCTTACACTACTGTAATGATCCAGTCTCTACCCATGTACTTATATAATGACCCAGACAAAGTTACATAACCAAAGTCATCACCACTGCCAGAGGTAACATGGTTGCATGTACTGTTCACAGCACAATGTAATGTGGTAGGGCCCAGGGGCATCATGCATACAAAATAAACACAGGGACATAGTTAAATAAATAGTAGAACTGGGTACGGGCACACTCGGCCCCTTTTTATTACCAAGGTCACATGTACAATGATGTCTGTACTGGATGCCTGTGGGGTGTAAGCCAGTTCTCAGGGAATGGTTGGTACTGGCAACAAGGACAACAGTAATCATTGAATCACACACAGAGATTCAATCATAAAGGGTCCATAACTTGTGCTGCACTAAGGGAGGGCACCAGATGTGAAATAACACACAAAAGACTATATCGAAAAGGGTCTATGACTTGCTGTGCACTGACGCAGGGGCAGCAGATCTGAAATCATACACAAAAGATTCTATCATAAAGGGTCCATGAGTTGTGATGCACTGAGTTAGGAGTATCGGAAGCATTCAGCTTGTGCGCAGCCAACGATGATGCGTGGTGCGGGCGGGCCGCACTGGGAGCAATGTGTCTTGTCTACTAGACTGTATCATCTGCAATCGCGACTTGATCTGAATTGTGAGCCCTGCTGTCCGCAGTGTAGGCTGGAGGCAGCGGTCAGCAAGGGCCCACAGCCACGTGGCATTGAGTTGAGATGCACAGTTAGTGGTAATTCAAGGTGTGCTCAGCCAGCAGTAATTCAGTGTGTGCGCAGCCAGCGATAATAAGTGGTGCACTGAGTTAGTGGCACCTGAAGCACTCAGAGTGTGCACAGCCAGTGATGATGCGTGGTGCAGGTGGGCCGCACTGGGAGTGTTAGAAACGGGATCCTGGCTGGCCAAGACTCGCGTCAAGGTCAGTCAGGAATCACCATTCCTTAGGTCAGGGCAAGGGAGTTACACGCCAAGATAACCCCAGCTCACCCTCTAGGTAACGTGGCGCGAGCAGCAAGGCTAAACTTGGAGGCGATATGAGTTAAGTATTTGCGCACGCACCCCAGCAACAACACCCAAGGCCCACCACAAAGGAAACTCCACACAAGGTTATATATAAAAATAGCCTTTGTATTACCAAAACACATTAGATAAAACACACACTTTACAATGTGCCAGGGGCACGGGCAGAATTTACAGGGGATATTTACAAGACAGGGCCACCTGGACCACTGTCAGGAATCAGCACTTTTAGAAGTAACACTTTTTAGAAATAGCACTTAGAATGTAAAATTACATTAGCACAAAATAGCACACAACCAGTAATCACTGGAAACCAGGACCTCACTAGCACCACCTGTACTAGGGAGAAAACAACCACCTAAGTATCACTATACCTGTAGGGGTGTAAGAACATAACACATGATGCAATGCATAACATTCATTCAGAGGTGTAACAATAACAATTGCGCCAAACTCACGTAAGTCACCACCTGTGACTGTCCCTAGGCTCTCTGGCCTTGTTGGGGCTAGAACGCCCTGTGTCCCAATGTCAGGGGGCCTAAACGTGGCAGTTGCCCACAAAGTGCTGGGCAACTGGGTAACAAAGGTTGGGGGCAATGCCAGAGCCTCGCAGGCACTGGGACCAGAATGGGGGCTGTGAGCCTCTCGGGGCTCTGCACAAATAGACTGTCCCCCTGAGCCTCTCTAGGCTCTAACAACACAATGCGCCCGTTGGGCCTCGTGGGCTCGAAGAGATGTGCACCCCAAGAGCCTCTCAGGGCTCGAAAAGCAACTTGCCACCTGGTTGGAGCCCTCGGGCTCGGAGAAATGCCGCCTTGGTGGAGTCCCTCACGGGGGACTCGACTTTGCAAATGCCCCCCAGGGAATGCCGGTAACGTAGGAGCCCCGCTCGGGGGCTCGGACACAGAGAGATGCCACCTGAGCCTCAACAGGCTCTGCACACCGGAGGGGGGGCGTGGGCACCGGCAATGTGCCCCGACGGCCCCCCTTTCCCCGCGAGCTGCACTCACCGGTTCTCTTGTAGGCGGGGGCTCCTCTCTGGGACGGCTCCTCTTCACCGGTGGTTGGCAGAGGTCCGGGGCTCTCCTCTCACTCGGGAGCCTCGGCAGGACGCGCAGGCTGCTTCCTGCTTCTCCGCCTGGGCCCGTCTCGCTGCAACTTGCCTGGCTTCCTGCCTCGGGTGTCCGCCAATGGCAGCGCGGCCCCGAGCAGGGAGGCGGGCACTTCCGGGTCGCACTTGGCAGCGGCCCGGCAACGTTTTTCAACACCTCGGGCTGCGGCGGTGAAGTCGATGCTCTAATTTAAATATAAGGCGAGGTGGGCTCTCGCTATAATGGGCATGAAAATAGCGGCACGGTCCCTGGCGAGGTGGGCACTCGCCAGGGGCTTCAAAATCCCAAATCAGCGAGGTGGACACTCGCTCGGGGCAGGCAATGCCGGGTGGGCACCGGCCTCTGCAGACAAAGCGCTCCCAGCGCTAGAGGGGTGACCACAGCGCTCCCAAGCGCTGCAAGCAAAATAAAGCGCTCTTAAGCGCTAAAAGGCAATCAAAAGCGCTCCCAGGCGCTAGGGGCCAACAAGCCCAGCAAAAGTCCTTTCAAGGGGCAGGGGGCAAGGCTGGGCCCAGAGCCAGCACACTGGGTCTCCAGGCAGGGAGACACCCCAAGGGGCGGTCCTCTGGCCCAGCAGCAGCAACAGCAGCCCCCTCAGGATCCTGGAACAAGAACAATTTCAGTGGGGACACAGCCCCATTTTTATACACCAAATCCTTTGTTCTGGCACAGGGTGGGGGCAGACCCAGTCGCAGCTGGTCCTTGAGTACCCTTGATGGCCCAACCACCCCTTTCTTTCGCTGGCAGGGCTAGGGTCATCAGTCACACCACAGGGGGGCGGAGCCAGCATTGTCTGGGGAAAACCCAGCCTCATTCAGGCCACAGGTACACTCCTCCCACACATCACTCATGCTAATCTCCCACTCACCACCGGGCAGACCCATCCAGCCTTCCTGGAGCCAGGCTCACCAGCCTGCTCCAGCCAATCACACGCCAGGCATATTTTACACTAATATGCCAACTCCTGGAAATGGCATTTCTACATATGACACACTCATGCAACACACACCATTGCGAAGCATTCACTCTCACGAGTTCGCACATATCAGATTCGAACCTGTACACCCCACGCATCAGGAACTGCCAGGGACACATACATTCCCCATGCATTCCTATGGGAAGGCAGGCCTATCTCATCACATGCACCCAGAGTGCGCACGCACTTTCCACTGGGACACAGTGAAAGTGCGCAGAACCCACAAATCACGATCACAGGTCACCATTACAAGCAAAAAGTCTAGGGGTGAACCTGCCATAAGGGCCAAGTCCAACACAACCCCCTTCCAGCCAAAACGCAGGGGAGAACAATCACCACTGTGATGGACTTCCCTGCTTGGGGCGATAGAACACGGACGCGGGCCCGCAACTGCAGGGACACCCTCCTGTTCTACGCCACGGTGAACCCATGGGATTCCTTCTCAACACACTGTCTGGACCAACTGGGCTACCCCACTGGTACTCCCAAGCTGTCCGCGGCCAGGACCAGGCCCTGGGCCACCCAGGTGCCACCGGTCCTTGCCTATTCACAGAGTGGGGGGTAGTAACCCCTGGTACATAGTAGCCATTCTCCACTCTTCCTGTCTGCAAGACAGGACTAGACTGCCACTGGTTCTCCAGCCTAGGGCCTACAACCTCAGGCGGACCAGGAGTCTCGGGGAAGGCTTTCCTCCCCCTACCTCTTCTTCTAGGGTTCCTCCTCCTCCTGCGAGGGGTACCATTACAACGCCACTCCAACCCAGGGTTTAACCCCTCAGGTTGCCGCGGGGTCAGAGGTGGGCTTTCCCACCCTCTACACCTCCTTCCACAGGTCTGCCCTCTCCCAACTGGAGAAGTTCCTCTGGAAGAAGAACCGGTCAGGACACTGGTTACAGTCGTCCTACCCTTCAGGTCAGGCTGAACCTGAACCTGGCCTCCCAACCTCCGGTCTAAAACCTTTGGTGGAACAATTGCCTGGCACTCCAGGACTTCTGAGGACTCACACGCAATCCCCCTGAGGCTGACACATGACCCATGTGTCGTGTGACTGTCTGCCTGGCGCAGATCTCCCACCTCCTGTCCACCTGACAGTGCGCACAGATCCCCCAGCACAGAAGTGGCGCCACCCAGGTCCCCCCAAGAAGATCTAGCCCAACTGGCTAGTCCCTGGTCCACTGGTGCATCCACTGGGAAACTCATCCCCCAATCACTCCTCACTTTGGACTTCTGTGCACTCCCTCCTGGAGTAGCACTGCCGGACACTGGAACCCCTGGAGCTCTAGTTACAGACGCTCCAGGTTCCCTAGACACTAGGAGATCCTCCTCAAGTGTACTAACAGGACAGCCTAGGTCCCCAACCTGGTGTTCCCTCAAGAAACCACCCAGGTTCTGAGACAGGGCTTCGGGCCTCTGGGGCTCTCAGCCACCCACTGACTCCTGCTCCACTGAGCCAGGTAGTCAGCCCCTCCACCTCTCTCACTATACTGGGTCCTAGCTGGGCTACACTGAGCCTCTTCCACCATGCTGGGCTGGAAGATACCTATACCACTACTGTTGGACTCACTCTCCAATGACTCTACAGAACCTCTGGCCCTCTCCCAGCGGTCTGCTTCCTCTGCAAGCTGCTCTGAACAGGGAGACCCATATTCCAACAGGTGCTGGCGCAACTCCGGACAACAAACACTGAGGAACTGCTCTTTGATAATCATTGCGTGCAATACATCAAAATCATCTTCCGTGCGAACTTGCACCCAATCAATCAGTGTCGCATTACATTCATCCTCAAACTCTCCCCAAGACTGGTGAGACAGTCTCCTAAGGTTCCTGAACTTCAACCGATACTCCTCTTCTCGGGAAACAGGTACCAGACTGGGGGAACTGGGACTTGGATTTCCTGCACTGAGATTCAAATAGCTGCCACCACTGGACTTAACCCTCCCCGGGGAATCCAGACAAGCAACACTGCGCGCAGGGGATAGTCTACCCTCCAGAGCCACTTTGCCTCTGGTGGAGGCCCTCTCAGCCTCCTCTATCCTTTCCTGCGCTAAGACCCTCTCAGTCTCTAGCTGTTGCTTCTTAACCTCCAGCTCTTGCTTTCTAACGCCCAGCTGTGCCATAGCCTGGGCATGCTCTAACTTGAACTTCTCTAAAGCCAGCTGGTGCTCCCTTTCTCTCCTCCTGTATTCCAACTCCTCTGGGGACAGGGAAAGGGATGAGGCGCTGCCTCCTACGCTGGACCCAGCAAGGGACTCCCTATCTATGGGGTCCTCACTATCTGCTGGCGTCCCTGTGCTATCATTTTCTTCCTCCTCCTCTGAATCTTCAGGGCTCCCCACAGACCCACCACCCTCATGGTGTGAGACCCGGGCCCTTTCCTCACTGCGCGCAAGATCCCACTGACCCTTTTGCCATAGGATCAGGCTGCTCCTAAGTTCAGACTGAGTATCTGACTCATCCACTCCTATGCCTCTCTCTCCACAGAACCTTACCAACTCTCCCATACTGTATCCAAACAGATCACAGAAATCAAAAGCAGGCTCCATTCTGGTGGACGTTCTGGTGAAGAGATTACACAGGGAACCTAGGGGTCTGGGCTTAACACAGGAGTACACAATTCACAAAGGTTCAGCAAGCTCTCTCTCCCAGAGAACTCACACTCACTTGCCTAGTGCCACACACCATTCATTCACACACAACCCCCCCCTTGGACTGGTAAGGCAGTTTCTACCACCCCTGATTCCTCAACCTGACCACACGTGACACAGGTACCAAACTCTGGGCGCGGGGCAGGGGAACAAATGTACTGGACACAATTGCACAATGATACCTTCAGTGGAAGAAAATAATGGAACTTCAAAAACAATAATCCCCTAAAATGTGGTCATCTAAAATGCAGAGTTTTGTAGTGTGGCCTGTCGCCACTGTGGTACAACGCAAACACAAATTCTCATCCCACCGCTGCCACCAATGTTAGAAACGGGATCCTGGCTGGCCAAGACTCGCGTCAAGGTCAGTCAGGAATCACCATTCCTAAGGTCAGGGCAAGGGAGTTACACGCCAAGATAACCCCAGCTCACCCTCTAGGTAACGTGGCGCGAGCAGCAAGGCTAAACTTGGAGGCGATATGAGTTAAGTATTTGCGCACGCACCCCAGCAACAACACCCAAGGCCCACCACAAAGGAAACTCCACACAAGGTTATATATAAAAATAGCCTTTGTATTACCAAAACACATTAGATAAAACACACACTTTACAATGTGCCAGGGGCACGGGCAGAATTTACAGGGGATATTTACAAGACAGGGCCACCTGGACCACTGTCAGGAATCAGCACTTTTAGAAGTAACACTTTTTAGAAATAGCACTTAGAATATAAAATTACATTAGCACAAAATAGCACACAACCAGTAATCACTGGTAACCAGGACCTCACTAGCACCACCTGTACTAGGGAGAAAACTACCACCTAAGTATCACTATACCTGTAGGGGTGTAAGAACATAACACATGATGCAATGCATAACATTCATTCAGAGGTGTAACAATAACAATTGCGCCAAACTCACGTAAGTCACCACCTGTGACTGTCCCTAGGCTCTCTGGCCTTGTTGGGGCTAGGACGCCCTGTGTCCCAATGTCAGGGGGCCTAAACGTGGCAGTTGCCCACAAAGTGCTGGGCAACTGGGTAACAAAGGTTGGGGGCAATGCCAGAGCCTCGCAGGCACTGAGACCAGAATGGGGGCTGTGAGCCTCTCGGGGCTCTGCACAAATAGACTGTCCCCCTGAGCCTCTCTGGGCTCTAACAACACAATGCGCCCGTTGGGCCTCGTGGGCTCGAAGAGATGTGCCCCCCAAGAGCCTCTCAGGGCTCGAAAAGCAACTTGCCACCTGGTTGGAGCCCTCGGGCTCGGAGAAATGCCGCCTTGGTGGAGTCCCTCACGGGGGACTCGACTTTGCAAATGCCCCCAAGGGAATGCCGGTAACGTAGGAGCCCCGCTCGGGGGCTCGGACACAGAGAGATGCCACCTGAGCCTCAACAGGCTCTGCACACCGGAGGGGGGGCGTGGACACCGGCAATGTGCCCCGACGGCCCCCCTTTCCCCGCGAGCTGCACTCACCGGTTCTCTTGTAGACGGGGGCTCCTCTCTGGGACGGCTCCTCTTCACCGGCGGTTGGCAGAGGTCCGGGGCTCTCCTCTCACTCGGGAGCCTCGGCAGGACACGCAGGCTGCTTCCTGCTTCTCCGCCTGGCCCCGTCTCGCTGCAACTTGCCTGGCTTCCTGCCTCGGGTGTCCGCCAATGGCAGCGCGGCCCCGAGCAGGGAGGCGGGCACTTCCGGGTCGAACTTGGCAGCGGCCCGGCAACGTTTTTCAACACCTCGGGCTGCGGCGGTGAAGTTGATGCTCTAACTTAAATATAAGGCGAGGTGGGCTCTCGCTATAATGGGCATGAAAATAGCGTCACGGTCCCTGGCGAGGTGGGCACTCGCCAGGGGCTTCAAAATCCCAAATCAGCGAGGTGGACACTCGCTCGAGGCAGGCAATGCCGGGTGGGCACCGGCCTCTGCAGACAAAGCGCTCCCAGCGCTAGAGGGGTGACCACAGCGCCCCCAAGCGCTGCAAGCAAAATAAAGCGCTCTTAAGCGCTAAAAGGCAATCAAAAGCGCTCCCAGGCGCTAGGGGCCAACAAGCCCAGCAAAAGTCCTTTCAAGGGGCAGGGGGCAAGGCTGGGCCCAGAGCCAGCACACTGGGTCTCCAGGCATGGAGACACCCCAAGTGGCGGTCCTCTGGCCCAGCAGCAGCAACAGCAGCCCCCTCAGGATCCTGGAACAAGAACAATTTCAGTGGGGACACAGCCCCATTTTTATACACCAAATCCTTTGTTCTGGCACAGGGTGGGGGCAGACCCAGTCGCAGCTGGTCCTTGAGTACCCTTGATGGCCCAACCACCCCTTTCTTTCACTGGCAGGGCTAGGGTCATCAGTCACACCACAGGGGGGCGGAGCCAGCATTGTCTGGGGAAAACCCAGCCTCATTCAGGCCACAGGTACACTCCTCCCACACATCACTCATGCTAATCTCCCACTCACCACCGGGCAGACCCATCCAGCCTTCCTGGAGCCAGGCTCACCAGCCTGCTCCAGCCAATCACACGCCAGGCATATTTTACACTAATATGCCAACTCCTGGAAATGGCATTTCTACATATGACACACTCATGCAACACACACCATTGCGAAGCATTCACTCTCACGAGTTCGCACATATCAGATTCGAACCTGTACACCCCACGCATCAGGAACTACCAGGGACACATACATTCCCCATGCATTCCTATGCACTCAGAGTGCGCACGCACTTTACACTGGGACACAGTGAAAGTGCGCAGAACCCACAAATCACGATCACAGGTCACCATTACAAGCAAAAAGTCTAGGGGTGAACCTGCCATAAGGGCCAAGTCCAACAGGGAGCAATGTCTGTTGCCTACTGGACTGCATCATGTGCAATCGCGACTCGATCTGAATTGTGAGCCCTGCTGTCCGTAGTGTAGATTGAAGGCAGTAGTCAGCACAGCCATCGAGGAATGCTTTTTGTCACTTCCTCATGACAAAATCTGAGGACATCGAGTACAGTTCACTATGCAATTAATAAAGCAAGACTGAATTTGAATTGTGAGCCCTGCTTACCGCAGAGTAGACGTATAGAACAAAAGATGAAATATCTATAGAATACATTGTCGAAATATGTAGGTTTCAGGGACGTTATAGTTAGTTGCCTACTGGACTTGGAAATTAATGAATCAAGACTGATATTGAATTGTGAGCCCTGCTGGTCAGCAAAGGCCCAGAGCCACGTGGCGTTGACTTGAGCTGCACAGATTGGGAGCATTTGGTCTTCTTAACCGATTATAGTTTCTTACATAATTTGCATTGGTACTATTCTTGAATTGGAGCCCTGCTGACCACAGTGTAGGCTGGATGCAGTGGTCAGCAAGGGCTGACAGCCATGTGGCGTTGACTTGATCTGCACAGAGATAGTGGCACTTGAAGCACTCAGTGTGTATACAGCCTGCAAAGATACCTGGTCCGGGCGGGACGCACTGGGAGCAATGTCTTTTGTCTACTAAATTCTGCCTAATAAGGCTATGTGGTGATGACTTGTGGTGCACTGAGTTAGTGGCACCTGAAGCACTGAACCTGTGCACATCCTGCGATGATGCCTCGTCCGGACGGGCTGCACTGGCAGCAATATCTTTCGTCTAATGAATTATGCCTTAATAAGGGTATTTGGCGATGACTTGTGGTGCACTGAGTTAGTGGCACCTGAAGCACTGAGAGTGCGCAGCCTGCGATGATGCCTGGTCATGGCGGGCTGCACTGGATGAAATGCAGAAGGTACAAAGTTCCCCGAGAACATAAAAGAGGGAGTGTGTGGATTAGTATATTGGGAGAGTTGAGGCAGGGAGCAGAAAGCTCCCTTGTTGGAACTGAGAGGCCTCACACACCCAGCGAGTTAGATGTCAAGCTTCATCATTGGCCTCTTGCTCCTCGTCAGACTGGCGCTGCAATGTCTGACGGGCGCCTAAAAGGCGCTCTTTGTCGGAGTTCTTTTGTTCCAGCCAATGGTTGTTTGCGTGTGAGGGGAAAGGTGAAGGTGTAGTCGTGTGGGGATAGTGATGTTAAAAAAGGTGAATCAATTCACAAGGACATTTATTCTCGTGACTGATTCCCTTGGTTAAAAGGTGGGAGGGGAGGTAGAGGCTGTAAGGGGCACAGTGGAACTACCTCAAACCCTCTGATCAGGTCGACATGTTTCTTGCTTAATTTGCAATTCCTCAGGACCTCAAGTAAACAGTACTACACAGTGAAAAGAAAAGATAAAGGAGTCAATACAACCTCTCTGGGTCTGTAAGTGTGCAGGCCAACCCTAAAGGTGTCCCTAAAGGGCCGCGCAGTCTGTTCCTGTGGGGCAGCACAGTAAGGTATAGTAACCTATTATGCGTGCAGCCCAAAGCTTGCAAACCTACCCACACGCTAGGCGCTCCTGCAGTAGCGCGGAACAGCTGGATGCAATGTGTGTTAACCACTGGACTGCATCATTTGCAATTGTGACTCGATCTTAATTGTACATAGAAGGCAGTAGTCTGTACTGATATAACTCTGCGATACTGTGCCGCTGGGTTCGCAGGGGGCCTGTGTCAAGAAGACCAGCGGTTATGGCGGTGGCCTTGTGGCAGGGTGAGGGCGGCTGCTCTAGCAGATGCGTTGACCTTTCCAGAAGTGAACCACACCCAGAGCTCCGGCCCATTTATTCACACTCCTATGCTGGAGTGGTGTACGTTGGACCAGCCCACTCCGCTTCCGGTACCACTTACAAGGGGGGGACGACACAGCTACATGACCGAGATCGTCCCCACTGTCTGAGGTAACATGGTTGCGTCCACTGTCCACAACACTACAGGCACCAGCAGTATATGGACACATTGAGACGTTGTGCTTTGCATGGTGAGGTCTGTCCAGCACATCACCGCTACACTTAAGATTGTGTGCATTGTTATTGATGGGTGACTTGTCTCCTTCACACATACTTGGTTCCCACCTCTCCCAACATTCAGCTATTGTGTGGCTGAGGGGACATGTTATTTTGGGAAGGTCCACTGTTCTGTTCTGCGCTACTTCTATGGTAGTTGGGGGGGGTGGTCAGATAACCACTGCATTCGGCTGCACCGTGCCCAGGAACCATCTCTGTGTGGCTTACATGTGGTCCAGCTGAGCTCAGAATTCAAATCGGGTCTTGATTGCCAGGATGGTGTATAGTGGCCTACGCATCATCGCAGGCTGCACCCCCGCTCAGCTCTGCTGGCACTAACTCAGCGAAACTCAAGTCATCACCACGTGGCGGGAAGCCTGTGTCGGGCAAAGTGCCTAGGCTGCCACCAACTCTGTTTACTTCAAGTCATGGGAGAGAATGGAAATGGCATTGAGCACTTTCGCCCGGCCCTTTTTTTTGGCAGGGTGACATGTCCTGTGACGCCTGTGCTGCATGGGTGTGGTGTGGGTGTAAACCAGCCATGAAGGAGTGGTTGTGGCTTGCTGACAACTACTGCTGTGATCAGCAGATCACTACAGTGGAGACCTGGGACATGTAGCGTCGACGTTCCTTCCCTGTAAGCGTAAGGGGAGTGGGCTGGCTGAAACGCGCGTCCTTCATGACTTCACCAATATGGCAGTTTGAATCTGCGCACCCAATCTGTGCTCGATGGGTGCGCGACTCCAATTTTTTCTCAAAAAATATATATATATATTTTAGTCTTTAATAAAAAAGAAGAAATTATATACTTTTAATAACAAACACAAAAAAATTACAAAACTATTTTTTGAATATTAAAGTTACAAAATATGACATTAAAAAAATCGAAATTACTGAAAAAAACATAAGTTTCATGAACATTATATTTTGAAAATAGCATTTAAAAAACCTTTGAAATTTAAAAAAAAAACAGGTTTCAGGGACGTTTTAGTTAGAAATTAGCAATTAAAAAATCTTAGAAATTCACTGACAAAACAATAGGTTTCAGGGACGTTATAGTTAGAAATTAGCATTTGAAAAACTTTTGAAATTCACTGAAAAAACTTAGGTTTCAGGGATGTTATAGTTAGAAATTAGCATTTAAAAAACCTTTGAAATTCACTGAAAAAACCATAGGTTTCAGGGACGTTACAGTTAGAAGTTAGCTTTTAAAAAACCTTCATAATTCACTGAAAAAACCATAGGTTTCAGGGATGTTATAGTTAGTTGGACATTTCACTTGTACAATACCCAAGAAATTTGGCTGTTATAGTTAGTAGAGCTAACTATAACTCGTGCCCCCACATATTACATCACTCATGACATGGTCAGTGACATCACTGATAACATCTCAAATGACATGATGACATGATACAAGTAAAAATCTAATCCATCTCCTCACACTCTAAAATAACCTTTGATACAGACTACCATTTTCAAAACCATTGACACACCAAGACCAGTTACTACATACGCACTCACTGATTCCGAGGTCTACACACTCATCTACTCACTCACCCATACAATCACTCCTACATGTACTCACTCATCAATACAACACTATCATAAGCACTCATACACCTATACAGACACTCACAAACCACCACTCACCTAGAGTTATTCACACACCTAGCCAGTCATGTAAAGAATCATTAACACTGCCATTTACTCACCTATACAGTTATATCAATCAATCAATCAATCAGCGGATTTGTATAGAACGCTACTCACCCGTTAGGGTCTCAAGGCGCTAGGGGGGGGGGGAGTCGCTACTGCTCGAACAGCCAGGTCTTGAGTTGCTTCCTGAAGGAGAGATGGTCCTGGGTCAGCCGTAGGTGGGTGGGGAGGGAGTTCCATTTCTTGGCTGCCAGATAGGAGAAGGATCTTCCTCCGGCCGTGGTTTTGCGGATTCGCAGGATGGTGGCGAGGGCGAGACTGGCGGAGCGGAGCTGGCGGTTGGGTGTGTAGAATGTGAGGCGGCTGTTGAGGTATTTGGGGCCCACATCGTGGAGAGCCTGTGTGCGGGGGTGAGGAGTCGGAACATGATTCTCTTGCTGACGGGGAGCCAGTGCAGGTCTTTCAGATGGGCAGAAATGTGGTTGTGACAGGGGATGTCCAGGATGAGTCGTGCCGAGGCGTTCTGTATGCACTGGAGACTTTTCTGGAGTTTGTCTGTGGTTCCAGGGTAGAGGGTGTTCCCGTAGTCCAGGCGGCTGGTGACGAGGGCCTGGGTGACCGTCTTCCTGGTTGCGGTGGGGATCCACCAGAAGATTTTTCGCTGCATGCGCAGGGTGTTGAAACAGGATGACGAAACGGCGTTGACTTGCTTGGTTATCGTGAGACAGGAGTCCAGAATGAAGCCCAGGTTGCGTGCATGGTCCGTTGGCTTGGGTGCGGTGCCCAGGGCAGGGGGCCTCCAGGAGTTGTCCCAGGCAGAGGGGGATGGTCCCAGGATGAGGACTTCCCTTTTGTCTGAGTTCAGTTTCAGACGGCTGAGCTTCATCCATTCTGCGATGTCTTTCATTCCTTCCTGGAGGCTGGCCCTGGCGGTGGCGGGGTCGTTGGTGAGGGAGAGGATAAGCTGGGAGTCGTCGGCGTAGGAGATGATGTTGAGGTTGTGTTTGCGTGCGATGGCTGCGAAGGGGCTCATGTAGATGTTGAAGAGGGTGGGGCTGAGTGAGGATCCTTGCGGAACGCCGCAGATTACTTCGGTGGCCGCGGATCGGAACGGTGGGAGGTGGACTCTCTGGGTTCTTCCGGCGAGGAACGAGATGATCCACTCCAAGGCCGTTCCTTGGATTCCGGTGTTGCTGAGGCGCTGTATCAGGGTGCAGTGGCATATGGTGTCGAAGGCTGCAGAGAGGTCCAGGAGGATGAGGGCAGTAGTTTCCCCGTTGTCTAGCATGGACCTGATGTCGTCGGTTGCTGCGATGAGGGCGCTCTCGGTGCTGTGGTTTGCTCAGAAGCCGGACTGCGACGGGTCGAGGGATCTGTTTGACTCGAGGAAGGCGGAGAGTTGTTGGTTGACAGTCTTCTCGATGACTTTGGCAGGAAATGGGAGGAGCGAGATGGGGCGGAAGTTCTTGAGGTCCGTGGAGTCCGCTGTGGGTTTCTTCAGGAGGGCACTGAGCTCTGCATGTTTCCAGCTCTCCATGAATGTGGTGGATGCGAAGGAGCTGTTGATGATGTCCCGGAGTTGGGGTGTGATGATGGAGTCAGCTTTGTTAAAGATGTGGTGTGGGCATGGGTCGGTAGGGGAGCCGGAGTGGATGGTGCTCATCGTGCGGGTGGTGTCTTCGGAGCTGACCGCGGTCCAGGTGCATAGGGTGGTGGTTGGGTGCACTGGTTCGGTGGGTTGGTGCGTGGTCTGTGCATTGAAGCTGTTGTGTATGTCGGCGATCTTGCGGTGAAAGAACGAGGCGAGTGAGTCGCAAAGGTCTTGTGAGGGTGTAATGTCGTTGTTGCCGGCGCTGGGGTTGGAGAGCTCTTTGACAATGCTGAAGAGTTCATTGCTGTTGTGGGTGTTCTTGTCCAGTCGTTCTTTGAATGTAGTCCTTTTGGTGGTGCAGATCAGTTGGTGGTGTTTTCGGGCGGCGTTCTTGAGGGATGCCATGTTTTCTGTAGTCTGGTCGTGGCGCCAGGCTTTCTCGAGGGTGCGGCAGGATTTGTTGGAGTTTTTGAGGTCGTCGGTGAACCACAAGGCTTTCTTGCTGCAGGGTCTGCTGGGTGGTTTCTTCAGTGGTGCGAGTTCATCAGCGCAGTTGGTGAGCCACAGTGTGAAGTTGTGGGCTGCTTCGTTGGGGTCCGTTCCTTTTAGTGGGAGGGTACTGGCTGAGGGAGGTGGTGAGATGGTCGGCGGTGATCTTGCTCCAGCTTCTGCGGGGAACCTGTTGCGGGTGGTGGTTCTCTTGAAGGAGAAGCGGATGCAGCTGTGGTCTGTCCAGTGTAGTCCGGCGGAGTGGTCGAAGGAGATGTGCTTGCTGGAGGAGAAGATGGGGTCGAGCATGTTGCCTGCGTAGTGGGTGGGGGTGTTCACCAGTTGCTTGAGTCCGAGGTTGGTGAGGTTGTCCAGCAGGGTGGTGGTGTGCTGTCATTGTTGTTTTCTAGGTGGAAGTTGAGGTCCCCTAGGAGGATGTAGTCTGGGGAGTTGTGGGCATGCGGGCTGACGAAGTCTGCGATGGCTTCGCTGAAAAGTGTGCGTGGTCCCGGGGGTCTGTAGATGAGGGTGCTTCTGAGGGTGGTCCTGGGGTCGGTGTGTATCTGGAAGTGATGGTGTTCGGCGGCGGTGAGGGTGTCGTCGGAGTTGGTCGTGATGCGGATGGAGTTTCTGTGGACAATGGCAATGCCTCCTCCCGTCTGGTTGACGTGGTCCCTCCGGGTGATCTTGTAGCCCTCAGGGATGGCTAAGGCGATGTCGGGGGCTGAGGAGGCGTTCATCCAGGTTTCCTTGAGGAAGGCAACGTCTGGTGCTGTAGTGTCTAGGAGGTTCCAGAGTTTGACTGTGTGTCTGTGGACGGAGCGGGTGTTGAGCAGGATGCACTTGAGGTGGCTGTTGCTGGTGGTAGGCTTGGCGGGTGCCGGCCCGGGTCGGAGGCAGGTGAATTTGCAATCTTGGCAGGTGAAGGGTCCATGGGTGCGTTTCGGGGTGGCTCGGTAGCAGGCGGGGTTCCGACCGGCATTGAGTGCGTGGAGGGTGGCTGCGTCGTTATACATTCACTACCTCACCTATTCATACGGATACTTACATATACTTACTCTCTTATACAATCACTGACACAAGCACACACTCATTCATACAGCCATTCTCACAATCACTCACTCTCACATATAGTCATTTATATACTCCAACACTCACATGTACCACTGAGGCATCCATTCATTCGGCAACACACCCATACACACACTCACCCACCCATACAGCTATTTCAGTATGCACTCTTGAACCCATACACCAATTCTTCCACTGGTCCTGGAGTCATGCAGAGGCCTCCTTCCAATTGCCCATGATGCCTGCCTCTAGACCCAGTGTTCCACAGCAAAAGCACACCTTTTTCTGCAATAGGTATCCCTCTACTTGCATATTTCTTGTTTTATATATACAAAAAATTGTTTGTGCTCCACCCTATAGTGTTGGTCTGTGCCAGGGTGTATCAGAGGCCTTATGAAGATGCATGCCACTATTTAGTGGGTGAGGACTGTTTTGACAACCTTGTGGGTTTCCCAAAAAGGTTCTTTCTCCATCTCTGTTCCTTTTCCTTCCCCTATTTTTCTACCCCCTTGTTTAGAGTTGGCCTAATGGTTTGGGACCTTTTTTTCTTTCCCCCTGTCTTTAGTCCTTCTCGTGTAGGGAATTGCATACCTTTTAAATGCCCATGATGATGGAAAAAAAGAAGCAAAACTGGCCATGGACATTCCTGAAACTGAGGCAGAGATACTGAAGGATCCATTGACAAGTCAGGAAAGTAAATGTGAGCATCACCTTCACGAGCCCTAAATAATAGCTCACAGATTAGGCATATTTGCATTTTTGAGGTACAATTGTTTTATTGAAAATTAACAACCACAAACGCAATGCAGACAATACACACCATCCTCACCATGAATAAAAAACGCATCACTATTGTGGCCTAACTAATGTACCCCAGGGTCTAATTCAAACAGTTCATGGCACTGATAAAAAAAATATGTCTCACTAATTTTCCAGTAGGCTCATTAACAAAATTTGGAAAGGAGTGGGGTAAAGGGGTTGAAAACCAGGGAACTACAAGATATGCAGAATACTGATACAGCTGTGGCCCATTCTGTATTTCCTGTTCAAAACTGAAGAGCGACACAAGCACTAACAAAGATTAACTTCCCCACAGCTTAACAAATGGACTAGATATCATGGAAACGAAGCTGCAGTTTGTGGATGCAGTCCAGGAAAACTTTTCGGAGCAAAAAAGTTGCCTGCCACCACTGGTTGAGTAACTGAATTTTGTAATTCTCCAGGATCCTCAACCGAGTGATGAACAAGAGAGACATTTATCCCCAGGTGAGTCAACTGATTTTTGCAACCTGCTGGCATGTTTCCCACAAGAGCCACATGACGTAAACCAGGAAAACTGTGAGAACTCCTCGCCTCCATATTTGTTCTTCCTGCCCAGAGTTTCCCTGATCAACAAGGATTGTCCCTAACTTCTCTGTTTTGCATGGGGGACCCCAGGATGGAAGCTGCACCACATATTCCTCCCCTTCCATCACTACAGTTTCTCACTTTACCTCATTCGGCTCAAGAGTTGTGTGCAGGCCTGGGATATGAACACTGGCAGACCTCAGTTTGTTAGCCATTTGCTCCACCTTTAACTCCAGGTGCTTCCTTGAAGCTCTAATTCTTGGTGTTTTCCTCAAAGCCTTCCACCACATTCTGCACAGTGGAGATGTGGTGCTCGAGAGCTGATCCTTCACTTTGGAGACTTTTCTGTTTTTTTTCTCAATGTCACTCTCTGTGCTCGACATATTATTTCACAACGTTCTCCATACTAGGTTGTGGTGATGTCTGCAAAAGAGTTCTGCGTTCATACAGTATCATTTTAGTGCAAACTCTTTATTTACTAGAGTATACCTGTTCAGTTGTCCCAGCACACACACACTGGTGCACATGTTCTCTAACAAAGTCCCTTCACACACTTAAGCAACATGGTGCAACATTCACATTAACTGGTTCTTTGTATCTCTGCTAGATCACACCTGAGTCTAGACTTAGGAGACAATCCTCAGGAAAAGTGTACAAAAAGAGACCAAGGTGGTGCAGCACTCTTGGTGCTTTTGGATTTATCGGCCGCCTTCGACACGGTTGACCATAAGATCTTGGTCAGCCGTGTCGCAAGGATGGGCGTGCAAGGCCTAGCTAAAAACCTTTTAGCATCTTTCTTGGCGGAGAGAACCCAGGCCGTCACTCTGGGTCAATTCAAGTCCGCAGAGCTAACACTGCCATGTGGGGTACCACAAGGTTCATCCCTGAGTCCGACACTTTTTAACATCTACGTGTCGGACCTCGCAAAAACCATCAAAGCGCACGGGATGAACCTTACCTCATATGCTGATGACACCCAGCTGATCCTGGCAGTTAGACATGATGGGGAAACAGTAGCAGAAAGTTTCAGAACAGGTATGCTGGCCATCGGACATTGGATGTCAGCAAACTGTTTGAAACTAAACTCTGAGAAAACGGAGGTGGTCACTTTTGGCCATCTCAGCCCCAACTGGTCTCCATCATGGTGGCCTTCGTCATTTGGAACTTTGCCGAAACCAGCCACAAAAGTGAGAAATCTGGGCGTCATTTTTGACGACAAATTAAATTTCATGGCCCATGCCAATCAAACGGCTAGTATAGCATTTTTCAAATTACGCTTGATAAGGAAGATTCTCCCTTTTCTCCCAAACAATGTAGGCAAAACTTTGGTCAGTTCCTTGGTCCTATCAGCACTGGATTACTGTAACGGACTGTTTTCCAATGCCCAAGCTAGGGTCATCAAGAAAATGCAAACAATTCAAAACGCTGCAGCCAGACTTCTTTCAGATACCCCCAGATTCAAGCCAATAGCCGAGACCTTAAGAAGTTTTCACTGGCTCCCCGTTAGGAACAGAATTAAATTTAAAACATTATGTATTGTCTATAAATCGCTACATCACCAAGCACCCCAATTTTTTAGAGACAACCTTGTTCATTATGCTCCCCCACGAACACTTCGTTCTACAACACAGAATGATTTGGTGGTACCCCGGACCAAGTTGGTCAACTGGGGAGACAGACGCTTTCTGGTCACGGCCCCAAAGCTGTGGAACACTCTCCCGCAATCTATAAGATCCTGCCCAACCCTCATCTCTTTCAGGAAGAAACTGAAAACTTGGTTATTTAGCCTCTAACAAGTTAATAGAGTAGCACAGGAGAGCAAACATATGTACAGCGCCGAGACGCCTGTGGGCAATTGTTCGCGCTTAACAAGTGTTAAAAATAAATAAATAAATAAATAAAAATAAGGCTTCAATTCCTCCTTCTTTCCGACAGCCCCGGATACTGTAGAATACCAGGAATGCACTGAGGCTTTTATAGAGTCACTTTGGGCTATCAAGATTGACACCATAGATCTTAACATGGTCTAGCACAATTCAATTTATTGGGTATGGCTGGTGGATCCCATCTTAGCACACTCTTGTGCCTAATGAGGACACTGTCAATCCACACCCACTCAGGGGATGCATGGTGAGCTTGGGCAGGAGACCCCCGCAGGAATCAGGCGTGTACTCTGCACATGTCATTCCGTCACTTTGGGCATCAGGGCCACCACAGACTCACATAATGTCTGGGACCTCCAAGCGGTGCAGAGGCAGGGAGCTGTGAACAGGCGCGACTTTCAGGATCCTGCACCAAGAAAACAGAAGTGGTAGATCTCACAGGTAAGCAATTATTTTCACATTGTTATGCTATATCTGTATTATGCCCTATTGAGTTTGAGATTCTCTCTAGGCTGCGGGAGACCCTGACATTTTCAGAGAATAGAGAGATTTTTGGTCAAAAACATGTTCTTCCAAAAAGCAGCAGTTAAAAACAGCGTTTGCGACAAAAAATTAGGAAAACGGTATATAATGAGAAAATCGCATCGTAAAATTAAGGAATCGCAAAATGTGCGATTCCATAACTTTGCGTAAGCATTTAACCTCATCCGTGCGGTGCAGATTTACCGCCGGTGCTGGGCCCTAATGAAAATGGGTGTGGTCATGACGGAACTGTTCCGTCATGAGCACAGCTTGACCGATGCTCATGACGGGGTTAAGGAACCGCAAAATGTGTTTCCTTAAATGCAATGCAAGAATCACTCAAGTTTTGTGATTTCACCCTTAGAAATCGCAAATTATCACCAACTTCAAGTTGGTGGAAATTTGTGTTTTCTTTCACAAAAGCACTTTTTGGCATTCGTGAAGGTGCCATGTGGCGCACATACACTCCCTTAGGGCATGTAGGGGCGTCATATGTGCACACATGTTCATTTCAGGGGTGCATCATGGTGTCCTTATGACACCCTTGCACCATTGAAAATATTCTCAATTTGCGATTCTCAAATTGGGAATCGCAAATTGAGAATGACTTCCCATTCATTCCTATGGGCCTCTTGGCCCATAAAAATGAATGGGAAAGTATTCCTTAATTGCGATTTCGCAATTTGCTAATCGCAATTATGGAATACTAAGAAATCGCAAAAAATTGCGATTTTTTACATACATCCCTTTTTGCGATTCTCAAATAGCGATTCTCAAAAAATCGCTATTTGAGAATCGCAAACAGGTATTTTTATACATATGCCCCTGACTCTTTTCATTAAAGTTCTCTGGCAATGCATAGCGTTAAGTTATAATCATGCTAATCTGCAGCTGACATTTTTACCATGCCTCAGTAACTGGAAGCCCTCGTCTTGCAGTGGAGACAGTGGTTGTGCTTGGCACCTGAGATGTGAATTTTAAAAAATTGATGTGCATGGCTCCATGTTGGATATTTCTGAAGGATTTCACTCTTGTGTTGCCGTTGAAGACACGTTCATCCTGTAAAACCAAAACGTATGGGTATTTGATCCTCTTCTTCAGCTTTTATCCTTTGCTATACATTTATGCTCGACCTTGTGTCAGTGAAGTCCCTCTTGCCAGTTCCCAGGAAGACCCTTGCCCGATTTGTCTGTGTTTCGCAGCCTTTTTTTCCTAATATTTTATTGCTTTTTACAGAGCCATTGCAAATGCAAAGCAGCGAAGTATTTATTCGACAACAAGGAAGACGTTGCATGACTGCCAAGAGGTTATCAGAGGACATACTTTAATGCTCAGTGCCACAAAGCCGGAGTGGTTTGATTTTCGTTTTATGGGGAAGGATCTGAGAGGTTCCACTCGCACACAAACATGCATGGAGAGTTCCACAGTTGTTTGAAGAGTGTGGCTGAGTCGTGTAACAGGTGCTTGGTACGAAGGTGCATTAGAATGACCCCCTTTCAATGCCATCCATCTTCCAAAGTACTACCTGCAATTAGCTACATGAATGGAAGCCTGTCATCCTGCGTTCCTGTTGGGATGTTGACTGTAACTTTGAATAATGTAGATTGCAGCTATCCTATGCGTCATTGTGCACTGTTCAATTATTCATGCTGTCTCAACCTGAAGGTGGAATCTGTTGTACCACATAATTTAGAGCTGGGTTTTCATCACTGTTTTTCCCTGCATGGGACCTCCATGTGAGGCTGGCAGTCCCGAGAAAGAAAATTGTAAAATGTCCCTGACATATAAGGAGAAATCTTCCTTTGGGAAAAGAACATTTTTGTTTTTTTCCTTCAAATTGTAACGACTCTAAGGACTCCAGGACTCCATTCTACAGAACAAAAACAATTGGCAAGTGGCCCACATCAACATGTCAGCCATCTCAGACCCAGCAACGCTGCAGGTTCCGATGCAGGTTCCAATGCAGAGGTAAGACACTCAATCACCTTTACCTCAGAGGAACGTCGTCTTCTAAATTACAGCTCAATGAAGCCTCGTACTTCCAAACTGTTTGGGCCCATGTTGCTGCCTCTCCTGCTGGCTCCTCGTTGGACCTTCGAATCAGAAAATTAGAAGCAATAAGAATCAGTCACCATAGTAACATTAAGGCCGCCTTAATCAATGTACGCTCACTTCCCAACCATCCTTTGGAGATATATAGAACCTAATTGAGGAAGAACAGCTTGATGTGCTCCTTATGGCAGAGGCCTGGTTAACAGAAGAGGCCTGTCCCGACCTACAGCTGGCGCTCCCTCTTCATTATGCCTGCCTGCATTAAGACCAGGTGGGTACGAGGGGTGGAGGAGAGGCTATTGTTTTTAAAAACTCATTGACATGCTCCTCCTTCAAGATGGAAGGCATCTTAGGTGCTGAGACCATGGGGTTTGTTATATCCCCTTCAGCTCAATGCTCCTTAGCCAGTGTATTGCTCTATAGACCCCGGGAGATTTCCCTAACTCTATTTCCCAAGCACTGAGTCTTATAGCTTTCACCTATGTCAATTTTACCGTGCTAGGATATTTTAACATTCAGCTGGACAAACCACAATTCACAATCCACAAAGCAGGCGAGAGTATCGGTGCTATCTTCTCTAATGTTACCATAGAACACAACAAAACATTAGACATACCCTGGTCAGACCGCTTTATACTAAAACCTCAGGAGGAACTGAACATTTCCAAGTGATTCAAGCCTGGAACAAAACAAATACTCCTCTCCCGAATGAAACCTTTGAAGCTACCAAACCCTCTCTCTCGGCTAATATGAGCACCGTTGAGGTTACTGTGAATGACTGGCTTCCACAGTCAGCCCCCATAGCAGCCCTAATAACCAAGTCAAGGTCCACCAGAAACTTTCAGTCCATATGATGGTTCACCTCACAACTTTTGGAAGAGAGGAAGAGCTGTAGAAAGTTGGAACGCCTCTGGAGAAAACAATATAATGTGTTGGACAAGAGCCACTATTAAAGGGCAATAAGCACATTCCCTGCCAATCTGAAATCCCCACAATGTATATTTTACATTAATTCAATTGCAATGCAAAATACATTTTTTCAATTGTATCTAATGTCACAGATTCCAAATATTTTGCACCCCCATTTGAAACAAGTGAATCCATCTGTTCTCACCTGAGCAATTTGATTGAGGACAATAAACAAATAATACAGGACACCCATATATCAACATATAATACAATGCCTCAGAACATCATTTGTCCCCCCTTGCCTATTACACAGGACAAACTAATTCAATTCAGAGCCCCCCACCAATCGGACACTGGAGAACTCTTTCTCCATAACTAAATCTGGATTCCCGCGGGATCCCCTTCTGCCCCAAGGTATAAGGATGCTAGGGACCACTCTTGCTCCTATTTATCAGGAGCTCTTCTCCTCCTCCTGGCTATCAGGCATTATATCGGCTGAGTTGGAAAAGGGCTGTGTCACATAATTATTCAGTAAATCAAAAGCTGATCTGAAAGTTCTTTCAAATTTCAGACCTATATTTCTTTTGCCAGGGATTACAAAAATAATTGAAAAAGAAGCAAATACACAGCTAATGTCCTTTTTAGAATCCTCCAAGCTCCTTCACCCCTCACATTCTGGGTTCTGAACCCTTCACAGTATGGGGTCAGCTTTTACAGAAATCAAGGTTTCAATAACATTTACACTAGATGCTGCATATAATGCCACACAAATTCTTTTAGACCTCTTGGCGGCATTTAAAATTATCTTACATGAGAACCTGATTCAAATGCTTGTCCACATCGGGGTAGTAGGACAAGCTCTGACCTGGCTAAAATCCTTCCTTGAACACAGGTATGAACTGTGTGGCTAAGCCATTCTCAGAAGTCAAAACTATTAAATAAGTACAGAGATCCTCAGGGCTTGGCCCTGAGCCTCACTCTCTTTAACATATTTATGACCCCATTGGCGTATCTTATTGAATCTTTTGATGTCAGGTAGTCTGGTACACAGATGACACCCAACTGTTGCTGACATATAACAAGAACGATGACATGGCCAAATCTTAAATTGTCTGACTGTGTCACAGCAGTAATGGGTTGGCTCAACTCCAGCTCCCTGCAATGCAATCCTAACAAAACTGAGATTCTGCCATTTGGAATAGATGCCCTTCCAGCATGTCTAGGGGAGTGACCATTCAGTTATGAGCCCCTGATGGGAATGGCCAGAAATATGGGGGTACTAGTGGATAAGCAGCTATCACTCTAACTACAGATTGCAGCAGTAATTAAACATTCATGCTGTATCTTGAGAATGCTGAGGAAGTTCCTCAAACTCCTCCCATAGGAGGCTCAAAAGATGGTTGTACAAGTATTGAGTCTGTCCAGATTGGACTAAGCAAAAGTCCTGTACATGACTCTCAGTCTACAAAAAATCCAAAATATAGCCATCCGGCTGCTTTTCAAGCTCCTCAAACACACTTCCCCCACTCAATACTGCAAACAACTACACTGGCTACCGGTGAAGATTTCAGTAATTTTTAAGGCTCTTACAATAGCTTACTCTGCTTTCTATAAAAGCAGTATACAGAATATAAACAGTGGTTCTGTCGGGCAGAAGATTTCTTCCAGTTTACATATATTATTTCATTGATTTCTTCAACAAAAACACAATCTTATCATAATTGCAATTTATCAAGCTCAAACAAAAAATGCAAATCCAAAACAACCAGTAGGGTACAGAATAATTATTTTATGAATTCAATATCATTCATAGTAACCCTTCATTCAATGTATACATTTACAGATTCTACAAAACAGCGCATCAGAATAAAGTGACAGTGATATATTAGTGCAGTGATTTATCGTGCAGTGAAAAACTATAAACAGTGAAATATGTACAAGTGAAAGGACAATTGGAATTTAAAAGGTTGGCCAAAACAGTATTCGATTGGAAATATCCCTATGTGCCACTACTGTTGGCAATTACTCTGGAATATTCCTTCTTGGTCCACGGGCTTCTTTATATATCGACGTTTCGACCCTAATGACACCTAATTCATGGGTCACAACGGGTCTTCATCAGGACTGGGGGATTGTGGTCAGGTAGAACTGATGTCGCCTATGGGGTGCCTGTGCGAGATATATGGCACAGTCCCAGACTTCCACCGATTCAATGGCGGTGTACTCTTATTCCAATAGGCATCTTAGCTCGTAATTCAATGGCGCAGTCTCTTCTTTTGATTTCCTTCTGCTCAAAGTAGCGTTTCAGCGTCCCGTTTCCTTCTCACTCGCAGCGCCATTAATCCGCTCTGCTCTCAGGTTGTAATACCAGTCAGTTCCCTGTCAGTGCACGATAAATCACTGCACTAATATATCACTGTCATTTTATTCTGATGCGCCGTTTTGTAAAATCTGTAAATGTATACATTGAATGAAGGGTTACTATGAATGATATTGAATTCATAAAATAATTATTCTGTACCCTACTGGTTGTTTTGGATTTGCATTTTTTGTTTGAGCTTGATAAATTGCAATTATGATAAGATTGTGTTTTTGTTGAAGAAATCAATGAAATAATATATGTAAACTGGAAGAAATCTTCTGCCCGACAGAACCACTGTTTATATTGTGTATAATGCCCAGGTACTGAGGGATACTGGGTTACCCCATAGTAACTTATTCTATAAAACCAGTGCCCACTACCTTCAAAATAGACATTTCGGCTACTGCCCACAAAGAGCCCTTTACTCACAATCAGAACATCTGCTAATCATTCTCGTCGCAAAAAAGGAAAAAGTGGGGGAGATATGACTACTTAGTCCTCGAGGCTAGGTACTGGAACGATCTTCTGCTGCCCCTCAAATGCATCGCGGATAAAGAAACATTTCACAACCAAATAAAAACCCACCTATTCAAGAACTAGATGGAATACTCCATACTGGGTGTATTGCCTAACCTCAGGACTCTCTCGCAGTAGCCGAACGGTTTACAAATTCCACCATTCATTCATACAGATGTGCTTAAAGTGAATTTGGTGCACAAGAGGACGCAGTTTGGGCACAGAGATCGGGCAAGGATATCCTGCTGTGGGGAGGGGGTTGTATATGGCTAAAGGGAGGATGCCAGTGTTGTTACCATGTGGGACTCCTAGGCAGCCTACGAATCTCATACTAAGCTCTTAGGGGCATATTTACAAGCCCCTTGCGCCTCTTTTACGCCGCCGTTGCGCCACTTTTGTGACACAGCGGCGGCGCAAAAGATACGCCATGGTGCGGGGTATTTACAACGTGACGCATGTGGGAGATGCGTCACATTGTAAAGCCCTGAGGCATAAGGAGGCGTTCTGGCGTGGGGGAGGGGCGTTCCGGCGCAGGAACGCCTCCTAAAAGTGGCTGAGTGAAATCTACAAGATTTCACTCAGTCACTTTTAGGCCAATGCTGCGTCAAAACCCTGTGCCTGCTTGAAGCAGGCGTAAGGCTTGACGCAGCATTGGAAGAATAGGCCCCACACTGCATTGCTGGAGCTGCGTCGCACTTGCGACGCTACTCCAGCAATGCGCCGTCTTCACGGCACAGATGCGTGACGCATCTCTGCCATTTTTGCCCCATGGTGCGCCACATTGTAAATGCTTCAAAAAAGGGGGTGGTGATGGACAGAGTATCTGAATTAGGCAGAACACTCCTACCCAGTCAACAGATCAGGGCTTGATCCATCACCGTTTTTTAGCTCACTGCACCATCCCAGCTCAGAACCTGGCTACATGCAAATTAGTCTGTCCCTGGCCCAGTGCATCATGGGAACAGGGCAGACCAAACTACCAAGCCAATTCTTTTACTGGAAAGGAAACAAGCTTCCGGGGACCGGTTTCTGGCATTACAGCCGTCTTCGGCCCCGCTTGCTTGAATCCTGATGGAGCAGTGAGCAAGGGACTCATGTCTGAGCATACCCTTCCACGCTTATGGTGGACAAAACGATTCAAAAAAGGGGATGGTGATGGACAGAGTATCTGAATTAAGCAGAACACTCCTACCCAGTCAACAGATCAGGGCTTGATCCATCACCGTTTTTTAGCTCACTGCACCATCCCAGCTCAGAACCTGGCTACATGCAAATTAGTCTGTCCCTGGCCCAGTGCATCATGGGAACAGGGCAGACCAAACTACCAAGCCAGTTCTTTTACTGGAAAGGAAACAAGCTTCCGGGGACTGGTTTCTAGCATTACAGCCGTCTCCGGCCCGGCTTGCTTGAATCCTGATGGTGCAGTGAGCAAGGGACTCATGTCTGAGCATACCCTTCCACGCTTATGGTGGACAAAACGATTCAAAAAAGGGGGTGGTGATGGACAGAGTATCTGAATTAAGCAGAACACTCCTACCCAGTCAACAGATCAGGGCTTGATCCATCACCGTTTTTTAGCTCACTGCACCATCCCAGCTCAGAACCTGGCTACATGCAAATTAGTCTGTCCCTGGCCCAGTGCATCATGGGAACAGGGCAGACCCAACTACCAAGCCAATTCTTTTACTGGAAAGGAAACAAGCTTCTGGGGACCGGTTTCTGGCATTACAGCCGTCTTCGGCCCGGCTTGCTTGAATCCTGATGGTGCAGTCAGCAAGGGACTCATGTCTGAGCATACCCTTCCACACTTATGGTGGACAAAATTATTCAAAAAAAGGGGGGGTTCTGAATCATTTTGAATCATTACTCAGATGTGAGTCCCTTGCTCAAGCAATCCGGGCCGACGACGGCTGAAATGCCAGAAACCGTTCCCCGGTAGCTTGTTTCCTTCCCAGTATAAGAATTGGCTTGGTAGTTTGGTTTGCCCTGTTCCCATCATGCACTGGAACAATAATGGAGCTTAGAGGGAATACGGAAAAGGGTCGCCCTCCACTCACAGTCAATAATATACAATGAGACCCAATCCAAGTGGCGAGCAAATCTATCAGTGACATATGGGGGGTCAAATACATCCCACTCCCCACTACTCTCTTATCCACATTATAATGAGATAATGCACTGTGCTCTGCCTTGTTTAAAATATCTGTTCTCCAAGACAACCAAACAGAGCGAAGCTCTCAGAGTGACCCCAATCTTAGTGGTTCACAACAGTCCACACCACACATTGGACCTTACTCTAAATAGAGGAAAAATGTGCGAGAAGCAAGTGACCCCTCACGGAAACACCACCAAGCGGGGTAACTGGTATGCAATTTCCAGACAGGCCCCTGTCTCATCATCGGTGGTCACTCGCTCCTCGGGAAAATAAAGGTGATAGGAAAGAAGACGTGTCCAAAACAAACAACGTATAAAGTGCTACAGTGAAGTGCAGAAAACTCTGCTAGTGACAAACACACACAAACATAATGATAGAGTGCCTAAAACCACACACAACACACCAATCCCTTATCCACTTTTATTCGTAGGGTGGTGATTGCGTGCTCTTGAGTATTAAAAAGGCTGGTAGCTAGTCATGCATACCATTACCTACAGTGCCGACATGTTTCACTGCTGTATAGCGTAGAGCAGTTTCATCAGGGCTGCACTCAAGTGCTGCCACTTCACTCTTTTTGGACACTCAGTTCTGTAACGTGCCGGGAGCAGCAAAGCTATGCATACCAGCCACTCCGGTATCAAACTGGGACCCTAGATACTCCAAACGTGAGTGTGCCCCTTGATTTGTAAAAAATATTATATTGTGACGAACTGGGAAGACGAACTGGGAAGACGCCTTTCCTCAGCCGTCGGCTGAGGAAAGGCGTCTTCCCAGTTCGTCACGATATAATATTTTTTACAAATCAAGGGGCACACTCACGTTTGGAGTATCTAGGGTCCCAGTTTGATACCGGAGTGGCTGGTATGCATAGCTTTGCTGCTCCCGGCACGTTACAGAACTGAGTGTCCAAAAAGAGTGAAGTGGCAGCACTTGAGTGCAGCCCTGATGAAACTGCTCTACGCTATACAGCAGTGAAACATGTCGGCACTGTAGGTAATGGTATGCATGACTAGCTACCAGCCTTTTTAATACTCAAGAGCACGCAATCACCACCCTACGAATAAAAGTGGATAAGGGATTGGTGTGTTGTGTGTGGTTTTAGGCACTCTATCATTTTGTTTGTGTGTGTTTGTCACTAGCAGAGTTTTCTGCACTTCACTGTAGCACTTTATACGTTGTTTGTTTTGGACACGTCTTCTTTCCTATCACCTTTATTTTCCCGAGGAGCGAGTGACCACCGATGATGAGACAGGGGCCTGTCTGGAAATTGCATACCAGTTACCCCGCTTGGTGGTGTTTCCATGAGGGGTCACTTGCTTCTCGCACATTTTTCCTCTATTTAGAGTAAGGTCCAATGTGTGGTGTGGACTGTTGTGAACCACTAAGATTGGGGTCACTCTGAGAGCTTCGCTCTGTTTGGTTGTCTTGGAGAACAGATATTTTAAACAAGGCAGAGCACAGTGCATTATCTCATTATAATGTGGATAAGAGAGTAGTGGGGAGTGGGATGTATTTGACCCCCCATATGTCACTGATAGATTTGCTCGCCACTTGGATTGGGTCTCATTGTATATTATTGCCCATCATGCACTGGGACAGGAACAGACTAATTTGCATGTAGCCAGGTTCTGAGCTGGGATGGTGCAGTGAGCTAAAAAACGGTGATGGATCAAGCCCTGATCTTTGGACTGGGTAAGAGTGGTCTGCTTAATTCAGACACTCTGTTCATCACCACCCCCTTTTCTGAATCATTTTGTCCACCATAAGCGTGGAAGGGTATACTCAGATGTGAGTCCCTTGCTCATTGCACCATCAGGATTCAAGCAAGCCGGGCCGACGACGGCTGAAATGCCAGAAACCAATCCCCGGTAGCTTGTTTCCTTCCCAGTATAAGAATTGGCTTGGTAGTTTGGTTTGCCCTGTTCCCATCATGCACTGGGACAGGAACAGACTAATTTGCATGTAGCCAGGTTCTGAGCTGGGAAGGTGCAGTGAGCGAAAAAATGGTGATGGATCAAGCCCTGATCTTTGGACTGGGTAAGAGTGGTCTGCTTAATTCAGACACTCTGTTCATCAGCACCCCCTTTTCTGAATCATTTTGTCAACCATAAGCGTGGAAGGGTATACTCAGATGTGAGTCCCTTGCTCATTGCACCATCAGGATTCAAGCAAGCCGGGCCGACGACGGCTGAAATGCCAGAAACCGGTCCCCGGTAGCTTGTTTCCTTCCCAGTATAAGAATTGGCTTGGTAGTTTGGTTTGCCCTGTTCCCATCATGCACTGGGACAGGAACAGACTAATTTGCATGTAGCCAGGTTCTGAGCTGGGATGGTGCAGTGAGCTAAAAAATGGTGATGGATCAAGCCCTGATCTTTGGACTGGGTAAGAGTGGTCTGCTTAATTCAGTCACTCTGTTCATCAGCACCCCCTTTTCTGAATCATTTTGTCAACCATAAGCGTGGAAGGGTATACTCAGATGTGAGTCCCTTGCTCATTGCACCATCAGGATTCAAGCAAGCCGGGCCGACGACGGCTGAAATGCCAGAAACCGGTCCCCGGTAGCTTGTTTCCTTCCCAGTATAAGAATTGGCTTGGTAGTTTGGTTTGCCCTGTTCCCATCATGCACTGGGACAGGAACAGACTAATTTGCATGTAGCCAGGTTCTGAGCTGGGATGGTGCAGTGAGCTAAAAATGGGTGATGGATCAAGCCCTGATCTTTGGACTGGGTAAGAGTGGTCTGCTTAATTCAGACACTCTGTTCATCACCACCCCCTTTTCTGAATCATTTTGTCCACCATAAGCATGGAAGGGTATACTCAGATGTGAGTCCCTTGCTCATTGCACCATCAGGATTCAAGCAAGCCAGGCCGACGACGCCTGAAATGCCAGAAACCGGTCCCCGGTAGCTTGTTTCCTTCCCAGTATAAGAATTGGCTTGGTAGTTTGGTTTGCCCTGTTCCCATCATGCACTTGGACAGGAACAGACTAATTTGCATGTAGCCAGGTTCTGAGCTGGGATGGTGCAGTGAGCTAAAAAACGGTGATGGATCAAGCCCTGATCTTTGGACTGGGTAAGAGTGGTCTGCTTAATTCAGACACTCTGTTCATCACCACCCCCTTTTCTGAATCATTTTGTCCACCATAAGCGTGGAAGGGTATACTCAGATGTGAGTCCCTTGCTCATTGCACCATCAGGATTCAAGGAAGTGGGCCGGCGACGGCTGAAATGCCAGAAACCGGTCCCCGGTAGCTTGTTTCCTTCCCAGTATAAGAATTGGCTTGGTAGTTTTGTTTGCCCTGTTCCCATCATGCACTGGGACAGGAACAGACTAATTTGCATGTAGCCAGGTTCTGAGCTGGGATGGTGCAGTGAGCTAAAAAACCGGTGATGGATCAAGCCCTGATCTTTGGACTGGGTAAGAGTGGTCTGCTTAATTCAGACACCCTGTTCATCACCACCCCCTTTTCTGAATCATTTTGTCCACCATAAGAGTGGAAGGGTATACTCAGATGTGAGTCCCTTGCTCATTTCACCATCAGGATTCAAGCAAGCAGGGCCGACGACGGCTGAAATGCTAGAAACGGGTCCCCGGTAGCTTGTTTCCTTCCCAGTATAAGAATTGGCTTGGAAGTTTGGTTTGCCCTGTTCCCATCATGCACTGGGACAGGAACAGACTAATTTGCATGTAGCCAGGTTCTGAGCTGGGATGGTGCAGTGAGCTAAAAAACGGTGATGGATCAAGCCTTGATCTTTGGACTGGGTAAGAGTGGTCTGCTTAATTCAGACACTCTGTTCATCACCACCCCCTTTTCTGAATCATTTTGTCCACCATAAGCGTGGAAGGGTATACTCAGATGTGAGTCCCTTGCTCATTGCACCATCAGGATTCAAGCAATCCGGGCCGACGACGGCTGAAATGCCAGAAACCGGTCCCCGGTAGCTTGTTTACTTCCCAGTATAAGAATTGGCTTGGTAGTTTGGTTTGCCCTGTTCCCATCATGCACTGGGACAGGAACAGACTAATTTGCATGTAGCCAGGTTCTGAGCTGGGATGGTGCAGTGAGCTAAAAAATGGTGATGGATCAAGCCCTGATCTTTGGACTGGGTAAGAGCTGTCTGCTTAATTCAGACACTCTGTTCATCACCACCCCCTTTTCTGAATCATTTTGTCCACCATAAGCGTGGAAGGGTATACTCAGATGTGAGTCCCTTGCTCATTGCACCATCAGGATTCAAGCAAGCCGGGCCGACGACGGCTGAAATGCCAGAAACCGGTCCCCGGTAGCTTGTTTCCTTCCCAGTATAAGAATTGGCTTGGTAGTTTGGTTTGCCCTGTTCCCATCATGCACTGGGACAGGAACAGACTAATTTGCATGTAGCCAGGGTCTGAGCTGGGATGGTGCAGTGAGCTAAAAAACGGTGATTGATCAAGCCCTGATCTTTGGACTGGGTAAGAGTGGTCTGCTTAATTCAGACACTCTGTTCATCACCACCCCCTTTTCTGAAGCATTGTAAATGCGGCGCATCATGGGTGGCGGAGCTGCGGCACACAATTACTGGCGCATCCCTGCTAATTTGCAGGGATGTTCCAGTAATTGTACATCTGCCCCTTAGTCTTAAAGAGTACATTCACAGAGGCTCGCTCTCAATAAAGCTAAAATGTCCTATCTATACAAGCAAGGATGCTATGCTCAAGATTAACAATAGCTAAAAGTTTTAAATAACAGATGGAACAGAGAGAAGTTTCCAGAAGAACCTGGCGGTGGCAACAGATAAGCACACCTCAAAGCACGTATAGGATTGAAGCATTGGCAAGGCCAATAACTATGGCTTAGATGTGGTAACTTATACAAAGACAAACTTGCAAATCGTGTTTGTATGAGTTACCAAATTAGAGCCAGACCTACTGGCTTTGTCAAGACTTGTCTATGAGAGTAGTTGCAAAACTGTGGCTGTCCTGTCAATTCTAACTTACATGTAGAATTGTAGGTGTGTTTGAAGGACTGATGTCTTTTTCTGTGAACTTTTTCAGTGTGTCAAATTATAAATTCTATGTGTATTAAAGCATAAATATTTTGTTATGCTGTATCTTCATTCTTCGACTGGAAAACAATAATTAAAATATTTGAACTAAAACGTATTAGGTAGTAGATGCAGCTGAGGACAACTGATAACTTGAAGGCTTGATTGACCAATTCTAATGATCCAGCAGCCTGTGACAAAAGTACCTCTTGGCCCAAAGAAAGCCCACAGGAGAGACAGAAAGGACTACATAGAGGATACTTTGGGTGTCATATTTCTACACCCCATTACCAGTTCTTGCTACAGGCAGCCTAAGCTACAAGCCCCTTAACTACTGCCTATTACTTACTGATAATCTGCTGTGCTGTACTCTCCCCTGTGCAGCCTCTCATGTACTTGCTGGTTCACCTGCCATGGACACTGACCCTGTTGCTCTGCTGTGCTGTACTCTCCCCTGTGCAGCCTCTCATGTAGCTGGCTCACCTGCCATGGACACTGGCCCTGTTGCTCTGCTGTGTTGGCCTCTCACCTGCCATGGACACTGGCCCTCTTGCTCTGCTGTGTTGGGCTCTACCCTGTGCTATGGACACTGGCCTTCCGGTTTGTGTTTCACCTGTGCATAGTATCTTGACTGTGTACATCATTTTGTGCCTTCCTGTTGTCTACTATTGTTCTACTGCTAAATCTGTGCAATATGTGAATAAATACAGCTACTTCTGTTGTTTGTTTTGTCAGTGTCCTTGCTGATTAAGGTTCTTTTTGTGTTTGCATTTGATTGGCTGTGCCCCATGCTCTACGTATCACTTCAACATTGCAAGGCTCTTTGCAGGCATCCGATTTTTAGACAGGGGTGAAATGGTATTCAGTCCATTCTGACCCTGATTATGGTGTAATCTGTGATGGCTATTTTACCTGCCATGCAGTTATCTTCTTAGTGATTTGCTATTGTTGGATACACTGTTCACATGTCAGGTTGTGGGACTCTGCCAGAACAGGGTGTAATGCTGTGCTAAGGTTTTGGAGCAGGTTGGGATATGTCATGATGTATGTGTGTGGATTCCTGTATGTGTGCCCAGTCGTGTATGTGTATGGTTATCTTGTGTTGGCCCTTAGTCCTGGTACCATGGCCTACATGAGATGTGTGGTCTTGGGTGTAGCAGAGGTGTGCAGTGTGAAGGGTGTATGTTTGTAGTGGATGTATGTGTGCCCCTGTATTGTGAGAGACACACATGTGTCACCCAGGAGTTGTATGCCTGTTGTTTGTTTTGTCTTTCCCTGTGTAGAAGATTGTATGCACTAGTGTGAGCTGTTTGTAGTGCACTGGGCTGTGTGTTGGTGTGTCCATGCAGTTGTGTGTGACTCCTCCTAGTTGTTCTGGTAAGTTTGAAGTGTGCAACATTTGTGAGTTGCACATCAGTGTTGTGTTTGATTGAATCTCAATGTGTCTTGGGTGTGTTTGTGTAGACTGTGTGGCCCTGCTGCTCCACACTGGCATTGTGTTTGTGTTTGTGATGCATTGCAGGCACATGGTGGTTTTTCTCCTCCTGTATGGCATGGTGTGTGTGGTGTAACGCCATCCTCTATGTGTGCCACTTGTGCATTGCCATTGTGTGTCTCCCCTCCCTCTATTTGTGTGTGGGACACCCATTACATGTCTGCTACTGACATGCAGGGTATTTCACTTTGATGTCAGCTGTCCCCTTGGTTTCCATGTGTGTATGCCTCCCCATCACTTTATTTGTGAGCTTGTGCTTTGTCGTGCAGTTCTTGGGCCATAAGTGTTGTTCCACTCTGGGCATTGCCACAATGGTGTATGTGTGCTGTCCTTGTGCTATTACTCATTCTGTGGTGGTCATGTGCACTTCAGCTGTGTGTGCTGCCCAGGGCTCTGGTGGAGATGGATTGGCTCTTGTGTCACAGAGTGGTGCATGTATAGTTGTTGTGTTGGATGTGTTGGTGTTGGATGTGGTATTGGTTTAGTTCCTGGGTGTGCTGTAGTATTTGTGCAATGCTGAATTGTGGTGTGTGTGATGTGGTTGTGTTGATCATGTGTGTGTGTGGCTGTTGTGCTTGATATGCACACACTGCTTGTTGAACATGCAGTGCTGTGTGTACGTGGCCTGGGCATTGCCTGATGTGCATCCCCTGATGCTTTGTGGTAGGTTTGATGTGGCAGTGTGTGTTTGTCCAGATGCACTTCTTGTGTGATTTGTGTTATGGTGTGTGTGTTTTGTTCCTGAGTGATGATGTTGTGTACTCCTGTTGTGTCTGTGCTCCTATTGCTTTTCCCCAGTTGGGAGTGCAGGGTATGTCTGTTTCTGTTGGAGTTCAGCATGTGTTCCTGTAGTGTTTGTTTGTTGATCTTGTGCAGGCATTTGTTGAGGCATCCCTGTGTGTGTTGTGTTTTTGGCTACACCCAGGGTGTGTGTTTGTTTGTGTGTGTATGTGCTGTCAAGTGTTGTGAGCCTTCAGTGTGTGTGGCACTGGTGTTGTGTGTTCCTTGTCAGCCACTGCTGCAGAGGCTGTCTCCCTGGTTGTGTGTTGTGTGGTGCAGGGTGTGTATTGTGCTTGCTTGTTGCAGTGCTTGTTGGTGTGCATGGGAGTGCACGGGATGGGCACCTAGCCTGTGACTTGATGGGGTGTGTTGCAGTGTGGTTTGTGGTGGTGTGGCTCTGTGGTGTTTGTGCCCTGCCCATGCCTTGGAGTGGCCCTGCCTTCTGCATAGTGCGCTTGTGTTGACCGCGGCGGTGACGTGACCGGGAGTGGGACGTTGATGCTGGTTGGCGGACGATGTGTGTCCCGGATGCTGAGGGTTGCCATGTTGTCAGGTGGGTGATGTGTGGGTGCCCTTGTGGATGTGTTCTGACCCCCAGCAGGGTGTCTGTGTGGTGATTGGACCCTGTGTCGGCCTGTATGTTGTGTGTTGCATTTGTGTAGTTGCCTACCTGCGGCGGTGTCCACGGCGGCCCATCTGATGATAGTGTTGTAGGAGGAACATCACCAGGTGCATATGGAGGGCTGGGTTCATGGCGTTCAGGTCTGGGTCTCGGCTATCTCGCTCCGCTGTCGAGTTTCCGCCTGCTTAAACTGGGCGATGTCTCCGCTGCGGTGTGTCGATTTGTTTGGGCCATCTTAATTTGTTGAGCGGTCGGATGTCATTCCGCAAGGCGGAGAGTCTGGATTGGCTCACACCGCCACGGTGGCGGGCGAACTTTGATGGCGGTGTGCGGCGCTCCGCGGCAGACGGGAAATGACCTATGTTTTGCTATCCTAATGTGGCGGACGTGAGTTCCTCTGCTCGCGGGAGGAAAATGCTCTTTTTCCGCCCCGCCACCACCGCAGTGGTGCCACCCCCCGACATCCTAATGGGCACCTAGGAGCGGTTACAAAATAAAAGACCCAAATAATAATATCAACACAAAAATAGTTAAATAAATGGCTAAATAATTTATTTAACATTAAAAAAATTAGTTAAACTTTATAAAAACATTTTTCCAAATTTTTTCAATTTATGTATGATGTACTATAAAATATATTATTATCTTCATATATTGTAAAATTATAAAATTAAATAATATTAGACTATAATATTTACTATTATAATTATAAAAAATATATATGTGAAAAAATGTGAAAAACAATGTATACTTTTTATGCATTTTAAAAAAATGTACAAAAATTATTAATATTAATAATACAATATTAATATTAATAATACTGAAAAATGAAACTGATATTATAATGCAAAAATGTTATTTTGAAAAATTGTATTGTATATTAACAATATATTATATAAATCTTTTTCTTTAAAATTATAGCAACATGTATACCATGATTTCAACAATAAAATGTAAAAATTATTATAAAATGTACAGTAATAAAAAAAATTGAAATTTGAAAAATAAAAACGTTTCCAACTGTTTGTACTAAATATATTCAAATGTTAAATATATTTTCATTTACTGTATTGTTTCTATGTACCTATAATGTATTTGACTCAAGAACTATACAAAAAGAAAATATTTTGTTTAAAATAAAAAAGTTGGGGCGTGGCCAAGATGGCAGGCTGAGAGGACGCTCTCTCTGTGAGCTCCCGCGACCCGAGGGCCCTTGCACCGCTCTGAGTCGCTGATCTCCCCCAGATCGGGCGGCACCTGACACCCAGCGCTGCCGTGCACACAGCGGCACTATCCGGCGCGTCGCGGTGCCCCGCGGACCGAGCGAGACAGCACTAAAGGCTCCCCGAGGTGAGGACCGTCAGGGGAGTTGTCGGAGACCCGAGAGACACGGGCCGCTATCGGCCGGAAAGACCAGAACCACCTCCGGTGCCCCTGCGGAGATCTGGGGAAAGGCGGTAGACCCAGCACGAGCCGCTTAGTGGGCACGGAGTCAGAGACGCTGAGCAGACCGAGTGGCGCTTCGGTCAGAGCGGGTCGGGGAAGGAGCCGGCGTAGGGCCGCAACGCTGGGGATCAAGCGGCCTGGTAGGCCTGAATCTGCGCGCCGCCCCCTGGCTCCCTTACAAGTGGCCCTGCTCAGAGGCAGAAGAGGCGTGTGAGTCCGGAGACGCCCGCAGGTACCCAGAAGAACAGAGGCGCAGCGAAGGACCGCCGCCCTAGCCCGGCACCGGGGCGGTACTCCTCCCAGGGCACACGGAGCGGGGCCATCATGCGAGCCCGCAGCTTTGCCCGGAAGTGGGCCTTTGCTCGCACGCCCTTCCCATACGGAGCCCCCGCCCTGCCACCGGAGCGAGCACCCTCCGGCCCCCGCCCTGACAACGGAGCGAGCACCCTCCTGGCGACACCCACGGGGTCGTGGAGCATCCCTGCACCCAGCACTGCGAGGCAGGGGCCGATTTAACTGACGGTGACTGGGAAGGGGGTCGATGGTGACACCCCTAGCTATTGACCTGTGGGGAGTGACCCCGATTCCTGCAGGGGTTGTAGCCTGAAGGAGCGTTGGCTGCCCTGAACTTGCGGAGGCCCGCACGCTGTGAGGGGTGGCTTGCACTGCTGCCGATCACAATAAACCTCCGCTCCGACCCCACAACACAGCTGAGGAGACCTGCTGTAGGTAGAGGACCAGTATTGCTTCCCCGGCACCGGCGCCCCCCCTGTCCTGAGGACCCCGCAGGCCGGGGTGAGACTGTGCTGTACTGCTTGTGAGAGACCTGTGGTGCCCGGACTTAGCAGGACATTTTGGCCGCTGGCGCAGCAGCGTTACGCAGACCTTGGCGGGCGCAGTTCCTCCTGCCGAGCCTCCCCACTCCCGAGATGTCAGGCACTGGAGGGGGTCAAAAAAATGACCGCACCTTGCCGGAGATGCTGGGCAGAGGGGCCCCGAGACAAGATAGGTGTCAGCCAGCCCCGAGCCCTTCTACCACTTCATGAGGCGCGAAGGGGGGGGGAGCATCCGGTAACCAGGTCTTTCCTGGAGTCATTGTTCCGCTCCCTCAGAGAGGACTTCCAGACCTTGAAGCAGGAGGTGGCCGGAGAGGTCCGAGAGGTGAGGCGTGAGGTTGACTCCCTGGGAGAGAGAGTGGCCACTGTGGAGGAAGCCGACCACTCCTGAGATGAGGAAATCACGCAATTACAGTAGGAGGTCTTGCGGCTCAGGGATCAACAGATCGACCTCCAAGCCCACGCCGAGGACCTTGAAAACAGGTTGAGGCGCAATAACATCCGGGTCCGCGAATTCCATCTAAAGAAGAAGGAGAGGACATGGCCGCCTACCTGAGGGACATGTTTCGAGAAATACTGGGCGAGCCTGGCGACCTCCCGATTAGAATTGATAGGGCACACGGAGTGGGCCTGCCACAACGGGCCTCAGCACCACCCCCGGATATCCTGGCCTTCCTACCCGACTTCCCTTTGAAAGAATGGATTCTCCGCGAGGCACGGCGACAGCAATCCCTGCGTTTCCGGGGTCATCAGGTGGCCCTGTATCAAGACTTGTCGACGATAACGCTGCAGAAGCACAAGGCATTCAAAATCTCAACGGATTTCCTGCGAGAACACGACACGCAGTACTCCTGGGGCCACCCCTTCTGGCTCATTTTTCGCTGGAATGGGACTCTGCATCAACTCCGGTCCCTCCAGGACGTTTGCGGAGTGTTGGGGATTACAGCGACGGATGAAGACGCTCCCACGCCTCGTCGTAGGCTCAGCACCAGGGACGGTTGGCAGACGGTTCAGGGGCGGCGATCCCCACCTCCGCCCACAAGACCCGACTCACCCACTATCAGAGCAGAAATGGACAGTGCCATAAGGGAGGTGAACAGAGACACGGCGGCTGGTGACGTGGCCTTGATGGCCTGAGCATACTCCGGGGGGAGATCGTATTGGCCTCATCATCACTGCAGGTGCGAGGGTTCCCGGGACGGGGGGCGGCGGGAGGTAGTGTGTTGTGGCTGGACGTCCACTTACATAACTTTCCACGGACTTGTCCATTGCGGACAAGACGGGGACAATGGAGTTCTTTGAATGGTTGGGTGTGAGGGGGGTGGGAGAGGAGGTTGCTTGGAGGGGTTTTGGGTTCGGGGAGTTGAACGGAAGAGTGGGGGGAGGGGAGGAGTTGGACTGTTGGGGGGAAGTTCTCAGGGCGGGGGGGAATCGGGGACCGTACTGTGCTGTGGTGGCATTTGCTCTCACCTCACACTACCTTTTCGCATTGTTGACACTGAAGCCACCCCTACAGAGCCGCGTCCGACACGCAAAGCACGGCCCAAATCCTTCACGCTGATGGCCCTTAAGATTGTTACTTTAAATTTGAAGGGGCTGAATAATCCAGTCAAGCGGAAGGCTGTGCTGTCCCTACTTGAAGACACCCAAGCAGACATTTGTCTCTCACAAGAGACCCACCTCCTAGCCAAAGACTGCCACAGGCTGCGGTCACCGAAATTCCCAACACAGTTCTTCTCATCAGGTAACTCCAAAACAGCTGGGGTGGCAATTTTGGTGTCTAAGAAGTTTAAGGGGGAGATCTTGAATAAAGTATCAGAACAGAAAGGGAGGCTCCTAGCTTACAGGGTCAAGAGGGGAGGTCTGGTGTTCACTGTAGGCTCGATATATAGCCCCAACGACCACCAAGAACAGTTTCTGCGCACGGCCCTGGAGGACGTGGCGACCACTCCGGATAGGCATATTGTTATTGGAGGGGACTTGAATATGGTCTTTGACTCGTCCTTGGACAGGTCGGCGCAGAGACGCCTGCAGTCAGGGGAGTTCTCGCAATTGCCAGATCCCACTTGGAGGATCTTGATCTGCATGATCTGTGGCGGCGCCTCCACCCCACGATCCGAGCCTATTCCTACTAATCGCATGCTCATAAGTCCTAAGCGAGATTAGACCATCTCCTGGTGACGGGTCCGGTCTACAAGCTAGCCACGACCTCTGACATAGGGGTTCTTTCACTTTTGGATCATGCCCCGGTGGCGGGTACTTTCCAGCTGCCTCCAGTGTCTCCTTCGAGAGGGGTCTGGTGCCTTAGGGACACCCTACTGCACAAGCAGTCGGTAGTGAAACGTATACGTGACTCGATCAGCGAATATCAACGACACAATGATAATGGAGACACCACTCGAGCGACACAATGGGCCACCTTGAAGGCGGTACTCTGTGGCGAGTTTATTGCTGTTTCCTCGGCAGAGAATAAGGAACGGCAGCAAAAGAGGGACGAACTTACATGCAAGGTGAGGGAGCTGGAGCAGGTGCACCAGAGAACCGGAGCCCCCCGAGTCTGGAGGCAACTTAAAGCCACCCGGAAACTCCTGTCCGCACTAGACATGGATAGGGCGGAATACGCAGTGCTACGCCTGAAACACACGTACTACACTGGCGGGGACAGATGCGGCCGGCTCCTGGCGAATAAGCTTCGCATACAGCACCAGAAACATCGGGTGAAGGAGCTGTTGGTTCCCGGCGGAGTGATGGCCACAGAGGATGACCAGATTGCGGACGGCTTCCGTCGGTACTACGCCGATCTATATACGGGTGCGCCCTCCTCGGCGCAAGCCAAGGCTGACTATCTGGAGTCGGTCGATCTCCCCTCCCTTACCCCGGAACAAGCTGAGTACTTGGAACGGGAGATCGGGATCGAGGAGGTGATCACGGCTATTTCCCGACTCAAACATGGGAAGGCCCTAGGACCCGACGGATATACCTCACTCTTCTACAAAACGTTCTGCCAAGAATTGGCACAGCTGTTGACACGCCTCTTCAATTCGTTCTCTGAAGCGGGAGCTATCCCTCCGGACCTACTCCAGGTGACAGTGTTGGTTATCCCTAAGCCGGGTAAGGACCGGACTGAGTGCGGCTCCTACCGGCCGATCTCGCTCCTGAACGTGGACCTCAAGCTGTACACCGGGGTCCTCGTGGAGCGTCTGGCACTCCACCTGCCGGTTTTGGTGGACCCGGACCAGGCAGGGTTTATTCCCGGTAGGCAGACGGTTGACAATACCAAGAGGGTGGTCCATGTCCTGGAAAAGGCCTCCCGTGTTCCTGGGGAACGTATGCTTCTCTCTATAGACGCGGAGAAAGCGTTTGACCGGGTGCACTGGCCTTACTTGGAGAAGGTGCTGTGTAAACTGGGCATAGGGGAGAAATTTCGAGTCCTGATATTCAACTGCTATAGATTCCCGTCCGCGGTGGTGAGGGTGAATGGTTGCAGCTCCCAAAAGTTTGCGATAGAGAGGGGCACCAGACAAGGGTGCCCGCTGTCACCGCTGCTCTTCACCCTCTATATGGAGCCGTTTGCTCAGAGGATTCGTCAAAACCCTGATGTGACAGGCGTCCGGATGGAGGGGTATGTCCACACCGTTAGTCTCTATGCAGATGACGTGATTTTGACGCTTGACGATCCTAGAAAGTCGCTCCCTGCTTGCATAGCCGAGTTGGAATCCTTCGCTGCAGTGGCAGGTTTCAAAATGAATATGGGGAAATCGGCGGCCCTTGACGTCTCTCTAGCCACCACTACGAGACTTGAACTACAGAGTCTTTTCCCCATGAGCTGGTCTAAGGACCTGGTGCCCTATCTGAGCATCCTTCTGGCGATCTCTATACCTGCCATGGTAACGGCCAACTACACGGCCTTAGGCAAGAAAATTAAGGAGGAACTGACCCGCTGGAACAAGGGGACGCTGTCATTGCTGGGCAGAATAGCAGCGGTGAAAATGACCCTCCTACCGCAAGTCCTGTATCTCTTTCGGGCACTACCACTTCAACCCCCGAAGGGGTGGATTAGACAGGCCCAGACGGATATCGCACGCTTTGTTTGGCAGGGCTATAAACCCAGACTCAAAAGAGCTCTGTCCACGCTGGCACCTGAATCCGGAGGACTGGGCATACCGGACCTGCACAAATATTTTCAGGCGGCGCAACTACGGTATTTGGTGGAGTAGAGCAGATGGGAATCTGATAAACATTGGTTGTTCCAGGACCAGGCAGTGGCGGGCAGAACGCTACAGGAGGTGCCCTTCCTGCGCAGGGCCGACCGCCCCCCCAACCTCTATGCGTCCTTTATTACGCGAGTCCCGCTTCGAGTATGGGATGCCGTGAATGATAAGCATGAGCTCACCACCTTCACGTCACCGTTCACGCCGCTGGTCGGGAACCCGGACTTCCATCCTGGAATGGAGCCCGAAGCCTTCGCGCTCTGGCGGGCGGCCAGGTGCAGTGCACTGTTTCATATGTACGGCCCGGAGGGCGCTATATCCTTCCAGGACCTTCGACGGGAGTACCACCTGCCTGAGACGGAGCGCATGAGATATATGCAGGCGCGTCATTGGGCGCTTCAACCGCAGGTGCGTGACTTGGCAGGCCGGAAACTCACGCCTTACGAGATGTGGCTAGCGATGCGCTCCTCAGATTCCAAGCTCATCTCAGATCTATATAAGCTCCTGCAACCCCCCCTTTTCACATCTACAATCCCGGATGGGAGCGTTGGGAACGGGAGCTGGGAAAGCCGCTGAGCCACACAGATTGGGATCACATTTCCTACGGGGCACGACACTCCGCTTACCACACTGGGCTCACTGAAACGTTCACCAAGATATCCACCTACTGGTATTATACGCCGGAGAGATCGCACGAAATGAATCATAACATTACATATACCTGTTGGCGAGATTGTGGACAGATTGGCACGCTTACTCATGTACTATGGGAATGCCCTTTATTGAGTCCCTATTGGAAGGAGGTATTGGATGAGATAGACCGGTGCTTCGAAATTTAATTGCCCCGCTTCCCTGCCTATGTCCTGCTAGGCTTGCCCAATGGCCTGATGTATCCCCTGAGATCTAAGAAAGGTAGACAGATACTGATCGCTTTGGGCTCGGCGATCCAGAACATACTCATTCACTGGTGCACTACCACGCCCCCCACTACTGTCGGTTGGTTACACAGGTTGTGGCATGTCCTGGGAATGGAGAAGCTGTCCCTTATGGTAGCGGGGGAGGTGGACAAGTTTGAGGAGTTGTGGTTGCCATTCCACACCTTATTACAATCAGAATTCAAGGAAATTACCGGTCCCAGATACCTCCGGCTGCTACGGCTAACGTCCCTGGCTGCTCCGTCCACCTGAAATGCTCGGGAGGGAAGTAAAGCGGGAGGGGTGGGCACATTGCAAAGATGGGGAAGAGAGGCGTCTTTAGCACAGAACGGGGGAGAGGGGGAGGGATCGGGAATGGGAATGGGATGGGAGGGGGGAATTGGGTAAGAGGGGGTTGGTTCTTGGAATTGTCTCAACCGCATGTGCACCTGACATCAGGATCTGAGGAATGTTGTACCTACTGCACCATATTCGCAGGTTGCACCCCTATAGCGGACTCTTCGCACTACCTCTTTCGAGACAACTGTATTTGTTTGTTTGTATTGTTTTCAATGGTGCAATAAAATACTTTAAACCTAAAATAAAAAAGTACAAATACTTATATATTTGTTACACATTTATACTTTCATTTATAAAACAAATAATCTTTAAATGATGTACTCTCTGAATAATACAATTAAAAAATTTCAAAAAAATGTGGAATTTATTTTTACTGACTATAAAAAACTATTACTACCAATATTCCAAAATTAATATATATATATATATATATATATATATATATATATTGTCCATCAAAAGAGCCCTTGCGCTCAAAAAGGCACACAGCACTCATCTCCACTCGCGTGTTGCTTGCCTCTCTGTCACTCACAATTGCACCCTCCAAGCATATCTTGCAGCAGTCGACGCGTTTCGAGGCGGGTAACGCCCCTTCTTCCTGGACTTTGGCAGAGGGAATTAGAAAGACTAGCTGTTCGCTTCATTCACCTTTTATTTGTTTGAATGAGGCAACGCCCTTAGTGGGTGTGGCTCCTTACGTTACTCCCAGCGCATGCTGGTTTTTGTAGTCCAAAGAGCAGCAAGTTCGTCGTTAAGACCTGTAGTAGGCTCTGCTTCCCTCCATACATTCGCCATATTAAACCCTTTTAGTAAGGAGGAAGGTCCAATTTCGAGTGATTCACACCCCGAGAGAGTGCGCTGTTCAAGGAAGGGAGAGTCCCCACCTTCAGCCTTCCATGCTCAGTTTAAAGTCCAAACTCAGCCGGAACCGGTGCTCTTTTCCCACGGCTAGGGTCAGCCGCGCATACATTGTCCACCGAAAGAGCCCTTGCGCTCAAAAAGGCACACAGCACTCATCTCCACTCGCGTGTTGCTTGCCTCTCTGTCACTCACAATTGCAACCTCCAAGCATATCTTGCAGCAGTCGACGCGTTTCGAGGCGGGTAACGCCCCTTCTTCCTGGACTTTGGCAGAGGGAATTAGAAAGACTTGCTGTTCGCTTCATTCACCTTTTATTTGTTTGAATGAGGCAACGCCCTTAGTGGGTGTGGCTCCTTACGTTACTCCCAGCGCATGCTGGTTTTTGTAGTCCAAAGAGCAGCAAGTTCGTCGTTAAGACCTGTAGTAGGCTCTGCTTCCCTCCATACATTCGCCATATTAAACCCTTTTAGTAAGGAGGAAGGTCCAATTTCGAGTGATTCACACCCCGAGAGAGTGCGCTGTTCAAGGAAGGGAGAGTCCCCACCTTCAGCCTTCCATGCTCAGTTTAAAGTCCAAACTCAGCCGGAACCGGTGCTCTTTTCCCACGGCTAGGGTCAGCCGTGCATACATTGTCCACCAAAAGAGCCCTTGCGCTCAAAAAGGCACACAGCACTCATCTCCACTCGCGTGTTGCTTGCCTCTCTGTCACTCACAATTGCACCCTCCAAGCATATCTTGCAGCAGTCGACGCGTTTCGAGGCGGGTAACGCCCCTTCTTCCTGGACTTTGGCAGAGGGAATTAGAAAGACTTGCTGTTCGCTTCATTCACCTTTTATTTGTTTGAATGAGGCAACGCCCTTAGTGGGTGTGGCTCCTTACGTTACTCCCAGCGCATGCTGGTTTTTGTAGTCCAAAGAGCAGCAAGTTCGTCGTTAAGACCTGTAGTAGGCTCTGCTTCCCTCCATACATTCGCCATATTAAACCCTTTTAGTAAGGAGGAAGGTCCAATTTCGAGTGATTCACACCCCGAGAGAGTGCGCTGTTCAAGGAAGGGAGAGTCCCCACCTTCAGCCTTCCATGCTCAGTTTAAAGTCCAAACTCAGCCGGAACCAACTCGAAATTGGACCTTGCGCTGGGAGTAACGTAATGTGATGTCATTTGAGATGTCATCAGTGATGTCATCAGTGATGTCACTGACCATGTCATGAATGATGTAATATGTGACATCATTAGCAGTGGATTGCGGGTCCGCGATATATAGTTAGTGCAACTAACTATATATGGAATTTCAATGGTTTTGTGCAAATAAAATAAGGTTTTTTAAATGCTAATCCCTAACTATATATGGTCTATAACCTATGGTTTTTTCAGTGAATTTTCAAGGTTTTGTAAATGCAAATTCCTAACTATATATGGTCTATAACCTATGGTTTTTTCTGTGAATATATATATATATATATATATATACATCAAATGCTCCAAACACCAGCCGGTTGCACTCGTGAGCGGGTGCACGCCAAAACGGGGGTGTACCCGTTGTATTTATCACAGCTACAAACGATCCACGAATCCTTAATTCGTAAAGAAAGCAGCACACTCAGGGGGTAGTTCCACATAGATTTAATGAGGGAACTTACAGCATACGACGCGTTTCGCCAGAGGGCTTCGTCAAGATATGCAAAGGGTAAGGCGTTTCAACTCATTATAAATAAAAACAAAAAAATCTCTTACTTCCGCTATTACAATGGTAAGCAAAGAAGGACTATATACATGGTTACAAATGGAACCGCCATGTTAGAGAGATGTATCCTAACACTGTTATATACAGATAAACAATCAATATACGCAATCAATATACATATGTACATGAAATGCAGCAACCCTAATGCATATTAGAGGGTTGCAAGGTTAATCAAGCCCGGAATGGGCGTAATAAGTCCTTCTATCGTGATAACGCCCAGGATGGGCATAACAAATGAACAGGTGTATTGTACAATGGATAGGGTGTTAGCAAAATGCACTATGCTCTGAGATGCAGGGAACCAATTGGCACACGTAAATACATATATACATATATACATAAGCTGCGAGTAGCAATACTCGACATAATCTAGCTGCATGGCACGGAATCCTGTAAACACAGAGGACACACCCTCAAAGACATGGCAAAATTAGCAGGCCTAAATCTAGCCCTGGATGGGCCTGTGTACTACACCTGTACAAAAGAAATAACCAAATAAAATGGGATGTAAGAACAAATTCTAGATATAAATAACAGTCATGTAATCCTAAAACCAGAAATACGAATAACAAGTATGGACTGTAAAGACAAAATAGAGAATACAGTGCAAATGCCAACATTAGTCTCCATCATAAATACATGCAGATTAACCCAAATGGACTGAAAGTTCTTCGTGCATATTAAGACCTTTGGGGTATTTACTCTGCAAGTCGATGATGTATCTCGACTCCAGCCTTCTAAGTTTGAGAAGGCGGTCGCCACCCCTGATGTTCACTGCTACACTATCGAGACAACAATAAGCTAACAGGTCCCTGTTGCTATTATGTTTCTTTTCAAAGTGCCTCGCTACAGGGTAGGTGGCGTCTTTTTTGGCAATGGCACGCATGTGTTCTAAAATTCTCAATTTAACTGCATTGGTGGTGCTCCCAATGTAGTTTAAGCCGCAAGGGCAAGTGAGGCAGTAGATGACATATGCTGTGGAGCACGTGAGAAATTTAGTGATCTTTTTGGGTGCGGGGAGACCTGGAATTTTAAAAGCAAGCGTCCGCTTGCTACATTTGCAGGCCTTGCACCGGCCACATGGGTAGAAGCCTTTGAGTGCCGGTAATTTGGCTTTATTTTCAGGAACTGAATAGTGACTCGAAACCAACTGGTCTCTGAGCGATCTGGCTTTCCTAAACGTTACAAGAGGATTGCTGGGCAAGTCAGCTTTAATGATGTTGTCTGACATTAAGATGTTCCAATTCTTTTTGAGTATCTTTTTGACTTGGCCAGCATTGCGGGAAAAGGTGGTAATGAGGCGAAATGCCCCATTGATGGATTTACCTGTTTTCTTGGGTTCTAACAGTGTTTTCCTCTGCATCTTATTGGCTCTGTCAAGAGCCCTGGTTAACACCTTTTCACTATATCCCCTTATCCTGAATCTTTGAAGACTAGCATCCGCTGCCTTCTTAAAATCCTCTTGATTGGAGTTATTCCGTCTAAGCCTTAGAAGTTCTCCATAAGGGATGCTTTCTACCAATTGGCGTGGATGGCTGCTAGTGGCGAAGAGGGTGGAATTACCTGCCGTCTCTTTCCTAAATAGTTTAGTTTGCACCATTCCCTTGTCATCTATATATACAGTGAGATCGAGGTAGTTTACAGAAGTCCTGCTTATGTGACCTGAAAACTTTAAATTCATGTCATTGATGTTGAGTAAGTCTATTAACGACATGGCAGTGTCTATGGGACTTTCAAGGATGATAAACAAATCATCGATATATCGATGCCATCCAATTATTCTGTCATGCCACTCTGGATTGGTGGTTCTCCAGGGAGCTTGCTCCTCCCACCAACCTACAAAGAGGTTAGCGAAGCTTGGAGCGGAGCAAGCTCCCATGGCAACTCCAGAGATCTGCCTGTAAAGCTGCTTGCTGAAAAGAAAAATATTATTTTTCAAGCTGAAAGTCATAAAATCAAGCAACATCTTATTATGTTCATAGTAACACGCAGGACGTTTATCCAGAAAACTCGCCATGGATCTCAACCCATCGTCATGACCTATACATGTGTATGGACTGGCGATGTCTAATACCATCATGCAATAAGTGTCTTTCCATACAATTTGTCCATCAAAGTCAAAAAATGTTTGGTGTCTCTAAGGTAAGAGGGCAATGACATAACCAAAGGTGAAAGGAATGAATCCACATAAATGGAGAGGTTTTCAGTGAGACTACCGTTGGAGGCGACAATGGGCCTTCCCGGAGGATTGGACATGTCCATTTGTAACCATGTATATAGTCCTTCTTTGCTTACCATTGTAATAGCGGAAGTAAGAGATTTTTTTGTTTTTATTTATAATGAGTTGAAACGCCTTACCCTTTGCATATCTTGACGAAGCCCTCTGGCGAAACGCGTCGTATGCTGTAAGTTCCCTCATTAAATCTATGTGGAACTACCCCCTGAGTGTGCTGCTTTCTTTACGAATTAAGGATTCGTGGATCGTTTGTAGCTGTGATAAATACAACGGGTACACCCCCGTTTTGGCGTGCACCCGCTCACGAGTGCAACCGGCTGGTGTTTGGAGCATTTGATTTGGATTACTGGCTGCACCGAGTTTGCCTGCAACCCTACACCGCATTGCCCGGATCCTGAAGATACCGCCGCGAGTTTACATCGGACTCGCATCATCCCAGGCGTTTGTATCATTTGGGTAAGGCGCGGTGTGCGCTATACTGACTATTTGAACTTGGTTAGGCGCTGGCATTTTACTCTGAGCGAAGGGGGGAAACAGCGTGTTTACACAGGTAGTTGCGGCTGCAGTACCTTACATCATGCTTAGCGAGGCAGAGAGGAGAGAGGCGGAACTTGGGATGTTCAAAAATAAGAAAAAACCAGATACGACACAAAAGGCAAGCACTAGTCAAGCTGGAGGAGGCAGCACCACTTTAAATTCAAAATTGGCCACTTTGGAACGGCTTTATGAAAGAGAAATCCGAAAGTGGTGGGAGGCAACATCACTTCAGAACTACATAGATGTTGACCGTGTCCCTCGTGGATTACGAATATACACCATCCCAGCGTATGAGAACCCGGACCCTAAATTATTAGATGCCTGGGCTGCACACACAGCGGCATCTTGCAAAGGTAGCCTGGTTATACTGGTTCGCTTCGCCTGGAGTGATAGAGACAAAGCTCTGACACAGATCAAAGAGATCGAGGATGATCTACTAAAGGAAGAGGATCAAACCAGCTTGGAAGAGAAACGTGAACTTATTAAAAAACGGCTGAAGAAATATGAAAACAAAATCAAACAACGCAAAGAGGAAAAGTTTGATAGAGACGAAAAAGATTATAAGATGGGACGAGTGTTAACCTTTGCTAAAAAATATGAGCATACAAGGAAACAACTCAAGATAAAAGCAAGCGGTCCTAACACCGTGGAACCTGCCACTTCCGAATCTGACACTAATGCAGATGATGTGCTCAGTGAAGATGGGAGTGATGAGGCTTCTTATTTTCAGGTGGAGTACAAGGTAATGCGAAACAACCAACTGGTAGGAGGCAGGGGCAAGCCCCCGGATTACCAAGGACCAAGAGGAAGACGAGGCGGGGGGGCCGCAGGAAGAAATCCTCTAGGTTCGCCTCCAGTAACCCGCAGCATGAAGAACTATCAAAAGAAAAAGAACCCAGCTCAAACCTAGAAAACTCCATGAAACCTGACAATCTTACCATCATCAATCTCACAGATAAAGTTCTTACCACGGAAGAAAATTCCATTCTGCAATTGGGTTTATCTTTCTGTCCTCAAAAGAACTTCGAATTTGCACAAACTCGTATTGACATTTTTAAGTTCACCAGAAAGTTAAAACTACATAAATTTTTCAAATTAAAACCACACATTGAGAGCGCCGTGTCTGGTAGCACCAGCATCACGGAAAATCTTAGATGTCGGGACTTAGGTGGTCTTCGAGCTATGGAGAGTCTAGACCAAGAGATCAATTTGGGTCTGGATGTCGAAGTTACCAACACACAGATATTGACCACTTCTCACATCCAACAAAAAGGTGGTCACAGCGAATTTAAACCGGCATCCACTTTTATGCCTATTATGAGCACCGACGCCATCGACATCTTCTCAGACGCTGTTCTGAGAGATCTTACCAGACTACGAAGGATGAAACAGTATACCTCATCGAATGAGAATTTCACCAAACAACAGCAAATTGCGCTACAAACTTTGTGTTCTGATTCCAGCCTGGTTTGCAAACCCTCTGACAAAGGGGGGAACATTGTGCTACTCACTTCGGCTGGGGCGGTGGGTGACATTTCAAAGTGGTGGGGCGTGAAGTGATTTGCATACAGCACCGTAGCGAGCGAGCGCAGCGAGCGTGCCCGAACCCCAAAAGGGGGGTTTGGGGGGATAATCCCCCCCAAGAAAATTTTGAAAAAAAAGAAGAAAAATCGTGCATTTTCAAGCAAATTTGAGAAAGCAGGAAGGTTAATAAAGCAATTGTGAAAGTGCAGTTATTACATTAATAGATGGCATAACATAGGTAGCTGCTTATTCAGTATAACCACAGAGCTTCATTCATTCCGTCCTATTATGCTCAGGTGCTGAATTCAGACTATAAGACTTTCATGAAAATCTCAGCTCTAAGAGTAGAAGAAGTTGCACAGCAGTTGGGAAACAGCCTTCACAAAGCATTAGGAAAATGAGAGGCAATTACTTGAAAGCAAACTGAAAGCAATGCATCAAGTAGTAACTTAAAGCAATGCATCCAGCAAAACAGTGCATGCAGTCAACCATACAAAAGTAAACTAAAGCAAGTGTGAACCTGTGAACCTTCACTTTGAAAGCAGGGTGCTAGTCAACAGGCCAGTCACATACATTTAAACTGAAGAAGAGTACACCTCAGCATGCAGGCACCAACATAAAAGCACCAAGCAAGTAAAACAGTTTAATGAAAGAAAAATGACTGGTCTGGGTCTGGATCTGACTTGGTACGAGCAGGATACAAAAAGTAAACGAGTAGGTGGTAACCCACTTCAAGTGAAGGAGCTGTAAGGAACCTAAGCGCACTGGTGTTGATAACAATAACAGGGCAGCTCTGGCTTTCTCAGGGTGGGTGTCAGCTGTGTGATGAAACCAGCATGTGAAGCAGTTACCTCAAACAAACTAAAACCAATGCACTCATCAAGACAAGGAGTTACATGAAATCAAATAGAAAACCACCATCAAGCCAGGTAGTCACCTAAAGGCAAATTGAAGTGACTGCACACTATGGGAAGTGCACTTCACCAGCCAGCCTATTACACTAAAGGAAAATAAAAGCAATGCTCCCAGTAAACAAGACAACATAAATTGAAAATGTTTCCCAGCAGGACCAACAGTCACAAAAAGTAAAGAAACAGAACGAAGTCAGAGGCACTCCAGGAAGCTGAAGACATAGTTATTTTAAACAGCGGCTATGTCACCTTAGCTTATTGACGCGCGCGTTAATAACGCTCATATACTTAATAACGGTCATATACTTAATGCCAGTTGATTGAATTGTTTGTAATGCATTCATTAATACTGCAAACGCTCAACAAAGCTACAAATAACGTAAATTGTGCGCAATGTCAATATCATCATTCCTTTGTTAATGTGATGGTGGATTGATGGGGAGAGGGTGGGTGGATGGATGAAGGGTGTATGGTAGGACTGGTGAAAGGCTGGCTGGATGGATGAAAGGGTGGGTGGATGACGGATGGCTTGCTGGCTGAATGAAAGGGTGGCTGGATGCATGGACGGATGAAAGGGTGGGTGCGTGAAGGATTGGTGGATGGCTAGATGAAATAGTGCATGGATGAATGGATGTTTCAAAGGGTGGATGGGTGAAGGATGGCTGGATGGGTATGTGGATGGATCAAAGGGTGGGTGGATGGATGAATGGGTGGATAGTTTGCAAACAAATACTTAATAATTGCTTCATGTAAGTCTGTACAGGGTGGATGGATGGAATTGCAGGCACACAGCAGAAAAGAAAAATGCATGTTAGAAATCAGATTATAAAGCTGATCACATTTTATGCACAGCGAACCAGACTATCTCGAACACTAATGGTATTTACATAGCACTTCGTACCGCTTTGGGTGGCGTACAGGTGCCTTATCGAACGGGTAGCAAGCGCAATCTGCTAAATGCGTGGCTGACGAAATAGGCACAGATATAAATTGCACTTTAGGGAACAGATTTTAAAGCCAATCACAATTCATGCACAGCGGACCAGACTATCCCCAACAGTAATGATATTTACATAGCGCTTCATAGCGCTTTGGGTGGCGTCCAGGTGCCTTATAGGACGGGCAGCAAGCACACTCTGGGAAATGCGTGGCTGGCTAAATACGGACGGATATGGGATATGTATTCTTGTCTTTTTTACAACAATTTCATTTCAGTAGGATAAAAGAGCAGTTCACACATGAAACAGAGGGGAACAAAAAACAAAACGTGTTGTCGGGGCATGCGATTTCGTGGTCTGCGAAGTTAAGTACTGCCCAATAGCAATCAACGTATTGGCGTTGCAACAACTGCCTCTCCCTCCCTCTGTGTCACTCCATCCCTCACTCCCTCCCTCTGTGTCACTCTATCCCTGTGTGTCACCCCCTCCTTCTGTGTCACCCCCTCCTTCTGTGTCAGTCCCTCCCGCTGTGTCTCTCCCTCCCTCTATGTCACTCCATCCCTCTGTGTCACCCCCTCCCTCTGTGTCACCCCCTCCCTCTGTGTCACTCCCTCCCTCTGTGTCACCCCTCCCTCTGTGTCACCCCTCCCTCTGTGTCACCCCTCCCTCTGTGTCACCCCCTCCCTCTGTGTCACCCCCTCCTTCTGTGTCACCCCCTCCTTCTGTGTCACCCCCTCCTTCTGCGTCACCCCCTCCTTCTGCGTCACTCCCTCCCTCCCTCTGTGTCACCCCCTCCTTCTGTGTCACTCCCTCCCTCTGTGTCACTCCCTCCCTCTGTGTCACCCCTCCTTCTGTGTCACTCACTCCTTCTGTGTCACTCCCCCCTCTGTGTCACTCCCTCCCTCTGTGTCACTCCCCCCTCTGTGTCACTCCCTCCCTCTGTGTCACTCCCTCCCTCTGTGTCACTCCCTCCCTCTGTGTCACTCCCTCCCTCTGTGTCACTCCCTCCCTCTGTGTCACCCACTCCTTCTGTGTCACTCACTCCTTCTGTGTCACCCCCTCCCTCTGTGTCACTCCCTCCCACGTTCTGTCCCCTCTTCCCTCACTTCCTCCTACTGTCCTTCACCTCACACGTTTCTCTTCCACCGAGCTGTCTCTTCTCCCTTGCTTGGGTCACTCTTTCCCTCAACCCCCGCCCCCCTCCCTATGTTTCACATGCTCTTCCTCTTCCTTCGTGCCTGCCCTCCCCTCTCAGCAGTGACCTAGCTTCTCTCCTCACCCCCCCTCTCTATTTCTCCCTCTCTCTTACATTCTCTTATCTTCTCTCTTCTCGTCCCCTTCTCTGCACGTCGCCCCCGTCTCTCTTTCTGCGTCTCGTTCTCTCCGTCCACGCTCTTATCTCGTTTTCCTCCCTCGGCCCCCTCCACTTCGCTCCCGCCTCTCGCTCTCTCTCTCTTGAGCCCCACTCTATCCGATGTGAAAGGTGACGATGAGAAGGACTTTGCGATGTAAATTAGTAAAGTAAATGGTGGACACCTCACTCCTTAGCATGCCTGCTCGCATGGGATGGCTGCTACTTAACAACACTCCACAGCTAAAATGAATTGAAACAGTCACTCACTGTGGAAACATGGAACCAGAATCGGGCACCGCCGGCGCCAATGACCAGTCCTCCTTGGCTTGCGAGATGAATGCCGGGCCACCCCCACGCGCGGCATCCAATGGGATGCTGCGCCAGTGGACCAGCCAATCCTGGAAAATGGGAAGTACAAACCGAAATCACGTGACACATGGTGGCACCAGGTGAGTTGGTAGGTCTGATGGTGTTGCACTCATATTGCATGTATCATCTTAGTGTCCCTTTGCAGGGGCATCGTGGTCATTATGTATGGGGGAGGGTGGGTCAGCTTCAGATTTCCCAACTATTGTGCTGATTATACGAGCAGCAATGCAGGAGGGGGCCTTAAGGATCAGTAGGAAGGGAGAGGAGTGCGGATTGTGAGGACTACTTATCACCCTCATTTTGTAAAATCACCGTTTTTAAGACCTTTAGGCAAGAGTGTGTGTGTGTGATCTTGTCTGCATGTGAAGTGAAATCCAACAAACACTTCACCATACCGAACTTAAAGCACTTGTACCAATCTATTCAATACAGAATACATTTATATGGGGGGGTGTAACCATCCCAAACACACCCTGCAGCTACGCCCCTGTCCCTTTGCTCAGACTTGTGCTCAGTACCACGTGCAGGGACAGCGCAAAGGGCTGAATAACAAAGAAGGAACCTTGAGAGCGAGGACTGAAAAGGGGAAAGCACGGAGTGAAGATGAGGAGAGGTAGCAACGCGGGAGTAACAGAAAGAGAAATAACATCAGAAGATGAGAAGTACGAACTACGAAAGAAAACAAATAAAAAAGGAAAGATGCAGAAGGGAGACAAAGGAAGAAGGATATATGGTAATGAAAGAAAGCGGAAAAAAAAGGGAGTTAGGGTGCACACATGAAAAAAGAATGACAGAAGTTGAAATAAGGTTGAGATGTATTAAAAGAAAAGTTCAGAAACAACTCAGTCACTGAGTGATAATGAAAGAGAGTTCTAGGGTTCGCAACAGCATTCTCGCTCACGCTGTGACTTTGAATTTAACTCTTCTTTCTCCCTTGGATCTTTTTATCCTCTCATCCATTCAGCACTGTATTCCTTCCCACTTAATTTTCCATCTTTCCATTCATCCTTTCACCGTACTTTCCTTTCACACTTCCTCCATTACCTTACCTTACTCTCATTTCTTCGTTCAAAGCGCCTCTGGTTGTTTTCTTGCTTTTTCGCTTCCACTTTCCCGCTGTACCTTTCTGTCTTCTTCTCCCTATGTTCCCTTTCTGATACTCATAGTTAGCTGCTAAAAAATGACTCACTGCGCCCCTAGCTAGTGCCTACTTGTCAGGGGTCAGGCGACTGTCAATCCTCTTTTCCTCCACCACCCATCCTCACGGCTGGACACAGCACTGGAACATGGGCAGGTAGTACTAATTAGTGTAGTATGTCTCTAGCGCCTCATGCACCAGACAAGGCGCCGAAGTGCACCCAGGTGCTCGAGTAAGAGGCTGCCATGTTTTTTGATAATCCATCCAGAGAGAAAAGAGACGCAAAATGTCATAACCAACGCCGCGCTTAATTTGAGCCGGGTGGGGGCCGAACTGCACGGATTTTTCCTTATGATATAACGAGTGCATGAGAGGAAAAATACGCAGGTAGCAAAGACGGAGGAAGAAAAAGACGGCAACCCCGTCACAAACAGAAATTAACCTGCACATGTGAGAAAATGGCAGGGATTGTGCTGTGTGGTAGTGGATTAAAGACTACCTGCCTTTGTATTCAGTGTGCGATAGTCAGCTTCTGAGCAGAGTTGTGAGCACCGGCACTCTTTATTTCACAAATGAAGCACTGAACTAAAGTATAGTTTAAAAAAAACCTGCAACTGAGGAAGAAGAATGGACATCCGAAACCTTTCGGTTAAGAACGTTTTTTTTTTTAATCCCTCGTCAACAGCCATGGAAAGGGCACACCCTGACTTCAAACTAGCAGCAGAACTATTAGTACTAAACAGCAATAGCACACGCCAGCAGTATCAGGCGTACAACTTCTGACCAAAATGATAAGGTAGCTAGCGGGTTAACGCACCTCCACCAGCCGAAGAGAGCGGTGAATAACTTGCAGTTCACAGATTTGAACCCTGATGGTTACTCGCATTCAATTGTTTATTTTTCTGAGCTCATGAGAACCTGGCTGCCACCTAATACTAAACTTTCAGCTCGGACATTGCTGCCATGTGTAACACCGAAGTAGTTCTCTTCTCACAGGCAAACTGCACAAATATCGTCTCCCGTGGGGACTGGGGAGTGCTGTGGTGAGCTGGAAGCCCTTCTGCCGGGTGTGCCACCGCGTGTGTGGAGGTTATGCACGAACTTAATCACGTCCTCCGGCTCCTCCCTGTGCATGCGAGGCAGCCACAGATGCATTATTTCCCGTTACACCACTGCCACGAAATTGCCTTTATTGACTTAATATTAGCAAGGGTAGCTCTGGGTGTGCCTGCCCAGCTACACATACTAGTGCCTGCCCAGCTACACACGCTACTGCCTGCCCAGTTACACATGCTAGTGCCTGCCCAGTTACACGTGCTAGTGCCTGCCCAGCTACACACGCTACTGCCTGCCCAGCTACACATACTAGTGCCTGCCCAGCTACACACAATACTGCCTGCCCAGCTACACATGCTAGTGCTTGCCCACAATTTCCCTCGACTCACCGGAGTTGGCATGACAGAGATGTGTTGCTTTGGTGAATGTTTGTTTGAATTCGCCTTCTGAATTCTGAGCCATATGCACATCAGAGCCACCACACAGCAGGCGCAATTTTTATATTATAGAATTGGGGCGAATTCTTACATACTTTGCTGAACGCAAAGAAGAGCAGTAATATGCTAAGCATCCAGGAGCCTCATGGGGAATGACGCCTGCAGTATAGTCACGGCACAGCCAAGTCCAGAGTCACACACCGTAGAAGAGGCAATGAAAGTTTCCAGATATTTTCGATCAACTTTGTTTCTAAACAAATTGTCAGAAAGAACAAGGTAAACAGTCGGTAAAGCAGTTCTAGCTCTCTGGGTGCAGCAGCGGCAGTGTGGACGCAACAAGAGTAGCGCTGGGCAGCGGCGCCTGGCCAGCTAATGGAGGGATCCGTGTGATTCTTTGTGCATATGACACTACTCCGGGAGTCCGGGTTCCTTTTTTCGGTCATGAAAGTCGCTATATTAATCCATTAAGTGCTCCCCCGCGCCCCAGAAGATTTCGAAGGGTCCCAATCACGGCGACAGCTAGACCACTGTACGGGAGCCAGCGACAGACCTCACCCCCAAGCGCGGCATCCAATGGGATGCTGCGCCGGTGGACCAGCCAATCCTGGCACTGCTGCCGCTCCAAGATTGGCTACCGAGGCATATTTGCTGCTCGCCCTTTCGGCCTTTCTAAACCCGGGCTGTGGCACCAAACAACTGAAACAAGTACCCCTGGGTCCCGCAGGGGAACTTACAGTGCGCATGCTTGAGAAAGTTTCAAACTTTCCCAAGCATGCGCACTGTAAATTCCCCACTACGGTCTGCTGCAGCCTGAGTGTGTGGACTGTCACTCAAGCTGCAGCAGGCCACGCCCACCCCCCCTGCGCAACCGGCGGCTGATCTGTTATTTATAATACTAGTAGATTTGCTCGGCGGCCGCGATGCTTCCATGTGGGCTGGTGGGGCTACGCCCCTACGCCCCAATGGACGCACCGCTGCTGCACTTCGGCACAATATGAAAATGAGGCCAATCGACTATTGGGAGACAAGGAAACGTACACCATCGTGGGAGAAAAAGATTACAATAAAAGTGTGGGTGAGTACCACGACATGATATCTAAATGGTACAACAGCACCATGCTCAGCACAGACGAATATTTGTTTCTGCGTTGTCTAAGCCCAGTGATTCCAACGTTTTATTACCTTCCCAAGGTACATAAGGACATGTCCAATCCTCCGGGAAGGCCCATTGTCGCCTCCAACGGTAGTCTCACTGAAAACCTCTCCATTTATGTGGATTCATTCCTTTCACCTTTGGTTATGTCATTGCCCTCTTACCTTAGAGACACCAAACATTTTTTGACTTTGATGGACAACATTGTATGGAAAGACACTCATTGCATGATGGTATTAGACATCGCCAGTCTATACACATGTATAGCTCATGACGATGGGTTGAGATCCATGGCGAGTTTTCTGGATAAACGTCCTGCGTGTTACTATGAACATAATAAGATGTTGCTTGATTTTATGACTTTCAGCTTGAAAAATAATATTTTTCTTTTCAGCAAGCAGCTTTACAGGCAGATCTCTGGAGTTGCCATGGGAGCTTGCTCCGCTCCAAGCTTCGCTAACCTCTTTGTAGGTTGGTGGGAGGAGCAAGCTCCCTGGAGAACCACCAATCCAGAGTGGCATGACAGAATAATTGGATGGCATCGATATATCGATGATTTGTTTATCATCCTTGAAAGTCCCATAGACACTGCCATGTCGTTCATAGACTTACTCAACATCAATGACATGAATTTAAAGTTTTCAGGTCACATAAGCAGGACTTCTGTAAACTACCTCGATCTCACTGTATATATAGATGACAAGGGAATGGTGCAAACTAAACTATTTAGGAAAGAGACGGCAGGTAATTCCACCCTCTTCGCCACTAGCAGCCATCCACGCCAATTGGTAGAAAGCATCCCTTATGGAGAACTTCTAAGGCTTAGACGGAATAACTCCAATCAAGAGGATTTTAAGAAGGCAGCGGATGCTAGTCTTCAAAGATTCAGGATAAGGGGATATAGTGAAAAGGTGTTAACCAGGGCTCTTGACAGAGCCAATAAGATGCAGAGGAAAACACTGTTAGAACCCAAGAAAACAGGTAAATCCATCAATGGGGCATTTCGCCTCATTACCACCTTTTCCCGCAATGCTGGCCAAGTTAAAAAGATACTCAAAAAGAATTGGAACATCTTAATGTCAGACAACATCATTAAAGCTGACTTGCCCAGCAATCCTCTTGTAACGTTTAGGAAAGCCAGATCGCTCAGAGACCAGTTGGTTTCGAGTCACTATTCAGTTCCTGAAAATAAAGCCAAATTACCGGCACTCAAAGGCTTCTACCCATGTGGCCGGTGCAAGGCCTGCAAATATAGCAAGCGGACGCTTGCTTTTAAAATTCCAGGTCTCCCCGCACCCAAAAAGATCACTAAATTTCTCACGTGCTCCACAGCATATGTCATCTACTGCCTCACTTGCCCTTGCGGCTTAAACTACACTGGGAGCACCACCAATGCAGTTAAATTGAGAATTTTAGAACACATGCGTGCCATTGCCAAAAAAGACGCCACCTACCCTGTAGCGAGGCACTTTGAAAAGAAACATAATAGCAACAGGGACCTGTTAGCTTATTGTTGTCTCGATAGTGTAGCAGTGAACATCAGGGGTGGCGACCGCCTTCTCAAACTTAGAAGGCTGGAGTCGAGATACATCATCGACTTGCAGAGTAAATACCCCAAAGGTCTTAATATGCACGAAGAACTTTCAGTCCATTTGGGTTAATCTGCATGTATTTATGATGGAGACTAATGTTGGCATTTGCACTGTATTCTCTATTTTGTCTTTACAGTCCATACTTGTTATTCGTATTTCTGGTTTTAGGATTACATGACTGTTATTTATATCTAGAATTTGTTCTTACATCCCATTTTATTTGGTTATTTCTTTTGTACAGGTGTAGTACACAGGCCCATCCAGGGCTAGATTTAGGCCTGCTAATTTTGCCATGTCTTTGAGGGTGTGTCCTCTGTGTTTACAGGATTCCGTGCCATGCAGCTAGATTATGTCGAGTATTGCTACTCGCAGCTTATGTATATATGTATGTATATATGTATTTACGTGTGCCAATTGGTTCCCTGCATCTCAGAGCATAGTGCATTTTGCTAACACCCTATCCATTGTACAATACACCTGTTCATTTGTTATGCCCATCCTGGGCGTTATCACGATAGAAGGACTTATTACGCCCATTCCGGGCTTGATTAACCTTGCAACCCTCTAATATGCATTAGGGTTGCTGCATTTCATGTACATATGTATATTGATTGCGTATATTGATTGTTTATCTGTATATAACAGTGTTAGGATACATCTCTCTAACATGGCGGTTCCATTTGTAACCATGTATATAGTCCTTCTTTGCTTACCATTGTAATAGCGGAAGTAAGAGATTTTTTTGTTTTTATTTATAATGAGTTGAAACGCCTTACCCTTTGCATATCTTGACGAAGCCCTCTGGCGAAACGCGTCGTATGCTGTAAGTTCCCTCATTAAATCTATGTGGAACTACCCCCTGAGTGTGCTGCTTTCTTTACGAATTAAGGATTCGTGGATCGTTTGTAGCTGTGATATATATATACATATATATATATATATATATATATATTTTCCTCATTCACCCCCAACCCCAGCTAACTTGAAATCCATAGGCTGCCGCTGCTACTCAAGAAGGAGAGGTAGGCCCCACCATTCGATCTTGCCCCTCAACACTACCAGCAACAGACCTACTTCATCCAGTTGCTGCCCTCTCGTTGTTACAGGGGAGGGTGGTTGTACTCTCTTCAGGGATGAACCCGGGCCGATGTCGCTGGTTGTCATAAACTTTGACACTGGCTTAGAGCTTCCTTGAGGCTTAATCATTGGATAAAAAAAGGGGGGGACAGAATCACACTGCTGTCCAATTTCGTAGTTTTTTCCAAACCATCTTTTTCTTTGAATTTTTCAACCGAATCAAATCCATTTTAGAGGTTTTATATAAAGAGGACAACCACTCCGAATATGTGGGGGAAGTTGCTTCAGCCCATCTCTTACAGATTTCACGTCTGGCTAAGAGCATTGCAAAGAATAGAAAATCTCTATCTGGGCCACTAATGTCCCTCCAGATGCCAAAAATGATGGTTTCAAGGGAAATATGTATCGTATACTCCAGAACTGATGTTAATGAGACTTCAATTTTAGTCCAGCCAATGAAGAGCAGGCCCAGAACATATGCGTATGCGGAGCCCTCTCCAGATGGCATTTTCTACACTTGGCCGGGGGGCCTTTAGACATTTTAGAGAGCCTTGCCGGGTAAAAGTAAGCCCTATGTGTTGTAAAATAGTGGTTTCTCCTCATCCACGCTGGCTTTACAATCGAAAAAAGGATGTTAAATGAAGCTAGCCATAGGGACTCACAATCAGTATCTGGAATAGCTTTCCCCCATAATTGGTCAGCCAGCTTGAATTCCCCGTCTATAGCCTCTTCAATTGCCCAATAATAGAAGGATATTTCTTCCTTTCCTACTGGTTTGTTAACTAAATGATCTTCCAAGGGATCCCCTTGCCCTAGTGATATCTTCAAATTCTGAGACCAGCTCAATAGCTGCTGATATTAAAACCTTGAAAAACCTCCCACCAGCTTATCGTTTAGAGTCGCCCAAGGCAACAGCGAACCGCCGACCACAAAGTCCCCCCATACTTCTACTCCGGATATTTTTAAAGGGGCTGCCAACTGATCTTTTAAGCAGCTAGGGGATCCCGGGCTGTCCCACATAGGTGCAAGCCTCGAATAATATTCAAGGCCAATCAATTGTTTTATCTTTGCCCAATTTGGGGCGAAACCTCTTAGGACCTTCAGTCTGACCTTCTTAAAAAACAAATTGTCCCCATTTTTAAACATAAAACCTTCTCAAGGAAGCCCTAGTTGTTTTAACATGGCCAGAAACATTTTACCTCTAGCTGAAGAATCGGGGGTTTTTAACAGCATTCTGGAATATGATAGCTGAAAGGCCGAAGCGTAGTATTGAATATCCGGAAGAGCCAGACCTCCTTTTTCCCCATTCCCTATCAGCTTCTTCCATGATATTCTTACAGCTTTGGTTGCCCAAACAAAAGAATTAATGGATTTCTGAAATGTATCCACTAATATTTTGTCAAAATTCAAAGGAATGATATTAAAAAGGAACGTGATTTTTGGCAAGATAGACATCTTTATAAGATTTACTCTGCCCAATATAGACAGAGGTAGAAACTGCCAAGTTTTCATAAGATCTTGAGATTCCAGAATTTTATTGAGGTTAATTTTAGATATTTGGTCTTTCTCTGGAACAATCTTTATTCCTAGGTAACGTAGCTCCTTCCTGCTTTGGTTTCGGGACACTGGCAGATTCCAATCATTGTCTCAGTTTTATCTTCATTGACCTCGTACCCCGAGACCCGGCCGAAATCCCTAGCCAAGTCAATCACCCTAGGAAAAGAAGAATCCAAATCTGAAGCCAAAATGAGGATGTCATCGGCATACAGGGCTACCTTCCTTTCCCATGAGCCGCTCTTGAATGGTATAATAGCCGGCTCCTCTCTAAGTCGCTGAGCAAACGGCTCTATATAGAGATCAAAAAGGAGGGGGGAAAGAGGGCATCTCCTTTTATACCTGTTCAGCCGAACCTTTAATCAGATCCCCCTTTGGTGGTGGCTCCCCCGTTGGGGGTGTCCGCCGATCAATCTGGACCTGAGCGGCAGACAAGCGAGTTACATGTTGACCAAGACAATCAAGGGGTCTTATTGCATACTCATACAATTTCATCAACTTCTGCAACTATAAGGGTTAACTCTGTGGAGAACCAACAAGCCCCTGCTAATATTGAGATGGCAGTATCAACAAAAAGAGGGGGTTATAGGTTATATAGTTATAGGAGGTGAGAAAAGTCCTGAGGAAAGTCTTGAGGTTAGCGGGAACGTGGTACCTTTGAGCGGGGCGGGTCCATCAGGGTCCTCTTGGGAAACCCTTTTCTCCTCAATGGCCTTGGACATTAAAAAGGGCTTCACGGTCTCAGAAGTAAATCAGGGGAGATTCGAGTTTTCTGAGAGTCATTGGAAAAAAAGCTTGACAATCTAAGCTCAAGAACAACTGTGTTGGAGAATGAGGTTGGTTCTATTAAAGACGGACTGGGCGAAGTTAGATCAGACATCTCTGCACTTAAAAGAGGAGAGGTCGCCCTTCATGAAAGAGTGAAAATATTGGAAAATCATTCCAGGAGCAACAACCTTCGACTCCTAAACATACCGGAGGGAAGAGAAGGGGGGGACTTAAAATCATATGTTATCTCCCTTATTAAGGACTCAACACAGATTGACGCCACGGAAGAAGATCTAAAAAGAGATATTCAGAGAATCCATCGAGATCCGTTTAGAAGAAAGCCTAATAGAACGAGGCCCAGGAAGATCCTCGTTAATTTTCTGACATTCTTGATAAAAGAGGACATTTTAACAACGGCTCTCAAGCTGAAATCCTTGAAGTCAAGAGACTTTTCTTTTTCATTCGAAATTAGATCCGATCTCTCTCGTTCAACCCTTGACAGACAGTGGGAACTGGGGAAAACAATGGACGATTTTAGGAAGCTGGGAGCAACAGTGCAGTTAAAGTTCCCTGCACAATTGAAAATCATGTTAAATAACAAAATGCATTTCATTAAAACACCGCAAGAAGCGGATGAGTGGCTAGGGAACTTATAATCTTAAAATATCATAAAAAAATAAAAATAAATCCTGGCTCTCTATTCACCCATTAGAGTTTGTTTTCCTTAGAAGCCACTTAGCATTGCATCTCGATTCACCTCGATCCATAGTTATTTGTAGCAGTTTGTAGATGAGTAAATGAGAAACTTCAGCAAATGAAAAAGTTAAAGCATTAAGATTGTAACTGAACTAAGGAGAAGTTTGAGCATAGCAGCAGTCAGGCAGAACCCGTTTTTTTCCAGGGAAATAAGGGTGGGTTCTTAAGGGAAGGGGGTGGGATGGGCAGTGTGGGGGGGGGGTGGCACATGGGTGTGGGAGAAGAAGGGTAAAAAAAGTTTTAAAAAGCATTCGCCTCATAATCTAGATAAAATTCAGAATGGTTCTTCTTTGGTTTGGTGTTGGATCAGGATAGGTTCAGGCATGTCTCAGGGTATTAGTCCCAGTATTTATCTGCCATGAAAACCCTAAGGTGTCTATCTTGGAACATTAATGGTTTACAAGTCAAAAGTAGGAGAGAAAGAATCCTACAATACCTAAAAGACTCACCAGCTCAGATAATTATCCTTCAAGAAACCCATCTGGTAAAAAAGGAGATGGATGATATTTGTGGGAAACTTAGGTGGGTGGAACATTGTGTCTGTTCAGACCAGACTCTTAACATCAGAGGTGTTGGTATAATAATAAAAATACAAGCCAATGCATCTCTTCAGGAAGCAATAACTGAGACTAGTGGTAGGTGGGCAATAGCAACGATTCTGACATTAGTTGGGTATTACGGTCTTAACCAGGACGATCCATCAATGCTTAAAATCACCTTTTTGAATCTTTTGGAGTTTCCAGATTCAATTGTTCGAGCAGGGGATTTTAATATTGTTTGAACACAAAATTGGACAAATCATCGAATAGCAGGGCAATAATCCCCTCAAAATCAACAGCATTCTTAAAAAGAATTATGAAGCAGTATGATCTTAGTGACATATGGAGAGAGATCAGGGTTTCAACTGGGGGTTTCTTTCTACAATAAAAAATACAGACATAAGTCACGGATAGATTACATCCTGATTAGCAATGATTTAAGAGACCGAACACAGAATATTGACTATATATCCCCTCATATGTCAGATCATGCGGCTGTCTGGATTGATTTAAATTTAGCCGGTAGTCAACAACCAAGGGTGTGGATGTTGATCGTAAACTCCTTCTAGACACGGCAAACATGGGCTGCCTGATCCAAGAGGTGAAGGCCTTTTTAGTTGTTAATATTGGCTCATCGGACATAATGGTGGTTTGGGACGCATTAAAAACTTTCCTGAGAGGCCTGATTACAAATAAAACTGTCTATAAAAATAGACAATACAGGCAAGAGATCACTTCTGTGGAATCCCAAATGAAGGCAGTGAAGGAAAAAATGAATCGGGTTTCTGAGCAAGAACAAGAACCCCAAGAGTCATTAATGGTAGAATTAGAGACAGAATCAGAGGCCTTAAAAGTTGAGTAGAAAAATATAATCCAAACGAGAATTTCCGATAAATGGGAGGTGAGTAAGCTCGCCCACTTCGAATATGGAGAGGGGGCCGGAAGGTTGTAGTCTTGGAAAGCAAGAACTGACAGAGTCAGGAACCATATTAAAGAAACAGAAGATGAAGGCTCCAAGTCACTAAAAAGTAAAGAGGAGGAGATGGGAGAGATAGTTGACGCCTATTTTGAAGGGCTGTATAAAGACAATAGAGACTCTGATTTACATTCTGTTCAAGACTGGCTAAACTCTATTGAGCTACCAGCCCTGAGTGGAACCCATCAGGAAGGCATGGAGGCAGGAATTTCCCACCAAGAGGTAAGGAAGGCTCTTCTGGACAGCAAGAAGGGTAAGGCCGCAGGGCCGGATGGCCTTCTTGCGGAACTATACAAGGATTTGACCGAGGTTGTTACCCCAGTTTTGGTTGAGGTTTTTAATAAAATCCTATTAGAAGGAGCCCGACCACCGGCGACCTGGAGGGAAGCAAATATCATCCTAATCCTCAAACCAGGCAAACCTATAAAGTGTAGCTAATATGTCGGCCAATATCCTTGCTAAATTACAACTACAAAATCTTTTCTAAAATCTTGGTGGATAGACTAGGGAATATAGCTGGGGAAGTACTCCATTCTGACCAGAAGGGATTCATCAAAGGGCGAAATCTCTTTGATCTCACACATGATTTTATTGGCGCGATAGATTTTGCATGCACTTTTTCTTTACGCATAGCAGCAATTACTTTGGACGTGACCAAAGCTTTCGATACGGTGGATTGGAAGTTTTTGGGGGACGTATTGGAAATGTTTTAATTTGGGCCAAAATTTTGCCGTACTATCCGCCTTATCTATAGCGAACGATCTGCCAGATTGGTGCTGAATGGTAAAACCACCAGACCATTTAAAATTGAAAGGGGCACGAGACAGGGCTGCCCCATGTCCCCCTCCTTTTTGATAAAAATTAATATTTTGTTAAAATGTATATATATATACATATTACAAAACTTAACTTAATATACTGAAATATGTTTATCTTATAAAATATTATTACAATAATAACTACTTTCAAACATATTAAAAATTATAATTTATAAATAAATATATTAAATATAACTTTAAATATATTAGGCATTAAACATTACACACTGTATGCACTCACCTATAATAAATAACAAAATAAAATAAAGCCACTATAAAATAAAAATATTTTTACAACAACTTCTAAAACTTAAAATTAATTATTTACCTATTTCCAATCCAATCTACATTTAATTAAGGTAGGTTCTGGACACTGAACCTATTTAATTTACTATTACAACTCCCATCTATATTTAATTAGAATAAGTGCTGGAAACAGAACTTATTTAATTTACTATTCCCACTGCATTATACATTTATTTAAGATAGGTGCTGTACACTGAACCTATTTAATTTACTATTCCCACTCCAATCTACATTTAATTGAGCTAGGTGCTGGACACTGAACCTATTTAATTTAAAATTCCCACTCCAATCTACATTTAATTAGGGTAGGTGCTGGACACTAAACCATAATAAATTACTATTCCCACTCCAATCTACATTTAATTGAAGTAGGTGCTGGACACTAAACCATAATAAATTACTATTCCCACTCCAATCTACATTTAATTGAGATAGGTGCTGGACACTGAACTTATTTAATTTACTATTCCCACTCCAATCAACATTTAATTAGGATAGGTGCTGGATACAGAACCTATTTAATTTACTATTCCCACTCCAATCCACATTTAATTAGGGTAGGTGCTGGACACTGAACCTATTTTATTTACTATTCCCACTCCAATCTACATTTATTTGAGATAGGTGCTGGACACTGAACATATTTATTTTACTATTCTCACTCCAATCTACATTTAATTAGAGTAGATGCTGTACACTGAACCTATTTAATTTACTATTACCACTCAAATCTACATTTAATTAGGATAGGTGCTGGACACAAAACCTATTTAATTTACTATTCCCACTCCAATCTACATTTAATTGAAGTAGGTGCTGGACACTGAAATTATTAAATTTACTATTCCAACTCCAATCTACATTTAATTGAAGTAGGTGCTGGACACTGAGCCTATTTAATTTACTATTCCCACTCCAATCCACATTTAATTGAGGTAGGTGCTGGACACTGAACCTATTTACTTTACTATTCCCACTCCAATCTACATTTAATTAGCGTAGGTGCTAGACACTAAACCATAATAAATTACTATTCCCACTCCAATCTACATTTAATTGAAGTAGGTGCTGGACACTGAACTTATTTAATTTACTTTTCCCACTCCAATCTACATTTAATTGATGTAGGTGCTGGACACTGAACCTATTTAATTTACTATTCCCACTCCAATCTACATTTAATTAGAGTAGGTGCTGGACACCGAACCTATTTAATTTACTATTACCACTCCAATCTATATTTAATTAGGATAAGTGCTGGACACAGAACTTATTTAATGTACTATTCCCACTGCATTATACATTTAATTAAGATAGGTGCTGGACACTGAACCTATTTACTTTACTATTCCCACTCCAATCTACATTTAATTGAGGTAGGTGCTGGACAATGAACCTATTCAATCTACAATTCCCACTCCAATCTACATTTAGTTAGGGTAGGTGCTGGACACTAAACCATAATAAATTACTATTCCCACTCCAATCTACATTTAATTGAAGTAGGTGCTGGACACTAAACCATAATAAATTACTATTCCCACTCCAATCTACATTTAATTGAGATAGGTGCTGGACACTGAACTTATTTAATTTACTATTCCCACTCCAATCTACATTTAATTAGGATAGGTGCTGGACACTGAACCTATTTAATTTACTATTACCACTCCAATCTACATTTAATTAGGATAAGAGCTGGACCCAGAACCTATTTAATTTACTATTCCCACTCCAATATAGATTTATTAATTAGGGTAGGTGCTGGACACTGAACCTATTTAATTTACTATTCCCACTCCAATCTACATTTAATTGAGGTAGGTGCTGGACACTGAACCTATTTATTTTACTATTCCCACTCCAATCCACATTTAAATAGGGTAGGTGCTGGACACTAAACCTTAATAAATTACTATTCCCACTCCAATCTTCATTTAATTGAAGTAGGTGCTGGACACTAAACCAAAATAAATTACTATTCCCACTCCAATCTACATTTAATTGAGATAGGTGCTGGACACTGAACTTATTTAATTTACTATTCCCACTCCAATTTGCATTTAATTAGGATAGGTGCTGGACACTGAACCTATTTAATTTACTAGTCCCACTCCAATCTACATTTAATTGAGGTAGTTGTTGGACACTGAACCTATTTCATTTACTATTCCCATTCCAATCTACAATTAATTGAGATAGGTGCTGGACACTGAACCTATTTAATTTACTATTCTCAATCCAATCTATATTTAATTATAGTAGATGCTGTACACTGAACCTATTTAATTTACTATTACCACTCAAATCTACATTTAATTAGGATAGGTGCTGGACACAAAACCTATTTAATTTACTATTCCTACTCCAATATACATTTAATTAGGGTAGGTGCTGGACACTGAACCTCTTTAATTTACTATTCACACTCCAATCTACATTTAATTAGGATAGGTGCTGGACACCGAACCTATTTAATATCCTATCACATTTCCTACGGGGCACGACACTCCGCTTACCACACTGGGCTCACTGAAACGTTCACCAAGATATCCACCTACTGGTATTATACGCCGGAGAGATTGCACGAAATGAATCATAACATTACATATACCTGTTGGCGAGATTGTGGACAGATTGGCACGCTTACTCATGTACTATGGGAATGCCCTTTATTGAGTCCCTATTGGAAGGAGGTATTGGATGAGATAGACCGGTGCTTCGAAATTTATTTGCCCCGCTTCCCTGCCTATGTCCTGCTAGGCTTGCCCATTGGCCTGATGTATCCCCTGAGATCTAAGAAAGGTAGACAGATAGTGATCGCTTTGGGCTCGGCGATCCAGAACATACTCATTCACTGGTGCACTACCACGCCCCCCACTACTGTCGGTTGGTTACACAGGTTGTGGCATGTCCTGGGAATGGAGAAGCTGTCCCTTATGGTAGCGGGGGAAGTGGACAAGTTTGAGGAGTTGTGGTTGCCATTCCACACCTTATTACAATCAGAATTCAAGGAATTTACCGGTCCCAGATACCTCCGGCTGCTACGGCTAACGTCCCTGGCTGCTCCGTCCACCTGAAATGCCCGGGAGGGAAGTAAAGCGGGAGGGGTGGGCACATTGCAAAGATGGGGAAGAGAGGCGTCTTTAGCACAGAACGGGGGAGAGGGGGAGGGATCGGGAATGGGAATGGGATGGGAGGGGGGAATCGGGTAAGAGGGGGTTGGTTCTTGGAATTGTCTCAACCGCATGTGCACCTGACATCAGGATCTGAGGAATGTTGTACCTACCGCACCATATTCGCAGGTTGCACCCCTATAGCGGACTCTTCGCACTACCTCTTTCGAGACAACTGTATTTGTTTGTTTGTATTGTTTTCAATGGTGCAATAAAATACTTTAAACCTAAAATAAAAAAGTACAAATAATTATATATTTGTTACACATTTATACTTTCATTTATAAAACAAATAATCTTTAAATGATGTACTCTCTGAATAATACAATTAAAAAATTTCAAAAAAATGTGGAATTTATTTTTACTGACTATAAAAAACTATTACTACCAATATTCCAAAATTAATATATATATATATATATATATATATATATATATATATATATATACATATATATATATATATATATATATATATATATATATATATATATATATATATATATATATATATATATATATATATTGTCCATCAAAAGAGCCCTTGCGCTCAAAAAGGCACACAGCACTCATCTCCACTCGCGTGTTGCTGGCCTCTCTGTCACTCACAATTGCACCCTCCAAGCATATCTTGCAGCAGTCGACGCGTTTCGAGGCGGGTAACGCCCCTTCTTCCTGGACTTTGGCAGAGGGAATTAGAAAGATTTGCTGTTCGCTTCATTCACCTTTTATTTGTTTGAATGAGGCAACGCCCTTAGTGGGTGTGGCTCCTTACGTTACTCCCAGCGCATGCTGGTTTTTGTAGTCCAAAGAGCAGCAAGTTCGTCGTTAAGACCTGTAGTAGGCTCTGCTTCCCTCCATACATTCGCCATATTAAACCCTTTTAGTAAGGAGGAAGGTCCAATTTCGAGTGATTCACACCCCGAGAGAGTGCGCTGTTCAAGGAAGGGAGAGTCCCCACCTTCAGCCTTCCATGCTCAGTTTAAAGTCCAAACTCAGCCGGAACCGGTGCTCTTTTCCCACGGCTAGGGTCAGCCGCGCATACATTGTCCACCAAAAGAGCCCTTGCGCTCAAAAAGGCACACAGCACTCATCTCCACTCGCGTGTTGCTTGCCTCTCTGTCACTCACAATTGCACCTTCCAAGCATATCTTGCAGCAGTCGACGCGTTTCGAGGCGGGTAACGCCCCTTCTTCCTGGACTTTGGCAGAGGGAATTAGAAAGACTAGCTGTTCGCTTCATTCACCTTTTATTTGTTTGAATGAGGCAACGCCCTTAGTGGGTGTGGCTCCTTACGTTACTCCCAGCGCATGCTGGTTTTTGTAGTCCAAAGAGCAGCAAGTTCGTCGTTAAGACCTGTAGTAGGCTCTGCTTCCCTCCATACATTCGCCATATTAAACCCTTTTAGTAAGGAGGAAGGTCCAATTTCGAGTGATTCACACCCCGAGAGAGTGCGCTGTTCAAGGAAGGGAGAGTCCCCACCTTCAGCCTTCCATGCTCAGTTTAAAGTCCAAACTCAGCCGGAACCAACTCGAAATTGGACCTTGCGCTGGGAGTAACGTAAGGAGCCACACCCACTAAGGGCGTTGCCTCATTCAAACAAATAAAAGGTGAATGAAGCGAACAGCAAGTCTTTCTAATTCCCTCTGCCAAAGTCCAGGAAGAAGGGGCGTTACCGCACTCATCTCCACTCGCGTGTTGCTTGCCTCTCTGTCACTCACAATTGCACCCTCCAAGCATATCTTGCAGCAGTCGACGCGTTTCGAGGCGGGTAACGCCCCTTCTTCCTGGACTTTGGCAGAGGGAATTAGAAAGACTTGCTGTGTGCCTTTTTGAGCGCAAGGGCTCTTTTGGTGGACAATATATATATATATATATATATATATATATATATATATATATATATATATATATATATATATATACATATATATATATATATATATATATTTTCCTCATTCACCCCCAACCCCAGCTAACTTGAAATCCATAGTCTGCCGCTGCTACTCAAGAAGGAGAGGTAGGCCCCACCATTCGATCTTGCCCCTCAACACTACCAGCAACAGACCTACTTCATCCAGTTGCTGCCCTCTCGTTGTTACAGGGGGTTGTACTCTCTTCAGGGATGAACCCGGGCCGATGTCGCTGGTTGTCATAAACTTTGACACTGGCTTAGAGCTTCCTTGAGGCTTAATCATTGGATAAAAAAAGGGGGGGACAGAATCACACTGCTGTCCAATTTCGTAGTTTTTTCCAAACCATCTTTTTCTTTGAATTTTTCAACCGAATCAAATCCATTTTAGAGGTTTTATATAAAGAGGACAACCACTCCGAATATGTGGGGAAAGTTGCTTCAGCCCATCTCTTACAGATTTCACGTCTGGCTAAGAGCATTGCAAAGAATAGAAAATCTCTATCTGGGCCACTAATGTCCCTCCAGATGCCAAAAATGATGGTTTCAAGGGAAATATGTATCGTATACTCCAGAACTGATGTTAATGAGACTTCAATTTTAGTCCAGCCAATGAAGGGCAGGCCCAGAACATATGCGTATGCGGAGCCCTCTCCAGATGGCATTTTCTACACTTGGCCGGGGGGCCTTTAGACATTTTAGAGAGCCTTGCCGGGGAAAAGTAAGCCCTATGTGTTGTAAAATAGTGGTTTCTCCTCATCCACGCTGGCTTTACAATCGAAAAAAGGATGTTAAATGAAGCTAGCCATAGGGACTCACAATCAGTATCTGGAATAGCTTTCCCCCATAATTGGTCAGCCAGCTTGAATTCCCCGTCTATAGCCTCTTCAATTGCCCAATAATAGAAGGATATTTCTTCCTTTCCTACTGGTTCGTTAACTAAATGATCTTCCAAGGGATCCCCTTGCCCTAGTGATATCTTCAAATTCTGAGACCAGCTCAATAGCTGCTGATATTAAAACCTTGAAAAACCTCCCACCAGCTTATCGTTTAGAGTCGCCCAAGGCAACAGCGAACCGCCGACCGCGAAGTCCCCCCATACTTCTACTCCGGATATTTTTAAAGGGGCTGCCAACTGATCTTTTAAGCAGCTAGGGGATCCCGGGCTGTCCCACATAGGTGCAAGCCTCGAATGATATTCAAGGCCAATCAATTGTTTTATCTTTGCCCAATTTGGGGCGAAACCTCTTAGGACCTTCAGTCTGACCTTCTTAAAAAACAAATTGTCCCCATATTTAAACATAAAACCTTCTCAAGGAAGCCCTAGTTGTTTTAACATGGCCAGAAACATTTTACCTCTAGCTGAAGAATCAGGGGTTTTTAACAGCATTCTGGAATATGATAGCTGAAAGGCCGAAGCGTAGTATTGAATATCCGGAAGAGCCAGACCTCCTTTTTCCCCATTCCCTATCAGCTTCTTCCATGATATTCTTACAGCTTTGGTTGCCCAAACAAAAGAATTAGTGGATTTCTGAAATGTATCCACTAATATTTTGTCAAAATTCAAAGGAATGATATTAAAAAGGAACGTGATTTTTGGCAAGATAGACATCTTTATAAGATTTACTCTGCCCAATATAGACAGAGGTAGAAACTGCCAAGTTTTCATAAGATTTTGAGATTCCAGAATTTTATTGAGGTTAATTTTAGATATTTGGTCTTTCTCTGGAACAATCTTTATTCCTAGGTAACGTAGCTCCTTCCTGCTTTGGTTTCGGGACACTGGCAGATTCCAATCATTGTCTCAGTTTTATCTTCATTGACCTCGTACCCCGAGACCCGGCCGAAATCCCTAGCCAAGTCAATCACCCTAGGAAAAGAAGAATCCAAATCTGAAGCCAAAATGAGGATGTCATCGGCATACAGGGCTACCTTCCTTTCCCATGAGCCGCTCTTGAATGGTATAATAGCCGGCTCCTCTCTAAGTCGCTGAGCAAACGGCTCTATATAGAGATCAAAAAGGAGGGGGGAAAGAGGGCATCTCCTTTTATACCTGTTCAGCCGAACCTTTTATCAGACCCCCCTTTGGTGGTGGCTCCCCCGTTGGGGGTGTCCGCCGATCAATCTGGACCTGAGCGGCAGACAAGCGAGTTACATGTTGACCAAGACAATCAAGGGGTCTTATTGCATACTCATACAATTTCATCAACTTCTGCAGCTATAAGGGTTAACTCTGTGGAGAACCAACAAGCCCCTGCTAATATTGAGATGGCAGTATCAACAAAAAGAGGGGGTTATAGGTTATAGAGTTATAGGAGGTGAGAAAAGTCCTGAGGAAAGTCTTGAGGTTAGGGGGAACGTGGTACCTTTGAGCGGGGCGGGTCCATCAGGGTCCTCTTGGGAAACCCTTTTCTCCTCAATGGCCTTGGACATTATAAAGGGCTTCACGGTCTCAGAAGTAAATCAGGGGAGATTCGAGTTTTCTGAGAGTCATTGGAAAAAAAGCTTGACAATCTAAGCTCAAGAACAACTGTGTTGGAGAATGAGGTTGGTTCTATTAAAGACGGACTGGGCGAAGTTAGATCAGACATCTCTGCACTCAAAAGAGGAGAGGCCGCCCTTCATGAAAGAGTGAAAATATTGGAAAATCATTCCAGGAGCAACAACCTTCGACTCCTAAACATACCGGAGGGAAGAGAAGGGGGGGACTTAAAATCATATGTTATCTCCCTTATTAAGGACTCAACACAGATTGACGCCACGGAAGAAGATCTAAAAAGAGATATTCAGAGAATCCATCGAGATCCGTTTAGAAGAAAGCCTAATAGAACGAGGCCCAGGAAGATCCTCGTTAATTTTCTGACATTCTTGATAAAAGAGGACATTTTAACAACGGCTCTCAAGCTGAAATCCTTGAAGTCATTAGACTTTTCTTTTTCATTCGAAATTAGATCCGATCTCTCTCGTTCAACCCTTGACAGACAGTGGGAACTGGGGAAAACAATGGACGATTTTAGGAAGCTGGGAGCAACAGTGCAGTTAAAGTTCCCTGCACAATTGAAAATCATGTTAAATAACAAAATGCATGTCATTAAAACACCGCAAGAAGCGGATGAGTGGCTAGGGAACTTAAAATCTTAAAATATCATAAAAAAATAAAAATAAATCCTGGCTCTCTATTCACCCATTAGAGTTTGTTTTCCTTAGAAGCCACTTAGCATTGCATCTCGATTTACCTCGATCCATAGTTATTTGTAGCAGTTTGTAGATGAGTAAATGAGAAACTTCAGCAAATGAAAAAGTTAAAGCATTAAGATTGTAACTGAACTAAGGAGAAGTTTGAGCATAGCAGCAGTCAGGCAGAACCCGTTTTTTTCCAGGGAAATAAGGGTGGGTTCTTAAGGGAGGGGGGTGGGATGGGCAGTGTGGGGGGGGGGGCACATGGGTGTGGGAGAAGAAGGGTAAAAAAAGTTTTAAAAAGCATTCGCCTCATAATCTAGATAAAATTCAGAATGGTTCTTCTTTGGTTTGGTGTTGGATCAGGATAGGTTCAGGCATGTCTCAGGGTATTAGTCCCAGTATTTATCTGCCATGAAAACCCTAAGGTGTCTATCTTGGAACATTAATGGTTTACAAGTCAAAAGTAGGAGAGAAAGAATCCTACAATACCTAAAAGACTCACCAGCTCAGATAATTATCCTTCAAGAAACCCATCTGGTAAAAAAGGAGATGGATGATATTTGTGGGAAACTTAGGTGGGTGGAACATTGTGTCTGTTCAGACCAGACTCTTAACATCAGAGGTGTTGCTATAATAATAAAAATACAAGCCAATGCATCTCTTCAGGAAGCAATAACTGAGACTAGTGGTAGGTGGGCAATAGCAACGATTCTGACATTAGTTGGGTATTACGGTCTTAATCAGGACGATCCATCAATGCTTAAAATCATCTTTTAGAATCTTTTGGAGTTTCCAGATTCAATTGTTCGAGCAGGGGATTTTAATATTGTTTGAACACAAAATTGGACAAATCATCGAATAGCAGGGCAATAATCCCCTCAAAATCAACAGCATTCTTAAAAAGAATTATGAAGCAGTATGATCTTAGTGACATATGGAGAGAGATCAGGGTTTCAACTGGGGGTTTCTTTCTACAATAAAAAATACAGACATAAGTCACGGATAGATTACATCCTGATTAGCAATGATTTAAGAGACCGAACACAGAGTATTGACTATATATCCCCTCATATGTCAGATCATGCGGCTGTCTGGATTGATTTAAATTTAGCCGGTAGTCAACAACCAAGGGTGTGGATGTTGATCGTAAACTCCTTCTAGACACGGCAAACATGGGCTGCCTGATCCAAGAGGTGAAGGCCTTTTTAGTTGTTAATATTGGCTCATCGGACATAATGGTGGTTTGGGACGCATTAAAAACTTTCCTGAGAGGCCTGATTACAAATAAAACTGTCTATAAAAATAGACAATAAAGGCAAGAGATCACTTCTGTGGAATCCCAAATGAAGGCAGTGAAGGAAAAAATGAATCGGGTTTCTGAGCAAGAACAAGAACCCCAAGAGTCATTAATGGTAGAATTAGAGACAGAATCAGAGGCCTTAAAAGTTGAGTAGAAAAATATAATCCAAACGAGAATTTCTGATAAATGGGAGGTGAGTAAGCTCGCCCACTTCGAATATGGAGAGGGGGCCGGAAGGTTGTAGTCTTGGAAAGCAAGAACTGACAGAGTCAGGAACCATATTAAAGAAACAGAAGATGAAGGCTCCAAGTCCCTAAAAAGTAAAGAGGAGGAGATGGGAGAGATAGTTGACGCCTATTTTGAAGGGCTGTATAAAGACAATAGAGACTCTGATTTACATTCTTTTCAAGACTGGCTAAACTCTATTGAGCTACTAGCCCTGAGTGGAACCCATCAGGAAGGCATGGAGGCAGGAATATCCCACCAAGAGGTAAGGAAGGCTCTTCTGGACAGCAAGAAGGGTAAGGCCGCAGGGCCGGATGGCCTTCTTGCGGAACTATACAAGGATTTGACCGAGGTTGTTACCCCAGTTTTGGTTGAGGTTTTTAATAAAATCCTATTAGAAGGAGCCCGACCACCGGCGACCTGGAGGGAAGCAAATATCATCCTAATCCTCAAACCAGGCAAACCTATAAAGTGTAGCTAATATATCGGCCAATATCCTTGCTAAATTACAACTACAAAATCTTTTCTAAAATCTTGGTGGATAGACTAGGGAATATAGCTGGGGAAGTACTCCATTCTGACGAGAAGGGATTCATCAAAGGGCGAAATCTCTTTGATCTCACACATGATTTTATTGGTGCGATAGATTTTGCATGCACTTTTTCTTTACGCATAGCAGCAATTACTTTGGACGTGACCAAAGCTTTCGATACGGTGGATTGGAAGTTTTTGGGGGACGTATTGGAAATGTTTTAATTTGGGCCAAAATTTTGCCGTACTATCCACCTTATCTATAGCGAACGATCTGCCAGATTGGTGCTGAATGGTAAAACCACCAGACCATTTAAAATTGAAAGGGGCACGAGACAGGGCTGCCCCATGTCCCCCTCCTTTTTGATCAAAATTAATATTTTGTTAAAATGTATATATATATACATATTCCAAAACTTAACTTAATATACTGAAATATGTTTATCTTATAAAATATTATTACAATAATAACTACTTTCAAACATATTAAAAATTATAATTTAAAAATAAATATATTAAATATAACTTTAAATATATTAGGCATTAAACATTACACACTGTATGCACTCACCTATAATAAATAACAAAATAAAATAAAGCCACTATAAAATAAAAATATTTTTACAACAACTTCTAAAACTTAAAATTAATTATTTACCTATTTCAAATCCAATCTACATTTAATTAAGGTAGGTTCTGGACACTGAACCTATTTAATTTACTATTACCACTCCCATCTATATTTAATTAGGATAAGTGCTGGAAACAGAACTTATTTAATTTACTATTCCCACTGCATTATACATTTATTTAAGATAGGTGCTGTACACTGAACCTATTTAATTTACTATTCCCACTCCAATCTACATTTAATTGAGCTAGGTGCTGGACACTGAACCTATGTAATTTAAAATTCCCACTCCAATCTACATTTAATTAGGGTAGGTGCTGGACACTAAACCATAATAAATTACTATTCCCACTCCAATCTACATTTAATTGAAGTAGGTGCTGGACACTAAACCATAATAAATTACTATTCCCACTCCAATCTACATTTAATTGAGATAGGTGCTGGACACTGAACTTATTTAATTTACTATTCCCACTCCAATCAACATTTAATTAGGATAGGTGCTGGATACAGAACCTATTTAATTTACTATTCCCACTCCATCCACATTTAATTAGGGTAGGTGCTGGACACTGAACCTATTTTATTTACTATTCCCACTCCAATCTACATTTATTTGAGATAGGTGCTGGACACTGAACATATTTATTTTACTATTCTCACTCCAATCTACATTTAATTAGAGTAGATGCTGTACACTGAACCTATTTACTTTACTATTCCCACTCCAATCTACATTTAATTAGCGTAGGTGCTATACACTAAACCATAATAAATTACTATTCCCACTCCAATCTACATTTAATTGAAGTAGGTGCTGGACACTGAACTTATTTAATTTACTTTTCCCACTCCAATCTACATTTAATTGATGTAGGTGCTGGACACTGAACCTATTTAATTTACTATTCCCACTCCAATCTACATTTAATTAGAGTAGGTGCTGGACACCGAACCTATTTAATTTACTATTACCACTCCAATCTATATTTAATTAGGATAAGTGCTGGACACAGAACTTATTTAATTTACTATTCCCACTGCATTATAC